>NC_092766.1:53078830-53754447 GCF_047496795.1 Chiloscyllium punctatum | reverse complement strand
ATACGTTGTTGGAAGCAAGTCCGCAGAACAGAAGTTCTATGCATTCCAAAGACAAGGATTTATTAGGGATAGTCAGCACAGCTTTGGAGTACTGCGTAGAATTCTGATCATCCTGATTTAGGAACCATTTTCTGAAACTGTAAATGCTGCAAGGATTGACGAAGATGTTACTGATACTGGAGGGTGTGACAGAAACGGAGAGGTTGGATAAGCTGGAAAGTAACATGGGGGTGGGGGGGATGAGATAGTTTTGACAGATAAGGTAAAGGAGAATGCAACGAGTTTTCTACAGCACAAAAATTAAAAAAGCAACTGGAGAGACACTAGGGCCCCTCAAAGATCAGTGAGGCCATCGATGCGTGAAACCACCGGAGATGGGCACGAGCCCAAATGAGCATTTCATGTCAGAACAGACTGTGAACAAAAACTAGGAAACAAAGGGAAGAAACAGTGATGTCTAGTAAAGAGTCCCTATTACAGAAGAGGTGGTGCTGGAGGTCTTAGAACACAAAGGGAGAGAAAGCCCTAGGTCCTAAACAAGTGTATCATTGTGACAACGTAGTGGCATGGACATGAGCACGGATATTTATATCATTGTCTTTCTCATTTCCATTGGGTGTAGGTGGCTGAGGGGTGACCTTATCAAGGTTTAGAAAACCATGATGGGTACAGGAATGTTGATTAGCCAACGTCTTTTCCCCAGGGTAGTGGGGTCCATAACTAGATGGGATTGAACTGCAGAAGGAGAAGGTGTTAGCAATTCTGGAAAGTGTTAAAATTGGTAAGTCCCTTGCATTGGATAGGATTGATCCTTGGATTCTCTGGTAAGCCAGGAAGGAGATTGCCGAGACATTGGCTTTGATCTTTATGTCATCATTGTGTACAGGAATAGGGCCAGATGGCTGGAGGATAGCAAATATTGACCCCTTGACCAAGAGGGAAGTAGAGACAACCCTGGGTAATTATAGACCTGTGAGCCTTACTCCGATTCTGGGTAAAGTGTTGGAAAGGCTTGTAAAAGAGGCTAGCATTTATAATCATCTGGAGATGAATAAATTGATGAGGGATAGTCAGCACGGTTTTGTGAAGGGTAGGTCATGCCTCACAAACCTTATTGACGTATTTGAGAAGGTGACCAAACAGATGGATGTGGGTAAAACAGATATTGGTAGTGCAGATGAACAGAGAGATCACTGTGTCTATGTACATGGATTCATTGAAAGTCGCCACCCAGGTTGATAGAGTTATTAAGAAGGCATTCAGCGTGTGAGCTTTTATTGGTGCAGGGATTGAGTGTCAGAACCATGAGATAATGCTGCAGCTGTTCAAAACTCTGGTGCGGCCGCATTTGGAGTTTAGACTATGGTTCTGACCAACGCATGACAGGAAGGATGTTGAAGATTTGGAATGGGTTCAGAGGAGACTTACTAAGATTTTACCGAGTCTGGAGTGAAGGTCTTATGAGAGACTTGAATCTGTTTCTGTTCGTGAGAAGACATTTGAGGCCAATTAATTGAGACATATAACATAAACAGAGAGTTAGATGGGTTGGACAGTGAGAACCTTTTCTCTTGGATCGCGATGCCTAATGCGAGGGGAGACAGAAAATTGAGGTAGATACTAATATTGATAAATAGATATGGGACAGATGCCAGAGGTAGGTTCTTTACTCAGAATATTCGGGCCATGGAATGCATTGCCGGCAACAGTGGTCGACTCACCAAATTTAAGGGCATTTTATTGGTCATTGGATAGGCATATGGACAAGAATGGACTAGTGTTAGCTACTTGGGCTTCAGATTGGTTCCACAGGTCGGCGCAAAATCGAAAGCTGAAAGGCCAGTACTGCACTGTCATCTTGTGTGTTCTAGAGGGCACAAATATGAGATGGGAGAGGAAAGACGTCGATGGGATTGCAGGAGAAAGTTTTTCACACAGAGGATGGTGCAGGCATGGAATGGGTTTCCAGGTGAAGTGGTAGAGAAAAGTACAATAACAACATGTAAAATACACTTGGGCAGGTACATGGAGAGGAGAAGTTTGAAGGGATATGGGTCAAGTGCAGGGAAACATGACTTGTTCAGGGACTCTGGTCAGCATGGATTAGTTGGATCCAAGGAACCGTTTTCATGCTGCATGGCTCTGTCTCCAGTTATTGGAGGAGGAGACGACCGAGATAAGGCATGTGATAGACACTGTAGCAAGTCACAGTGATAGTGATTGTAGTCTGGAATGCAGTACATTTCAAATATGTGGAGGGGCTATCGGGAAGGGAGGAGGTTACAGAGACAGGAACTGTTATAGGAGTTACAAATTATTGAAGACACTGGTGCACAAGACATGCCACAGATACAGTGTTGCAGAGTAGTGAGTCTTAGTGCAACAGAACTTACAGTAGGGGTGGGGATTGAGCCTGAGGGGTGTGTGTACTGTGCTCCCCCTCCAGCACTGTATCTATGTCATGCCTTGTTAGCTGATGTTTGGAGTCCACTCTTGCTCTCTGCTCTGTGCACTTTGAGTGATCTTACCTCACTGCAGGATTTATTGAAGTCTCCAGATCTCCCTTCCCTTTGTCTTTCTGGCTGACCAAATATCTTCAATGTGGTGATGGACGAGACACCCAGCAGATGGGAAGTCTATTGAGTCAGGAACCTACAGGAGACAGAGAAATAGACAGAATGGGATGTTATACGGATGAACTGAGGGTTACACATACAGAATGGCACTAAGTCACACAGAGATCTGAAAAATTCCAGTCTGCATCCTTGGCCTGTTCTGCCTCATCACTCTGGAGTGGAGAATTCTGTTGGCTCAGGATATGGAGTAGCTGCAAGAGTGAGAGACACTGACAGAGGCAGCAATTAGACCCACACAGTGAGGGATACCACATGGACAGAGACTGAGTGATATCACCAGGCTGCTGGAAGATGTCAGTATCAAACAATTGTGTAGGAAGAACGGGTTTTGCTTCAGTATGCACTGGCACAATCGATCAGGAATGAGCAACCTGTGAGCAGGTGAAGTGATGGCCGAGTGGTATTATTGCTAGAGCATGTCTCCCAAACCTCAGCTCATGGTCAGGGAGACAGGTTTGAATCCCACCAACAGAAATGGGGGAGGTTTAAATCAATAATTAGAAACAACTTGCAATTAACAATTCATGAATAAGTATGAAACCATTGCTGATGTCCAAAATAATCTTTGTTCATCAAAAAGACACTGGTCCTTTCGAGAAGGACATCCGCCCATCCTCACATGGTCTGCACGACATACCCACAGTAAAGTGTTTGTCGCTCAATTTCCCTCTGAAATGGCCGAGCAAGCGACTCAACTCAAAGGCAGCTAGGCCTGGGCAAGAAAGGCTGGTCAGCCAGAGACACCCATTTCCCACAAGTAAATAAAAACAATCCCATTGCACTGGGAACCAATGGAACCATGATGAGAACGGAGTGCTGGTAATTATGTTGGCAGGTTTATGGACAGAGCTTTAAACTGACAGAAAGGATGCAGGGACAGGATTCAAGTGAAAGGAGCTTTCCAAAACCAAAGAGAAAGAGGGAAGCATCAGAACAGCATGGGAATGTGACTGAAGACAATAGAAAGGAGCAGGGTGGAAACAGTTTAACTAAAACTGTACATCAGTGAATAGGTTTGTGACAGGAGATTATGGGAAAGAGTAAATTATGTTTTATTTTGGAATGGACAAAGTATTTTCAATAAGGTAGATGGATTTGTGACACAGAGATAAATGGGATTTAGACACTAGAGAGACATGATTACAGGACGAACAAAAGGTGGAACATAAATATTCAATGGTTCACAATCTTGTGGGATCTAAGTCAGAATGGGAAAGGACGGTTGGGTAACGCTGACAGACATGGGTAACAAAGGCATTACAGAGAAAGCATTTAGCCTCAGATCATGAAGTAGAGTCAGTCTGAATGTAAATTCTGGCTACTACTTGCGAAGGACACAAGCAGCAGAACAGTTTTAGCCACCGAACAGGATTTCCTTGCTCATCATTGCATTAAAAAGGAACTCATTGGAATTTTTAACGAAGGCATTGAGATAATTTTGGGAAACTTCAATATTCGCATAATCTGGCACAATCACACTGACAAGAGTGATATTCGAAGAGAACTGTTTTTTTTCCCGTCAGTGTTTCTTTGAATATCACATTGTGCAACTGGCGAGGGATGCAGCTATCTCAGAGCGACTGTTGTCTGATGAAGCTGAGTGAATGAGTAATGGCACACAGAGAGATCCTCTGGAAAACTGGGATAAAGCGAAAGGTAATTAATTCTAAAGCTTTAACATGAATCATAGAATGGACAAGACACAATGTGAAACAAAATAGCCCATTTACATGGGTTTGAGAGGAGGACTGACCAAGAGTTAACAGGATGAACAGACTGAAATGTGTGTCTGTAAGCAAACAGTTGAAAACACTTGAAGAATGGTGTAAAACAATCAACAAAAGGACATTCTATTGAAACAGTCAAAACCTCAGCAAGAAATTTTCTGCTGTCCCTCACTCAGGACAAATGGAGCTTATTAGATTATCAGGCTTAGAAGATCACCAAAAACTACTAACAATTCTAGAGTGAGAGAGTGTTTATGCAGTAAGTGTTAGAGGGATTGTGAACTGTTTGCTAGTAGGAGGAGGGGGGGGGAGGCAGTGAGAAGGGAAATCATTGTCAGCGTTTGATGAGATGATAGGAACAGGGAGAGGTGAAGGTGATGGAGGTGGTGAGAGTGTTACAGAGAGTGATCAGGGCCTGAACTGTGTTACAAAGCCAGTACGAATTGCTGCAGCTGGAGGGGTTCACAGAGGCATGGAGGGACATATGTATTTTAATTTATTCATTCATGGGCTGTGGGTGTCACTACCAGAACCAGCATTCTTTGCCCCACTGCTAATTACCCAGAGGGCAGCTCCGAATCAGCCATATTGCTGTGGGTCTGGAGTAACATGTTCACCAGACCAGGTTAGAATGTCAGATGTCCTCCCCTAAAAGGATGCAGGTGAAACAGATGTATTTCTCCTACTGATCAACAATGCTTTTATGGTGACCTCACCAGTGTCCACCACAACATGACATCCCAACTCCTACTCTAAATGCTGTGACCAATGAAGGTAACCATCCCAAACACCTCCTTCACCAACTTGTCTCCCTGTGGCACCACTTTCAAAGAGCTGTGTACCTGCATCCCTTGGTCACTAACTGACAACACTACTCAGGGCCCGAACATTAACTGTACAAGTCCCGCCATGGCTTGGTTTACCAATATGGGACACTTCACCTTTATCTAATTAAACTCCATCTGCTATTCTTCAGCCCACTATCCCAGCAGTACTGTTCATCCTGTTTTATCATAGTTAACCTTCTTCACTGTCCAGTATATCACCAATTTTAGTGCCACCGACAAACGTATTTACCAGGAAACTAATATTCTCAGCCAAATCAATTATCCAAATGACAAACACCCCCAGTCAGAAAAACAAAATATCTCCAACTACTCTCTGTCTCCTACCATGAGGTAAATTGTATATCCAGTTGACTAGCTCCTCCTGGATGCCGTATCCTTTTACCTTGATCAGAACATATTACCCAGTTTTCCATACGGAACGTAGAACATAAAACAGTACAGTATAAGGCCCTTGGGCCCTCAATGTTCTGCCGACCTTTTATCCTCCTCTAAGATCAAACTAACCTACATACATTTCATTCTGCACTATCATCCATGTGCCTTTCCAAGACTCTATTAAATGCCCCAAACTTACCGAGCTCTACGAACACCACTGCAGTACATTCGACACACCCACCACTCTGTGGAGAACCAAACTCTGAAATCTCACCTTAACCTTCTTCCAGTCACTTTACTATTATACTCCCTTCTGATAGCCATTTCTGCCATGGGGAATAAAAAATCACTGTTCACTGTGTCTGCACCTCTTATTATCTTGTTCACCTCTACCAAGACGTCCCTCATCCTTCTTCACTCCAATGAGGAAAGCCTTACTTCCCTGAACCTTTCTTCCTAAGACATATTCTCCAGTACAGGCAGCACCCTTATAAATCTTCTCTTTACCATCTCTAAAGCTTTCACATCCTTCCTGTAATGAGAAAACCAGAACTGAATGTGATATCTAAGTGTGGTCTAAGCAGAGCTCCATAGAGCTGCAGCATAGACTCACGGCTCTGAAACTCAATCCCCCAGCTAATGAAAGCCATCACGACGTATTCCTTCTTAACAACCCTATCAGTTTTGGTAGCAACTGTGAGGGATCTATGGACATGGAAGCAAACATCCAACTCTTACTCCACATGCCAAGAATCCTACTTTTAACCCAATATTCCAAATTCAAGTTACGACTTTCCAAAACGAATCACTTCACACTTTTCCAGGTTGAACTCTTTCTGCCACCTCTCAGCCCAGCTCCCATTCTTGTCCATGCCCAGTTGCAACCAGCAACAGATCTCCACATTATCCACCACTCCAACAATCTTTGTGTCATTGGCAAATTTACTAACCCAATCTTCCACTCCCACATCCAAGTCATTTATAAAAATCACAAAGAGCATGGTTCCGGGAACTGATCCCTGCAGAACACGACTGGTCACTGAACTCCAGGCTGAAGGTTTTGTATCTATCATCGTCCTCTGTCTTCTAGAGGCCAGGAATTCTGCATCCAGACAGATAGGTTTCCCTGTATCCCGTGCCTCCGTACTTTCTGAATAATTCGAGGTAATGAGGTGCTGTATGAAAGGATGGAGAAGTGCTGTGGGGACTGAAGAAGGTTGCAGTGATATCATGTGTTGGAGAGGCTGGAGGGTAGATCAGTAAGGGCTGGATGTTACAGACAGAGTGGGTTTTAGGTGCTGGACAGGATGACAGACATAAGGATAAGGATTTCTGTAGGGTTTTTGGGATAGTGGACAGAACACTAAGTGTCAAAGTCAATTTGGAAAGAAATAAGGAGAGTGCAGAAGTGAAGGTGCCAAATTTGGAGAAGCTCCCTAATCATTAGAATAATACTGTCACTGGGCATTATCATTATCACGAGACAGGATCTGGCAAACACAGACTGGGAGGAACTATTTATCGTTGGGTTCATATTCGGATTAAGGAAGAAAGTTAAAGTGATACAGTGAGAATTCTGGGCCAGTGTGCTCCAAGAAGAGAAGAGTGAAAGACAAAGGCAGTAACTGCAGTGAATACTGGTCAAGCGATATTGTGAGCTGGATAAAGTAAGTACGGTGTGATAAAAAACAGGAGAAGCCCTTCAAAAGTACAGAGAGTGCAAGGGGTCCTTAAAAATGAGGAGCAAAGAATGGGCTTGAAATATCCTTGGGAGATACTGTTAAGAAAAGGTCACAAGGTATTTTATCAATACAGTTAGAGGAAGAAGATTACTAGTTAAATAGTTGCGCCTGTTAGAAACCAAAGGGATAATCTGTGCATGGAGCCAGAGGAAGTAGGTGAGGTCTCCAATGAATACTTCCCATCTGTATTCACACAGGAGAAAGACATTGTAGCCAGGGATTTCAGTTGGGATGGTGAGGTTCGAGAACATGTTAATATCAATAAGGGGCAAGTATTAAATGTCTTCACAGGCATAAAAGGTGGAGAAATCCCCAGAGCCCATAGAAATATATCCCAGGCTGCTATGGGAGGTAAGGGAGGAGATTGCTGGGGCACCGGTGGATATATTTAATACTTTGCTGGCCACAGGTGAAGTGCTGAATGACTGGAGGTTCATAATGTGGTTCCTTTGTACAAGAAGGGCAGCAAGGATAGGCCAGGTAATTACAGAGCAGATAGTTTGACAGCAGGGGGAGGGAAATTTCTGGGAACAATTCTGAGGATGAATAAACACTTGAAAAGGCAGGGATCAACTTGGCTGAGTCATCGCGGATTTGGCAGAGGAAGATACTGTCTGAGGAATTCAGTTGCGTTTTTTTTTAAATGATCTCTCAAAATATTGATGAGGGCAGTGCAGATGATGTGGTTTACATGGACCTGAATAAGGCCTTTGACAAGGCCCCATGTGGAACGCTGGTCCAAAAGGGAAGAGCCACTGGGATTCAAGGCAAGTTGGTAAATTGGATACAAAATTCGTGGATAAACCTCTTCGTGTTTGAAATTCTTTCACCAGCGGGTGTACCACAGGGATCTGTGCAGGAACTATCGCTGGTTAATCTATTGAATAATAACTTCGATGTGAAAGCAAAAGTTATCATTCATAGGTTTGCAGTCGACATGAAAGATGAAGATGTTGTTCACAGTGAGGGTGATGGTCTCTTGTTACAGTCTGATGACGATCTGATGATAATCTGAGCAGAGTTTAGTTCTGATCAATGTGAGGTCATACCCTGTGGGAGGTATGATGAGCGAAGGGCAGAAATAATGAATGGTTGGATCTTGCCGACTACTGAGGAACACAGGGACCTGAGTGGACAATCCAAATATCCCGAGTGGACTGGGTGGGGAAGGCACCTGAACTGGGAGTGCGAAGGGGACCCACATCCTGGTGGGGCGAATTGTGAGAGCTGCCTGAAAGGATATAATCTAATCTGGCAGGGTGTTGCAATTTAAACAGTCATAAGGTCAGAAAGAAGATTGAGGTTGGTGCACAAGTTAAAAACATCAATTTCAACAGACAAGGCAGGCAAGAACATAGCAGGGAATAGTGGAAAACTGATGATTAAACTGCATTTATTTCTATTCAAGGGGCCTGACAGCTAAGGAAGATGAACTCAGGGCATGCATTGGAACATGGGACTGGGATATTATAGTTATTACAGATACACAGCTGAGGGAGGGGCAGGGCTGGAAGCTCATTGTTTCAAGGTATAGATGCTACAGGAAGCATAGAAGGGGAGGCAAGAGAGGACGCATGGTCGTGGGCTTCGATTGCAAGAATCATCACAGCAGTACTTAGAGTGGATATTCCAGTGGGATTGCCCAGTGAGGCTATGTTAGAAATAAGAATGGGTCATCACTCTGACTCAATTGTTCTATTGACCCAGAATAATCCGTGGCAGACTGAGAAACAAATATGTCAGGAGATCACAAATATCGATCACAATAATAGGGCTGTTATGGCAGGGTTTTTAAACTTTCCAAACTGAGACTGGGACTGCCAGTGTTCAGCGTTTGCAAGGGAGGAATTTGGTAATTGCGTTCCAGAAAACTCCCAATCAATATGCAAATGGACTGAAAACAGAAATGGGTCAAATCTGACCTCCACCTTGGAAACAAGGTAAGGAAAGGGACTGAGGCAGTCGTATTAGTTTGAAAATGGCTCTGGAAAAGGACAGGCCTGGTCCACAAGTTCAAGTTGTAAAATGGGGCCAGACTAATATTGATCGTATCAGCCAGGAACTTTCAAAAGGTGATTGAAGAGTCTATTTACAGGGAAAGCGAAATATGGCAAGTGCGAATATATTAAAAGTGAGATAAATTGAGCGATCACCACCAGCGTGTTCCTGTTTGTGTGCAGGTCAATGCTGACAGCATTAGGAAACACTGGCTGTCTATTGAGGGTCTGGTCAAGGAAAAGGGGGGACATGTCAGGTATAGCCAGCTGGATCAAGGGAATCCCTGAGGATATACAGGGGCTGTAGAAATACACTTTGGGTAGAAATCAGGAATGCAGAAAGGGTACATGAAATATCCTCGGCAGAGAAGCATAAGGAGAATCCAAAAGTGTTTATATAAATATATTAAGTGTAAAAGAGTAACTTGAGACAAAATAAGGGCCCTTAAAGATGAATGAGGCAATTGATGTGCGGAACTGCAGTATATTTCCTAAGATCCTAAACAATTTTTTCACTCCAGAACTTACTGTGGAGAAAGACTAGGGAACTCAGGGAACAAGAGTAATATATTAGACTGCAATTGGAGCTCTCGGCAATTCCAGTCACCCTTCTATAGGAATGACGTTGTGAAATTTGAAAGTGCTCAGAAAAGATTAACAAGATATTGCCCGGGTTGTTGCTGAATAAGCTGGGGTTACTGTCACTGGAGCATCGGAGACTGAGTGGTAACCTGACAGAGGTTTATATAAACATGAGGGGTATGAATTGGGTAAACATTGAAGGTCTTTTCCCAGGGGTGGGAGTCCAAAACTAGAGGGCACAGCTTTAAGGTTAGAGGGGAAAGATTTCAAAGGGACTGAAGGGACAGCTTTTTCATGCACATGGTGATACGTGTATGAAATGAACTGAGATAGAAAGTAACATAGACTAATACAATTACAACATTTAAAAGGTATCTGGTTGGGTATATCAATAACAAGAGTTTTGAGGTACTTGTGCCAAATGCTGGTAAATGGGATGGATACATTTAGATCTTCTGCTCAGCATGGATGAGTTGGACCGAAGGCTCTGCTTCCATGGTATTTATCTCTATGACTTGAAAAGAGTGCATGTTATAGAAGAGGTGGTGCTGGAGGTTTTAAAACACAAAGGTATGGACAGACCCATGACCTCATTAAGTGTATCATAGGACATTGTGGGATGCTAGGCAAGAAGTTGTGGAGCACTGAACAAAGGTATTGGTACAATATACAGCCAAGTGTGAGGTGCTGGAAGACTGGAGGGTGGAATCGTGGACTGTGAAGGAGGTTTGCTAAAATGAATCTTGATAATATGGAAGAAAGGGCTGAGAAACCGTAGATGGAATTCAATCTGGATAAATGCGAGGTAGTGCACTTGGTAAAACAAACAAGAGTAGAGCTTATGCAATTAATGTTCGGGCCTCTGTTCGTGTTTTAGAGCAGAGGGACCTCCGGGTTCAGGTACATAATCCTTGAAGCTTGCATCACAGGATGGATAAGACAGTGCTTTGCATGCCTGACTATTGCTCAGTCCATTGAGTGGAGGTTTTGGGACGTCATGTTGAGATTGTACAGATACTGGTGAGGCCTGTTCTGCAATACTCTGTCCAGTTCTGGTCACCCAGTTATAGGGAGGATATTATTAAGCTGCGGGGCATTCAGAAGAGATTTACCAGAATGTGGCTGGGTATGGAAGGCTAGAGTTCTGAAAAAAAGCCTATCCAGCCAGTCTTTTTTCACTGGAGCCTGGAGGATGAGAGATAGCCTGATGATAAAGATGAGGGATATAGATAGAATTAATGGCAGTTGCCTTTTCCTCAGGATGGGGGAGTCTCAAGTGGAAGGGCCACATTTTTAAGTTGAGAAGAGGGATATGTTAAAAAAAGACATGGGGACTAATTGTTACACAGTGGGTGGTTTGTGAGTGGAATAAACTTCCTGAGGAAGGGGAGAATGTGGGTACAAATACAATGTTTAAAACACATTTGATTAAGTACAGAAATAGGGAGGGGTTAGAGGGATAAGGGCCAGCAACAGGCAGCTGGGATGTGTTTAGTTTTAGGTTATGTTTGGTACCAACTGAAGGGTAAGTCTCCATGCTGTACCGTTCTATGACTTGAATATAGTTTTATTCCATTATTTAAGAAAGGCTGCAATGGAAAGCCAGGGAACTTATGACCAATTAGCCCAACGTCAGTGGTGGGTACGTTGTGAAAGTGATTCTGCCAGACAGGAGTCACATTCATTTGGAAAAGTAAAGATTGATGAAAGATAGTCAGCAGGGCATTGTGCAGACAAAGGCAGGGCTCACTAACTTGATTGCTTTTGTTGAAGTGGTGACCATACATTGTCTACACCAACGTCAGAAGGGCCTTTGACAGGATTTAGCATGATATACTGGTTAGTAAGGGTAGATCACATGGGATCAGGGAGAGCTCGCCAACTGGATACAAAATTGGCTTCACAGTAGGAGACAGAGGGAGGTGGGAGAGGATTGTTGTTGAGACTGTAAGCCTGTGACCAGCGGTGTGCCATAAGGATCAGGGCTGGGTCCACTGATGTGAATCATCTACCTAAATGATTTGGTTGAGAATATAGGAGCCATTGTTTGTAATTTTATGGATGATCAAATGAATGGTGTAGTGGACAGTGAATACGGTTATCAAAGGGGATCTCAACCAAGGGGGACAGTGGACCAAGGAATGAAAGATGGAGTTGAAGTCAGATGTTGGATTTTGTTAAGACAAACCAGGGAGGACTAACATAGTTAATGGCAGGGCCCTGGGCAGTGTTGTCGAACAGAGAGAGACCAAGGGCTACAGTTACATTGTTCCTTGGAAATGGCAATCACAGGTGGACAGCTGGGAGAAAGCAGCATTTGGTACTCTTTCCCTCATTGGCCAGCACTTTTATATATGAGTTGGAGATATTTGTGACATTGTCCTAAATATTTCCCTTGGGCAGAGGAGGCTATGGGGTGAACTTATCAAGGTTAACAAAATCTTGCGGGCCCTGAGGAAGGTGACTATCCAAGGGTAGGTAGCGAAAACTAGAGGGTATAAATGGGAGGTGTGAGAGCAAGGATTTAAAGAGGGAGCTGAGGGCCAACATTATCCAGAGTGTGGTGCATAGACTGAACGAATTGCCAGGGGCACATGGAGAAACAAGAACAATTACAACATGGAAAAGACATTTGGGCAGGTACAGGGAGAGGAGTAGGTTTGAAGGGATATGGGCCAAACACAGGCTGAAGCGATTTGTTCAAGATTGATAAACCTGGTCAGCACGGACTAGTCAGACCGTAGGTTCTGTTTCCGTGCTGCATGCCTCTGTTTCCAGTTATTGGACGAGGAGACTACTGAGATAAGGCATGGTGTAGACACTGAAGCAAGTTACAGAGACAGGGATGGTAGGCTGGTATGCAGTACATTTCAAATATGTGGAGGGACGGATGGGAAGGGAGGAGATTACAGGGACTGGAACGGATGTAGGAGTTACACACTGTTGAAGACACTGGTCAAGGAGACATGACATAGATACAGCGTTGGAGAGGGAGCGCAGAACAGAATGACCCCAGGCAGCAGTCCCAACCTCTCGTGGGAGGCCTGCTTTCCCCTTTGTTATACTGATGCTCCCTAAGACAGCACAGACCTGGATCGATAACTGTGACACTCCCGATGCTGACTCAGTAAAAAATAAGTTAAAGTAGGGGCGGTGATTGAGCCTGGGGTGTGTCTGTACTGTGCTCCCCCTCCAGCACTGTATCTATGTCATGTCTTGTTAGCCGATGCTTGAAGCCCTCTCATTGCTCCTTGCTCTGTGCACTGTGAGCGATCTTACCTCACTGCAGGATTTATTGAAGGCTCCATATCTCCCTGCACTTTGTCTCTCTGGCTGACGAAACATCTTCAATGAGGTGATGGACGAAACACCCAGCATCTGGGAAGTCCACTGAGTCAGTAACTTCCTGAGTACCTATAGGAGACTGAAAGATAGATAGAATAGGAAATTAGACAGAAGCAGTGAGGGTTACACAAGGAGAATGATACTGTGTCCCACAGAGATCTGGAAAATCCCCGTCTCCATCTCTGGCCTGTGCTGCTGTATCCCTCTGGAGTGGAAAATTCTGTTGGATCAGGATGTGGAGTTGCTGCAAGAGTGAGAGATGCTGACAGAGGCAGCAATTAGATCCACACAGTGAGGGATGCCACATAGAGAGAGACTGAGTTATATCTCTAGAATTCAGGATGATTTTAGGATCAAACAAGTGTGTAGGAAGAACGGGTTTAGCTTCATGATGTATCAGTGCTCAGGGTTGAGCAATCTGTGCACAGGTGAAGTGCTGGCCTGGTATTATTGCTAGAGCATGTCTGCCAAACCTCAGTGAATGTTCTGTGGAGGCTGGTTTAAATCCCACCATCAGAAATGGAGAAATTTGAAATCAATAACTAAAACAAATGGTAATTAACAATCCATAAATACGTATGAAAACATTGCTGATGTACAAAAAAAAGCCCAAACACTTGTCTTTTAGAGAAGGACATCTGCCCATCCTCATGTGGTCTGCAAGACATACCCACAGCAAAGTGTTTGCCTCTCAATGACCCCTGAAATGGCCGAGCAAGTTACTCAGCTCAAGGGCAGCTAGGGCTGAGCAAGAAAGGCTGGTCAGCCAGAGACACCCACAGCCCATACCTGACTTAAAATAATCCATTCGGATGGTCCCACTGGAACTGTGCAGGGACCAGTGTCCTGGCCAATCATGTTGGTAGGTTTATGGACAGGGCTTAAAATGACAGAGAGGATGCAGGGACAGGATTCAGGTGAAAGGAGCTTTCAGGTGAAAGGATCTTTCCAAATCCACAGAGAAAAGGTGAAGTATGGGAGCAGCATGGGAATGTGACTGAAGACAAGCAGAAAGGAACATGATGGGACAGAGTTTAACTAAAACTGTACATCAGGGAATGGGTTTGTGAGAGGAAATTGTGGGAAAGAGTAAATTATGTTTTTTTTTTGGAAAGGATAATGTCTCTTCAATAGGTAGATTCATTTGTGACACAGAGATAAAAAAGATTTAGACCCCAGAGAGACGTGGTTACAGGGCGAACAAAAGATGGACAGAAATACTCAATGGAGCACAACCTTGCGGAAACTCAGGCAAAATGGGTAACGCTAACAATAATGGATAACAAAGGCATTACAGGTAAGCATTTGGTCTCAGATCATGAAATAGAGTCAGTCTGAATGTAAATTCTGGTTACTACTTGCCAAGGAGACAATCAGCAGAACAGTTTTAGCCACTGAACAGCATTTCATTGCTCATCATTGTATTAAACATTGTTAAAACATTCCAAACACATTATGATAATTTTGGGAAACTTCAATATTCCCACAATCTGGGACAATCACACTGACAACAGTGATATTGGAAGAGGAGTTCAGAGAATTTTTTTCATTTTGCTTTGAATAACAAATCGTGCAACTGGCCAGGGACATAACTATCTCCAAGCGATCGTTGTGTGATCAAACTTCGTGAATGAGTAATGTCACCTGGAGAGATCCTCTGGGAAATTATGATAGAGTGCAGTTTAAAGAAATATAAAGTTTTAAAGTGAATCACAGAAAGGACATGCTACAACTAGAAACAAAAACAGCCAATTACATGGGTTTGAATGAGAACTGACCAAGGTAAAGAGGCAAAACAGACTGAAATATGTGTCTGTAAATGAACAGTGGAAATCATTTGAAGGAACAGTGTAAATCACTCAACGAAAGAACATTCCATTGAAGCAGACGGCACGAAATTCCCACCGGCCCCTCACTCAGGACAAAATGTATCATATTAGCTTATGAGGATGAGAAGATCATCACAAAGTACTTAAAATCTCAAAATGAGAGCGTGTTGAAGGATTAAGTGTTAAAGGGATTGCAAAGGGTCTGCTAGCAGGGGGAAGGCAATGGGAAGGGGGATCATTGTCAGGGTGGAATGTCACAAAGGAACAGGGAGAGGTGAAAGTACTGGAGGTGGTAAGAGTGTTACAGATAGTGGTCAGGGCATGAACGGTGTTACAAAGCTAGAATGAATTGCTGCAGCTGGAGGGGTTTGCAGAGGTAGGGAGGGACATATGTATTTTTATTTATCCATTCATGGGATGTGGGTGTCACTGCTAATTACACAGAGGACAGCTCAGAGTCAGCCATATTGCAGTGGGTCTTGAGTCACATGTCAGCCAGACCATGTTAGAATGTCAGATGTCCTTCCCTAAAGGAGGTAAGTGAACCAGATGAGTTCTTCCCACTGATCAACAATGCTTTTATGGTGACCTGACCAATATCTTGTACAGATACAACATGACATCCCAACTCCAACACTTAATGCTCTGCCCAAGGAAGGAAACTATCCCAAACGCCTGTTTCACCAGCCTGTCTACCTGTGACACCACTTTCAAAGAACTGTGTACCTGCATCCCTGGGTCACTGATTGACAACACCACCCAGAGCCCAAACATTAACTGTAAAATCCCACCCTGGTTTGCTTCACCAAAATGGAACACTTCACATTTATCTAATTAAACTCCATCTGCTATTCTTCAGCCCACTATCCCAGCAGTCCTGTTCATCCTGTTGTATCACAGATAACCTTCTTCACTGTCCACTTTACCACCAATTCCAGAGTAACCCAAAAAACGTACTTAAGGGGAAACCAATATTCCTATCCAAACCATTTATCCAAATGACAAACACCAGTGGGCCCACTCCACCCCTGGTCACATGTCTCCAGCCAGAAAAACAACATGTCTCCAATCACCCTCTGTCTCCTACCATCAATCCTAATTTTCTGTCCAGTTGACTAGCTTCTCCTGAACGCCAGATCCTTTTCTTATTACCCAGTTTAAGATATGACAGGTAGAACACAGAACAGTACAGAACAAGATCCTTCAGCCATGGTGACATGCCAATCCTTTATCCGACCGTAAGATTAAAAAAGAGTGGCAGATAAAGTTTAATTATTCAGATAAACGTGAGGTGGTCCATTTTAGGAAAGTACATCTTAACAGGACTCAAATACTTAATGGTAAGGTCCTAGGGAGTGTTGCTGAACAAAGAGACCTTGTGGTGCAGGTTCATAGCACCTTGAAAGTGGAATCGCAGGCAGATAGGATAGTGAAGAAGGCGTTTGGTATGCTTTCCTTTATTGGTCAGAGTACAGAGTACAGGAGTTGGGAGGTCATTTTGCAACTGTACAGCACATTAGTTAGGCCATTGTCGGAATATTGCGTACAATTGTGGTCTCCTTACTATCAGAAAGGTGTTGGGAAACTTGATAGGGTTCAGAAAAGATTTACAAGAATGTTGCCAGGGTTAGAGGACTTGAGCTACAGGGAGAGTGTCAGAGGCTGAGGGGTGACCTCATAGAGGTTTACAAAATTATGAGGGTATTGGATAGGGTAAATAAACAAAGTCTTTTCCATAGGGGAGTGCAGAACTAGACGGCATAGGTTTAGGGTGAGAGGGGAAGATATGAAAGAAAACTCAGGGGCAACATTTTCACGCAGAGGGCAGTACGTATATGGAATGAGCTGCCAGAAGAAGTGGTGGAGGCTGGTACAATTGCAACATTTAAGAGGTATTTGGATGGGTATATGAATTGCAGGGGTTTGGAGAGATATGGGCCGAGTGCTGGCAGGTGGGACTAGATTGGATTGGGATATCTGGTCGGCACGGACGGGTTGGACTAAACTGTCTGTTTCCGTGCTGTACATCTCTATGACTCTAACTTCCATTCCCTTCATTTTATTATCATGAATGTGCCTATCCAGAAGTATATTAAATGTCCCTAATGCATCTACTTTTACCGCCACCGCTGGCAGTGCATTCCACATACACTACTCTGCATGTAACGAACTGACCTCTAAAATCTCCCCTAAACCATCCGCTAATCACCCGAAAATTATACCCCCTTGTAATAGCTATTTATGTCAGGGTAAGAAAACTCTCTCAATTCGCTCTATGACTCTCAGCACCTTGTTCACTCTGCCAAGTCACCCCTCACCCTTCTTCACTCCAATGAGAAAAGCCTTAGCTCCCTCAACCTTTCTTCATAAGACATGCTCTCCAGACTAGGCAGCATCCTGGTAAACTTCTCTTTACCCTCTCTAAAGCTTCCATATCCTTCCTGCAATGAAGAGACCAGAACTGAACACAATATTCCAAGTGGGGTCTAACCAGGGCTCTATAGATCTGAAGCATAACCTCACAGCTTTAAAACTCAATTCTCAAACTCATGAAATCCAACACAATATATTCCTTCTTAACAAGCCTATCAGCTAGGTTGGCAACCTTGAGGGATCTATGAACTTGGAACCCAAGATCCCTCTGTTCCTCCTCACTGCCAAGAATCCTACCTTTAACCCTATATCGTGCATTCAAAATCAATCTTCAAAATGAATGACTCCACACTTTTCCAGATTGTACTCCAACTGCCACTTCTCAGCCCAGCTCTACATCCTGTCATTACCCCATTGCAACCTACAACAGCCTTCCACACTATCCACCACTCCACCAACCTTCGTGTCATTGGCAAACTTACTAACCAACACTTCCACTCACACATCCAACTTATTCATAAAATCACAAAGAGCAGAGGTCCTGTTACAACTCCCTGCAGAAAACCACAGGTCACTCAGCTCCAGGATGAATTGTTTCTATCTATCATCACCCTCTGTCTTGTGTGGGCCAGTAATCCCGTATCCAGACAGACAGGTTTCCCTGTATCCCATGTCTCCGTACTTTCTGAATGAGCCATAAAGTGTTTCATCACATTCTCAAAAGACTCAATAAGACTTCTAAGGCATGACCTGCCCATTACACAACCATACTGACTACCTCTAATCAAACTATGGTTTCACAATGAATAATAAATCCTGTCACTCAGAGTCCTCTCCAATAATCTGCACACCACAGACATAAGACTGACAGGTGTGCAATTACCAGGATTATCCCCATTCCCGTTCCTGAACAAGGGAATAATATTTTCCTGCCTCCAATCATCTGGTCCGACTCCAGTGGACAGTGAGGGTGCAAAGGTCATCACCAGGTTTGCAGCAATCCATTCCCTCGCTTCATGTACTAACTTTGGACGCATCTCGTCTGGTTTAGCGACGTATCTATCATTATCTTTTACGAAATTCTCAGCATATAGTCCTTCTTAACATCCACCTGTTCACGTACATCAGCCTGTTTCAAGCTATCCTCACAAACGACAAGACCCTTCTCAGCAGTGAATACTGAGGCATAGTATTCATTCAGGACCTCTCATTAAGGAGCTTCTTTCTCTCAGAATATCCTCTAACAACTTCCCCATCACTGGGCTCACGGGGCTGTAATTTCCTGGCTTTTCCCTGCAGCCCTTAAGTGACGGAACAGCATTAACAACCCTCCAGTCTTCCGACACCTCACTGTGTCTGTTGATAATATAAATATCTCTGTTAGGGACACTGCAATCTCTTCCCGAGCTTCGCACAAAATTCTAGCACAGACCTAATGAGCTCCTGAGGATTGATCTACCTTTATTTGTTTTAAGATTCCAATACTTTCTCTTCTCTGGTGAGGATTCTTTCCAAGACATCACTATTTATTTCCCCAAGTTCCCGAGCTTCCATGTCTTTCGCCACAGTAAATACTGACAAGGCTATTTTGTCTAATATCTCACCCATTTCCTCTGCTTCCACACATGGGTGACCTTATTGATCTTTAAGAGGCCCAATTCTCTACCAAGTTACTCTATCGCCCTTATTGAAACTTGTGTAAAGGTTACTGATAATTCAAGTACACCATATCCCCTATACCACTTCGCCCCTCCTACACACTTACAATTCTGCCATTTATATTCACACCAACAAATTAAATCCAACAGGCTCAAAAATAAATTCTCTTTTATCAAATGTGTTTCTAAGTGGCCAGTTATTGTATATTGACATATCCTTTCTAACAATTTCAGCATGCTGGGAAGTTAGAAAACTTAACAGTGCAGCACAGAAACAGGCCATTCGGCCCACCACGTCTATACTGTCTAAGATACTATTCTAACTCATACCATCTGCCTGCATGTGGTCCATATCCCTCTATTCTCTGCCTGTTCATGTTTCTGTCTTAATCCCACTTGAAACCTTTACTCACATTTCTGCTTCTAAGACCTCCCTCAGTAAAATCCACTCTACGTTAAAAAAAACTTGCCTCACATATCTCGTTTAAACTTCCTCTTTCTCACCTTAAACTTATGCGCTCTAGTATTTGAAACTTACACACTGGAAAAGAGATTCTGATTATCTACATTATCTAACCCTGTTCCAAATGTTATATTCCTGTACCTGATCACCTGTCAGCCTCTTATACTCTCATTAAACAATCCAACTTTATTTAATTTCCTCTTACACCAAACACACTCTTAAAAACCCTAACACAGGCAACGTGCTGATAAACCTTTTGTCCCCTCTCCAAAACCTCTACATCCTTCCTATTGTGTGGAGATGAGACCTGCACCCAGTACTCCAAATGTGGCCAAACAACCATTTGATACAAATACAACATCAGATGCAAACCACTATCCCCAATGTTGTGGCCGATGAAGGTCAGTGCTCCATTTGCTTTATGTCCCATCTGAAACACTTCTATTGCCATTTTCTGGGAGTTACTGACTTGCACCAAGATTCCTCTGTGTATCAATATCCCTCAGTATGATAACTTCCTTCTTGAATTTGACATCACCTCACATTTGTCCAGATTAAACTCAATTTGCCATTTCTGTCTATCTCTCCAACTGTTCTGTCACCTCCTGCAGATGTTAATGAATCAGAGAAACAAGGGTTTTGTGGCAAAGGCAGGAAAGTAGAGTTGAACAGCCATGATCTGATTGAAGGACAGAGCATACTCAATGGGCCAAATGGCCTCATTCCCCTCCTACATCTCATGGTCTGAGCACAAACTCAAAATGTCCTGCATAATATTATGGGTATCTGCTCACAAAACACCTTTATAATGGGATTCTTCATTATTTATTAGTACACAGTATTTGATCTTCAAATATGATATGTTATTATAGAAAAATCTCACATACAATCCAGGATTCTATCCGTTACAGCACTGATACCCATTGCTGTATGAGTAGGCATGGAGACCACTGTCACACGCAGTTACTGTACTGCCCTTGCTACAAGTACATTCAGTGTCCTGACTGTAACCATATTGACATTCCCATCACTGGTTGGTGCTTACAAAAGAATTCCTGCTAACGGTTGCTGCTGCTTGCTTATTCTCAGCTCCACTTTTGATCTTCAGATCCACATGACTGTCTCATTAATGCATTAACCTCATCCTTCCTTCACAACTTATTGGCTTTTTGCTTAGTCTGCCGATTGGGACTAGATTGGGTTGGAATATCTGCTCAGCATGGATGGGTTGGACCGAAGGGTTGGTTTCTATGCTGTACATCTCTCTGACTCTCTAACTCTATCCCAACAAACCTTCAGTATTCACTTCCCAGTGATGGTCATTCTGCAGATAAATCTCCGGATGACAGTTCCATCATATCTGTTCCCTGTCATTCCATCTGCCTTATGGCGAATACAGGGAGTCATTCCTCAGTAGTGGGGAGTTGAACAGATGGGTAGTGGTTACAGAGATACGGAGGCTTACAGGGAACCGAGGATGTTAGAGTTAAACAGAGTTACATCTGGTCAAGAATGTCAGAGGGACAAAGGAGTTTGGGGATTGGAGGATTTTACAGAGATAGAGGGAGCTGGATTAGATTCTGGAGATAAGGTTAGGGATGGAGAAAGGAAGAGGCAGGCACTCTGAGAGGCACAGACAGGGGGCTGTTTCATCTCGGAGATTATTGTGCATACTAACAGAGATATGGAAGGTTGTTGTGACTGAAGATATTTACAGATATAAGAAGGCTTCTAGGCTCTGGAGGCTACATAGATAGGAAGGCAATGGAGAATGCCAGGTTGCTGGGTTGGAGACAGTTTCACAAATGGGGAGGGTTGCACAAACTGAAAGAGGTTCCTGTGGTCGCAAGGGCTATGGTGTCGGGAATGAGGGTGAAATTTAACAAGATAAAGATCAAAGAATTGGAGAAGAATAAGGAGATTACAAATTTTTCACAGCTAAGGAATGGTGGTAGGAGCTGGAGAAGATTACATCGGTAGGGACGGATGGGGTGGTTAAAGACAAATACACTGCCATGGAGGGTGGTATTGGTGGGAGAAGCTCACAGCGATAGACAGGGCTGTCAGGGTTTACAGGGATGAAGGAATTTAGTATCTACTGGAGAAGGTTAGGGATTAGGGTGTTAGGGACTGGAGAACCGGACAGGGACAAAGCCAGAGGTGTGGTGTGGACTAGAGGAGATTCCAAACCGAGGAAGGATTATCGGGACTGGAGGATATTACAGAGATCACAAACACAGCATGGGTCAGGATTGATGCCTGTGATCCCCGGTGCTGTCGCATTGAGGACCAGTACAGAAGAGGTGAAAGCAGGACCCTCACAAGATGGGTAGAATGAAACCTAGAATTTTGCCTGCCCAGCTCTGTATCGATGTCCGCTCTTCCAGGTCTGAATATAGAAGTCTACTACCTCCACCCTGTGCTGTTTACTGTGAGTGATCTTACCGGCTGTATGATTTACTGAAGGCTCCAGATCTCCCCCTCTCTCTCTGGCTGACTAACCAGCTTCAATGAGGTGATGGATGAGACAGAAGTTAGGAACATCCTGATGAGCTGCATGAAATAGAAATAGACAGAATGGGAAATTAGACTGATGCAATGAGGATAACACATGCAGAGTGGCACTCAGTCCAGCAGAGATCTTAAAAATCTCAGTCTCCGTCCCTTGCCCTTGCTGCTGCATCTCTCTGGAGTGGACCATTCTGTTGACTCAGGATCTCAGACCATCTGTAAGAGGGAGAAATGCTGACAGGGGCAGAACATAGACCGATACAGCGAGGGATACCACATGGAGAGATACTGAGTGATATCACATTATTAGACACTGTACTAACAGGGAATTGTTTGAATTTGTAACAAAGGCACTGGGATAATTGTGAGGGGATTCAACCTTCCTATCACATCACAGAAGAGGTTGTCTCTCTCCCACTCTCGGTGGGGGATGGGAGTTTGGAGCTGGCTGTACAAACCGATGTGGCCTTCCACAGACTCTGTTACACTTGTGGCAGAAGGTGACCATGAGAAGGGGGTGGGTGGGGCATTGGTGTGACAGCCCGCTCCTTGTGTTTTTTTCTCCTGGATTCCCATTTTCCCCACACCAAGTCTCGAAGTTTTCGACACCTTCCCAATGCTCTTTCCCCACTTCGGACAGTCTTGGCCCAGGACTTAACAGATTTGATTAAGAGATGAAAACAAATGATCAATTCTGAAGAAGACAACTTTTAGAAATGTGGACGCATTTGTTAAAGAGATCACTAGGGAGTCTCCTAAAAGGAGAAGTGCAGTAGGAAGAGGAAACATTGTCAGCGTTTAATCAGATGATCAGAACAGGGAGAATTGAAGGTGCTGGAGGTGGTGAGGGTGTCACAGAGAGGGGCAAAGGCCTGAACAGTGTTACAAAGCCAGAATTGCTGCAGCTAGAGCTGTTTGCAGAGGTAGGGATGGACATCTGTATTTTCATTGATTCATTCATGGCCTGAGGATGTCACCGGATGGACCAGCATACATTACCCCACTGCGAATTGCCTAGAAGCAGCACAGAGTCAGCCATATTGCTGTGGGACTGGAGTCAAATGTGAGCCAGACCAGGTAAGAATGCCAGATGTCCCTCTCTAATGGACATACGTTAACAAGTTGATTTTTACCAGATAATCAACAATGCTTATACGGTGGTCTCACTAATGTCCTGTACAGATACACCATGACATCCCAACTCCTATTCTCAATGCTCTGCCCAATGAAGGGTAACCCTCCCAAACACCTGCTTCACCAGCCTGTCTACCTGTGACGCTACTTTCAAAAAAACTGTACCTGCGTCCCTGGGTACCTGCGACTGACAACAGTAGAGGACCCGAACATTAATTGTACAAGTCCAGCCTGGTCTGCTTTAC
This sequence comes from Chiloscyllium punctatum, assembly GCF_047496795.1. NCBI lineage: Eukaryota > Metazoa > Chordata > Chondrichthyes > Orectolobiformes > Hemiscylliidae > Chiloscyllium > Chiloscyllium punctatum. Next base: position 53,730,982 of record NC_092766.1, on the reverse strand, counting down.
CACAATACAACATCTTGTATTTCTCCACCTGTTATTCCAAACCTCGCTGGTCCAGCGGTACTGTTGATCCCATTGTACTCTTCGATAACCCCCTTCACTGTCCACAGTATCACCAATTTCGGTCTCACTCACAAACTTGCTAACCATGACTCCTATATTATCATCCAAACTGTTTATATAAATGATGCACAACAGTGACCCAGCACCGAACCCCATGGCACACCGTTGGTCACAGGCCTGCAGTTTGAGCAGCAACCCTCTATGAACATGTTCTGTCTCCTACAGTCAATCTGTTTTGTATCCAGTTAGTGAGCGCTCCCTGGTTATGTGTGATCTAAACGTACTAACCAGTCTGTCGTGCAGAACCTTGTCAAAGTCCTTGATAAAGTTCATGTGGACATCGTGTGCTGCTCTGCTTTGATCTCTCACTTGTCTATCTCCACACTCACATTTGAGGCATGATTTCCCATTCACAAAGCCATGCTGACGATCGTTAATCTGTCCTTACCTTTCCAAAGGCATGATGATCGTTTCTGTCAGAATCTCCTCCAACAACTTACCACCCCTGCATCAGTCTCACTGGTCTGTCGTGGTGCAAATATCTGTGGGAGGGGCCCTGCAATTTTCTCCCTCGCTTCTCACAAGGCGCTGGGATACATCTGATCATGTCCCAAGGTTTTATCTAACCTTTATCATTTTAAGACATCCAGTACCTCCTGTTCTCCAATGTGAACTCTTTTCAAGACATCCCGATGTATTTTCCTAAGTTCCTGAGCTTCCAGGTCTTTCTCCGTCGTAAATCTGAACACAAATATTTGTTCAGTATCTCACCCATCAGCAGTGATTCCACACAGACAGCCTCATTGACCTTTCAGGGGCCCTATTCTCTCACGAGCTAATTTTTAGCCCCGGTTGAAACTTGTCAAAATGCTTCTGAAACTTCAAATATCCCTCTACCGCAACTAGCCTCCCCCACCCTTATCTATTCAGCCATTTAAGGTCACACCAAAATATAGAATCCAACAGATTTAAAAATATTCCCCTTTTAAAAAATCATACATCTCCCATTGTTTCTAAGTATCTAGTTATCATTTATTATCATGTTCTTTACAGCATATTCCAGCACGTTCCCGACTTACTGTCAGGCTAACACCGTTTGGTTTCAGACTGACTGCACAAAGGCTTTTGGGAATCCTTGTGAATCAATCTGAAAAAGGTAGCTTACAGGATCAGCAAGTAATCGAGAAGGCAAAACAGATGCTGCCATTTATTACAAAGGGAATGGAGTCCAAAAATAGGGAGGTCTTTCTAAAACGATGCAAGGTACAAGTCAGACAACACCTAGATTATAATGAATAGTATGTGTGTCCTAAGGAAAGACATTCTTGTGTTGGAGGCCGGCCAGGGAAGGTTCGCTCGGCTGATCCTGGAGATGGCGGGATTTTCCAATTAGAAGAGGTGGAGTAGATTGCCCTTGAACCTATTGGGGTTTTGAAGAATCGGAGAGAAATTGAATGAAACATGCAGGATTCGGAGGGGCTTTGACAGGTTAGATGTCGTTAAGTTAGAAAATCGAACAGTACAGCAGAGTAATAGGCCCTTCGGCCCACCATGGCTGTGCTGACCATGATGCTATTCTAAACTAATCCCATCTGCCTGCACATGGGCGATATCCCTCTATTCTCTGTATGTTCACGTTTCTGTCTAAATGCCCTTCAAATGTTTGCTCTCGTTGCCACCTCTCCCACCTCCTGAGTAGCTCCTACCCTCTCGGTAAAGACAACTGGCCTCATTCATCTCACTTAAAACTTCTCACTCTCACCTTAAACCGAGGCGCCCTAGTATTTGATATTTCGACATTGGAAGAAGGATTCCAACTATCCACACTATTCACGCCTTTCCTAATGCTGTACCCAGTCACCCCTCAATCTCCGATACTCACGCAAAACAATCCAACTGTGTCCAACCTCCTTACAGTAAACACATTCTCATCCAGGTAATATTCTGCCACCTCTCTGTTACACCCTCCCCAAAACCTCCACATCCTTCCTGTGGTGTGTCGATTAGAACGACACGCAACCTTCCAAATATGGCCGAATGAAGTTTCATTCAGTAACAACATGACATTCAAACGTCTGTACTCAATACTGTGCCCAATAAAGGTAAGCATACCATACTCTCCGTCTACCACCACATCCTGTTGTGTTGTTATTTCTAGGGAGCTATGGATTTGCTTCCAATGTCTCTCTGTTTATCAATGTTTCCAGCTAGTCAATTCGTGTTCTTCTCTCTTCCATTTGACTTCATAAATTCATCACTTCACACCTGTCCCGATGAAATTCAATTTGCCACATCTCTGCCCAGCGTTCCAGCTGATCTACATACTGCTGCAACCTTTAACACTCTTCCTCACTATCCACAATCCCCTAATTATCCCTAATCATTACATGCCTTTCCAAATGTCGTCTGCAAAATTACCACTGAAACAGCTGACCTTTTCCTCTGAATCACAGATATAAATTACACACAGACATCGCAGCACCGATCCTTGTGAAACAGCATTGGCCACAGACGGCCAATCAGAAATTCACCACTCCACATGCCTCTGTCTACTATCACCAAGAAAATATTGTATCCAACTTAACAACGAGCATGGATTGTGATTTGATCTTCCAGATCCCCCTTGCTATTTGGGAGCTGTCCATTCAAAACGACTCTATATTTTGATTCCCAGATTAAATTGGCTGTCTCACTAATGCACTGACTGCGTCCTTTCTTCACAACAATACGGGACCTTGTTTGGTTTTTTGCTGATCCTGCGTAAATCCCCACAACCCCTCAATAATCACATTGCTGTCATGATCATTCTGCAGCCACACCTCCACAATAACAGTTCGGTCATATCTGTTCTCTTCAGTTAATGCTGTCATTCCATCTGCCTTGTTGCAAATGCATGGCGCATGTCAACGAGAGAAGGCCTTTGAGGGATGGTGAGAGGTCACAGAGTGGGAGAGATGTTTGGGGGCGTGACAGTGTTGCAGGGTTAAACATAGTTACAGTTGCAACAGAATGTTCGCAGGAGAAAACATTTTATTGTTTGGAGGAAGATAGAGAGATAAAGCGTCTTTGATTAGATTGTAAGGTTTGTGGATCGTTACATGGACTATGTTGATCAGGGTGTAGAAACATTCACAGGATTCCAGGATGTCGGACATTTAACAACAGTTGTGGGATCTGGAGAATATCACAGTGATAGGGAGGATGGTATGGACTGGAGAATATTACAGGGAAATGGGGGTAGTATGGACTGGAGAATGTTGCAAGCACATGGAAGATGATATCAGCTGGAGAATGCTGCAGCAATAGAGAGGAGTTATATGGACTGGAGGATGTTGCATGGACAGGGATGATGTTGTAGACTGGATACAGTTAGGAGAGATGAACTTATGCACTGGAAGGTATGTCAGAGAGAGTGAGTGGTGTGCACGCTGCAAGATATGCCAGGGATAGGGAAGCTTGTAGAGACTGGAGGAGAGAGTGATAGAGTCTTGTGAGAGACCAGATTCACTTATGAGCATAGGATGTGCTACAGTGAACAGAGCCTTTTGCAGATATAAATGAGGATACAATGGCCACAAAGCAGTCACACCTATACATAGGTACATAGGAACTGAAGGAATTGAAGAGATTACACAGGGTAGGAGTGTTGTATGCAGTGGAGGAGATTAACCTGATAGGGAAGCTTTTAGAGACTCAACAATGTTAGGAAATAATGGGAGTTGCAATGGTGAGAGCAGGTTTCAACAATTCGGAGGATATAGACCTGAAGGAGCTTTGACAGATAGCGATGGTACAGGAAAGGGAATTGTAGTGGCTTCCATTCATCAGCAATCCATAAGCACTTAAAATATCCTGTTTGACATGTGCATTATCTTTCAACCATTCATCAGACAGCGCTGCAAATATTTCACTGGCTCTGCCTACCAGCTTAGACCGAACGAGCATTACCCAGAAGACCTCGGACAACTCTACCTGTCTATGCAATTATTCAAATGAAATCCAGAGTTCCTTGACAGTAGAGTCTCAGATAGTTAGGATAGCGAAGAAGGCACTTGGTATACATTCCTTTATTGATCAGAGTATTGAATACAGGAGTTGGGAGGTCATGCTGTGGCTGTACAGGACAGTGGTGAGGCCACTTTTGGAATACTGCATGCAACTCTATTCTATCGGAAGGATGTTGTGAAACTTGAAAGGGTTCAGAAAACATTTACAAGAATGTTGCCAGGGCTGAGATATAGGGAGAGTTTGAACAGGTGATGGTTGTTTTTCCTGGAGAGTCAGAGGCTGAGGGTGACCTTATAGAGGTTTATAAAATCAAGAGGGGCATGGATAGGGTAAATAGACAAAGGCTTTCTCCTGGGGTGTGCGAATCCAGAATTATTGGGCGAGGTTTAGGGTAAGAATAGAAATATATATAAGAGAACTAAGGGGCAACTTTTTCACGTAGAGGATAGTACATGTATGGAATGAGCTGCCAGAGGAAGTTGTGGAAGCTAGTACAATTGCAACAGTTAAAAGGTATCTGGATTCGTATATGAATATGAAGGGTTTAGAGGGAGATGGGCCGGGTGCTAGCAGGTGGGACTACATTGGGTTGGGATATCTGATCTGCAGGATGGGACCATGAATGGGTTGTGGAACCTGGAGGATGTTATGATTTGAACCACAGGTAATGTTTGATTGGATCTTTCAGCCAATCTTACAGATGGTACAATTGCAACATAGAAGAAGCATTTGGATGGATATATGAATAGAAAGGGTTTGGAGGGAGATAGGCCAGGTACTGGCAGGTGGGACTAGATTGGGTTGGAATATCCTGTCGGCATGGCCGGGTTGGAATGAAGGGTCTGTTTCTATGCTGTACATCTCTATGACTGTAAGATCGGCTGAATGGTCCAATCAAAAATTACCTGTGGTTCAAATCATAATATCCTCCAGGTTCCACAAGCCATCCCCTGTCCCATCCTGCAGGTTCAATGAATCCCGGAACCTTTAACCTTCTGCAAATCCCACCTCCCTTCCGACATTTGTACCATCCTCCATGGTTTGCAGCCCTTCATACCTCGTAACATGGCCCAGACTCTCCAACGCCTCCTTCCTCTGCAATGTTCCCCAGAAGGGCACTGGAGGATGGTGGGGGTTACAGAGAGAAAGAGGGACATCATGACGGGAGGATTTTGCAGACATAAGGAATATATGGACTTGAGGAGGTTTCACAGTTTATGAGTGTTGTAGGGACTGGAGGAACTTACAATGATAGCGATAGTTTTAGACTGGAGGATTCTGCAGAAAATCTTTACGTGGTTAAAGACAGGATTCTTAGCAGCGTGCAGGAACAAAGGGATCCTGTGTCCCTCAGGTTCCCACCCAAGTTGACAGGCTGTTAAGAATGCGGATGGTGGGTTGCCTTTCATTAGCAGGGGATTGAATTTAAGAGATGTGAGATTTTGCTGCAGCTCTACAGAACCCCAGTTAGACCACACTTCGAATATAGTGAACAGTTCTGTTCGCTTCATTATAGGAAGGACATGGAAGCTTTAAAGACAGTGCAGAGGAGATTTAGCAGGATGCTGCCTTTTCTGGAGGGCATGCCCATAGAAGGTAGGTTGTGGAAGCTAGGGCTTTTCTGATCACAGAGAAGGAGGAAGAATGGTGACTTGATAGAGGTGTACAAGGGAATGAGAGGCATAGATAGAGTGGATAACCAGAGACTACTTCCCATGGCGAAATGACTATCACAAGGTGACATACGTTTAAGGTAATTGGCGGAAGGTTTAGCTTAGATATCAGAGGGATATGGGCCAGGTGCTGGCAGGTAGGACTAGATTGGGTTGGGATATCCTGTCGCCATGGAAGGGACTGGTACGTTATTTACACAGAGTGTGGGGGGTGCGTGGAATGGACTGCCAGCCGTGGTCGTAGATTCAGACACATTACAGACATCTAAGCAACTCTTGGATAGGCACATCAATGATAGTAATATGTAGGTCCGTTTCATCTTCAGAGTAAGATAAAAGGCAAGCACAATATTGAGGGCAGAAGGGCTTGTACTGGAATGTGCTATTCCATGTTCAAAATAGCAAGGGTTATGATGGCAGCAAGAGGTTTCGGGAAGCGGGAGAGGATGCGATCTAAATGAAGTGACACAAATAGGTAGCGTTGCTAAAGTTGTATGAGGTAACAGAGACAGCAATGGTCTTATCTGGAGCAGATGACCAGACTGCGAGAATTGTGGGGACTGGAGGTGCTTTCACAGGGAGGGAGGAGCATAGAGCCACAGGAGGTTACAGAAATGTGGAGAGCTGTCGGGCCTACAGGAGTTCATGGACATGGGGAGGTTGGGAGGAATGGAGCAGTTTACAGGGATAAGGATGTTGGTAGGATGGGGTGTTTTACACAGACAGGAATGTTTCAGGTGAATGGAGCTGAGTACAGAGATAAAGTGGGTTTGTACAGATTGGAAAAACAAATAGACGTATGGAGGGTAGTCGTGACTGAAGATGTTTATAGACACAGGAAGGCTTAGGTTCTGCAGGTTATTTAGATGAAGTGGGTGTGGAATCAGACAGATTCTCCAAGTGATAAAGACAGCAATTTTGGTTGGAGACAGTTTCACAGATTAGGGAGCATTAGTAACCTCCTCCAGTTTGGTCAGATTGGGAAGGGTTGTAGGGGAGGGTGATGTTTACACACGGAAGAGCTGGAGAAGATTGTGGAAATGAGTAGATGGATGGAGACACTGAAGGAGCTTACATTGACAGGGTGGGTGCTGGCAATGAAAAGATATCACATAGATAGTGGGTCTTGTAGGAGCTGTATTGAAAGAGCCACAGACATTGGAATGACTTCTGCAGATTGGGAGTGTGACAGGAACTGAGAGGATTGTAGGGTCTCCACAGATTGATCGTGTCTTTAAGAATATGTAGATACGGAAATCTTAAACCCAATGCATGCAGTCTTCATTTCAAGACTAGAGCCTTATTATCCCTCATCAGCCAAGGATCCCTAACCCTGCCAGCTTTTCCCTTTATCCCAATGGGGCATATTGGCCCTGGATTCTTGAGATCACACTTTGAAAAGCCTCCCATTTGCCAGTTGATCCTTTTCCTTCAAACAGACTCACCCAATCGATTAGAATCATAATGTGGAGGTGCCAGTGTCGGACTGGGGGTGGACAAAGTTAAAAATCACCCGATATTCGTTTCCAGTCCAACCGGTTTATTTGAAAGCACTAGCTTTCAGAGCACTGCTTCTTCATCAGGTGGTTGTGGAGCACAATCCTAAGGTACAGAATTTATAGGAACAGGATGGCAATGTTATGGAATATAATATCAAACAAATTTAGTTTAAGCCTTTCATCTGTTACAGTGATCACCAGCGCTTCCAAAGCGAGTTGGATTATAACTGGGCGTTGTGCAATTTTAATTTCACAGCATTGACGCTGGCCAGATCCTGCAGAGTGGCCCCAAACGTGGCCCTATTGCAGTTTTCCTCTTCAATCTGTGGACCTGCTGATTTTTTTCCATAACTATGTTAAAACGAAGACAGTTGTGGGCACTGGACCCAAAGTGCTCTCTGAATGACTCTTCAGTCACTTTCCCGACCTCGTTATCTGAGGCGAGGTCCAGTGTTGCACCCGCCTGAGTAGAGAAGGGCCCTCTGCATAATGATTTAGAAACCTTCCTTGGACACATTTGAAAAATTGGCCTCCGGCCAGTTCTTTTTATACTCAGTCAATACAGGGAATATTAAAATCTCCAGCCTGCACTCCTCTATTATTCCTATATTTATCTGCAATCTCTCTACACAGCTGCTCCTCTGGTATCTGTTGGGTCTACGACAATCTACAATACAGTCCCAACAAAATGACCACCCGCCCCCTTCTTTTTTCTAACATCTAACCATGTGGAATTTTAAATGAATATATGTTTTAAAAATTGGAATTAACAATCCATAAATAAGTATTGATATAAATCCAAACACTTGACCTTCATAGAAAGACAACAGTTCACTCTCATGTGGTCTGCACGACATACCTACAGCAAAGTGTTTGCCTCTCAATTACCCTGCGAAATGGGCGAGCCAGCTGCTCAGCTCAAGGGCAGCAAGGGATGGGCAATAAAGGCTAGTCAGCCAGAGATACCCACATCCCCTACCTGATTTTTAAAAATATCCATTCAGATTGGTCCCAGCTCAGTTCCAGTGGAACAATGTCCTGGCCAATCACGTTGGTAGATTTATGGACAGGACTTTAAACTGACAGAGAGGGTGCAGGAACAGGCTTCAGGTGAAAGGAGCTTTCCAAATCCAAAGAGAAAACGTGAAGCATCAGAGCAGCATGGGAATGTGACCGAAGACAACAGAAAGGAACAGGATGGGACAAACTTTAACTAAAACTGTAGATCAGCCAATCCATTTGTGACAGGAAATTGTGGGAACGAGTAAATTATGTTTTTTATTAATGGACAAAGTCTCTGCGAAAAGGTCGAAGGATTTGTGACACAGAGATAAAAGGGATTTAGACACCAGAGAGATGTGGTTACAGGGCGAACAAAAGGTGGAACGTAAATATTCAATGGTTCACAACCTTGTGCAAATTCAGGCAAAATGGACGACACTAACAATAATGGGTAAGAAAGGCATTACAGACAAAGCATTTGGCATCAGATCATGAAGTAGAGTCAGCCTGAATGTAAATTCTGGCTACTACTTGCCAAGGACACAAGCAGCAGAACAGTTTTAGACCACCCACCGAACAGCATTTCATGGCTCGTCACTGCAATAAAGAGGAATTCATTGGAATGTTTAATAAAGGCATGGGGAACATTTAGTGAAACGTCAATATTCACAAAGTCTGGGACAATCACACTGACAACAGTGATATTGGAAGGGGAGTTCGGAGAATTTTTTTCAGTGTTTCTTAGAATAGCATATTGTCCAAATGGCGAGGTACGTAACTGTCTCAGAGAGACTGTTGTGTGATAAAACTTAGTGAATGAGTAATGTCACCTGGAGAGATCCTGTGGGAAATTGTGATAAAGTGCAGTTTAAAGAAATATAAAGTTTTAAAGTGAAACACAGAAAGGACAAGCTACAACTAGAAACAAAAACAGCCAATTACATGAGTTTGAGAGGAGAACTGACCAAGATAAACAGGCAAAACAGAATGAAATATGTGCCTGTAAATGAACAGTGGAAAACATTTGAAGGAACAGTGAAATATACTCAACAAAAGGACATTCCACTGAAACAGACAAAAACTCAGCAAGAAATCCCCACCGTCCCTCACTCAGGACAAAATGGATCATATTAGATTATGAGGCTGACAGGATCACAACAAAGTACTTAAAATCCAGAAGTGAGAGAGAGTTTTCGGAGTGAGTTTTAAAGGGATTGCAGTGGGTCTGCTCTCAGGAGGAGGGCAATGGGAAGGGGAATCGTTGTCAAGGTTTATTGACACGATACGAACATGGAGAGGTGAAGGTGGTGGAGGTGGTGAGAGTGTTACAGAGAGTGGTCACGACTTGAACTGTTTTACAAAGCCAGTACGGATTGGTCCAGCTGGAGGGGTTTGCAGAGGTAGGGAGGGACATAGGTATTTTTTTTTATTTATTCATGGGATGTGGGTGTCATTGCCTGGAAAAGGATTCTTTAACCCCATGCTAATTGCCCAGAGATTGTTGGGGCACTGGTGGATATATTTCATACTTTGCTGGCCACAGGTGAAGTGCTGAATGACTGGAGGATCGCTAATGTGGTTCCTTTATTCAGGAAGGGCAGCAGGGAGAGGCCAGGTAATTACAGAGCAGATAGTATTACAGCAGGGGGAGAAAAATTATTGGAAACTACTGTGAGGATGAATCGATACTTGCAAAGGTAAGGATCAACTCAGTTTAGTCATCACGGATTTGGCAGAGGAAGATACTGTCTGAGGAATTCAGTTCAGTTTTTTTTAAGTGGTGCTTAAGTATATTGATGAGGGCTGTGCAGATGATGTGGTTTACATCGACTTGAATAAGTCCTTAAACATGATCCAACATGGAAGGCTGGTCCAAAAGGACTGGGTTCCAAGGTAAGTTGGCAAATTGGATGCAAAATTGGTGGATAGAATACTTTCATCGGGTGTACCACAGAGATCTGTGCAGGAACCATTGAACATTAATAACTCGGATGTGAAAGCAGAAGGTATCATTAGTCGGTTTGCAGATGACATGAAAGGTGAGGGTGTTGTTCACAGTGAGGAGGATGGTCTCTGTCTGCAGTCCGATGTCGATCGGATGATAATCTAAGCAGAGTTTAGTTCTGATTGAAGTGAGGGAATACCCTGTGGGAGGTACGATTGGCGAAGTACAGACATAATAAATGGTAGGTCCTTGCGGAGTACTGAGGAATACAGGGACCATGGTGGACAACTCCATAGATCCCTGAAGGTGTCAGCACAGGGAGACAGGGTGGGAAAGTCACTTCAACTCGGAGCGGGAGAGGGACACATATCCTGGTGGGGTGAATTGCTAGAGCTGCTTGAGAGGATATAACCTAGTCTGGCAGGGTATTGGACCTTAAATAAACGTAAGGCCAGTAAGAAGATTGAGGCTGGTACACGAGTTAAAGACAGCAATTTCAGCAGACAAGGCAGGCAAGAACATAGCAGGGAATGGGGGAAAATTGATGATTAAACTGCATTTATTTCAATGCAAGGGGCCAGACAGCTAAGGAAGATGAACTCAAGGCATTGATTAGAACATGGGACTGGGATATTATAGTTATTACAGAAACACAGCTGAGAGAGGGGCAAGACTGGCAGTTCATTTTTTCAATGTAGAGATGCTACACTAAGGGGAGGCAAGAGAGGACGTGTGGTGGTTGGTTTTGTTTGCATTAATCATCACAGCAAGCCTTAGAGAGGATATTCCTGTAGGATCGCCCAGTGAAGCTATGTTAGTGGAACTGAGAAATAAGAATGGGTCATCACTTTGATACGATCGGACTGCTGACCCCGAATAACCTGTGGCAGACAGAGGAACAAATATGTCGGGGCATCTTAAATATCAACCATAATAAGAGGGCTGTTATGGTACGGTTTTTGAACTTTCCAAACCTAGACTGGGACTGCCAGTGTTTAGTGTTTAAGGGAGGAATTTGGTAATTGTGTTCCAGAAAACTCCCAATCAATATGTAAATGGCCGGAAAAGAGAAAGGGCAAAACCTGACCTCCCTTTGGGAATTAAGGTCGGGAAAGGGACTGAGATGTGAGTGGGAAAGCGTTTTGCCAAAATGACCACAGTTATTGCAGTTTGAAAACAGCTTTGGAAAAGGACAGGCTTGGTCCACATGTGCAAGCTATAAAATGGAGCCTGACCAATCTTGATCGTATTAGCCAGGAACTTTCAAAATGTGACTGGGGAAAGGAATTGTTTACAGAGAAAGGGAAGTTTGGCAAAAGAGAATATTTTAAAAGTGAGATAAAGTGATCGATCAGCGCCAGCATGTTCCTGTTTGTGTGCAGGTCAATGCTGACAGCATTAGGAATCACTGGCTGTCTATTGAAGGTCTGGTCAAGGAAAAGGGGGCACGTCAGGTATAGCCAGCTGGATCAAGGGAATCCCTGTGGATATACAGGGGCTATAGGAATATACTTTGAGTAGAAAACAGGAATGGAGAAAGGCTAAATGAAATGGCCTCAGCAGAGAAGGAAAGGGGAATCCAAAAGTGATTGTATCAGTATATTCAGAGTGCAAAATTAACTCGGGACAAAATAGTGTCAATTAAAGATGAATCAGGCCATCGTTGTTTGGAACTGCAGGATATTTGCTCAGATCGTAAACCATTTTTTTTCACTCCAGAACTTACTGTGGAGAAAGACTGGGGAACTCATGGAACAAGAGTAATATGTTAGACCACAAATGGAGTTCTCTGCAATTCAAATCTCTCTGCTACAGGAAGGATGTCGTGAGAAAAGGGCTCAGAAAAGATTAACAAGATATTGCCCGGGTTGTTGGTGAATAAACTGGGGTTACTGTCACTAGAGAATCGGAGACTGAGGGATGAACTTACAGAGGTTTATATAAACATGAGGGGCATGGATAGGGTAAGCATTCAAGGCCTTTTCCCAGAAGTTGGGGAGTCCAAAACTAGAGGGCAGAAGTTCAAGGTTAGGGGTGAATGGTTTACAGAGCGACTGAAGGGACAGCTTCTTCACACACATGGTGATGTGTGTATGGAATGAGCTGAGAAAGTAATGGAGACTGATACAATGACAACATTTAAAAGGTATCTGGATGGGCATCAGAATAGTAAGGGTGAAGACGTATATGGGCCAAATGCTGGAAAAGGGAATGGATTTATTTAGATCTTCTGGTAAGCCTGGACGAGTTGGGGACCGAAGGGTCTGTTTCTATGCTGTGTATCTCGATGACTTAAAAGAGTGCATTTTATAGAAGAGGTGGTGCTGGAGGTTTTACAACACAAAACTTTGGCAAGTCCCAGCACCTGATTAAGTGTATCACAGGACACTGTGGTATGCAAGGGAAGATATTGTGGAGCCCCTAGCAAAGGTATGTGTACTACAGACAGCCATTTGTGATGGGCTGGCAGGCTGGAGGGTGGCATCATGGACAATGAAGGATGTTTTCTGAGAGTACAAAGGGATCTTGATGAAATGGGTGAATGGGCTGAAAAACGGTAGATGGAATTCAATCTGAATAAATGCGAGGTAATGCATTTTGTAAAACAAACAAGGGGAGAGCTTATACAATTAATGTTTGGGCCTCAGTCAGTGTTTTAGAGCAGAGAGACCTCCGGGTTCAGGTACATAATTCTTGAAGTTTGCATCACAGGATGGATAAGACAGTGCTTGGCATGCTTGACTATTGCTCAGTTCATTGAGTGGAGGATTTGGGACGTCATGTTGAGATTGTACAGTCATATATGAGGCCTGTTCTGCAATACTCCATCCAGTTCTGGTCGCCTAGTTATAGGGAGGATATTATTAAGCTGCAGGGGGTTCAGAAGAGATTTACCAGGATATTGCTGGGTATGGAAGGCTTGAGTTCTGAAAAATGGCTGGATAGGCTGAGTCTTTTTTCACTGGAGCCTGGGGGTTGAGACATGATGCTTTCAAAGCTTATGAAAAAAAAGTGATTTATAGATCAATTTAATGGTAGTTGCCTTTTCCTCAGGAGGGGGAGTCTCAAGAGGAGGGACCATATTTTTAAGGTTCGAGGAGAGAGATGTTCAAAAAAGATATATGAAGCAATTTGCTACACAGAGGGTGGTTTGATATGTGGAATGAACTTCCTGAGAAAGGGGTTGATGTGGGTACAATTACAACATTTAAAAGATATTTGGATAAACAGGTGACTAGGGAAAGGTTGGAGTGATATGGGCCAGCAACAGGCAGCTGGGAAGAGTTTAGTTTTAGATTATGGTGGGTATCAACTGAAGGGTCAGTTTCCATGCTGTATGGCTCTATGACAAGAATATGGTTTGATTCCATTATTGAAGAAAGGATCAGGGCTGGGTCCACTGATGTGCATCATCTACATAAACGATTTGGTTGAAAATTTAGGAGTGATTGTGTGAAAGTTTGTTGATGACAAAATGAATGGTGTAGTGGGCAGTAAATACGGTTATCAAAGGGGATGTTGATCAACTGGGCCAGTGGGCCAAGGAATGAAAGATGAAGTTTAATTCAGGTGTTGGATTTTGTTAAGACAAACCAGGGAGGACTAATACAGTTAATGGAAGGGCTCTGCCAGGGTTGTCGAACAGAGAGGGAGAGGGAGAGGGAGAGAGACCAGGGGGTGCAAGTTACATTTTTCCTCGGAAGTGTCATACCTGGTGGACAGGGTGGGGAAAGCGACATTTGGCACATTTGCAGACATTGGCCAGTACTTTGTTACATACGTTGGAGATATTTGTAATATTGTCCTAAATATTTCCCTTGGGCAGAGGAGGCCACAGGTTGACCCTAAGAATGGTGAATAACCAACGGTAGGTGAGTCCAAAACCAGCTGGGATAAACGGGAGGTGAGAGAGCAAGGATTTAAAGAGGAAGCTGAGGGGGAACATTATCCACAGAGGATGGTGCATAAACGGAACAGGCTGCCACAGGCAAGAAACAAGAACAATTACAGCATGGAAAAGACATTTGGGCAGGTACATGGAGAGGAGAAGGTTTGAAGAGATAAGGGCGAAATGCAGGCAAATGAGACTCATTCAGTTTAGGTTACATGGGCAGCATTGAGGAGTTGGACCACAAGTTCTGTTTCCGTGGTGTATCACTCTAAAGAGGATTAGTGTACCAGAATAGGACACGTTGTAGACACTGAAGCAAGTTACAGCGATAGGGATGGTAGTCTGGTATGCCGTACGTCTCAAATATGTGGAGGGACTTTCGGGAATGGAACACGTTCCAGGGACAACTACTGTTATAGGAGTCAAAAATTACTGAAGACACTCGTGCACAAGCCATGCCATAGATACAATGTTGCAGAGTACTGAGTCTGAGTACAGTGTTGGAGGGAGAACACAGAATAGAAAGATCCCAGGCAGCATTCCCAACCTCTCGTTGGAGGCCTACTCTCCCCTCTGTTGTACTGATGCTCACTAAGACACCGCAGGCCTGGATTGATAACTCTGAACTCTCGATGCTGTCTTAGTGCAACATAAGTTAAAGTAGACGTGGTAATTGAGCACGGGGTGTGTCTAGACTGTGCTCCCCATCCAGCACTGTATCTATGTCATGTCTTGTTAGCCAATGTTTGGAGCCTTCTCATTGCTCCCTGCTCTGTGCACTGTGAGTGATCTGACCTCACTCCAGGATTTATTGAAGGCTCCAGATCTCCCTTCCCTTTGTCTCTCTGGCTGACCAACAATCTTCAAGGAGGTGATGGATGAGACACACAGCAGTTGGGAAGTCTACTGAGTCAGCAACTTCCTGAGTACCTACAGGAGACAGAGAAGTAGACAGAATGGGAAATTAGACTGATGCAGTGAGGGTTACACATGGAGAATGGAAATGAGCTCCACAGATATCTGGAAAATCCCAAACTCCATCCCTGGGTTGTGCTGTTGCGTCTCTCTGGAGTGGAGAATTCTGCTGGCCCAGGATCTGGAGTAGCTGCAAGAGTGAGAGACGCTGACAGAGGCAGCAATTAGACCCACACAGTGAGGGATACCACATGGAGAGAGACTGAGTGATATCACCAGAGTGCTGGAAGACTTCAGGATCACACAATCATGTTGCAAGAATGGGTTTAGTTTCATGTATCAGTGCTCAGGGATGAGCAACGTGTGAGCAGGTGAAGTGATGACCTAGTAACATTATTGTTAGGGCATTTGTCCAAAACATCAGCTAATGCTCAGGTGAGGCAGGTTTGAATCCCATCATAAGATATGGTGGAATTTAAAATCAATAATTTTAAAAATAGCAATTAACAATCCATTAACAAATATGAAACCATTGCTGATGCACAAAAAACACAATCCCTTAGATTACCGACAGTGTGGAAACAGGCCTTTCGAACCAACCAGTCCACACCATCCCTCCGAAGAGTAACACACTCAGACCCATCTCCCTCGACCTAATACACCTATCATTATGGGCAATTGAGCATGGCCAATTCGCCGGACCGGAGCATCCGGAGGCAATTCACGCAGACACAGGGAGAATGTGCATACTCCACACAGTCGCCCGCGGCTGGAATCGAACTTGGGGCCCTGGTGCTGTGAGGCAGGAGTGCGATCTCAGAGCGACCATTGTGTGATGAAACTTCGTGAATGAGTAATGTCACCGGGAGAGATCCCCTGCGAAATTGTGATAAAGTGCAGTTTAAAGAAATATAAAGTGTTAAAGTGAATCACAGAAAGGACAAGCTACAACTAGAAACAAAAATAACTAATAACATGAGTTTGAGGGGAGAACTGACCAAGGTAAATAGGCTAAACAGGCGGAAATATGTGTCTGTAAGTGAACAGTGGAAAACATTTGAAGGGACAATGCAAAATAGTCAACAAAAGGACATTCCTTTGAAACAGATAAATCCTCAGCAAGAAATCCACATCGGTCCCTCACTCAAGTGAAAAGGATCATATTAGATTATTGGGCTTAGAGGATCACCAAAAAGTACTTAAAATCCTGAAGTGAGAGAACGTTTTAGGAGTAAGTTTTAAAGGGATTGCAAAGGGCCCGCTCGCAGGAGGAGGTCAGATGGACGAATGAATAATTGTCAAGGTTTTATGTCACAAAAGGGATTGGGAGAGGTGAAGGTGCTGGAGGTGGTGAGAGTGTTACAGAGAGGGGTCAGGGTCGAACGGTGTTACAAAGCCAGTCTGGATTGCTGCAGCTGGAGGGGTTTGCAGAGGTAGGGAGGGATATATGTATTTTTATTTATTTATTCATGGGATGAGGGTGTCACTGATTGGACCAACATTCTTTGCCCCACTGCTAATTATCCAGAGTATAGCACAGAGTCAGCCATTTTCCTGTGGGTCTGGTGTCACATGCAAGTCAGACCAGGTTAGAATGTCAGATGTTCTTCCCTCAGGAACGTAAGTGAACCAGATGAGTACTTCCTACTGGTCAACAATGCTTTTCTGGTGGTCCCACCAACGTCCTTTACAGCCACAACGTGACATCCCAACTTCTACTCTCAATTCTCTGCCCAAAAAAGGTAACCATCCCAAACACCTGCTTCACCAACCTGTCTACCTGTGACACCACTTTCAAAGAACTGTCTACCTGCATCCCTGGGTCTCTGACTGACAACACTACCCAGGGCCCGAACATTAACTGTACAAGTCCCACCCTCGTTTGTTTCACCAAAATGGAACACCTCACATTTATCTAATGAAACTCCATCTGCTATTCTTCAGCCCACTATCCCAGCAGTACAGTTCATCCTGTTGCAACACAGATGACCTTCTTCACTGTCCACTTTACCAACAATTTCAGTGTAACTCAAAAAACTTACTTACCACAAAACCAATATTCCCATCCAAACCATTTATCCAAATGACAAACAACAGGGGACCCACTTCACCGCTGGTCATATGTCTCGAGTCAGAAAGGCAACATGTCTCCCATCACCCTCTGTCTCCTACCATCAAGCCCAATTTTGTATCCAGGTGACTAGCTTCTCCTGAATGCTATATCCTTTAACATTGATCTGAGCTTATTACCCGGTTTACCATACAGAATGTAGAACACAGAACAGTACAGCACAAGACCCTTTGGTCATGATGCCATGCCCATCTTTGACTGTAAGATCAAACTAACCTACATACCCTTCATTTTGCTATCATCCATGTGCCTATCCAAGAGTCTGTTAAAATGTCCCGTTCCACCCACCTATCACTCTCTGTGTAAAGAACCTACATCTGAAATCTCCCCTTACCCATTCTCCTATCACCTTAAAATTATGCCCCCTTGTACCATGTATGCCATGGGATAAAGAGGTCTCTCACTGTTCACTCTATCTTTGCCTCACGCCATCTTGTTCACCTCTACCAAATCACACCACACTCTTCTTCACTCCAATGAGAAAAGCCTTAGCTCCCTCAACCTTTCTTCATAAGACATGCCCTCCAGTCCAGGTAGCATCCTGGTAAATCTCCTCTTTACCCTCTCTAAAGCTTCCACATCCTTCCTCTAATGAAGGGACCAAAATTGAACACAATATTCGAATTGGGATCAAAACAGGACTGTATAGAGTTGCAGCATAACCTTGTGGCTTTAAAACTCAATCCCCCAGCTAATGAAAGCCAATACAACATATTCTTTCATAACAACACTATCAGCTTGGTGGCAGATTTGATTGATCTCTGGTCATGAAATCCAAGATCCATCTGTTCCTCCATGCTAATCAGTATTCTGCCTTTACCCCTGTATTCTGCATTCAAGTCTCACCTTCCAAAATGAATCACTTCACACTTTTCCAGATTTGACTTAATCTGCCACTTCTCAGCACAGCTCTACATCCTGTCAATGTCCCATTGCAACCTCCAGCAGACATCCACACTATTCACCACTCGACCAACCTTCGTGTCATTGGCAAACTTACTTACCTACTCTTCCACTCACACATCCAAGTCATTCATAAAATCACAAAGAGCAGAGATTTTTTGACCGCTCTCTGCAGAAAACCACTGGTCACCAAGCTCCAGGCTGAATGATTTCCATCTGTCATCACCCTCTGTCTTCCATGGGCCAGGAATTCTGTATCCAGACAGGCAGGTTTCCAGGTATCCCATGCTCTGTACTTTCTCAATGAGACATAAATGTGTTTTGTCACATTCTCAAAGGATTCAATAAGATTTGTGAGGCAAGACCTGTCCCTTACACAACCATGCTGACTTTCTCTAATCATACTATGATTTTCCAAGGAATCATAAATCCTGTATCTCAGAGTCCTCTCCAATAATCTGCACATCACAGACAGAAGACTGACAGGTCTGTGATTCCCAGGATTATCTCGATTCCCATTCTTGAACAACGCACGGCTGATTCACCTAACCTGCACATCTTTGGGCTGTGGGTGGAAACCCGAGCACCTGTCGGAAACCCACGCAGACATGGAGAGAATGTACAAACTCCACACAGACAGTTGCCTGGGGCTGGAATTGAAATCGCGTCCCTAGTGCTGTGAGGGAGCAGTGCTAACCACTGAGTCACCGTGCTGCCCCATGTAACTCTCGAGAGCCCTGCTTCTGATCCTTGGTTCCTCAACCTTAGGTTAGCTTCCTTCTTCCTCTTGACTAGATGTTCTACATCCTTTGGAACCTTGTCAAATATTTTGCTGAAGTTCATGTAGATAACGCTGACTGCTCTGCATTCATCTATCTCTTGGTCAACTCCTCGAAGAGTCAATCCGGTTTGTGAAACACGGTTTTCAACTCACAAAGACATGCTGACTGTCTCTAATCAGCCCTTGCCTTTCCAAATATATGTAGCTCCTTTCTCTCAGAATCTCCTCCAACAACTTACCCATCACTGGCACACTGGGCTGTGATTTCCTGGCTGCTCCCTGAAGCCCTTAAGTGATGGAACACCCTCCAGTCTTCCGGTAACACATTGTGTCTGTTGATAATATAAATATCTCTGTTAGGGACACTGCAATCTCTTCCCCAGATTCCCACAATATTCTAGGATCAACCTAACAAGTGACTGCGGATTGATCTACCTTTATTTGTTTTAAGATTGCAGCACTTTTTCTTCTCTGTTGAGGATTCTTTCAAAGACATCACTATTTATTTCCCCAACTTCCTGAGCTTCCACGTCTTTCTCCACAGTAAATTCTGACAACACTATTTTGTCGAATATCTCACCCACCTCCTGACAGTAAAGGTACCCTATTCTCTAACAAGTTACTCCTTCGCCCTAACCGAAACTTGTGTAAAGGTTTTTGAAAATTCAAATAAACCGTTTCCTCGGTACAACCACCCCTACACCCGTATATATTCTGCCATTTATATTCTCACCAATAAAAATAAAATCCAACATGCTCAAAAACACATTCTCTTTTTATTAAAAGCGTTTCTAAGGGTCCAGTTATTGTTCATTGACATATCCTTTCACACATATTTCAGCTCCCGACCTACTATCAGGCTAACACTGTTTGGTTTCAGACTGGCAGCAGAAAGGGTTATGGGAGTTCATGTTTATCAATCTGAAAAATGTTGCTTACAGGTTCAACAGGTAATAGATCTTTTGGGAATAAGGAGGGTCGTGGGGACTGAAGGACATTATGGAGATAGGGAATGATGTGGAGACTGTATGAGATTATGGACACAGAGAGTGCAGTGGTGACTGAAGAACATTATGGAGATAGGGAGTGTTGTGGGGCTTGAAAGGGGCCAAAGAGATCTGCAGGGCTGTTGGGCCTGAAGGAGGTTGCACGGATCAGGAGGATCATGGGGATTGCAGAAGGTTACTCTGAACGGGAGGGTCGTTGGGTCAGGATGAGATTACGGAGATAGGGAGGGTCGTGGGGCCTTTTGGAGGTTATGAAGTTAGGGAGGTTTGTGGGGAATGATTCAGATTACATGGATAAGAAGAGTCGTGGGGACTGAAGGAGTTTATGAAGACAGGGAGGGCTGTGGGGACTGAAGGAGGTTATATAGATAGTAAGTTTATAGAGAAGCACAGGAAAGAAGAGCAGGTATCGGCCATTTGACCACAGAGTCAGTCCCACCATTCAATATGATCACGACTGATCATTAACCCAGTACAGTATTCCTTCTTTCACACCTTACTCTGATGTTATAGTGACTACTGGCATTTAGTGATACAGAGGGCTGTAGTAACTGGGACAGGGGTGGGTGGTGGGATGGTGTCTTACAGATATAGGGAGGGTTGTGGAAGCTCGGACAGGTGACAGATACAGGGCGGGTTTTAGGAATGGGAGGACTTTACAGGGATTTGGAGGAATGCAGGGATGGGACGTGATAACAATCACAGGGAGGATTTTGGGAGCTCGATCTGAGACGGGTACAGCTGAGAACAGAAGTGAGTCAAACAGTCAGGGCAGGCAGGGACAAGGTAGGATTAATAAATTAAATTGCATTTATTTCAATGCAAGGGGCCGAACAGGGAAGGCAGATTAACTCAGGGCATGGTTAGGAACATGGGACTGGGATCTCATAGGAATTACAGAAACATGGCTCAGGGATGGGCAAGACTGGCAGCTTAATGTTCCAGGATACAAGTGCAACAGGAAGGATAGAAAGGGAGGCAAGAGAGAAGGGGAGTGGCATTTTTGATAAGGGATAGCATTACAGCTGTGCTGAGGAAGGATATTCCCAGAAATACATCCAGGGAAGTTATTTGGGTGGAACTGAGAAATAAGAAAAGGATGATCAGCTTATTAGGATTGTATTACAGACCCCCCAATAGTCAAAAGGAAATTGCTAAACAAACTTGTAAGGAGATCTCAGCTATTGTGGGCAGCACGGTGGCACAGGGTTTAGCACTGCTGCCTCACAGCGCCGGAGACCCGGGTTCAATTCCTGCCTCAGGCGACTGACTGTGTGGAGTTTGCACGTTCTCCCCGTGTTTGCGTGGGTTTCCACCGGGTGCTCCGGTTTCCTCCCACAGTCCAAAGATGTGCAGGTCAGGTGAATTGGCCATGCTAAATTGGCCGTAGTGTTAGGTAAGGGGTAGATATAGATGTACATGTAGGGGTAGGGGTATGGGTGGGTTACGCTTCGGCAGGGCGGTGTGGACTTGTTGGGCCGAAGGGCCTGTTTCCACACTGTAAGTAATCTAATCTAATCTAATAATAGGGTAGGTATGGTAGGGGATTTAACCTTCCAAACATTGTGTTAAAGGTTTAGATGGAGAGGAATTTCTTAAGTGCGTACAAGACAATTTTCTGATTCAGTATGTGGTTGTGCCTACTAGAGAAGGTGCAAAACTTGACCTACTCTTAGGAAATAAGGCAGGGCAGGTGAGTGAGCTGTCAGTGGGAGAGCTCTTTGAGTCCAGCGACCATAATTCTATTTGTTTCAAAATAGTGATGGAAAAGAATAGACCAGATCTGAAAGTTGATGTTCTAAATGGGAGAAAGGCCAATTTTGACGGTATAAGGCAAGACTTTTGAAAGCTGATTGGAGGCAGATGTTCGCAGCTCAAGGGACGGCTGGAAAATGGGAAGCTTTCAGAAATGAGATAATGAGAATCCAGAGAACGTATATTCCTGTCAGGGTGAAAGGGAAGGCTGGTAATTCTTGGGAATTCTGGATGACTAAAGAAATTGAGTGTTTGGTTCAGAAAAAGCAGGAAACATATGTCAGGTATAGACAGGGTAGATCGAGTAAATCCTTAGAAGAGTATAAAGGAAGTAGGAGTATACTTAAGAGCGAAATCGGGAGGGCAAAACGCGGACATGAGATTGGTCTGACAAAGATAATTAAGAAGAATGCAAAGGGTTTTTACAAATATATCAAGGAAAAAAGGGTAACTAGGGAGAGAATTGGGCCCCACAAAGATCAGCAAGGCGGCCTTTGTGTGGAGCCGCAGAAAATGGGGGAGATACTTAATGAATATTTTGCATCAGTATTTACTGTAGAAATGCATACTGAAGATATAGACTGTAGGGAAATCGATGGTGACATCTTCCAAAACGTCCAGATTACAGAGGAGGAAGTGCTGGATGTCTTGAAACGGTAAAAGGAGAATAAATCCCCAGGAACTGATCAGGTGTACCCGAGAGCTCTGTGGGAAGCTAGAGAAGTGATTGCTGGGCCTCTTGCTGAGATATTTGTATCATCAATAATCACAGGTGAGGTCCCAGAAGACTGGAGGTTGGCAAAAGTGGTGCCATTGTTTAAGAAGGATGGTAAAGTCAAGCTAGGGAACTATAGACCGGTGAGCCTAAACTCAGTGGTGGGCAAGTTGTTGGAGGGAATCCTGAGGGACAAAATGCACATGTATTTGGAAAGGCAAGGACTGATGAGGAATAGTTGACATTGCATTTGCGTGGGAAACCATGTCTCATAAAGTTGATTGAGTTTTTTGAAGAAGTAACAAAGAATATTGAGGAGGACAGATGATAAATGTGATCTATATAGACTTCAGTGAGGCTTTCGACAAGGTCCCCCATGGGAGGCTGATTAGCAAGGATAGATCTCATGGAATACAGGGAGAACTCGCCATTTGGATACAGAACTGGCTCAAAGGTAAAAGACAGAGAGTGGTGGTGGAGGGCTGTTTTTCAGAATGGAGGCCTGCGACCAGTGCAGTGCCACAAGGATCAGTGCTGGGCCCTATTCTTTTTGTCATTTACATAAATGATTTGGATGCGAGCACAAGAGGTATAGTTAGTAAGTTTGTAGATGACACCAAAATTGGAGGTGTAGTGGACAGCGAAGAGGGTTACAACAGGATCTGGACCAGATGGGGACAATGGGCAAACTGGCAGATGGAGCTTAATTCAGATAAATGCGAAGTGCGGCATTTTGGGAAAGCAAGTCTCAGCAGGACATGTACATGTAATGGTAAAGTCCTAGGGAGTGCTGCTGACCAAAGAGACCTTGGAGTGCAAGTTCATAGCTCCTTGAAAGTAGAGTCGCAGGTAGATAGGACAGTGAAGGCGGCATTTGGTATGCTTTCCTTTATTGGTCAGAGTATTAAATACAGGAGATGGGAGGTCATGTTGTGGCTGTACAGCACAATGGTTTGGCCACTGTTGGAATATTTTGTGCAATTCCCGTCTCCTTCCTTTCGGAAGAATTGTTGTGAAACTTGAAACGGTTCAGAAAACATTTACAAGGATGTTGCCAGGATTGGACGACTTGAGCTACAGGGAGAGGCTGAACAGGCTATGGCGGTTTCCCGGGAGCTTCGGAGGCTGAGGGGTGAACTTACAGAGGTTTACATAATTATTAGGGGCATGGATACGATAGGATAAATAGACAAAGTCTTTTTTCTGGGATCGGGGAGTCCAGAACCCGAAGGCATAGGTTTAGGGTGAGAGGGGAAAGATATAAAAGAGACCTAAGGGGCAACCTTTTCATGCAGAGGGTGGTACGTGTATGGAACGAGCTGCCAGAGGATGTGGTGGAGGATGGTACAATTGCAACATTTAAGAGGCATTTGGATGGATATATGAATGGGAAGGGTTTGGAGGAATATGGGCCGGGTGCTGGCAGGTGGGACTAGATTGGGTTGGAATATATGGTCGGCATGGACGTGTTGGACCGAAGGGTCTGTTTCCGTGCTGTACATCTCTATGACTCTATCACTCACAGAGGTTATAGAAATAAACTGTGTGGTCGCGTCTGGAGGAGATTAAAGGTATAAAGGTTTGTAGTTACTGAATGAAATTGCATCAATCGGGACCAGCAGAGTTTACAGAGACTGAGTGCGTTTTAGAGACAGGAAGAGTTCATCGTCATCATTAGAAATGCAGAAACTAATTTATGAGAGAATCAGGGTCACTCTGCACTGTGCCCAGAGACAAGGAGGAGTCTAACAGCTGGAGGAGGTAACAAAGTTACAGAGCTTTTTTGTTGACGTGACAGGAAGGTTATAGAGATCATGAAGGTTGTAGGAGTTCAAAAAAGTCACAAAGACAGGGAGGTTTTTCAGATCTGGAAAGGACTACACTGACCATGATGGCTTAAGGAACTGAAGAGTTGTTTTTCTTCAGTTAAGGAGAGATGTGACAGGACCCGGGATTAAAGGCAAAAGCAGAAACTTGGAGAGTTTTGCTGATATGAGGAGCTTACAGGAATAAGTAGGATTGTAGGGGCTGATAGAGTTAGGGGAAGTGGTATCGATGAAACAGACAATGGAGAAACTGACAGACATAGGGAGGGTTCTGTGGAACAGATGAATTTACAGACAAGATGGTGATAATGAAGGCTGAGAATTTTCTCATGTTCCTTGTTCAGCATTGTTCCGACATCATGCCCTTAGGGTCTGAATTAAAGTCCACTAACTCCTCCCTGTGCTGTTCACTGTGAATGATCTTACTGGCTGCAGGATTTACTGAAGGCTCCAGATCTCACTCTCCATCTTTCTCTGGTTGACCAACTGTCTTCAATGTGGTGATGGACGAGACAGGAATTGGGAATTCTGCTGAGTCAGGGACATCAGGAATACCTACAGGAGACAGAGAAGTAGACAGAATGGGCAATTAGACTAATGGGCAATGAAGGCTACACATGGAGAATGGCACTGAGTCCCACAGAGATCTGGAAATTCCCAGTCTCCATCCATGGCCTGTGCAGTTGCTTCCCTCTGGAGTGGAGAATGCTGTTGACTCAGGATCTGGAGTAGCTGCAAGAGTGAGAGACACTGACAGAGGCAGCAATTAGACCCACTGGTACCATGATTATACAGTGTGCTATAAATGGACACAGATGAGGAGGGGGACAGGTCTGAGGTGAATGGAAATTCCCAAGTCCAAAGAGAAAGGTTGAAATATTAGAACACCATGGAGATGTGAATGAAGACCATAAGTAAGAAACAGTAAGGGACTGAGTTTAATTAAAATACATCATTGTCAAACAGATTTGTGACAGGAAATTATTGGTTAAAATAAAGAAAATGCCATTTCCGCCCATCACAATGCCACATACACCACAAGTGACATCACTTCCGCCCCTCAGATCATCGCTGATGTCACACACTCAGTGATTTCCACGCCCCCCCCCACTGCTGTGTTTGCCAACACTTGCACCCCGACTAACGCCACCCATCTGCATTCTGCTGACACCTTCCCCAGGTCCCACTGTCACCATCCCTGCCCCCAGAACCCTGAGGGGAACACCACCCCTGCTCATGACTCCATCCCCATTCCCCCTAACACCACACCCACTCCTGTTACAGGCTCCATCGCCTCCCCCAGCACTACACCTACGCTTGGTCCCAGCTCCCATTCCTGCCGTGTTTTCACCATTCTCCCTGACCTCTCCCTCACTGAGGACGAATGATCAGTCCTCAGCAAAGGCCTCACCTTTATCCCCCTCCGTCCACACATCAATGAATTTAATACACGCCGTGACATCGAACACTTCTTCCACCACCTCCGCCTCAGAGCTTACTTTTACAATGAAGACTCCCGCCTATTTTCTGAGGACTCCTTTGCCGGCCTCCAATACACTCCATCCACCTGGATACCCCGCGCTGGCCTATTACCTGCCTTCGATTTCTTCATTTCCAACTTCCACCGAGACATTAACTGCCTCAACCTATCTACCCCCTCCCCCACTCCATCCTCTCACCCTCACAACTTTCAGTCCTCCACTTCCTCTGCTCCAATACCGACCTCACCATCAAACCAGCAGATAAAGGGGGTGCAGTGGTAGTCTGGTGCACTGACCTCTACACCGCTGAAGCCATGATGCCAACTCAAAGACACCTCCTCCTACCATCCCTCTACCATGACCCACCACCCATCACCAAAACCGTCATCTCCCAGGGCATAGAGAACCTCATCACCTCAGGAGGAGATCTCCCACCCACAGCTTCCAACCTCATCGTCTGGGATCCCCCACTGCTCGGTTCTACCTCCTTCCCAAGATCCACAAGGCTGACCACCCTGGCCGACCCATTGTCTCAGCATGCTCCTACCCCACCGAACTCATGGCTGCCTACCTCGACATTGTGCTATCCCCCAGTCCAGGAACTACCCACATTCCTTTGAAGACACCACTCACACCCTCCACTCCTCGAAGACTTCCAGGCAGTGACACCCACATCCCATGAATAAAAATACCTATGTCCCTCCCTACCTCTGCAAACCCCTCCAGCTGCAACAATCCGTACTGGCTTTGTAGCACCATTCAGGCCCTGACCACTCTCACCACCTCCAGCACCTTCACCTCTCCCTGTTCCTATCGTGTCAATAAACCCTGACCATGGCTGCCCTTCCCACAGCCCTCCTCCTGCGAGCAGACCCATTGCAATCCATTAACATTTAATCCTAAAACACTCTCTCACTTCAGGATTTTCAGTACTTTTTGGTGATCTTCTCAGCCTCATGATCTAGTATGATTCCTTTTGACCTAAGTGAGGGATCAGTGGGAATTTCTTGCTGAGGTTTTGTTGAGTATTTTGCATTGTCCCTTCAAATGTTTTCCACTGTTCATTTACAGACACATATTTCAGTCTGTTTAGCCAGTTTACCTTGGTCAGTTCTCCTCTCCAACTCATGTCATTGGCTGTTTTTGTTTCTAATTGTAGCTTGTCCTTTCTGTGATTCACTTTAAACTTTATATTTATTTAAACTGCACGTTATCACAATTTCCCGAAGGATCTCTGCAGGTGACATTACTCATTCATTAAGTTTCATTACACGGTCGCTCTGCGATAGTTATCTCCCTTAACAGTTGCACAATGTGTTTTTCAAAGAAACACTGAAAAAAAATTATCCGAACTCCTCTTCCAATATCAATGTTGTCCGTGTGATTGTCCCAGATTATACAAATTTGGAAGTTTTCCAAAATTATCACAATGCCTGTGTTAAAAATTTCCAATGAGTTCCTGTTTAATGCAGTGATGAGCAATGAAATGCTGTTCGGTGGCTAAAACTGTTCTGCTGCTTGTGTCCTTGAGAAGTAGTAACCAGAATGTACATTCAGTCTGACTCTACTTCATGATCTGAGGCGAAATGCTTTGTCTGTAATGCCTTTGTTATCCATTATTGTTAGCATTGCCCATTTTGCCTGAGTTTGCACAAGATTACGAACCACTGAATATTTTTGTTCACCCTGTATCCATGTCTGCCTGGTGTCTAAATCTCTTTTATCTCTGTGTCACAAATCCATCGACCTTATTGCACCAACGTTGTCCGTTCAAAAAAAAAACATAATATACTCGCTTCCACAATTTTCTGTCACATATCTATTTGCTGATGTACAATTTTAGTTAAACTCTGTCCCATCCTGTTCCGAATGCTTGTCTTCAGCCACATTCCCATGCTGCTCCCATACTTGACCTTTCTTCTATGGATTTGGAAAGCTCCTTTCTCCTGAAGCCTGTTCCTGCATCCTCTCTGTCAGTTTAATGCCCTGTCCATAAACCTACCGACATGATTGGCCAGGACACTGGTCCCAGCACAGTTCCAGGGGGACCATCCTAATGGATTTTTTTCTAAAATCAGGTATGGGATGTGTGAGTCTCTGGTTGACCAGCCTTTCTTGCCCAGCCCTAGAAGCCCTTGAACTGAGTGACTTTCTCAGCCATTTCTGAGGGTAATTGAGACGCAAACACTTTGCTGTGGTGATGTCGTGCAGACCACGTGAGGATGTGCAGATGTCCTTCTCTAAAGGACAAGTGTTTGGATGAGTTGTACATCAGTAATGGTTTCATACTTATTTGTGGATTGTTAATTACTATTTTTAAAATTATTGATTTCAAATGTCTCCTTTTCAGATGGTGGGATTCAATCCTGCCTCCCCTGAACATGAGCTGAGGTTTTGGATACATTCTCTCGCAATAATACCACTCGGCCATTACTTCATCTGCTCACTGGGTGCTCATCCCTGAGCACAGATACCAGGGCATCATGAAGCTAAACCCATTCTTCCGACACGTTTTTGTGATCCTGACATCTTCCAGCAACCTGGAACTATTACTTAATATCGCTCCATTTTCCAGATCTCTGTGGAACTCAGTGCCATTCTCCATGTGTAACCCTCACTGCATCTGTTTAATTTCCCATTCTGTCTACTGGTCTGTCTCCTGTAGGTACTCAGGAAAGTCCTGACTCAATAGACTTCCCAGCTGCTGGGTGGATGGTCCATCACCTCATTGAATGCAGTTGGTCTGCCAGAGAGAGACAAAGGGAAAGGAGATCTGGAGCCTTCAATAAATCCAGTAGTGAGGTATGGTCTCCCACAGTGCACAGAGCAAAGAACAATGAGAGGGCTCCAAACATCTGTTAACACAACATGACATAGACACAGTGCTGGAGGGGAGCACAGTACACACACGCACCCCAGGCTCAATCACCACCCCAATGTAAGTTCTGTTATATTAAAGCACACTACTCTGCAACAGTGTATCTATGACATGTCTTGTGGTCCAGTGTCTTCAATAATTATTAATTCCTATTACAGATCCTATCGCTGTCACTTCCTCCCTTCCCCGATAGTCCATCCACATATTTGAACTGTACTGCATTCCACACTACCATCCCTATCACTGTAATCTGCTTCAGTGTCTCCAACATGCCTTATCATGGTAGTCTCCTCCTCCAATAAGGTAAAAACAAGGACTGCAGATGCTGGAAACCAGAGTCTAGATTAGAGTGGTTCTGGAAAAGCACGGCAGGTCAGGCAGTATCCAAGGAGCAGGATATCGACGTTTCGGGCAAAAGCCCTTCATCAGGAACAGAGGCCGGGAGCCTGCAGAGTGGGGAGATAAATGAGAGGGGGGTGGGGATGGGGCGAAAGTAGCATAGAGTTCAATAGGTGAATGTGGTGGGGAAGAAGGTGATAGGTCAGAGTGGAGGATGGGGGAAGGTAGCAAAGAGTACAATGGGTGAATGGGAGTGGAGATGGGGTGATAGGTCAGAGAGGAGGGTGGAATGGATAGGTGAGAAGGGAGATAGGCCATTAGGACAAGTCATGAGGGCGGGGCTGAGCGAGAAGGCTGGAGGTGGGGTGAGATGGGGGAAGGGGAAACGAAGAAACTGGTGAAGTCCACATTGATGCCCTGGGGTTGAAGTGTTCTGAGGCAGAAGGTGAGGCGTTCTTGCTCCAGGTGTCAGGTGGTGAGGAAGTGGCGGTGGAGGGTGCCCAGGACCTGCATGTCCTCGGCAGAGTGGAAGGAGGAGTTGAAATGTTGGGTCACAGGGCGGTGGGGTTGATTGGTGCGGGTGTACGAGGGTTGTTCCCGAATGTGCTCTGCTAGGAGGTGTCCAATCTCCCCAATGCAGAGGAGACCACATCGGGAGCAACGGATACAATAAATGATATTGGTGGATGTGCAGGTAAAACTTTGGATGTGGAAGGCTCCTTTGGGGCCTTGGATGTTGGTGAGGGAGGAGGTGTGGGCGCAGGTTTTGCAATTCCTGCAGTGGCAGGAGAAGGTGCCAGGAAGGGAGGGTGGGTTTTTGGGGGGCATGTAACTGACCAGATAGTCACGGAGGGAAAGTGGAGAGGGGTGGGGAGGGAAATATATCCCTGGTGGTGGGGTCCGTTTGGAGTTGGAGGAAATGGCGGCGGATAATTTGGTTTATACGAAGGTTGGTAGGGTGGAAGGTGAGCACCAGGGGCGTTCTGTCCTTGTTACGGTTGGAGCGGTGGGGTCTGAGGGCGGAGGTGCGGGATGTAGACGAGATGCGTTGGAGGGCATCCTTTACCACGTGGGAAGGGAAATTCCGATCTCGAAAGAAGGAGGCTATCTGGTGTGTTCTGTGGTGGAACTGGCCCACCTGGGAGCAGGTACGGCGGTGGTCGAGGAATTGGGAATAGGGGTTGGGAATTTTGCAGGCGGTAGGGTGGGAAGATGTGTAATCTAGGTAGCTGTGGGAGGCGGTAGGTTTGTAAAAAAAGTCGGTGTCAAGTCGATTGTCACTAATGGGGATTGAGAGGTCCAGGAAGGGTAGGGAGGTGTCTGAGATGGTCCAGGTAAATTTAAGG
Organism: Chiloscyllium punctatum; assembly: GCF_047496795.1. Lineage (NCBI taxonomy): Eukaryota > Metazoa > Chordata > Chondrichthyes > Orectolobiformes > Hemiscylliidae > Chiloscyllium > Chiloscyllium punctatum. Next base: position 53,700,826 of record NC_092766.1, on the reverse strand, counting down.
TCAGGGTGGAATGTGTTGGTGAAGTTGATGAATTGCTCAAACTCCTCGAGGGAGCACGAGGTGGTGCCAATGCAGTCATTAATGTTGCGGAGGAAGACGTGGGGAGTGCTGGTATTGTAAATACAGAAGATGGACTGTTCTACGTAGCTAACAAAGAGACAGTCAGAGCTGGGGCCCATATGGGTGCCCATGGCTACCCCTTTGGTCAGGAGGAAGTGGGAGGATTTGAAGGAAAAATTGTTAAGGTTGGGGACAAGTTCAGCCAAACGAATGAGAGTGTCGGTGGAAGAGTACTGTTGTGGTTGTCGGTAGAGGAAGAAACGGAGGGCTTGGAGGTCCTGGTCATGATGGATGGAGGTGTAGAGGGATTGGATATCCATGGTGAAGATGATGCGTTGGGGGCCAGGGAAAGGGAAGTCTTGGAGGAGTGGAGGGTGTGAGTGGTGTCTGGAACGAATGTGGGTAATTCCTGGACTGGGGGATAGGACAATGTTGAGGTAGGTAGACATGCGTTCAGTGGGGTAGGAGCATGCTGAGACAACGGGTCGGCCAGGGTGGTCAGGCTTGTGGATCTTGTGAAGGACGTAGAACCGGGCAGTGGGGGATCCCGGAAAATGAGGGTGGAAGCTGTGGGTGGGAGTTCTCCACCTGAGGTGATGAGGTTCTGTCTGCTCTGGGAGAGGACGGTTTGGTGATGGGAGGTGGGTCATGGCAGAGGGGCTGACAGGAGGAGGTGTCTTTGAGTTGGCATCATTGCTTCAGCGGTGTATAGGTCAGTGCACCAGACTACCACTGCACCCACTTTATCTGCTGGTTTGATGGTGAGGTCGGTATTGGAGCAGAGGAAGTGGAGGGCTGCACATTGTGAGGGTGAGAGGATGGAGTGGGGGAGGGGGTAGATCGTTTGAGGCAGTTAATGTCTCGGTGGAAGTTGCAAATGAAGAAATCGAAGGCAAGTAATAGGCCAGCGCGGGGTGTCCAGGTGGATGGAGTGTATTGGAGGCCGGCAAAGGGGTCCTCAGAAAATAGGCAGGAGTCTTCATTGTAAAAGTAAGCTCTGAGGCAGAGGCGGTGGAAGAAGTGTTCGATATCACGGCGTGTATTAAATTCATTGATGTGTGGACGGAGGGGGATAAAGGTGAGGCCTTTGCTGAGGACTGATCATTCGTCCTCAGTGAGGGGGAGGTCAGGGGGAATGGTGAAAATTCGGCAGGACTGGGACCTGGGACCAGGCGTAGGTGTGGAGCTGGGGGAGACGACGGAGCCTGTAACTGGAGTGGGTGTGGTGTTAGGGGGAATGGGGGTGGAGTCATGAGCAGGGGTGGTGTTCCCCTCAGGGTTCTGGGGGCAGCGATGGTGACGGTGGGACTTTCGGGGGGTGTCAGCAGAATGCAGGTGAGTGGCGTTGGTGGGGGCAGAAGTGGTGGCAAACACGGCAGTGGGGGAGCTTGGAAATCACTGAGTGTGTGACATCAGGGATGATGTGAGGGGCGGAAGTGATGTCACTTGGGGTGTCTGAGGAATTGTGAGGGGCGGAAATGGCATTTTCTTTATTTTAACCAATAATTTCCTGTCACAAATCTGTTTGACAATGTCATATTTTAATTACTGTTTCTTTCTTTTGGTCTTCATTCACATCTCCATGGTTTTCCAATATTTCAACCTTTCTCTTTGGACTTGGGAATTTCCAATCACCGTAGACCTGTCCCCCTCCTCATCTGTGTCCATTCATAGCACACTGCATAATCCTGGTACCAGAGGAGCCAATCCCAATAAAATAGCTCCGTCCTCCCTGAGTACTGGTAGTAGTGCTCACTGGTCAGAACCACTTCTGACAATACCATTGTGTGATCCTGATCGATTCCTGCACACTGCTGATATCACTGTCTCTCTCCATGTGGTATCTCTCATTGTGTGGGTCTAATTGCTGCCTCTGTCAGTGTCTCTCGCTCTTGTAGCTACTCCAGATCCTGAGCCAACAGCATTCTCCACTCAGAGGGAAGCAACTGCGCAGGCCATGGATGGAGACTGGGATTTTCCAGATCTCTGTGGGACTCAGTGCCATTCTCCAAATGTAACCTTCATTACATTCGTCCAATTTCCCATTCTGTCTACTTCTCTGTCTCCTGTGGGTATTCCTGATGTCCCTGACTCAGCAGAATTCCCAATTCCTATCTCGTCCATCACCATATTGAAGACAGTTGGTCATCCAGAGAGATGGAGAGGGAGATCTAGAGCCTTCAGTAAATCCTGCAGCCGGTAAGATCACTCACAGTAAACAGCACAGGGAGGAGTTAGTGGACTTTAATTCAGACCCTGAGGGCATGACGTCAGAACAATGCTGGGCAAAGAACATGAGAAAATTCTCAGGTTTCATTATCACCATCTTGTCTGTAAATTCATCTGTTCCACAGAACCCTCCCTATGTCTGTCAGTTTCTCCATTGTCTGTTTTATCGATACCACTTCCCCTATCTCTATCAGCCCCTACAATCCTGCTTATCCCTGTAAGCTCCTCATATCAGTAAAACTCTCCAAGTTTCTGCCTTTGCCTTTAGTTCCGGGTTCTGTCACATCTCTCCTTAACTGAAGAAAAACAACTCTTCAGTTCCTTCAGCCATCCTGGTCAGTGTAGTCCTTTCCAGACCTGAAAAACCTCCCTGTCTTTGTGACTTCTTTGAACTCCTACTACCTTCATGATCTCTGTAACCTTCCCGTTATGACAACAAAAAAGCTCTGTACCTTCGTAACCTCCTCCAGTTGTTAGACTCCTCCTTGTCTCTGGGCACAAAGCAGAGTGACCCTGCTTCTCTCAAAAACTAGTTTCTGCATTTCTAATGATGACTATGAACTCTTCCTGTCTCTAAAACGAACTCAGTCTCTGTAAACTCTACTGGTCCCGATTGATGGAATTTGCTTCGGTAACTACAAACCTTTATACCTTTAACCTCCTCCAGACGCAACCACACAGTTTATTTCTAAAACCTCTATGAGTGATAGAGTCATAAAGATGTACAATTTGGACACGGACCCTTCGGTCCAACCCGTGCATGCCGACCAGATGTCCATATTCAATCTCGTCCCACCTGCCAGCACCCGGCCCGTATCCCTTCAAATCCTTCCTATTCATATACCCATCCAAATGCCTCTTAAATGTTGCAATTGTACCAGCCTCCACCACATCCTCTGGCAGCTCATTCCATACAGGTACCACCCTCTGTGTAAAAGTTGCCCCTTGGGTCTCTTTTATATCTTTCCCCTCTCACCATAAACCTATGCCCTGTATTTCTGGACTCCCGACCCCAAGGGAAAAGACTTTGTCTATTTATCCTCTCCATACCCCTCATAATTTTGTAAACCTCTGTAAGGTCACCCCTCAGCCTCCGATGCTCCAGTGAAAATAGCCCCGGCCTTTTCAGCCTCTCCCTGTAGCTCATATCCTCAAACCCTGGCAACATCCTTGTAAATCTTTTCTGAACCATTTCAAGTTTTACAAACCTTTCCGATAGGAAGTCTACCAAAATTGGACGCAATATTCCAACAGTGGCCGAATCAATGTCCTGTACAGCGCAACATGACCTCCCAACTCCTGTACTCAATACTCTGACCAATAAAGGAAAGCATACCAAATGCCGCCTTCACTATCCTGACGACCTGTGACTCCTCATTCAAGGAACTATGAACCCACACTCCAAGGTCTCTTTGTTCAGCCACACACCCTAGGACCTTACCATTAAGTGTATAAGTCCTGCTAAGATTTGCTTTCCCAAAATGCAGCACCTCGCATTCATCTGAACTTAACTCCATCTGCGAGCGCTCAGCCCATTGGCTCAGCTGGTTCAGATCCTGTTGTAATCTGAGATCACCCTCTTCGCTGTCCACTCAACCTCCTCCAATTTTGGTGTCATCTGCAAACTTACTAACTGTACCTCTTCTGCTTACATCCAAATCATTTATGTAAACGACAAAAAGTAGAGGGACAAGCACCGATCCTTGTGGCACTCCACTGGTCACAGGCCTCCAGTCTGAAAAACAACCCTCCTCCTCCACCCTCTGTCTTTTACCTTTTGAGCCAGTTCTGTATCCAAATGGCTAGTTCTCCCTGTATTCCATGAGTTCTAACCTTGCTAATCAGTCTCCCATGGGGAACCTTGTTGAATGCCTCACTGACGTCCATACAGATCACATCTATCACTCTGCCCTCCTCAATCTTCTTTGTTACTTCTTCAAAAAACTCAATCAAGTTTATGAGACATGATTTCCCCCACACAAAGCCATGTTGACTACCCCTAATCAGTCCTTGCCTTTCCAAATACATGTACATCCTGTCCCTCAGGATTCCCTCCAACAACTTGCCCACCACTGAGTACAGGCTCACCGGTCTATAGTTCCCTGGCTTGTCCTTACCATCCTTCTTAAATAGTGGCACCACTTTTGCCAACCTCCAGTCTTCCGGCATCTCACCTGTGACTATCGATGATACAAATATCTCGCAAGAGGCCCAGCAATCACTTCTCTCGCTTCCCACAGAGTTCTCGGGTACACCTGATCAGTTCCTGGGGATTTGTTCACCTTTAACCATTTCAAGACATCCAGCACTTCCTCCTCTGTAATCGGGACGTTTTGCAAGATGTCACCATCTATTTCCCTACAGTCGATATCTTCCATATGCTTTTCCACAGTAAATACTGATGCAAAATATTCATTTAGTATCTCCCCCATTTTCTGTGGCTCCACAAAAAGACCGCCTTGCTGATCTTTGTGGGGCCCTAGTCTCTCCCTAGTTACCCTTTTTTCCTTAATATATTTTTAAGAAACCCTTTGCATTCTCCTTAATTCTATTTGTCAGACCTATCTCATGTCTGCGTTTTGCCCTCCTGATTTCCCTCTTAAGTATACTCCTACTTCCTTTATACTCTTCTAAGGATTCACTCGATCTATCCTGTCTATACCTGACATTTGCTTCCTTTTTTTTCTGAACCAAACGCTCAATTTCGTTCGTCATCCAGGATTCCCTATACTTACCAGCCTTCCCTTTCACCCTGACAGGAATATTCTTTCTCTGGACTCTTGTTATCTCATTTCTGAAGGCTTCCCATTCTCCAGCCATCCCTTTACCTTCGAACATCTGCCGCCAATCGGCTTTCAAAAGTTCTTGCTTAATACCATCAAAATTGGCCTTTCAAGAACATCAACTTTTGGATCATGTCTATCCTTTTCCATCACTATTTTAAAACAAATAGAATTATGGTCGCTGGCCCCAAAGTGCTCCCCCACTGACACCTCAGTCACCTGCTCTGCCTTATTTGCCAAGAGTAGGTAATGTTTTGCACCTTTTCTAGTCGGTATATCCACATACTGAATCAGAAAAAAATATCTTCTACACACTTAAAAAATTCCTCTCCATCTAAACGTTTAATACTATGGCAGTCCCAGTCAATGTTTGGAAAGTTAAAATCCCCTACCATACCTACCCTATTATTCTTACAGATAGCTGAGATCTCCTTAGAAGTTTGTTTGTGAATTTCCCTTTGACTGTTGGAGGGTCTGTAATACAATCCTAATAAGGTGATCATTCCTTTTTATTTCTCAGTTCCACCCAAATAACTTCCCTGGATGTATTTCTGGGAATATACTCCCTCAGCTCAGCTGTAATGCTATCCCTTATCAAAAATACCACTCCCCCTTCGTCTCTTGCTTCCCTTTCTATCCTTCCAGTAGCATTTGTATCCTGGAACATTAGGCTGCCAGTCCTGCACATCCCTGAGCCATGTTTCTGCAATTGCAATGCGATCCCAGTCCCATGTTCCTAACCATGCCCTGAGTTAATCTGCCTTCCCTGTTAGGCCCCTTGCATTGAAAAAAATGCAGTTTAATTTATTAATCCTACCTTGTCCCTGCCTGTCCTTACTGTTTGGCTCACTTTTGTTCTCAGCTGTACCCATCTCAGATCAAGTTCTCAAAATCTTCCCTGTGATTGTTACCACGTCCCATCCCTGCATTCCTCAAAATCCCTGTAAAGTCCTCCCATTCCTAAAACCCGCCCTGTATCTGTCAGCTGTTCCATCTTCCACAACCCTCCCTATCACTGTAAGACACCCCCCGTCCCAGTTACTAAAGCCCGCTGCATCACTAAATGCCAGGAGTCACTGTGCATCTCTATAAACTTACTATCTATATAACCTCCTTCAGTCCCCACAGCACTCCCTCTCTCAATAAACTCCTTCAGTCCCCACGACTCTTCCTATCTCTGTAACCTGAATCATTCCCCACAAACCTCCCTCACTCCATAACCTCCAAAAGGCCCCACGACCCTCCCTATCTCCATAATCTCATCCTGACCCAACTACCCTCCCGTTCAGAGTAACCTCCTTCAATCCCCATGATCCTCCTGATCTGTGAAAACTCTTTCGGGCCCAACAGTCCTGCAGATCTCTTTGGCCCCTTTCAGTCCCCACATCACTCCCTATCTCCGTAATGTTCTTCAGTCACCACTGCACTCTCTGTGTCCATAATCTAATACAGTCCCCACATCATTCCCTCCTTAATTCCAAAGCCTCCATTACCTGTTGAACCTGTAAGCTACCTTTTTCAGACTGAGAAACATGAACTCCCATAACCATTTCTACTGCCAGTCTGAAACCAAATAGTGCCAGCCTGACAGTAGGTCGGGAGCTGAAATATGTTTGAAATGATATGTCAATATACAATAACTGGACCCTTAGACACACATCTAATAAAAAGACAATGTGGATTTTAGCCTGTTGGATTGTATTTTTATTGGTGTGAGTATAAATGGCAGAGTAGATATGGGTGAAGGAGTGGCTGTAGTGAGGATACGGTGTATTTGAATTATCAGAAGCCTTTACACAAGTTTCACTAAGGGCCAAGGAGTAACGTGGTAGAGAGTAGGGCACCTTAACTATCAGGAGGTGGGTGAGATATTGGACAAGATAGTGTTGTCAGAAGTTACTGTGGAGAAAGACATGGAAGCTCGGGAACTTGGGGGAAATAAAGAGTGATGTGTTGGAAAGAATCCTCAACAGAGAAGAGAAAGTGTTGGAGTCCTGAAACAAATAAAGGTCGATCAATCCTCAGTAGCTCATTATGTCTATCCTAGAATATTGTGGGAAGCTAGGGAAGAGGTTGCGGTGTCCCTAACAGAGATATTTATATTATCCACTGACACAATGAGTTACCGGAAGACTGGAAGGTGGCTAATGTTATTCCATCACTTAAGGGTTGCAGGAAAAAGCCAGGAAATTACAGTCCCGTGAGCCAGTGCTGGGGAAGTTGTTGGAGGAGATTCTGAGAGAAAGGAGCTACAAATATTTGGAAAGGCAAGGGCTGATTAGAGATAGTCAGCATGGCTGTGTGAGTGGGAAACAGCGTTTCACAAACTGGATTGATTCTTCGAGGGGTTGGCCAAGAGATGACGTCCCAAATCCTCCACTCAATGGACTGAGCAATAGTCAGGCATGCCAAGCACTGCCTTATCCATCCTGTGATGCAAACTTCAAGAATTATGTACCTGAACCCGGAGGTCCCTCTGCTCTAAAACACTAACTGAGGCCCGAACATTAATTGTGTAAACTCTACCCTTGTTTGTTTTACAAAATGCATTACCTCGTATTTATTCAGATTGAATTCCATCTCTAGTTTTTCAGCCCATTCACTCCCTTCATCAAGATCCGTTTGTAATCTCAGAAAACCTCCTTCACTGTCCATGATGCCACCCTCCATCCTGCCAGCCCAGCACACATGGCTGTCACTAGTACACATACCTTTGCTAGGGGCTCCACAATATCTTCCCTCGCATCCCACAGTGTCCTGTGATACACTTAATCAGGTTCTGGAACTTGCCATAGATTTGTATTTTAAAACCTCCAGCACCACCTCTTCTATAACATGCACTCTTTTATAACTTGCACTTGTGGACCAGGCCTGTCCTTTTCCAAAGCTATTTTCAAACTACTAGAACTGTGGTCACTTTGGCAAAACGCTTTCCCATTCAAATCTTAGTCCCTCTCCCTACCTTAATTCCCAAGTGGAGGTCAGGTTTTGCCCCATTATCTTTTCAGGCCATTTACATATTGATTGGATGTTTTCTGGAACACAATTACCAAATTCCTCCCTTGCAAACACTGAACACTGACATTCCCAGTCTAGGTTTGGAAAGTTTAAAAACCCCAACCATAACAGCCCTATTATTACGGTTCATATTTAAAATGTCCAGACATCTGCCACAGATTATTCGGGGTCAGTAGTCCGATCGTATCAAAGTGATGACCCATTCTTATTTCTCTGTTCCACTATCATAGCTTCACTGGGTGATCCCACAGGAATATCCTCTCTAAGTACTGCTGTGATGACTCATGCATTCAAAACCCAACTCCACACGTCCTCTCTTGTCTCCACTTCCTGTAGCATTTCTACGTTGAAACAATGAACTGTCAGTCCTGCCCCTCCCTCAGCTGTGTTTCTGTAATAACTATAATATCCCAGTCCCATGTTCCAATCCAGGCCTTGAGTAAATCTTCCTTCGCTGTCAGGCCCCTTGCATTGAAATAAATGCAGTTTAATCATCAGTTTTCCCCCATTCCCTGCTATGTTCTTGCCTGCCTTGTCTGCTGAAATTGCTGTCTTTAACTCGTGTACGAGCCTCAATCTTCTTACTGGCCTTACGACTGTTTAAGGTCCAACAACCTGCCAGACTAGGTTATATCCTCTCAAGCAGCTCTAGCAATTCACCCCACCAGGATATGGGTCCCTCTCCCGCTCCCAGTTGAAGTGACTTTCCCACCCTGTCTCCCTGTGCTGACACCTTCAGGGATCTATGGAGTTGTCCATCAAGTTCCCTGTATTCCTCAGTACTCCGCATGTACCTACCGTTCATTATGTCTGTTCTTCGCTTATCGTACCTCCCACAGAGTATTACCTCACTTCAATCAGAACAAAACTTTGCTTAGATTATCATCCGATTGACATCGGACTGCAGACGGAGACCATCCTCCTCACTGTGAACAACGCCCTCACCTTTCATGTCATCTGCAAACCGACTAATGATACCTTCTGCTTTCACATCCGAGTTATTAATGTTCAATGGTTCCTGCACAGATCTCTGTGGTACACCCGCTGGTGAAAGTATTCTATCCACCAATTTTGCATCCAATTTGCCAACTTGCCTTGGAACCCAATCCTTTTGGACCAGCCTTCCACGTTGGATCTTGTTTAAGGACTTAGTCAAGTCCATGTAAACCACATCATCTGCAGAGCCCTCATCAATATACTTAGGCACCATCTCAAAAAAAAACTGAACTGAATTCCTCAGACAGTATCTGCCTCTGCCAAATCCATGATGACTAAACCAAGTTGATCCTTACCTTTGCAAGTGTCAAATCATCCTCAGAATTGTTTCCAAAAATTTCCCTCCCCCTGCTGTCAGACTATCTGCTCTGTAATTTCCTGGCCTACCCCTGCTGCTCTTCTTGAACAAAGGAAACACATTAGTGATTCTCCAGTCATTCAGCCCTTCACCTGTGGCCAGCAAAGTATTATATTTATCCACCAGGGCCCCAACAATCTCTGGGTAATTAGTATGGGGTCAAAGATTAGATTACTTACAGTGTTGAAACAGGTCCTTCGGCCCAACAAGTCTGCACCGACCCGCCGAAGCGCAACCCATCCATTCCCCAACATTTACCCCTTTACCTAACAATATGGGCAATTTAGCATGACCAATTCACCTAACCTGCACATTTTTGGACTGTGGGAGGAAACCCGAGGAAACCCACGCAGACACGGGGAGAATGTGCAAACTCCACACAGTCAGTCGCCTGAGTCGGGAATTGAAACCAGGTCTCTGGTGCTGTGAGGCAGCAGTGCGAACCACTGTGCCACCATACCTCCCTAAAGAATGCTGTTCCAGGCAGTGACACCCACATCCCATGAATGAATAAATAAAAATACATATATCCCTCCCTACCTCTGCAAACCCCTCCAGCTGCAGCAATCCGTACTGGCTTTGTATCACCGTTCAGGCCTTGACAACTCTCTGTAACACTCTCACCACCTGCAGCACCTTCACCTCTCCATGTTCGTATCGTGTCAATAAACCTTGACAACGATTCCCCTTCCCATTGCTCTCCTCCTGCTAGCAGACCCATTGCAATCCCTTTAAAACTTACTCTAAAAGTCTCTGTCACTTCAGGGTTTTAAGTACTTTGTGGTGATCTTCTCAGCCTCATAATCTATTATGATCCATTTTGTCCTGAGTGAGTGACCGGTGGGGATTTCTTGCTGAGTTTTTGTCTGTTTCAGTGGAATGTCCTTTTGTTGAGTATTTTACACTGTTCCTTCAAATGGTTTCCACTGTTCATTTACAGGCACATATTTCAGTCTGTTTAGCCTGTTTACCTTGGTCAGTTCTCCTCTCAAACTCATGTAATTGGCTATTTTTGTTTCTAATTGCAGCTTGTCTTTTCTGTGTTTCACTTTAAAACTTTATATTTCTTTAAACTGCACTTTATCACAATTTCCCAGAGGATATCTCCAGGTGACATTACTCATTGACTAAGTTTTATCACACAACAGTCTCTCTGAGACAGTTACGTCCCTCGCCAGTTGCACAATGTGCTATTGTAATAAACACTGAAAAATTCTCCGAACTCCTCTTCCAGTATCACTGTTGTCAGTGTGATTGTCCCAGACTTTGCGAATATTGACGTTTCACTAAATGTTCCCCATGCCTGTATTAAACATTCCAATGAATTCCTCTTTATTGCAGTGACGAGCCATGAAATGCTGTTCGGTGGGTGGTCTAAAACTGTTCTGCTGCTTGTGTCCTTGGCAAGTAGTAGCCAGAATTTACATTCAGACTGACTCTACTTCATGATCTGATGCCAAATGCTTTCTCTGTAATGCCTTTCTTACCCATTATTGTTAGCGTCGTCCATTTTGCCTGAATTTGCACAAGGTTGTGAACCATTGAATATTTCTGTTCCACCTTTTGTTCACCCTGTAACCACATCTCTCTGGTGTCGAAATCCCTTTTATCTCTGTGTCACAAATCCATCTAACTTGTTGCAGAGACTTTGTCCATTAATCAAAAACATAATTTACTCGTTCCCACAATTTCCTGTCACAAATGGATTTGCTGATCGACAGTTTTAGTTAAACTTTGTCCCATCCTGTTCCTTTCTGTTGTCTTCAGTCACATTCCCGTGCTGCTCCGATGCTTCCCCGTTTCTCTTTGGATTTGGAGAGCTCCTTTTACCTGAAACCTGTCCCTGCATCGTCTCTGTCAGTTTAAAGTCCTGTCCATAAATCTACCAACGTGATTGGCCAGGACATTGTTCCACTGGAACTGTGCTGGGACCAATCTGAATGGATATTTTTAAAAATCAGGTATGTGATGTGGGTGTCTCTGGCTGACTCGCATTTATTGTCCATCCCTTGCTACCCTTGAGCTACGCAGCTGGCTCGCCCATTTCACAGGGTCATTGAGAGGCAAACACGTTGCTGTGGGTATGTCGTGCAGACCATATGAGAGTGAACTGTTGTCTTTCTCTGAAGTTCAAGTGTTTGGATTTTTATCAATACTTATTTATGGATTGTTAATTCCAATTTTTAAAACATATATTCATTTAAAATTCCACATGGTTAGAAGTTAAAAGAAGAAGGGGGGGCGGGTGGGTCAGTTTGTTGGGACTGTATTGTAGACTGTTGTCGACCCAACAGATACCAGAGGAGCAGCTGTGTAGAGAGATTGCAGATAACTATAGGAATAATAGAGGAGTGCAGGCTGGAGATTTTAATATTCCCTGTATTGACTGGGCCACCTAGAATATAAAAAGACCTGGACAGAGGTCAATTTTTCAAATGTGTCCATGGAATGTTCCTAAATCAATATGCAGAGGGCCCTACTCTACTCAGGCAGGTGTAACACTGGACCTCTCCTCAGAAAACGAGGTCGGGCAAGTGACTGAAGTGTCATTCAGAGAGCAATTTGGGTCCAGTGCCCACAACTGTCTTCGTTTTAACATAGTTATGGAAAAAGATCAGCAGTTCCACAGATTGAAGAGGAAAACTGGAACAGGGCCAGGTTTGGGGCCATTCTGCAGGATCTGGCCAGCGTCAATGCCGTGAATTTAAAATTGCACAATGCCCAGTTATAATCCAACTCACTCTGGAAGCGCTGGTTATCACTGTAACAGATGAAAGGCTTAAAATAAATTTGTTTGATATTATATTCCATGACACTGCCATCCTGTTGCTATAAATTCTGTACCTTAGGATTGTGCTCCACAACCACCTGATGAAGAAGCAGTGTTCTGAAAGCTAGTGCTTTCAAATAAAACCGGTTGGACTGGAACCGAGCGTCGGGTGATTTTTAACTTTGTACACCCCCAGTCCGACACCGGCACCGACACATTATGATTCTAATCGATTGGGTGAGTCTGTTTGAAGAAAAAGGAACAACTGGCAATGGGTGGCTTTTCAAAGTGTGATCTCAAGAATCCAGGACCAGTCTGCCCCATTGGGGTAAAGGGAAAAGCTGGCAGGGTTAGGCATCCTTGGCTGATGAGGGATAATAAGGCTCTGGTCTTGAAATGAAGACTGCATGCAATGGGTTTAAGATTTCCATATTTACATATTCTTAAAGACACGATCAATCTGTGGAGACCCTACAATCCTCTCAGTCCCTGTTTCCAATGCCTGTGACTCTTTCAATACAGTTCCTACAAGACCCACTAGCGATGTGATATCTTTTCATTGCCAGCACCCACCCTGTCAATGTAAGCTCCTCCAGTGTCTCCATCCATCTACTCATTTCCACAATCTTCTCCAGCTCTTCCATGTGTAAACATCACCCTCCCCTACAACTCTTCCCACTCTGACCAAACTGGCGGAGGTTACTCATGCTCCCTAATCTATGAAACTGTCTACAACCAAAATTGCTATCTTTATCACTTGGAGAATCTGACTGATTCCACTCCCCCTTTACCTAAATAACCTGCAGAACCTAAGCCTTCCTGTGTCTATAAACATCTTCAGTCACGACTACCCTCCATACGTCTATTTGTTTTTCCAATCTGTACAACCCACTTTATCTCTGTACTCAGCTCCATTCACCTGAAACATTCCTGTCTGTGTAAAACACCCCATCCTACCAACATCCTTATCCCTGTAAACTGCTCCATTCCTCCCAACCTCCCCATCTCCATGAACTCCTGTAGGCCCGACAGCTCTCCACATTTCTGTAACCTCCTGTGGCTCTATGTTCCTCCCACCCTGTGAAAGCACCTCCAGTCCCCACAATTCCCCAGTCTGGTCATCTGCTCCAGATCAGACCATTGCTGTCTCTGTTACCTCATACAACTTTAGCAACGCCTCTCCCGTTTCCCAAAACCTCTTGCTGCCATCATAACCTTTGCTATTGAGAATATGGAATAGCACATTCCAGTACAAGCCCTTCCGCCCTCAATATTGTGCTGACCTTTTATCATACTCTGAAGATGAAACGAACCTACATACCGTACATTTTACTATCATTGATGTGCCTATTCAAGAGTTGCTTAGATGTCTGTAATGTGTCTGAATCTACTAGCACGGCTGGCAGTCCATTCCACGCTCCCACCACAATCTGTGTAAATAACGTACCAGTCCCTTCCATGCCGACAGGATATCCCAACCCAATCTAGTCCTACCTGCCAGCACCTGGCCCATATCCCCCTGAAATCTAAGCAAAACCTTCCGCCAATTACCTTAAACTTTTGTCCCCTTGTGATAGCCATTTCGCCATGGGAAGTAGTCTCTGGTTATCCACTCTATCTAGGCCTCTCATTCCCTTGTACACCTCTATCAAGTCACCATTCTTCCTCCTTCGCTGTGATCAGAAAAGCCCTAGCTTCCACAACCTACCTTCTATGGGCATGCCCTCCAGTCCAGGCAGCATCTTGCTAAATCTCCTCTGCACTGTCTTTAAAGCTTCCATGTCCTTCCTACAATGAAGCGAACAGAACTGTTCACAATATTCGAAGTGTGGTCTAACTGGGGTTCTGTAGATCTGCAGCAAAATCTCACATCTCTTAAATTCAATCCCCTGCTAATGAAAGGCAACACACCATCCGCCTTCTTAATAGCCTGTCAACTTGGGTGGGAACCTGAGGGACACAGGATCCCTTTGTTCCTGCACGCTGCTATGAATCCTGCCTTTAACCACGTGAAGGTTTTCTGCAGAATCCTCCAATCTAAAACTATCCCTATCTTTGTAAGTTCCTCCAGTCCCTACAACACTCATAAACTGTGAAACCTCCTCAAATCCCTATATTCCGAATGTCTGCAAAATCCTCCCGTCCTGATGTCCCTCCATATCTCTGTAACCCCCACCATCCTCCAGTGTTCTTCTGGGGAACATTGCAGAGGAAGGAGGAGTTGGAGAATCTGGGCCATGTTACGAGGTATGAAGGGTTGCAGAACCTGGAGGATGGTACAAATGTCTGAAGGGACATGGGAATTGCGGAAGGTTAGAGGTTCCGGGATTCATTGAACCTGCAGGATGGGACAGGGGGTGGCTTCTGGAACCTGAAGGATATTATGATTTGAACCACAGGTAATTTTTGATTGGACCATTCAGCCGATCTTACAGTCATAGAAATGTACAGCATAGAAACAGACCCTTCATTCCAACCTAGCCATTCCGAGAGGATATTCCAACCAATCTAGTCCCACCAGCCAGTACCTGGCATATCTCCCTCCAAACCCTTTCTATTCATATATCCATCCAAATGCTTCTTAAATGTTGCAATTATACCATCTTAAGATTGGCAGAAAGATCCAATCAAACATTACCTGTGGTTCAAATCATAACATCCTCCAGGTTCCACAACCCATTCATGGTCCCATCCTGCAGATCAGATATCCCAAACCAATGTAGTCCCACCTGATAGCACCCGGCCCATCTCCGTCTAAACTCTTCCTATTCATATACCCATCCAGATGCCTTTTAACTGTTGCAGTTGTATTAGCCTCCACCACTTCCTCTGGCAGCTCGTTCCATATATGTACTATCCTCTGCGTGAAAAAGTTGCCCCGTTTTATCTTTTATATCTTTCTACTCTCACCGTAACCCTCGCCCTATAATTCTGGACTCGCACACCCCAGGAGAAAGCCTTTGACTATTTACCCTATCCATGCCCCTCTTGATTTTATAAACCTCTATAAGGTCACCCTCAACCTCCGACTCTCCAGGAAAAACAACCATCACCTGTTCAAACTCTCCCTATCTCTCATCCCTGGGAACGTTGTTGTAAATCTTTTCTGGACCCTTTCAAGTTTCACAACATCCTTCCGATAGAACAGAGTTGCATGCAGCATTCCAAAAGTGCCCTAACCACTGTCTTGTACAGCCGCAACATGACCTGCCAACTCCTGTACACAATACTCTGACCAATAAAGGAATGCATACCAAGCGCCTTCTTCGCTATCCTAACTACCTGTGACTCTACTGTCAAGGAACTCTGGATTTCATTTGAATAATTGCATAGACAGTAGAGTGGCCCGAGGTTTTCTGGGTAATGCTAGTTCGGTCTAAGCTGGGAGGCGGAGCCAGTGAAATATTTGCAGCGCTGTCTGATGAATGGTTGAGAGATAATGCACATGTCAAACAGGATATTTTAAGTGCTTATGGATTACTTATGAAAGGGAAGCCACTACAATTCCCTTTACTGTACCATCGTTATCTGTCAAAGCTCCTTCAGGTCTATATCCTCCGAATTGTTGAAATCTGCTCTCACCATTGCAACTCCCATTATTTGCTGACATTGTTGAGTCTCTAAAAGCTTCCCTATCAGGTTAATCTCCTCCACTGCATACAACACTCCTAGCCTGTGTAATCTCTTCAATTCCTTCAGTTCCTATATACCTATTAATAGGTGTGCCTGCTTTGTGGCCATTGTATCCTCATTTATATCTGCAAAAGGCTCTGCTCACTGTAGCACATCCTATGCTCATAAGTGAATCTGGTATCTCATAAGACTCTCTCTCACTCTCTCCTCCAGTCTCTACAAGCTTCCCTATCCCTGTCGTATCTTGCAGCATGCACACCACTTCCAGTGCATAAATTCATCTCTCCTTCTAACTGTATCCAGTCTACAACTTCATCCCTGTCCGTGCAACATCCTCCAGTTTATATACTCCCCTCTATTGCTGCAGCATTCTCCAGCTTATATCATCTTCAATGTGCTTGCAACATTCTCCAGTCCATACTACCCACCCTTTCGCTGTAATATTCTCCAGTCCATACCATCCTCCCTATCACTGTAGTATTCTCCAGATCCCACAACTGTTGTTAAATGTACGACATACTGGAATCCTGTTAATGTTTCTATGCCCTGATCAACATAGTCCATGTACCGATCCACAACACTGCACACATCCCTATCTCTGGAATCTAATCAAAGACGCTTTATCTCTCTAATTTTCTCCAAACAATAAAATGTTTTCTCCTGCGGACATTCTGTAGCAACTGTAACTATGTTTAACCCTGCAACATTGTCGCGCCCCCAAACATCTCTCCCACTCTGTGATCTCTAACCATCCCTCAAAGGCCCTCTCTCGGTGACACGCGCCATGCATTTGCAACAAGGCAGATGGAATGACAGCATTAACTGAAGGGAACAGATATGATCGAACTGTTATTGTGGAGGTGTGGCTGCAGAATGATCATGACAGCAACGTGATTATTGAGGGGTTGTAGGGATTTAGGCAGGATCAGCAAAAAACCAAACAAGGTCCTCTTTTGTTGTGAAGAAAGGATGCAGTCAGTGCATTAGTGAGACAGCCAATTTAATCTCGGAATCAAAATATAGAGTCCAAACAAGTTTCCGTTTTGTTGTGAAGAAAGGACGCAGTCAGTGCATTAGTGAGACAGCCAATTTAATCTCGGAATCAAAATATAGAGTCATTTTGAATGGACAGCTTCCAAATTGCAAAGGGGATCTGGAAGATCAAATCACAATCCATGCTCGTTGTTAAGTTGGGTGTAATATTTTCTTGGTGATAGTAGACAGAGGTATGTGGAGTGGTCAATTTCTGATTGAATGGTCAATGGTGTTTCACAAGGATCAGTGCTGCGATGTCTGTGTGAAATTTATATCTGTAATTCAGAATAAAACGTCAGCAGTTTGAGTGGTAATTTTGCAGACGACATTTGGAAAGGCATGTAATGATTAGGGATAGTTAGGGAAATTGTGGATAGTGAGGAAGAGTGTTAAAGGTTGCAGCAGTATGTAGATCAGCTGGAACGCTGGGCAGAGATGTGGCAAATTGAATTTCATCGGGACGGGTGTGAAGTGTTGCATTTATGAAGTCAAATGGAAGAGAGAAGTACACTAATTGACTAATTGGAAACATTGATAAACAGAGAGACATTGGAAGCAAATCCATAGCTCCCAAAAAATAACAACACAACAGGATGTGTTGGTCGAGGGATAGTATGGTATGCTTACCTTCATTTGTCACAGTATTGAGTACAGACGTTTGCATGTCATGTTGTGACTGAATGAAACTTCAGTCGGCCATGTTTGGAATGTTGCGTGTCTTTGTCATCCACACACCACAGGAAGGATGTGGAGGTTTTGGGGAGGTTGCAACAGAGGTTTGGCAGAATGTTGCCTGGATGAGAATGTGTTTACTGTAAGGAGGTTGGACGCAATTGGATTGTTTTGCGAGAGTATCGGAGACTGAGGGGTGACCTGCTATAGGTATGTAGCATTAGGAGAGGCGTGGATAGTTGGAATCCTCCTTCCAATGAAGAAATATCAAATACTAGGGTGAATCGTTTTAAGGTGAGAGTGAGAAGTTTTAAGTGAGATGAATGAGGCCAGTTGTCTTTACCGAGAGGGTAGAAGCTGCTCAGGAAGTGGGAGAGGTGGCAACGAGAGCAAACATTTGAAGGGCATTTAGACAGAAACATGAACATACAGAGAATAGAGGGATATCGCCAATGTGCAGGCAGATGGGATTAGTTTAGAATAGCATCATGGTCAGCACAGCCATGGTGGGCCGAAGGGCCTATTACTCTGCTGTACTGTTCGATTTTCTAACTTAACGACATCTAACCTGTCAAAGCCCCTCCAAATCCTGGATGTTTCATTCAATTTCCCTCTTATTCTTCAAAACCCCAATAGGTTCAAGGGCAATCTACTCCACCTGTTCTCATTGGAAAATCCCGCCATCTCCAGAATCAGCTGAGTGAACCTTCCCTGGCCTGCCTCCAACACAAGAATGTATTTCCTTAGGGCACGTATACTGTTCATTATAATCTAGGTGTGGTCTGACTTGTACCTTGTATCGTTTTAGCAAGACCTCCCTATTTTTAGACTCCATTCCCTTTGTAATAAATGGCAAAATTTGATTTGCCTTCTCTATGACATGCTGATCCTGTAAGCTACCTGTTTCAGATTGATTTACAAGGATTCCCAAAACCCTTTGTGCAGTCAGTCTAAAACCAAATGGTGTTAGACTGACAGTAAGTCGGGAACGTGCTGGAATGTGTTATAAAGGATATGACAATAAATGATAAGTAGATACTTAGAAACAATGGGAGATGTATGATTTTATAAAAGGGGAATAATTTTCAATCTGTTGGATTCTATACTTTGGTGTGACCTTAAATGGCAGAATAGATAAGGGTGGGGGTGGCGAGTTGCGGCAGAGGGATATTTGAAGTTTCAGAAGCAGTTTGACAAGTTTCAACCAGGGCTAAAAATTAGCTCGTGAGAGAATAGGGCCCGTGAATGGTCAATGACGCTGTCTGTTTGGAATACACTGCTGACGGGTGAGATACTGAACAAATATTTTGTGTTCAGATTTACTACGGAGAAAGACATGGAAGCTTGGGAACTTGGGAAAATACATAGGGATGTCTTGAAAAAAGTTCACCTTGGAGAACAGGAGGTACTGGATGTCTTAAAATGATAAAGGTTAGATAAAATCTTGGGACATGGTCAGATGTATCCCAGCGCCTTGTGAGAAGTGAGGGTGGAAATTGCAGGGCCCCTCCCAGAGATATTTGCATCATCGACAGCTCCTACAGACCAGTGCGACTGATGCAGGGTGGTAAGTTGTTGGAGGAGATTCTGAGGAAAACGATCATCATGCCTTTGGAAAGGTAAGGACAGATTAATGACCGTCAGCATGCCTTTGTGCACGGGAAATCATGCATCAAATGTGAGTGTGGAGATAGACAAGTGAGAGATCAAAGCAGAGCAGTACACGATGTTCACATGAACTTTATCAAGGCCTTTGACAAGGGTCTGCATCGCAGACGGGATAGTAAGTTTAGATCACACAACCAGAGAGTGCTCACCAACTGGATACAAAACAAGATTGACTGTAGGAGACAGAGCATGTTCATAGAGGGTTACTGCTCAAACTGCAGGCCTGTGACCAACAGTGTGCCCAGGGGTTCGGTGCTTGGTACTGCTGTGCATCATTTATATGAACAGTTTGGATGAGAATACAGGAGCCATGGTTAGCAAGTTTGTGATTGAGAATGAAATTGGTGATAATGTGGACAGTGAAGAGGGTTATCGAAGAGTACAATGGAATCAACAGTACCGCTGGACCAGTGAGGTTAGGAATAACAGGTGGAGAAATGCCAGATGTTTTATTGTGGTAAAGCAGACCAGGTTGGACTTGTACAATTGATGTTCGGGCCCTCTACTGTTGTCAATCAGTGACCCAGGGATGCAGGTACACAGTTTTTTGAAAGTAGCGTCACAGATAGACAGGGTGGTGAAGCAGGCGTTTGAGATGTTTACCCTTCATTGGGCAGAGCATTGAGATTAGGAGTTGGGATGTCATGGTGTATCTGTACAGGATATTAGTGAGGCCACCGTATGAGCATTGTTGATTATCTGGAAAAAATCAACTTGTTCACGTATGTCCATTAGAGAGGGACATCTGGTATTCTTGCCTGGTCTGGCTCACATGTGACTCCAGTCAGACAGCAATATGGCTGACTCTGAGCTGCCTCTGGGCAATTAGCAGTGGGGTAATGTATGCTGGTCCATCCGGTGACATCCTCAGGCCATGAATGAATCAATGAAAATACATATGTCCATCCCTACCTCTGCAAAAAGCTCTAGCTGCAGCAATTCGTAGTGGCTTTGTAACATTTTTCAGGCCTTTGCCCCTCTCTGTAACACCCTCACCACCTCCAGCACCTTCAATTCTCCCTGTTCTGATCATCTGATTAAACTCTGACGTTTCCTCTTCCTACTGCACTCCTCCTGCTCGGAGACTCCCTAGTGATCTCTTCAACAAATGTGTCCACATTTATAAATGTTGGCTTCTTCAGAATTGATAGTTTTTTTTCATCTCATAATCAAATCCGTTAAGTCCTGGGCCAAGACCGTCCGAAGTGGGGAAGGAGCATTTTGAAGGTGTCGAGCACATCGAGACTTGGTGTGGGGAAAAATAGGAATCCAAGAGAAAACAGCACAAGGAGCGTGCTGCCACACCAACGCCCCACCCACCCCCTTCCCATGGCCACCTTCTGCCCCAAGTGTAACTGAAGCTGTGAAAGGCAACATCGGTCTGAACAGCCAACTCAGGACCCACACCGCCCCAGAGTGGGAGAGAGTCAGCCTCGTCTGTGACCCACCACCAAAGAGATGATGAGATAGGAAGGTTGAATCCCCTCACAATTATCCCAGTGCCTTTGTTACAAATTCAAACAATTCCCTGTTAATGCAGTGTCTAATAATGTGATATCACTCAGTATCTCTCCATGTGGTATCCCTCGCTGTGTCGGTCTATTTGCTGCCTCTGTCAGCATTTCTCCCTCTTCCAGATGGTCTGAGATCCTGAGTCAACAGAATTGTCCACAACAGAGAGACGCAGCAGCACAGGCAAGGGATGGAGACTCGGATTTTCGAGATCTCTGCTGGTCTCTGTGCCACTCTGCAGCAGTTATCCTCATTGCATCAGTCTAATTTCTCATTCTGTCTATTTCTGTCTCATACAGGTAATCAGGATGTTCCTAACTCCTGTCTCATCCATCACCTCATTAAAGCTGGTTTGTCAGCCAGAGAGAGATGGAGAGGGAGATCTGGATCCTTCAGTAAATCCTGCAGCTGGTAAGATCACTCACAGTAAACAGCACAGGGTGGAGGTAGTAGACTTCTATATTCAGACCTGGAAGACCGGACATAGATACAGAGCTGGGCAAGGAGCAGCAACATTCTAGGCTTCATTCACATCATCTTGTGAGGGTCCTGCTTTCACCTCTGCTGTACTGGTCCTCAATGCGACCGCACAGGGGATCGCAGGCATCCATCCTGGCCCATGCTGTGTTCGTGATCTCTGTAATATCCTCCAGCCCCAATAATCCTACCTCTGTCAGGAATCTCCTCTAGTCCACACCATTCTCGCTGTCTCGCTCGGGTTCTGCAATCCCTAACACCCTAATTCCTAATCTTCTGCAGTAGATAATAAATTCCTTCATCCCGGTCAACCCTGACAGTCCTGTCTATCCCTGTACCTCCCACCAATACCACCCTCCATATCAATGTATTTGTCTTTAACCTCTCCATCGGTCCCTATCTATGTAATTTTCTCCAGCTCCTACCACCCTTCCTTGGCTGTGAAAAATTTGTAATCTCCTAATCCTTCTCCAATTCTTTGATCTTTATCTTGTTAAATTTCACCCTCATTCCCGACACCATACCCCTCCTGACCATAGGAACCTCTTTCAGTTTGTGCAACCCTCCCCATCTGTGTAACTGTCTCCATCCCAGCAACCTGGCAATCTCCATTGCCTTCCGATCGCTGTAACCTGCAGAACCGAGAAGCCTTCTTATAACTGTAAACTTCTTCAGTCACTACAATCTTCCATATGTCTGTTAGTATACACAATACACTTCTCCCGGACACACTCCCCGTCTGTGCCTCTCAGAGTGCCTGCCTCTCCCTACATCCACCCCTATCCCTATCTCCAGAATCAAATCCAGCTCCCTTATCTCTGTAAATTTCTCCAATCCCTAAACCCCTTTGTCCCTCTGACATTCTTGACCTGATGTAACTTTGTTTAACTCTAACATCCTCGGGTCCCTGTAAGCCTCCGTATCTCTGTAACCTCTACCCATCTGTTCAACCCCGCACTACTGAGGAATGACTCCCTGTATTCGCCATAAACAGATGGAATGACAGGGAACATATATGATGGAACTGTCATCCGGACATTTCGCTGCAGAATGACCATCACTGGGAATTGAATACTAAAGGGTTGTTGGGATAGAGTTATAGAGTCTGAGAGATGTGCAGCATGGAGACCGACCCTTCGATCCAACCCATTCATGCTGAGCAGATATCCCAACCCAATCTAGTCCCAATAGGCAGACTAGGCAAAAAGCCAACAACTTGTGAAGGAAGGATGAGGTAAATGTATTAATGAGCCAGTCATGTGGATCTGAATATCAAACGTGGAGATGAGAATAAGCAAACAGCAGCAACCGTTATCAGGAATTCTTTTGTAGGCACCAGACAGTGATGGGAATGTCAA
The DNA here is from genome assembly GCF_047496795.1 of Chiloscyllium punctatum. NCBI lineage: Eukaryota > Metazoa > Chordata > Chondrichthyes > Orectolobiformes > Hemiscylliidae > Chiloscyllium > Chiloscyllium punctatum. The sequence continues at coordinate 53,678,257 of NC_092766.1, read as the reverse complement.
TATGGTTACAGTCAGGACACTGAATGTACTTAGGGCAAGGGCAGTACAGTAAATGTGTGTGACAGTGGTCTCCATGCCGACCGATACAGCACTGACTATCAGTGCTGTGATGGATAGAATCCTGGATTGTATGTGAGATGGTTTCTATAACATCATATCATATTTGTAGATCAAATGCTGTGTACTAATAAAAATCCAGTAACCCATTGTAAAGGAGTATTGTAAGCAGAGACCAATAATATTATGCAGGATTTCTTGAGTTTGTGCTCAGACCATGAGATGTAGGAGGGGAATGAGGCCATTTGGCACATTGAGTATGCTCTGTCCTTCAATCAGATCATGGCTGAGCTGATACTGTTCAACTCTACTTTCCTGCCTTTTCCACAAAACCCTTGTTTCGCTGATTCATTAACATCTGCAGGAGGTTACAGAACAGTTGGAGAGATAGACAGAAATGGCAAATTGAGTTTAATCTGGACAAGTGTCAAATTCAATAAGAACGTTAACATACTGAGGGATATTGATATACAGAAGATCTTGGTGCAAGTCAGTAACTCCCAGAAAATGGCAACAGAAGGGTTTCAGATGGGAAAGGAAGCAAATGGAGCACTGACCTTCATCAGTCACAATGTTGGGGATAGTGGTTTTCATCTGATGTTGTGATTCTATAAAACGTTTGTTTGGCCACATCTGGAGTACTGTGTGCAGGTCTCATCTCCACACAATAGGGAGGATGGGGAGGCTTTGGAGGGGGTGCAAAACGGGTTTATCAGCATGTTGCCTGTGTTAGGGTTTTTATGGGTGTGTTAGATGTAAGTGGAAATTAAACAAAGTTGGATTGTTTTGTGGGAGTATCAGAGGCTGACCGGTGACCACGTACAGGAATATAACATTTGAAAAAGGGATAAATAATGTAGATAGTCAGAATCTCTTTTCCAATGTGTACGTTTCAAATACTGGAGCACATAGTTTTAAGGTGAGAAAGAGGAAGTTTAAACGAGATGTGTGAAGCAAGTTTTTTTTTTAACGTGGAGTGGATGTTACTGACTGAGGTCGTAGAAGCAGAAATGTGAGTAAAGTTTTGAAGTGGGATTTAGACAGAAACATGAACAGGCGGAGAACAGAGGGATATGGACCATGTGCAGGCAGATGGTATGATTTAGAATAGTACCTTGGACAGCATAGACGTGGTGGGCCGAAGGGCCTGTTGCTGTGCTCTACTGTTCTATTTACTAACTTCCCAGCATCTGCCCGATCACAGTCTCTCAGAATCTTGGATGTTTCATTCCATTTCTCTCTCATTATCTAAACTTCAATGGATTCAAACTCCACGTCCTCCACCTCTTCTCATTAGAAAATCCCTCCATTCCCAGGATCAGCAGAGTGAACCTTCTCTGGACTGCCTCCAATGCGACAATATCTTTCCTTCGGGCACTCGCGCTGCTCATAATATTCGAGGTGTGGTCTGACTTGTACCTTGCATAGTTTTAGCTCGACCTGCCTATTTTTAGACCCATTCCCTCTGTAATAAATGTCAGCATTTGATTTGCCTTCTCTATTACCTGCTGACACTGTAAGCTATCTTTTTCAGATTGATAAGCAAGACCTCCCTCAACCCTTTCTGCTGTCAGTCTGAAACCAAATATTGTTAGCCTAACAGTAAGTCGGGAGCATACGGAAATTGTTAGAAAGGATATGTCAATACACAATAACTGGCCACTTAGAACGCCAATTGATTAAAAGAGAATTTGTTTATAAGCCTGTTGAATTTAATTTGTTGGTGTGACTATAAGTGGCAGAATTGTAATGGTGTAGGAGGGTGTGGTGGTACGGGGAATATGGTGTATTTCAATTATCAGAAGCCTTTACGCAAGTTTCAATAAGGGCTAAAGAGTAACTTGTTCGAGAATAGGGCCCCTTAAAGATCAATAAGGTCATCCATGTGTGGAACCAGAGGAGATGGGTGAGATATTAGACAAAATAATGTTGTCAGTATTAACTGTGGTGAACGACACGGAAGCTCGGGTACTTGGGGAAATAAATAGTGATGTCTTGGAAGGAATCCTCACCAGAAAAGAAAAAGTGCTGGAATCTTAAAACAAATAAAGGTAGATAAATCCTCAGTAGTTCATTGGGTCGATCCTAGAATATTAATGGAAGCTAGGGAAGAGATTTCAGTGTCTCTAACAGAGATACTGATATTATCAACAGACACAGTGAGGCACTGGAAGACTGGAGGGCGGCTAATGCTGTTCCATCACTAAAGGATTGCAGGGAAAAGCCAGGAAATTACAGCCCCGTGAGCCCAGTGATGGGGAAGTTGTTGGAGGAGATTCTGAGAGAAAGGAGCTCCTTACATTTACAAAGGCAAGGGCTGATTCCAGATGGTCAGCATGGCTTTGTGAATGGGAAACCATGTTTCACAAACCGGATTGACTCTTCAAGGAGGTTGCCAAAGATAGATGAAGCAGAGTAGTCAACATTGTCCACATAGTCAAGAGGAAGGAGGAAGTTTAATTAAGGTTGAGGAACCAAGGATCAGACAGGGCTCCAGTGAGTTACATTGGGTGGCACGGTGTGTCTGTGTTTAGCACTGCGACCTCATAGCGCCACGTACTCCATTTCGATTCCAGCCTCAGGCGACCATCTGTGTGGAGTTTGCACATTCTTCCCATGTCTGCGTGGTTTTCCTCCAGGTGCTCTGGTTTCCCACCACAGCCCAAAGATGTGCAGATTATGTGACTCAGCCATGCTAAATTAACCATAGTGTTAACGGATATGTAGGTGTGGTGCAAATGGAGAGTAATAGGGTGGGGAATGGGGCTGGGCTATTTACTGTTTGGAAGGTTGGTATGGAAGTGTTGGGCCAAATGGCCCATTTCCACACAGTAGGGATTCTCTGAAGGTACCAGGAAGGAACCGTGGAATGGACTTAGGGCAACTAGAAGAGGACGTGAAAAAGAATTGTTGGGAAGGATGAAGGAAAACCGTAAGGTATTCTCCACTTATGGGAGGAACAAGAACATGACCAGAGTGAGGATAGGGCTGGTCAGGGATAGTGGAAGGAACTTGTACCTGGAGTCACAGGAGGTAGGCGAGGTCCTTAATGAATACTATGTCTCAGTATTCACTGCTGAGAGGGACCTTGTCGTTTGTGAGGACAGCGTGAAACAGGCTGATGTACCTGAACAGGTGGATGTTAAGAAGGTGGATGTGCTGAGAATTTTGTAATGGATGGATGCGTCCAAAGTTACTATACAAAGCGAGGGAATGGATTGCTGCGCACCTGGTGATGACCTTTGCTCCCTCACTGTCCACTGGAGTCGGACCAGATGATTGGAGGCAGGAAAATATTATTCCCTTGTTCAGAAAAGGGAATAGGGATAATCCTGGGAATTGCACATCTGTCAGTCTTATGTCTGTGGTGTGCAGATTATTGGAGAGGACTCTGAGAGACAGGATTTCTTATTATTCCTTGGGAAACCATAGTTTGATCAGAGATAGTCAGCATGGTTTTGTAAGGGGCAGGTCATGCCTGACAATCCTTATTGAATCTTTTGAGAATGTGACGAAACACCTTTCTGGCTCATTCTGAAAGTATGGAGGCATGGGATACAGGGAAACCTGTCTGTCTGGATACGGGATTACTGGCCCACAGAAGAACAGAGGACGATGACAGATAGAAACTATTCGTCCTGGAGCTCCGTGCCCAGTGGTTTTCTGCAGGGAGTGGTTACAGGACCTCTGCTCTTTGTGATTTTATGAATAAGTTGGATGTGTGAGTGGAAGAGTTGGTTAGTAAGTTTCCCAATGACACGAAAGTTGGTGGAGTGGTGGATAGTGTGGGGGGCTGTTGTAGGTTGCAACGGGACATTGACAAGACGCTGAGAAGTAGCAGATGGAGTTCAATCTGGAAAAGTGTGAGGTCATTCATTTTAGAAGATTGAATTTGAATGCAGAATTCCTGGTTAATGGTAGTATCCTTAGCAGTGTGGAGGAACAGATCCATAGATCCATCAAAGTTGCCACCCAAGAGGGCGGCACGTTGGCACAGTGGTTGGCACTGCTGCCTCACAGCGCCAGAGATCCGGGTTCAATTCCCGCCTCAGGCGACGAACTGTGTGGAGTTTGCACGTTCTCCCCGTGTCTGCGTGGGTTTCCTCCGGGTGCACCGGTTTCCTCCCACAGTCCAAAGATGTGCAGGTCAGGTGAATTGGCCATGCTAAATTGCCCGTAGTGTTAGGTAAGGGGTAAAGGTACGGGTATGGGTGGGTTGCGCTTCGGCGCGGCGGTGTGGACTTGTTGGGCCGAAGGGCCTGTTTCCACACTGTAAGTAATCTAATCTAATCAGCTTGTTAAGAAGGAATATATTGTGTGGGATTTCATTAGTTTGGAGATTGAGTTTTAAAGCCGTGAGGTTATGCTGCAGCTCTATAGAGCCCTGGTTAGACCCCAGTTGGAATATTGTGTTCAGTTCTGGTCCCTTCATTACAGGAAGGATGTGGAAGCTTTAGAGAGGGTAAAGAGGAGATTTACCAGGATGCTGCCTAGTCTGGAGAGCATGTCTTATGCAGAAAGGTTGAGGGAGCTAAGGCTTTTCTCATTGGAGTGAAGAAGGACGAGGGGTGACATGGCAGAGGTCAACAAAGTGATGAAAGTCATAGATAGAGTGAATAGAGAGAGATTTTGTTTACCCTGACATAAATAGCCATTACAAGGGGTTATAATTTTCTGGTGATTAGCAGATGGTTAACGAGAGATCTCAGAGGTAGGTTCGTTACATATAGAGTGGTGTATGTGTAGTACACTGCTAGCGGTGGCAGTAAAATTCGATGCATTAGGGACATTTAATATATTTTTGGATAGGCACATGGATGATAATAAAATGAAGGGAATGGAAGTTAGAGTCGTAGAGATGTACAGCATGGAAACAGACACTTCAGTTCAATCCGTCCATGCTGACCAGATATCCCAACCCAATCTAGTCCCACCTGCCAGCACCTGGTTCATATCCCTCCAAACCCTTCATATTCATATATCCATCCAAATACCTCTTAAATGTTGCAATTGTACCAGCCTCCACCACTTCTTCTGGCAGCTCATTCCATACACGTACCACCCTCTGTGTGAAAAAGATGCCCCTTGGGTCTCTTTTATATCTTTCCCCTCTTATCCTAAACCTATGGACTTCCCAACCTCAGGGAAAATACTTTGTCTATTTATCCTATCCATGCCCTTCATAATTTTGTAAACCTCTATAAGGTCACCCCTCAGCCTCCGACACTCCAATGAAAAATGTCCCAGCCCGTTCAGCCTCTCCCGATAGCTCAAATCCTCCAACCCTGGCAACATACTTGGAAATCTTTTCTGAACGCTTTCAAGTTTCCCAACATCTTTCCAAAAGTAAAGACCAGAATTGCATGCAATATTACAACAGTGGCCTAACAAATGTGCTGTACAGTCACAACATGACCTCCCAACTCCTGTACTCAATACTCTGACCAATAAAGGAAAGCATACCAAACGCCATCTTCACTATCCTATCTACCTGCGACTTCACTTTCAAGGAGCTATGCACCTGAACCTCATGTTCTCTTGGTTCAGCAACACTCCCTCAAACCTTACCATTAAGTGTGTCAGTCCTGCAAAGATTTGCTTTTCCAAAATGCAGCTCCTCGCATTTATCTGAATTAAACTCTATCTGCCACTTTTTTTTGATCTTGCGGTCAGATAAAAGATTGGCATATCATCGTGGCCGAAGGGTCTTGTTCTGTACTGTTCTGTGTTCTACGTGTCGTATGGTAAACTGGGTAATAACCTCAGATCAGTGTAAAAGGATATGGCATTCAGGAGGAGCTAGTCAACTGGACAGAAAATTGGGCTTGATTGTAGGAGACAGAGGGTGATGGGAGACATGTTGCTTTTCTGACTAGAGGCATGTGACCAGCGGTGGAGTGGGTCCCCTGGTGTTTGTCATTTGGATAATTGGTTTGGATGGGAATATTGTTAAGTAAGTTAAGTAAGTTTTTTGGGTGAAACTGAAATTGGTGGTAAACTGGACAGTGATGAAGGTTATCTGTGATACACAGGATGAACAGTATGCTGGGATATTGGGCTGAAGAAAAGCAGATGGTGTTTAATTCGATAAATGTGAAATGTGTCATTCTGGTTAAACAAACCAGGGTGGGACTTGTCCAGTTAATGTTAGAGCTCTGGGTCGTGTTGTCAATTAGTGGTCCAGGTACACAGTTCTTTAAAAGTGGTGTCACAGATAGACAGGCTGGTGAAGAAGGCGTTTGGGATGGTTTCCTTCACTGGGCAGAGCATTAACAGTAGGAGTTGGGACGTCATGTTGTATCTGTACAAGAAATTGGTCAGGTCCCCATAAAATCATTGTTGATCAGTGGGAAGAACTCATCTGGTTCACCGACTTCCTTTTGTGGAGAACATCTGACATTCTAACTTGGCCTGGCCAACATGTGACTCCTGACCCACTACAACATGGCTGACGCTGAGCTGTCCTCTGTGTAATTAGCAGTGACACCCACATCCCATGAATGAATAAATAAAAATACATATGTCCCTCCCTCCCTCTGCGAACCCCTCCAGCTGCAGCAATTCAGACTGGCTTTGTAACACCGTTCAGGTCCTGACCACTCTCTGTAACACTCTCACCACCTCCAGCACCTTCACACCTCCCTGTTCCTTTTGTAACATTAAACCCTGACACTGATTCCCCTTCCCACTGTCCAACTCCTGCGAGCAGACCCTTTGCAATCCCTTTAACACTTACTCCTGGAACATTCTCTCACTTCTGGATTTTAAGTCCTTTTTGGTGATCTTGTAAGCCTCATAATGTAATATGATCCATTTTGTCCTGAATGAAGGGGCTGGTGGGAATTTCTTGCTGAGACTTTGTCTGTTTCAATTGAATGTTCTTTTGTTGAGTGATTTACGCTGTTCCTTCAAACTGTTCATTTACAGGCACATATTTCAGTCTGTTTCGCCTCTTTGCCTTGGTCAGTTCTCATCTCAAACACATGTAATTGGCTGTTTTTGTTTCTAGTTCTAGCTTATCCTTTCTGTGGTTCACTTTAAAACTTCATATTTCTTTAAACTGCACTTTATCACAAATTCTCTGAGGATCTCTCCAGGTGACATTACTCATTCACTAAGTTTGATCACACAACGGTCTCTCTGAGATAGTTATGTCCGAAGCCAGTTGCACAATTTGTTATTCAAAAAAAACACCGAATTTTTTTCTCTGAACTCCTCTTCCAATATCACTGTTGTCAGTTTGACTGTCCCAGATTATGTGAATATTGAAGTTTCCCAAAATTATCACAATGTGTTTGTTAAAAAATTCCAATGAGTTCCTGTTTAATGCAGTGATGAGCAGTTCGGTGGCTAAAACTGTTCTGCTGCTTGTGTCCTTTACAAGTAGTAAACAAAATTTAAATTCAGACTGAATCTACTTCATGATCTGATGCCAAATGCTTTCTCTGTAATGCCTTTGTTATCCATTATTGTTAGCGTTACCCATTTTCCCTGAGTTTGCACAAGGTGGTGAACCATTGAATATTTATGTCCACATTTTGTTCGCCTTGTAACCACGTCTCTCTGGTGTCTAAATCTTTTACCTCTGTGTCACAAATCAATCTACCTATTGAAGAGACATTATCCATTCCAAAAAAACATAATTTACTCTTTTCTACATTTTCCTGTCACAGACCTATTCCCTGATGTCGTTAAACTCTGTCCCATCCTGTTCCTTTCTGCTTGTCTTCAGTCACATTCCCAAGCTGCTCCCATACTTCACCTTTTCTCTTTGCATTTGGAAAGCTCGTTTCACCTGAACCCTGTCAGTTCTCCCTCCATCACTGTGCTAAGACACACTACTCTGCAACTTTGTGTTTATGGCATGGCTTGTGCACCGGTGTCTTCAGTCATTTTTAACTCCTATAATAGTTTCTGTCCCTGTAACTACCTCCATTCCCGATAGTCCTCCACATATTTGAAATGTACTGCATTCCAGACTACCATCCTTATCGCTGTAAATTGCTTCAGTGTCTACAACATGCTTTATTTTGGTACTGTAATCTTCTTTAACTGGATACAGAGTGATACAGCACGGAAACAGAACCTGTGTTACAACTCATCAATGCTCTCCATGTTTCCTATAATGAATGAGTCTCATTTGCCTGTGTTTGGCCCTTCGCTCTTCAAACCTTCTCCCCTCCATGTACCTGCCCAAATTTGTTTTCCATGTTGTCATTGTTCTTGTTTCTCCCATGTTCCCCTGGCATTCCGTTCTGTCTGTGCACCATCCTCTGTGGATAATGTTGCCCCTCAGCTCCCTCTTTAAATCTTTGCTGTCTCACGTCCCGTTTGTACTCTGGAGTTTTGGACTCCCTTACCTTCGGCTATTCACCATTCTTAGGCCCAATCCTTGTGGCACTCCACTGGTCACAGACCTCCAGTCTGATAGGCAAACCTCCACGACCACCCTCTGCCTTCTACCTTTGAGCCAGGTCTGTATCCAAATACCAATCCACCCTGTATTCCGTGAGATCGAATCTTGCTAATAAGTCTCCCATGGGGAACCTTGTCGAATGCCTTACTGAAGTCCATATGGATCACATCTACCGCTCAGCCCTCTTCAATCCTCTTTGATACTTCTTCAAAAAACTCAATCAAGTTTGTCAGACATGATCTCCCACGTATAAATCTCTATCTCTAATCAGTCCTTGCTTTTGCAAATACATGTACATCCTGTCCCTCAGGATTCCCTCCAACAACTTGCCCACCACCGACGTCAGGCTCACTGCTCTATAATTCTCTGGCTTGACCTTACCACTCTTCTTAAACAGTGGCACCACGTTAGCCAACCTCCAGTCTTCCGGCACCTCACCTGTGACTATCGATGATGCAAATATCTCAACATAAGGCCCAGTAATCACTTCTCTAGCTTCCCACAGTGTTCGAGGGTACACCTGATCAGATCCTGGGAATTTATCCATCTTTATGCATTTCAAGTCATCCAGCACTTGCCCCTCTGTAATATGGACATTTTGCAAGGTGTCACCATCTATTTCCCTACATTCTATATCTTCCATATCCTTTTCCACAGTAAAAACTGATGCAAAATATTTGTTTAGTATCTCTGTCTTTTAAACATTGTAATTATAATCACGTCCACCCTTCCTCAGGAAGTTCATTCCACAATCAAAGCACCCTCTGTGTAACAATTTGCCCCCACGTCTTCTTTTGTGAACATCTCTCCCCTCTAACCTTAAAAATGTGGTCTCTCCTCTTGAGACTCCCCCATCCTATGGAAAAGGCAACTACCTTAAATCGATCTATATCTCATTTTTTTAAAATAAACTTTTATAACATCACATCTCAAACTCCAGGTTCCAGTGAAAAAAGACTCAGCCTATCCAGCCATTTTTCAGAACTCAAGCCTTCCATATCCAACAATGTCCTGGTAAATCTGTGCTGAACACCCTGCAGCTTAATAATATCCTCCCTATAACTGGGTGACGAGAACTCGACAGAGTAGTGCAGAAGAGGCCTCATAAATGTCTGCACAACCTCAACATGACGTCCCAAATTCTTCACTCAATGGACTGAACAATAGTCAGGCATGCCATATCCTGCGGTTCCACACACCAATGGTATCATTGATTTTTAAGGGACACTATTTTGTCTCGAGTTACTCTTTTACTCTTAATCTATTTGTACAATCACTTTTGGATTCTTCTTGTCATTCTCTGCTGAGGCTATTTCATGTACCCTTTCTGCATTCCTGATTTCTACCCAAAGTTTATTCCTAAAGTCCCTGTGATCCTCAGGGATTCCCTTGATCCAGCTGGCTATACCTGACATGTGCCCCCTTTTCCTTGACCAGACCCTCAATAGACTGCCAGTGTTTCCGAATGCTGTCAGCATTGGTCTGCACACAAACAGAAACACGCGGGTGGTGATCACTCAATTTATCTCACTTTTAAAATATTCTCACTTGCCAGACTTCCCTTTCCCTACAAATAGACTAGCCAATCACCTTTTGAGAGTTCCAGGATAATATTATCAAGATTAGTCTGGCCCCATTTTATAACTTGAACCTGTGGACCAGCTCTGTCCTTTTCCATCGCTATTTTCAAAGTAATAGACTTGAGTCACTTTGGCAAAATACTTTCCCACTCACACCTCAGTCCCTTTCCCGACCTTGTTTCCCAAGGGGAGGTCAGGTTTTGCCCCTTTCTCTTTTCAGGCCATTTTCATATTGATTGGGAGTTTTCTGGAACACAATTACCAAATTCCTCCCTTGCAAACACTGGCTGTCCCAGTCTAGGTTTGGAAAGTTTAAAAACCCCAACCATAACAGCCCTATTATTATGATTGATATCTGAGATCTCCTCATATATTTGTTCCTCAATCTGCCACTGATTCGTCGGGGTCAGTAGGAAAAACGTGTCAGAATGATGACGCATTCTTATTTCTCAGTTCCACTAACAGAGTGTCACTGAGTGATCCCACAGGAATATCCTCTCGAGGTACTGATGTAATGATTCATGCAATGAAAACCCCCACCACGCATCTTCTCTTGCCTCCCCTTCGATGCGTCCTATAGCATCTCCACCTTGAAACAATGAACTGCCAGTCCTGTCCCTCCCTCAGCTGTGTTTCTGTAATAACTATAATATCCCAGTCCCATGTTCCAATCTATGCCCTGAGTTCATCTTCCTTAGCTGTCAGGCCCCTTGCATTGAAATAAATGCAGTTTAATCATCAGTTCCCCCTCCCCCATTTCCTGCTAGGTTCTTGCCTGCCTTGTCTGCTGAAATTGCTGTCTTGAACTTGTGCACCAACCTCAATCTTCTTTCTGGCCTTATGACTGTTTATGGTGCAACACCCTGCCAGATTAGATTATTTCCTCTCAAGCAGCTCTAACAATTCGCCCCATCAGGATGTGGGTCCCCCTCCTGCTCCCAGTTCAGGTGCCTTCCCCACCCTGTCAACCTGTGCTGACACCTTCAGACATCCAGGGACTTGCCCACCAAGGTCCCGGTGTTACTCAGTTCTCCAGGAGGACCTACCCTTCATGATGTATATCCTTCGCTTATGAGACTTCCCACAGTGCATTACCTCACAGTGATCAGAAGTAAACTCCATCGGCCATTACTCAGTGCGTACAACTCTGAGTATGACTAACTTCATCCAGTCTCCCCAACCGTTCCTACCTCTAATTGTCGAGAGAATGCACAACCCTCCCTATTGCGTTAACCTCCTCCAGTCCCTCTCATGGACACCATCTATGTAAGCTTCTCCTGTTCCTGACGATATTTTCCTCCTGTTCCAATAAATCCTTATGAACTTTGTGACCTAGTCCAATCTCTGGCATCAATTCCAGCCTTGGCCAACTGTCTGTGTGGACTTTGCATGTTCTCCCCCCGACTGTGTGGGTTTCTTCCGGGTGCTCTGGTTTCCTGCCATAGTCCAACATTTGCACGATACGTGATTGGCCATCATAAATTGACTGTAGTATTCAGGCAATTGTGGTTTAGGTGAGTTCACCATGAGGAATGCAGGGTTTATTGGACAGGGAGAGGAATGGGTCTCGTTAGGATGCTCTTTAGAGGGGTTGGTATGGACTTGTTGGGCCGACTGGCCTTTTTCCACACTGTGGAGATTCTATTCAGGTTACTGCCCAGTCCTGTCAACTACCCCTGCCTCTTGAACCTTCCCTCATCCTCAATACTCTCCTTATATGTGTACTCTCAAACAGACTCTAAAACACTCCTTGGCAATGTAAGCTTCTCCAGTCCTTGCCACGATCGATATGACTGTCACCTCTTCCTGCTTTTAGATCCCTCCCTATAACTGTTGCCATTTGTTACATCACTCCCAATCACTGTTCCATCCTGAAACCCCCAAAACATTTATATCTCTGTAAACTCATCTGGACTGTCTATACTTCCTTTTGACAATCCCGTTCAGAGACTTTCTCTATATCAAAAAAGTCCTGAAGTGTCGGTAACCCTTATTATCGTAAACTCCCTCCAGCCTTACAGCACTGAGGATCTGTAGAAGCTCTGTTCAAACAGACAGCCATCTCTGTGTCTGTAATCTCCTCCACTCGCCAGAATTCATTCTCTCTGAGCTCTTCTGTAGCCCATTAAACACTCCCTAACACTGTCTGTATCAGTGTAACCTTCTCCAAAAACACAACCTTCCCTATCTGTGTAAATCCCTACACCAGTCCCTATCCCTCTAAGCTCCGTCTAATAATACAACCCTCCATGTTTGTGTGTTCACCTTCAGTCCCTATTCACCTCCCTATCTGTGTAACCTTCTCTATGCATTTTTGCTTCAGTCTCTCACACTGACAGGAACAGTTGAATATCTTCCGGACCTGAAAACTCTCCCTCTCTTTAACATTCTCAGGCCACACAACCCTCACTATCTGTGACCTACTCCTGTTGCAGAACACTTCCTCTGTGAACTGCTCCAAATCTTCAACTCTCCATAAGCTCCTGTAGTCTTACAGCCCTCCCTGTCTACATAACCTCTTCCAGTCCCTAAAACGCCATCAGTCTGTGGAGACCCTACCACCATCCCTATCTGTGTTATCCTCGCAGGTCCCTGCAACACTCCCGATCTGTAGATCCCACTCCAATGCCTGTGCCTCTCTCGGTCCTGTTCCGACAAGACTCATTAACTATGTAACATCCTCCCGTCACTATCACCCACACTGTCAATTTAAGCTCCCCCTGTATCTTCATCCACCTACCCATCTGTATAACCTTCTCCAGCTCTTCCCCTCCATCTGTGTCAGCATCACTCTCCACTCGAACCCTCCCTACCGCAGGAACTTCCTCCTGTTTGTGCTATGCTCCCTTATCTGTGAAACTGTCTCCAACCAAACATGCTACCTCAATCTCTCAAAGAAAATCCAGATTCCACAGCCTCCATGTCTAAGTAACCCCCAGAACCTAAGCCTTCCTATATCTATAAACATCCTCAGTCACGATGACCCTCCATATCTCTGTTTGTTCTTCCAGTCGATACAAACATCTTTATCTCTGTAATCTGCTCAGCTCCCTAAAACCGTCCCTGTCTGTGTAATCCAGCCCTGTACTACAAACATCCTCATCCCTGTAAACTTCTCCATCCCTCCCAACATTCCCATCTCCATGAACCCCTGTCAGTCCTACAGCTCTCCACATTTCAGTAACCTCCTGTGGCTCTATGGTCCTCCGTCCCTGTGAAACAAACTCCAGTCCCCACATCCCTCCCAATCTGGGTCCTCTGCTCCAGATCAAACCATTGCTGTCTCTGTAAACACCTCCACTCCTGACAACTCTTCCCATTTGTGTAACCTCGTTCAGACCCCATACTCTCCATCTTCCTGCATCCTCTTCCTGTCACTGCAACCAAAATCACATGTTTATGTCACACCCTCTAGTGCTTTCACCCTCCCCAACTCAGTAACCTCTTGCAGCCCTAGCAAAACACCTAAACTATGAAACCTCTCATTTCCCTACAATCCTACCTCCCTCCTCGAATGCCTTCATCACCATTAAACCTCACAATTACTGAAGCCTCCTTTTGGCATTGCAACCCTCCTAATGTCCTGGTGTCCTGATATACCTCCCTACCTCTGTAACACCCACCACCCTCCAGTGCCCTTCTGAGGAACATGGCAGGGGAGAGAAGATTTGTAGAGTCTGGACCATATTACGGAGGCAGAATCCTGGGAATTACACATTTGTTCTAATGTCTGTGGTGTGCAGATTATTGATGTGGACTCGAAAGACAGGATTTATGACTACTTGGAAAACCGCAGTTGAATTAGAGATGGTCAGCATGGGTTTTTAAGGGGTGGGTCATGCCTCACAAACCATATTGCATGATTTGAGGATATGACAGAATACTTAATGGCTCATTCAGAAAAGAAGGATGATTGGGATACAGGGAAATCTATCTGTCTGGATACAGGATTGGATGGCCTAGAGAAGACAGAGGATGGCAGCAGATGGACAGTATTGAGCCTGGAGCTCAGTGACCAGTGGGGTTCTGTAACAATCGGCTCTGGGACTCTGCTCTTTGTGATTTTTGTAAATGACTTGGATGTGGATGTTGGAGAGTGGGTTACTAAGTTTGCCAATAACATGGAGGTTGGTGGAGTGATGGGTAATGTGGAGGGCTGTTGTCGGTTGCAATGGGACATTGACAGGATGCAGAGCTGGGCTGGAAGTGGCAGATGGAGTCCACTCTGGAGAAGTGTGAAGTGATTCATTTTGGAAGGTCGAATTTGAATACAGAATACTGGGTGAAAGGCAGAATACTTGGCAGTACGGAGGAACAGAGAGATCATGGGGTCCATGTCCATAGATCCCTCAAAGTTGCCACGCACGTTGGTAGGGTTGTTAAAAAGGCATATGTTGTGTTGACTCCCCTTAGAAGGGGATTGATTTTAAGAGCCGTGAGGTTTTACTGCATCTTTATAGCATCTTGGTGAGACCACACTTGGAATATTGTGTTCAATTCTGGTCCCATTTTTATAGGAAGGATGTGCAAGTTTTAGAGAGCGTACACAGGAGATTTACCAGGATGCTGCCTGGAATGGAGGGCATTTCTTATGAAGAAAGGTTGAGGGAGCTAATTTTTTTCTGATTGGAGTGAAGAAAGGGGTGGGGTGACTTTGTAGAGGTGAACAAGGTGATGAGAGGCACAGAGTGAATAGTCAGAGACTTTTTCTCCTATGGCATAAATGGCTATGATAAGGCGGCATAATTTTAAGGTGATTGGAGGATGGATAACAGGATAGAGAATGGTAGGTAGTCGGATGGACTGCCAATGGTGGTAGTAACATGAGATACATTCGGAACATTTAATAGACTCTTGGATAGACACATGGATAATAGTAAAATGAAGGGTATGTAGGTTAGTTTGATCTTACAGTCGGATAAAAAGTTTGCATAGCATCATGGCCGAAGGGCCTTGGGCTGAACTGTTCTGTGTACTATGTTATGTCTGGTAAACAGGGTAATAACCTCAGATCAGTGTTAAAAATATATGGCATTCTGGAGGAGCTCGTGAACTGGATACAAAATTGACCTGATGGTTGGAGACAGAGAGGGATGGGAGACATGTTTTTCTGACTGGAGGCATGTGACCAGCGGTGGAGTGGGACCCCTGTTGTTTGTCATTTGGATAAATGGTTTGGATGGGAATATTGGTTTCCTGGTAAGTAAGCTTCTTGGGTGAAACTGACATTGGTAATAAATTGGTTAGTGGAGAAGATTATATGATACAACAAGATTAACAGTACTATTGGGATAGTGAGCTGAAGAATAGCAGATGGAGTTTGATTAGATAAATGTGAGGTGTTCCATTTTGGTGAAACAAACCAGGGAAGGACTTGTACAGTTAATGTTCAGGCCCTGGGTAGTGTTGTCAGTCAGTGACCCAGAGACGCTGGTACACCGTTATTTGAGTATGGTGTAACAGATAGACAGGCTA
The DNA here is from genome assembly GCF_047496795.1 of Chiloscyllium punctatum. Taxonomy (NCBI): domain Eukaryota; kingdom Metazoa; phylum Chordata; class Chondrichthyes; order Orectolobiformes; family Hemiscylliidae; genus Chiloscyllium; species Chiloscyllium punctatum. The sequence continues at coordinate 53,662,729 of NC_092766.1, read as the reverse complement.
GTGAAGCAGGTGTTTGGGATGGTTACCTTCATTGGGGAGAGCATTAAGAGTAAGAGTTGGGATGTCATGTTGTGGCTGTAAAAGACATTGGTGGGGCCACCATTATAACATTGTTGATCAGGAGGAAGAACTCATCTCGTTCATTTATTTCCTTTAAGGAAGGACACTAAATATTCTAACCTGGTCTGGCCAACATTGGACTCCAGACCTACAGCAATATGGCTGACTCTGAGCTACCCTCTGGGTAATTAGCAGTGGGGTCAAAGAATGTTTGTCCAGGCAGTGACACCCACATCCCAGGAATGAATAAATAAAAATGCAATGTCCCTCCCTACTTCTGCAAACCCCTCCAGCTGCAATGATCCGTACTGGCTTTGTAACACAGTTCAGACCCTGACCACTCCCTGTAACACTCTCTCCACCTCCAGCACCTTCACCTCTCCCTGTTCCTATCGTGTCAATAAACTCTGACCATGGTTCCCCTTCCCACAGCCCTCCTCCTGCCAGCAGACCGTTTGCAAACCATTTGACATTTACTCCTAAAACACACTCTCACTTCAGGATTTCAAGTACTTTGTGGTGATCTTCTCAGCCTCCAAATCTAGTATGATCCCTTATGTCCTTAGTGCGGGGCCATTGGGGATTTCTTGCTGAGGTTTATACTGTTTAAGTGGAATGTCCTTCTGTTGAGTATTTTACACTGTTCCTTCAAATATATTCTGCCGTCCAATTCTAGACTCAGGTTTCAGTCTGTTTAGCCTGTCTACTTTGGACAGTTTTCCTCTCACAAATATTTAATGGCTATTTTTGTTTCTAGTTGTAGCTTGTCCTTTCTGTGATTCACTTTAAAACTTTATATTTCTTTAAACTGCACTTTATCACAATTTCCCAGAGGATCTCTGCAGGTGACATTACTCATTCACTAAGTTCATTACACCGTCGCTCTGCGATAGTTAAGTCCCGAGCCAGTTGCACAATGTGTTTTTCAAAGAAACACTGAAAAATAATTAATCGATCTCCTCTTCCAATATCAATGTTGACCGTGTGTTTGTCCCAGATTATACAAATATTGAAGTTTTCCGAAATTATCACAATGCCTTTGTTAAAAAATTCCAGTGAGTTCCTGTGCAATGCAGTGATGAACAATGGAATACCGTTCAGTGGCTAAAACTGTTCTGCTGCTTGTGTCCTTGGCAAGTAGTAGCCAGAATTTACATTCAAACTGACTCTACTTCATGATCTGCAGCCAAATGCTTCCTCTGTAATGCCTTTGGTATCCAATTTTGTTAGCGTTACCCATTTTGCCCGAATTTCTGCAAGTTTGTGAACTATTGAATATTCCTGTTCACCTTTTGTTCGTCCTGTCACCACGTATCTGTGGAGTTTAAATCTCTTTCACCTCTGTGTCACAAATCCAAACACCTTATTGAAGAGACTTTGTCCATTCCAAAAAATGCGTAATTTATTCTTTCCCACAATTTCCTGTCACAAATCGATTCGCTGATGGAAAGTTTTAGTTAAACACTGTCCCATCCTGTTCCTTTCTGCTTGTCTTCAGCCACATCCCCATGCTGTTCCTATGCTTCACCTTTTCTCTTTCGATTTGGAAAGCTCCTTTCACCTGTCCCTGCATCCTCTCTGTCAGTTTAAAGTCCTGTCCATAAACCTACTGACATGATTGGCCAGGACACTAGCCCCAGCACAGTTTCAGTGGGACCATCGGAATGGATTTTTTTTAAAAGTCAAGTATGGGATATGGATGTATCTGACTAACCAGCCTTTCTTGCCCAGCCCTCGCTGCCGTTCAGCTGAGTAAACTTGGTCGGCCATTTCAGAGGGTAATTGAGAGACAAACGTTTGCTGTGGGGATGTCAGGCAGACCACGTGATGGTGGGCAAATGTCCTTCTTGAAAGGCGAAGTATTTGGATCTATTGTTATGGTATTTTTAGATTGTCAATTACCATTTTTAAAATAATTTATTTCAGATCCCACCATTTCAGATGGTGCGGTTCAAACCTTCTGCCCCTGAACATTGGCTGAGGTTTTGGATACTTGCTCTAGCAATAACACCACTAGGCGTTCACATCGCCTGCTCACAGGCTATTCATCCCTGAACACTGATACCAGTGCATCATGGAGCTAAACCTGCTTTTCCTTCATGATTTTTTGATCCTGATACCTTCCTGCAATCTGGTGATAATACTCCGTTTCTCTCCATGTGGTATTCCTCATTGTGGGGGTCCAATTTCTGCCTCTGTCAGTGTCTCTCACTCTTACAGATCTACTCCAGATCCTGAACCAACAGAATTCTCCACTGCAGGGAGACACAAGAGCACAGGCCAGGAATGGAGACTGGGATTTTCCAGATCTCTGTGGGACTCACTGCCATTCTCTATGTGTAATCCTCACTGCATCAGTCTAATTTCCCATCCTGTCTATTTCTCTCTCTCCTGCAGGTATTCAGGAAAAATAGACTTCCCAACTACTGGGTATTTCGTCCATCACCACATTGAAGATGGCTGGTCAGCCAGAGAGACAAAGGGCAGGGAGATCTAGAACCTTCAAGAAATCCTGCAGTGAATTAACATCACTCACAGTGAACAGAGCAGAGAGCAATGAGAGGGCTCCAACCATTGGCTAACAAGACATGACTTAGATACAGTGTTGGAGGGGGAGCACAGTACAGACACACCCCAGGACAATTACCACCCCTAGTGTAAGTTTTGTTGAACTGAGACAGCATCGGGAGTGTCACAGATATCTATCCAGGCTTGTGATGTCTTAGAGAACATTAGTATAACAGAGAGGAAAGCAGGCTTTCCATGAGTGTGTGGGAATGCTGCCTGGGATCTTTCTGTTCTACGTTCTCTCTCTAACACTGTACATAAACCATGTCTCGTGGACCAGTGTCTTCAATAATTTTTAACTCCTATAACAGTTCCTGTTCCTGTAACCTCTTCTCTTCCTGATAGTCCCTCCACATATTTGAAATATACTGCATTCCAGACTACCATATCCATCGCTGTAACTTGCTTCAGTGCCTACAACATGCCTTATCTCAGTAGTCTCCTCCTCCAATAACTGTAGAAAGTGCCATGCAGATCAGAAATGGTTCCTTCGATCCAACTAGTCCATTGTGACCACGGTTCCTGAAGGAGTCGCATTTGCCTGCGTTTGGTCCCTATCCCGTCAAACCTTCTCCTCTCCATTTACCTGCCCAAATGTCTTTTCCATGATGGAATTGTACTTTTCTGTACCACTTCAGCGCAGCTCATTCAATATGTGCACCGTTCTCTGTGTGGAAAATTTCTCCTCTGGTCGTTTTTAAGTATTTCCTCTCCCACCTCATATTTATGTCCTCTAGTTATGGATTCCCCTACACTGGGGTAGAGACCTTCACTATTCACCCTACGTATACCCCTCATGTTTTTATAAACCTTTATAAGGTCGCCCCTCAGACACCTACACCTAATGGAAATACGAAGGATAATGATACAAATATCTCTGCCACGGTCCCCACTGCGACTTTGCCTAAATGTTCTGGGATACACTTGTTCAGGACCTACCTTTCCTACCTTTCTCTACCTTTGTGTTCTAAGACCTCCATCACTACCTCTTCTGTAATGGGGACTCTTTTCAAGACATCACTGTTTCTTTCTTTTGTTTCCTAATCTTTGTCCACAGTACTTTCTGACATGAAATATTCATTTCAGGTCGCAGCCATCTCCTGTGGTTCTAGGCATAGATTGCCTCATTGATCTTTGAGGGACCTTATTGTCTCTCTAGTAGCTTTTTTGTACTTGTATGCTGTAGAATCTTTTTGGATTATCCTTAACCTTATCTGCCAAATCGATCTAATTTCACCCATGTTGCTTTCCAGCTTATCCAGCCTCTCTGTTTCTGTCAAACCCTGCAGTATCAGTAACATCTTCGGCAATCTTCGCTCCATTTACAGTTTCAGAATATGCTTCCTAAAGCAAGAGGATCAGAATTCTATACAGTACTCCAACTCGGGACCCAGCAATGTCTGATACAGCCATATCATGATGGACCAACTCATGTACTCAATGCTCTGACCCATGAGGGCTAGTCTGCCTAATCTGCTTTCTCCTTCCTGTCCACCTGTGATGCCACTTCTAAGGAACAATGTAAATGCAGCCCTTGGTCTCTCTCCGTTCGACAACACAGTCCAGAGCTCTGCTATTGATTGTATTAGTCGTCCCTGGTTTGTCTTAACAAAATCAAATACCTGAATTCAGCTCCATCTTTTATTTCTTAACCCACTGGCTCAATTGGTTAATATCACTTTTGATAATTGTATTCACTGCCCACTATAACTCTTATTTTGCTATCCACAAACTTAGTAACAAGAATTCATATATTCTTGAATATGTCAATAATACACATGCGTGACCCCAGCACCGATTCGTATGGCACACCGCTGGTCAGAGCCCCCCAGTCTGCACAACAATCCTCTCCCACCATCCTCTGTCTCCTACTGTCAAGCCCATTTTGTGTCTGTTTGTCTCCCTCTCCCTGATCCCATGTGATCTTACCTTACTAACCAGTGCACCACGCTAAACCCTGTCTCAGGCCTTGCTGAAGTCAGTATAGACAACGTCCACTGCTCTGCCTTCATCCATCTCCTTGGTCACCTCTTCAACAAACTCTATCAAGTTTGAGAGACATGACTTTGTATGCACAAAGCTATGCTGACTATCCCTAATCAATCGTTGCCTTTCCAAACGCATGTAAGTCCTGTCCCGTGGAATTGCTTCCAACAACATTGGCAGCACTGACATCAAGCTAATTGGTGTTTATGTCCCCAGATTTCCGTCTCTGTCCCCAGCTTTCGGTCGCAGCTTTTCCTAAATACTGGCCCAACATTAGGCAACCTCCAGGCTCCGAGCTCACCACCCTTGGCTGTCAGTGATCGAACAATCGTTGTAAGTTTCTTCCCTAACTTACCCCAATGTCCTGGGATATACTTGATTAGTTCCCAGGGAGTTGTCTAATTTTAATATGTTTGAAAACCTTCAGCACCTCCTGTTCTCCAATGTGGACTCTCTTGAAAACATCACTGTTTATTTGTCTGCATTCCAGTGTGTTCTCCACAGTAAGTTCTGTCGTGAAGTGTTTGTTTCGGACCACACCCATTTCCTGTGGGTTCACACACATTAATCTTTAAGGGGTCACATTCTGTCCCGAGTTATTCTTCTGTTTTCAATATACTAGTAGAATCTCTCTGGATTTTCCTGAACCTTCTGTGCCAAAGCTCTGTCAGTACCCCTTTACGCCCTCATGGTTTCCATCTTTAGAGTAATACTACACCCACAATGTTCTTCAAGGGATTGACTTAATCCAGCTGGCTGTATATGACATGTGCCCCCTTTTGTCTTGACCAGAACCTCAATATCCCCAGTCATCCGGTGTATCCCAATTGTGTCAGCATTGTCCTTCACACTAACAGGAATATGTTGGCCCTGAAATATTAATTTATCACTCTTTTGAAAGAATCCCACTTGCCCGACGTTCCTTTACTTGCAAACAGCCTCCACAAATTAGCTTTTGGACAGTCTTGCCTAATACCTTCTGGACGGGGCAAGGCCAGTTTTGATCTTTAACTTGTGGACGAGGCCTGTCCTTTTCCATCGCTATTTTCAAACTAATAGAATTGTGGTGACTTTGCAAAAGTGCTCCACCACAAACACTTCAACCCCTTTTTCTACCTTGTTTCTCAAGGGGAGGTCAGCTTTTATGCCTTTCTCCAGTCGGGCTAGTTACATACTGATTGAGAGAGTTTTCTGGAACACACTGAACAAATCCCTCCCATCTAAGCTGTGAACACTCTGGCAGTCCCAGTCTAGGTTTAGAAAGTTAAAATCCCCGACCATTACATCCCTATCATTCTTACAGATATCTGAGATCTCCGACATATTTGCTGCTCAATATCCCGCTGACTACTGTAGGCCTGTAGTACCGTCATATCAAACTGATTATTCATTCTTATTTCTCAGATCCACTAACACAGCTTCACTGGGCGATCCTCAGGAATATCCTCTCTCAGTGCAGCAGTGATGTTTTCACTGATCCACTCCCCCTACTTTCTTGTCTCCCCTTCTATCCTTCCTGTTGAATCTGTCCTCTGGAACAATGATTTGTGAGTCCAGTCCGTCCCTCAGCTGTGTTTCTGTAATTCCTGTGATTTCCCAGTCCCATATTCCCATCTATGCCGTGCGTTCACCTGCCTGACCTGTCAGGTATGTTACATCAAAATAAATGCAGCTTAGTTCATCAGTTTTCCCTCATTGCCTGCTGTGGTCTTAATTGGTTATCAATTGAAATTGCTCTGCTGAAATTCTGTCCCAGCCTCAACCTTCAGACTGCAGCCTGAGACCATCCCCCTCACCTTGGACATTACCCTCACCATTCATGTCTTTTGCAAACCTACTAAAGATACCTTCTGCTTTCACATCCGAGTGATTAATGCCCCTCATATGTTCCTCCCCATCTCTGTGATATTCTTCAGTTACTGCATTTCTCATTTTTCATCTCCAGAGCTTCCAATCCCCCTGATTGATGTAAGGATATTGATCTCTTGCAACATGTTTAACACCAGTAGCAGCCTCCAACTCCTCAATGAATCCTGTCCCTGTAACCTCCTCAAATACTACAGCTCACTGTCTTTGTAATATCTTCCATAATCTGCAACCCTGTTGATTTCTGGAACCTCCTCCAGAACAGCACTCCACATCTCTGTATAACTGATGGGAATGCTGCAGACCTGCCTTCACAGTCCTCACTAGCTCTCTGAGCTCCTTCAGACCTACAACCCTTAGTATCTCTGGCTCCTCCAATCCCTACACTTCTCCCTGGCTGTGTGAACTGATTCAGACCCTTCACCCCTCTCTATCTCCCTCTCTCATGCAGCTCCAACTTTTGTCTATGTCAATGTAACTCCCAGCACCAACAATCCTCCCGGGCTCTACAAACTCCTCCAGCTCCAACTACCACCCCAACTGTCTACAATCAGTGCCTACAATCCTCCCTTTCTCCTAAAGCTCCAACTACCACCAATATCTGTGTAATCTCCAGTCCCGAGAACACTCCCAGTCTCTGTATCTCCTTAAGCTCCAACGGCCACCCCATCTGTGTAATCTCTAGTCGCTATATTCCTCGCTATCGCTGTAATCCTTCAGGACTGATAACCCTGTATATTTCCTTGACATATTTAAGCCCGACAACTATCTGATTTCTAACCACTAACAGTGATCTCAAACCAAACTCTGTAACATCCTCCAGTCTCTACAACCCTGCTTTTCTCTGTTAGCTTCTCTGGTATCTGTATTCCCCTTTATCTCCGGTTACAGATCCTTGCTCAGGGGAACAATTTCTCAGTGCCGAATCTGTAAGAACACAATAGTCCTCAGCATATCAATAAATTTGCCTCATTTTCTAAATTTTAATGACTGTAAGTTCAACCTCTCCACTTCTTCTCATCAATATCCCTCCATTTTGAAGAACAGTCTGTGAACCTTCTCTGGGCTGCCTCCACTGCAAGGGCATTTTCCCTCCAGATAGGGGACCAAACCTGTTCACAGTATTCTCAATGTGAGCTGATTGGAGTCCTCTATAGTTATTACAAGCATTCCCTATTTTAATTCTCCATTCCCTTTGAGATCAATGCCAGCATTCCATTTGCCTTCTCTATGTCCTGCTGGCCCTGTATGCCACCTTTCTGAGATGTATACACAATGATTCTCAAGTTAGTCTGTGATGTAGCTTTCTGCAGTATATCTGAAACCAAGAGGTGACAGCAATCATCAGGAAAGTGCTGGAATGTATGGTAAACAATATGCCAGAAATAATAACTGCATACTTAGAAACCTATGGAAAAAACGCAGACCATAAGACCATCATGTATAGGAGCAGAATTAGGCCATTCGGTCCATTGGGTCTATTCCACGATTTGAATATGGCTGGATTGTTTCTCAACCCCAGTGTCTGACTGACTCCGGGTAACCCTTGATCTCCTTATTCATCAAGAACCGAGCTATCTCTGAATTCGATACACTGAATCACTTAGCATCCACAGCCCCATGACGCAATGAGTTAAACATATCCATCACCCTCTTGCTGAATAAATTCCTCCACATCTTTCTTCAGAAGGGCCCTCCCTTCACTCTGAAGCTGTGCCCCTGGCCACTCGTCTCTCTTGCTCGTGGAAACATCTTGCCCCCATCCACTCCATCCAGGCCCCTCAGTATTCTGTAAGTTTGAATAAGATTCTACAGCCGCTGCCACCTAAACGTCATCAGGTGCAGACCCAGAGACTTCACCTGCTCCTCATATGACACAAAATTCATCCCTGGGATCTTTATTGGAAAGCCATTTCTTGTACGCTTCATATTCTTTGTCCAGAATATTAATGTATAACGTGTTGAGTGTAGTCCCAACACTGACCCCTGCGGAGCTCCCCCATCACCAGTTCCCATTGTGAAAAAGACCCCTTTCTTCACACTCTCTGCCTTGTGCCAATCAGACAAATCATCTATCCATGTTCAGCATGTTGTTCTGAAACGGAAATGTCATTTCACACCCACTGCTGGATTTATTTTTCTGTCTGGCTGTAAACAGCAGAGTTTCACCATTACCTTCCCATCTGTAATTCCCTGGAGAAGGTGGTGGGGAGCTGTCTTCCTGACCCATTGCAGTCCTTTGGGTGTAGGGACAGACATAGTGCTGGGAGGATGGAGCGTGTCTTGGAGGGCACCTTGGAAATGTTGGTGTTCCCGTGCACCTGGAGCTCCTGTCCTTCCAGGGAATAATGGTTCTGGGTTTGTGAAGTACTGTTGAAAGGGCCTTCCTGAGTGACCTCAGTGCTACTTGTAGATCTTTTATTCCTTCATTCATTGGTGAACATGAGCTTTGTTGGCTGAGCCAGCATTTATTGGCGATTTGGAGTTGTCCCTGAGAAAGTGGTAGTGAGCTGCCTTCCTGAGCCACTGCACCAGCCGTTGGAACTGTTGTTATCTGTGTAGCCTCCAGCAGGCGCTTCAACACTCCTCACGTCTGTAACTGCATACAGACAACACAGCTCTTCCTTTCATATCTGACATCCTCCCTACCATATAAATCTGACAGTTCCTCACGCTATCTCACCTCCTCCATTCCCATCTGTGCTAGAGATCACTGAAATTTCTTTATTCTTGTTTAAACTTCTGATCACCCAAAATCTCTCCCTTTTAAAATGTGTAACCCCTTCAGCTTCTGTCACACTCCATTTTACTGTAATCAATGATAGCACAGGTTCCCTTCCTAAATCTCTGTAATTACAATGGTTGAATGTGCTAAATTGGCAATTTTCTTCCTCCTTATACAACTCAGGGCTTTCAGCCCCTGCAATCCCATTATTTGGAATGCTCCCATTCTCTGCACCTCCTCATGTCCTGAGGGATTTTGAACACCACCAGTGCTCCAAAAGTTTATATTACCCCCCAGTTACTGCAAGTCTTCGAACTCTGTAACATCCAGCAGTCTCCAGTACCATACGAAACTTGCTGGCTATCAATTTGCATTTGTTGAAGACTACACATCTCTGTAATCAACACAGAAAAAGCCCTTTAGCCTGTACAGAGCTCCGTCATGAATAAGCCACTATCTCTCTATGTCCTTTGCCTTCTTCAGTATCTGCAACTCTCGCTGTGTCTTCTAGCAAACTTCTTCATTTGCTGCAGATCTGCCTAGCTCCCCAGATAACCTGTTCCATTCCATATAGCTCGCTCAATCACTGTGACACCCTCTGCTCTGTCTAATCCTCCTCTTTTCCACTGTTTTCCAGGCACAACAGTAATTCTGTAAGACAGCAGTGCAGAATGGGATGTTATAAATCTCAGGTGAGGCTTGAGGCCTGCCATTACTGGGGAGTCACAAGGACAGAGAACCTGAGAGAGAGCGGGAGAATATTAATCAGTAGCGAGGGTCGGGACCGACAGGGACTTGGAGTTGGAGAAAAAGCAGAGCAGGAGGCTCGAAACCAGCACCGAGTCACAGAGGGAGTGACCATATGAGGGACCAACTTGGAGCAGGAGCATGAGTCTAACATACCTGCGAGTTACAGAGGCAGCAAAGTAGGAGGACATAAGTCAGCACTGAGGATCAAGGCCGAGTCACACCTGAGAGTCACAGAGACAGTGTCCCTGTGAGGGAGCAGAGTGGAGTGGGAGCTGGAGGATTACACATCCATGGGAGTCACTGAAACAGTGACCATGTGAGGGAGCAGAGTGGAGTGGGAGCTGGAGGATTACACGTAAGTAGGGGTTACATAGACAGTGACCCTGTGAGGGAGCAGAGTGGAGTGGGAGCTGGAGGATTACACGTAAGTAGGGGTTACATAGACAGTGACCCTGTGAGGGAGCAGATTGTTGTCGGAGCTGGAGGATTACACATACCTGGGAGTCACAGAGATGGTGACACTGTGAGGGAGCAGAGTGGAGTGGGAGCTGGAGGATTACACGTACCTGGGATTCACAGAGATGGTGACCCTGTGAGTGGAGTGGGAGCTGGAGGATTACATGTCCCTGGGATTCACAGAGACAGTGACCCTGTGAGGGAGCAGAGTGGAGTGGGAGCTGGAGGATTACATATCCCTGGGAGTCACAGAGACGGTGACCCTGTGAGGGAGCAGGGTGGAGTGGGAGCTGGAGGATTACACGTACCTGGGAGTTACAGAGACAGTGACCCTGTGAGGAAGCAGAATGGAGTGGGAGCTGGAGGATTACACATACCTGGGAGTCACAGATATAACTTTCTGCTGCTGCGACCTGCCTGCACTGAGTTTGGAAGAAGTGCAAGAGCCATCACAGAAAATGCTGTAAGTTCATTGGCTGATAAATACACCGTTATTAACGACTATCAGTTAATTGCTGTAAGTCAGCAAAGTTATTTTTTCAACTTCTGAAGTAAGGTTTGAACTCAGAAATAAGAGAGAATGTGAAATTCTGAGCCAATATAGTAAATTACCCTCAGTAAGCCGCAGTGGAATAAGGGACTTAACCATATTGTTATTTCCCGGATGTTAACTTCATTCTAAGTAATTATTTAAGTTATTCTAGACTGTTGCATTTTACGACATGGCAAGACACGTTTGTCAGATGGAAATTGTGTTCTGTTACATTGGGAAGTCATAGCCCCTGCTCGTGTCCTAGATGAACACGGGGTCTCTGAGATCAGACAGTGACTCGAGACTCTGTGATGCTGAGAGTTATGGGGATAGCACACACAGAGAGCAGATCACCCTGCAGACATGACAGCCTGGAATAAGGAAGGGAATGGGGGACTAGGCAATCGAAGAGAAACAGTCAGGGAATCCAGGAATACCGTGATATCTCCCTGCCAATTCAGTTTGTCAATTTGGAAGCTGATTAAGATGTAGGCTGCTCAAGGGAGGGCAGTCAGAGCCATGTCTGTGGCCCCACAAGCAGCCTGACTGGACAGGATTGGAGGGAGAAGGAAGGAGGAACAATAGGCACAGGAGATTCAAGAAATTAAAGAAGATGTCTGTGTTTCTGTAATTCCAGGATAGTGGGGTTAAGAATGTCACTGTGTCTGCAGGACATTCGTCTGGGGTACAGTGAGCAGTCCAAGGTCACGTCCATGCTGGTAGGAATGACCTGGGTAGGATGGGTGAAGTGGTCTGGGAATCAGAATTTAGGGAGCTAGGTGGATGGTTAGCAAGCAGGACCTCAAATGTAGCAATCCCGCTGGTTACTGCCAGTGCCGTGTCAAAGTGAGAACAGAACTCTGAGTTTTAGGTAGATGAGAGTGTGACTGGAACGATGGTGCAGCAGGAAGGGCTTCAGATCCCTGGGACATTGGGACTGGTTCTGAGGAAGGCAGCAAAATTGTGCAAGGTGGATGGGCTAACGTGACAGAGCCGGGACTGAATTTCTTACGGGGTTTTTTGGGAGGGATTGAAAATAACTTGGCCTGTGCTTAGGATCCAAAAAGGAATATTAGAGGAGACTACCAGGATTCTCAAAATACTGGGAGATACAGTTGGTACTAATTTACAACAACAAGTTTATCAGTGGAAGATGGAGCAAGAAAGAAAGCCTTAATCTGAGGTTCTCTGCATAGACATTAATACTCGGAGTGTGTGGAGTTACAGATGCAGATTGGTGTGTCTAAATCTGGCTCAAGAAATGGCAGGACTGGGTGTCAAATCTTGCTGGGGATACAGAATTACAAAATGATAGAAGTGAAGGGAAAGGATGAAGGGAAAAGTACTGGTTTAAATTAGCATTAGTTTAGGAGTCCAAGAGAAAGTTGATCCGTCCAAGGACACAATTAATTTGGCTGGAGCTACAGAACAAAAAATATACAATTACACTGTGAGGTACAGTCTGTCGGCCAGAAACCAAAAAAAAAATGACGGAGAGAATATTAACTGATATTAACTGTGTTATTGGTGTTGCAGGGTCACGAGGTTCGAGTATTCCTAGATTACATGGAGGAGAGCTTACTGCAGGAGTATGTGTCCAGCCCAAGACAGCATGTACTATTGGACCTGGTCCTTGGAAAAATATGGGGCAAGTAGTTCCAGTGTCAGTAGGGGAAGATTTTGGGGCGCAGAGATCATTTTATTGTAAAGTTCAGGATGATGGTCGAGAATGAAATCAGTAATTGAGAGTGAGAAACATTAGTTGACTGAGAGCAGCCTTCAGTGGGGCAAGAATGAAGCTGGGAAGGTTTGACTGGAACACGAATTTGGTCAGAAAATGACAAACTGAACCATGGGCTCCCTGCAAAGACGAGATGACTTGGGTCCAGTTGAGGAATGGTCCCTCAAATAGCAACGGCAGGATAAACAACCCCAATGCTGCTTCGTGTGAATAACAATAGAATTTGTGTCAGATGGAGAATTGAATTAAGAGCCACGAGGAATGCTGGAGGTTCAGAGGGGAGATGGTAGAGCAGAGGTGAATTATGGGAAAACAGAGCCACCGTAGAGCTGTCCCGGAATCCTCCTGTGGGCCCCTCATAACGAGCACATCAAAAGATGGAGTAAGGCTGCGTCGAAATTAGAAAGAGGATTTATACCTGGAAAAAGATCTTTGCAAGTAGTTACGATGCACTTAGATGCGTTGTAGATCCATGTTTGCCTGAAACATTCAGGAGGCGATTAGATGATATTTGATACAAAACAAATGTGAGGATGTGAATGAAGGAGGAGATCATTACTCAGCAAAGAGTTCAGTTGAAGAGCTGGTGTAGCCATGATCGACCATATGACATCCTTCTGTGCCAAAAGGCGTCTGTGTCATTCCGTGTGATGTCTTGAGAGTCCTCCAAATCCATAAATATCCAGTCTTTATAACCTCATCGATCCTGTATGATACATTCTAAATCTCCATCAGCCAATGTCGCCGTCCTTATCTCTGTAACTCATACAGGCCATAAAAACCTTCATTCTCTGGAATCTCCTCCAGCCCCAATAACCTTTCCTCTCTCTATAAAATATTTCTCAAGTCTTTACAGCTCTCCCCTTCTCTGCAACTATCTGATCCATAGAAACCTAATCTTTGCCATCTCCTCCAATCCACACAACAATCAACCTTACTAACCTCCTCCTGCCCTGACAGATTGCAATATCTCCATAAACTCCAGGCACTACAGTGTTCATTATGTCTCCAACGTTCTCCAGCACTGACAACACTGCCAAACTATTTTCTTTGCTCAAGGTCTTACAATTTTCCCTGTTGTGTAACCTAATCCAATACCTAACCAGCTGTGTAACATCCTCTAGTCGCAACCATGCTCCTGATTCTGTAACCACCGTCAGCCCGACACAGCTCACTGTCTCTGCAACCTCCAGATTCTAAACCTGTCTTGATCTGTGGAAATTCCCCCAACCCTCCCTCTCTCTGTAATATCTACCAGATGTTAAAACTGAAATAACTCCACAGAGGCTGGTATCCTGTTACCAAATCACCTTTTATTTCTTCATGCATGATCCATGGCACTGACCCAAGCTCGCTCAGAGCCGGCTCTTATAGTTAACAGAGCCCCTGATGCTTCTGTTTATTTATGAGCCAGGATTCCCTGATTAGAGCCAGTTAACAGTCCCAATCAGGTAACACGTATCAATGAGATTTACCTGACTGACCTCGTTCCAATCACTGTAAAAACACTCCACGTATCTCTAAGGTTAATTAACACCTACAAATCCCCTCGTCTCTGAAACCTCCTGCAGTTTCACCAATGCTGTCTCTGTAAATGTCCCCAATGGTTGTCCTGTACCTTTCAGTCGATCCTCCTGTTATCAATCTCCTGCAGGACCAATACAAGCTTTTTTTCCTGTTTTCTACAAACTCTCCGTCTCACTGTTCTCCACCCAAAATGTCTCTTCCTAATCACTAACTGGTTCCAAAGACTCGGTCTGCCGTTTGTGTGTGACGTTCTCCATAAGGAGGAAGGGGGTTTCGAAACAGGGAGCTTCATAGGGCATGGAGACCTTTACACAAATAGGAATGTTTGTAGAAACTAGTGGGTTAACAGAAGTGGGAAGGGTCATGGAACATGTAGGATGTTTCAGAGACTGGCAGTATGCAGGCACAGTGGACAGATTTTTTTTAATTCTGGAGCCGAGAAATAAAGATAAATAAATCATGTGATAAATTGTCCCGGTAACATTTTCATCAGGTGTCGGGGAGGGTTTCTCTCTCCAAGGCTCTCGTAGCCAGAATATTGATCTTGCTGCTCCAGCTTCATTTTCACTTCAACATAACCTAAAACTATTCTTGTCTTTGTAATCTTCTTCAGCCTCTAGAACAACCCAGATCCCTGCAATATCCCATAACTTTCACACAACTTCCTATCTCTCTAACCACCTCTGGACCCTACAGCAATCCTGGACTTTGCACTTGCTGCCATCCCTGAATTCCTTCCTAACGTTTCAACAAGGCCAATGAAATGGTAGTTTTAAATAGCATGAACCAGGTCAGATGGAGCTGTCATAATGGAGATGTGGCTCCAGTGTGACAATGACCGAGAACTGGATATATCAAAGGGGTTTACCATTTACACAGGAAGGATAAAAAGGCTAACACAGTGAAGTACACTGTGTATAAAGATTGGGATCAGTATCATTGTGATGATAATCAATTCACACACTGCTCCTCCCTGTTTTCTCCCTTCATTCCTGCGTATTGATCCTGTCAGATATTGGTAACCCTTGAAAACTTCATAAAATAGTACAGTATAGAGGAAATCACTCTGCACACTGTCTACATTGGACGAGATGTAATGTTATTTTTGAAGCCCTAGTTCTCTCTCCCCAGAGACGATAGGCCTTCCAGTTCAGCTCCCGGCACCTTTTTAAAATGGTTTGACAGTTTCTACCTCTACTCCACTTCCATGCGTGACTCCCAGATCTCGACCATACTCTGGGTGAAATAACAACCTTCCTCAGCACTTCGCTAATATTTCAATTAATTACATTTAATATTCACCGTTTGTAATGCAATTCTACAACAAGAGCAAAATGTTCTCTCCCTTTCTACCCAGGCTCCTGACAATATGTGCACCCTAATCAAATCTCCTCTCAGCATCCTCCATTCCCCTATCTTTCCCCATAACTGCACTTCCACTGTCACAGTATAACGGATCTCCTCTGTACCCTCTCCAGTCCAATTCCATCCTTCCATGTAATCGGGTGACCAGAACTGTATACATTCCCCAAGCTGTGACTGAACTCATTATTTATACAGTTCCTGCATAAGCTTCCTGCTCTGAAATTCTGTATTTTAGCTGACAGAGGAAATCATGCCAATTGCTGCATTAAAAAGATTATTGATCTGTCCAGCTACCTTCATTTATCTGCCCACACTGACCATACTCTCATTTATTGTGTCTTCCTCTCTCTTGTTGATGTCCCCAAATGCCTTGCCTTGCATTTCTCTGGGTTGTTTGCTCCATTCACGTGGACCCCATAGTTTCTGGTTTTAAACAGTCTGCCATGGGATCTCTTGTCAAATCCAAGTAGGTCATATGCAGGTACAAGTAACTGCTTCAAACCGACACTGTCAGATTAATTACACACGATCTTCCTTGAAAACATCAAGGCCGACTGTCCTGGAGTCCCTGGGATTTCCTCAGTGACAGTTTATCCACTGTCTCAGAATTCTAGCCTCGACCTATTCAGTTAGTCCCTTGCTCCACATTAAACAAAGTTGCAGTGTTAGCCGTTTTCCATTCCTCCGGCACCATCCCTGCATTCAGGAAGGATTTGATAATGTAGGTAAGTATAAGGCAGGGGATTTTCCCCGGCACCTTTTAACAGTCGGGAACATTGTGTTACCACTTTTTAAGGAATTGAATCTCGTGTATAATTCTCCGTTCCAAGTTTGTTGCTCCCAATATTTCATCCCTATTTTGATTCAGACAGACAGAGGCCAAACCCATCTTATGATTTGGTCAAGTCTCATTTTAATCGGGTTTTATGGAGTGTTTCTCTCGACAAGGTGAATTGCATTTTCTCATGATACCATCCCCAATCTGTCTTATACCCTCCCTGCCTGCGTGGTCTTCCTCTCATCTGACACTAACGTGATGATTTTTCCCCTTCTTCGTAAGAATTGCCCTCTGCCTGGATACCCCAGATTTTACCAGCCTCCCTGTTTCCAGGAGCCATCTTTAAAAAGTAATTTTACTCTTAGATTGTGAAGTCGAAATTGGCCTGGACATGGCAGAAGTGGTAAAACTGGGGCCCCACTTTGTGGGCAAGGCCCTGGTCCTGGTGTATGACATGGTGCATGAGAGGGACATTATCTCCCTCCAGGGCTTGCAGGGGAAGCTATGACACCAGACCCTGCCAGCTTGGTCAGAGGCTGCTCCCTGGGTCAGTGAGGTGCCAGCCTTCTGGGTAAATATCCAGCAGTATAGGAAGAAGGTCAGTGACCTTCTCCCCTGTGCCAGGGTAAGTGCCACCATCTGCACTTTGTGACCTCACTCTCACTTTCTCTGTTACTGCACCCGCTTCACACCAAGGCTCATGTTCTCCCACTCTCACTGAATGCAGCACCTTCTCTCAGTCTCTCTGTAATCTCTTCTCTGCCCCTCTGCCCAACTCTGCCTAGTGTCTGTGCTGCCCACTCACTCACTCAGGGCACCTCGACACCTTTCCCCCAGCTGTCCCAGCATTAACAGCTGTACCAACCACTTCCATTTCCCGAATCCTACTTGGTAATTGTCACATTCCAGAAGGAACCATCCCACACTCGGGCACAAAGGGCAAAGAGGGATATGTGGCAGCCTAACATTCATCTCCTCACCCCCTCACAGGGTGAGGATCCTGACCCTAACAACCATGAGAGGCTGATTTACCGTGTCCAAGTTCCCGGACTGGGATCTGAGACTCCCCCTTACTCACTGTGCTGGGCACCGTGACTGACTGTGGACAATGATATCAAGCTTCCTGAGTTTGTGTCCCTGCTAAACACCAAGACAACACAGCAGATGGGTGAATCAGGTAGCTCTAGCTGAGGGGAAACGCTGCTAAAGACAGGGTAAGGCAAGGCAATAATTCTGTGAGCATTCAAGTCAGTTCAAAGCGAGTGTGTACAAACACGGAGTGAGCAGCCCAGAGGGACAGTACATGAGCTGGGTGTGTGCCCCTGAGCACAGTGTCCTTGCAGCAGCATTGCAATGAGAGTTGTCAGTGCACCCTGAGCTGCAGCATTGAAGTACAGAAGCGTACTGTCAGTGGGTCCGAAATGTGCTGGGATGGCATGGTGAGGCTGGCATGTGTCAGATGCCATCATTGGTGGGTGTGGAGGACATGCAGCTTCTCTCTGTGCAGTGTCCCCCGAGACGTTGCTGTTCAGGATAGAAGTCTGCAGGAGCAAGCGCCGAGATGGAGTCACCAGGTAACAGGTCTGACTTTCATGTCAAATTCTCCATACTGAATTTCCCCACAGTGGGGGAGGATATGAAGCGGCAAGTTGATGAGGGGGTGGATCCACAATAATGTGACTGTTGATCATCAGTAATCATTCAGTGAGGATCTCGCCTCTCCCGTGCTCAAATCTTGACTTTAACAACAATCCAGTACAGGAACAGGCCCTTCAGCCCAGCAAGCCCGCACTGACACATGATGCCGTTCTAAAGTTAAAACAAAAGTTTTTGCTCCGACACCCTCTATGTCATTCTATTCCCTACTTACTTATACTTGTGCCAAGATCCCTCTTAAACCTTGCTATATTGGCTTCTTCCCCTCTATCATTGCATTCCAGGCACTTTGCATTCTGTCTGTAACAGCAAAAGAAACTTACCTATCACATCTCCTGAAATTTCTCCCTTTTACCTAAAACCTACAGTCCTGAGTAATTGATACTTCTACTCTGGGGGAAAAAAGCCTCTAACTGTCCTTCTATCTATGCCTCTGATAATTGTGTAAATATCTATCAGGTAGCCCCATATCCAATGATGCCCAGGTGCACACAGACCCTATATGTTCAATTTCTCCTTCTGACTAATACCCTCCAACCCAGACAACATGCTGGTAAAATTTTTCCATACCCTCTCCAACACTTCAACATTGTGTGGCAACCAGTACTGTACACAATATTCTAAATGTACCTCGAAATAAGTTCCTCTACAGCTGCAATATGACCTGTTAGTTTTCATACTGCATGCTCTGATGCATGTCTGCAAGTGTTTTGTTGCATGTCTTGATCACCCTATCCACATGTGTTTCCACTTTCAGGGAACTGTGGAACTGTACACCAAGATCCCTTCGGATGTTGATGCAATCAGTAGTTTTTCCATACATTTTATACTTCTCTCCTGCTTTAGACCTTCTAAAACGCATCATGTCGCAACTGTCCAGATAAAGTTACATCTGTGTTTTCTCGGTCCAAGTCTGCGGCTGGCCTATATCCCGCTGTATCTCTGGCAATCATCCTCACAATATGCACCTCCGCCAATCTATTTACAGATCACAAAAGCACTGACCCACCACTACTCTGTGTTCTCAGACCAAGCAGTTCTCTATCCATCTTACTAACCGATCCCCTTTCACTTCACCTTCTGTATGAGCATGCCATAAGGAACCATATTAAAGGCCTTGCTAACATCCAAATGGCCAACATCCAGCCCCATTCCCTCATCAATCAATTTTGTCACTTCCTCAAAATATTCAGTCATGTTTGTGAGACATGATCCTCCCCACACAACTGAGTTGCCGGTTGCTTGTAAATCCAGATTAGAGTACTGTTGGAGCTGTACTCATTCAGACAAGTGATTATTCCATCATGTTCCTGACTTGAACCTTGGAGAGTAGATTACATTCCTTACAGTGTGGAAACAGGGCCTTACATTCCTTACAGTATGGAAACAGGGCCTTCGGCCCAACTCGTCCATACCAACCCTCCGAAGATTAACCCACACATACAGATTTCCCTCAGACTAAAGCGCCTATCACTATGGGCAGTTTAGAATTGTCAATTCACCTGACCTGCACATCTTTGGACTGTGGGAGGAAACCACGCAGACACGGGGGGAATGTGCAAACTCCACACAGACAGTCACCCAAGGCCGGAATTGAACCTAGGACCTTGGTGCTGTGAGGCAGCAGTGCTAAGCACTGAGCCATCGTACTGTTCTTGATGGTTACCATATAGTGGGAGGTTTTGGGGCCGTACTGGTTACTGTACAGTGGGAAGTATGTCAGGCTGAAACGGCTACTGTACAATGGAAGGTATGTTGGGCCGTGATGGTTACTGTACAGTGGGAGGTATGTCAGGCTGTGACGGTTAATGTACAGTGAGAGGTATGTCGGGCCGTGATGGTTACTGTACAGTGGAAGGTATGTCGGGGTGTGATGGGTACTGTACAGTGGGAGGGATGTCGGGGTGTGATGGTTACTGTACAGTGGGAGGTATGTCGGGGTGTGATGGTTACTGTATAGTGGGAGGTATGTCGGGGTGTGATGGTTACTGTAAAGTGGGTGGTATGTTGGGCCGTGATGGTTACTGTACAGAGGGAGGTATGTCGGGCCCTGATGGTTACTGTACAGTGGGGGGTATGTCGGGGTGTGATGGTTACTGTACAGTGAGAGGTATGTCGGGCCGTGATGGTTACTGTACAGTGGGAGGTATGTCGGGGTGTGATGGGTACTGTACAGTGGGAGGTATGTCGGGGTGTGATGGTTACTGTACAGTGGGAGGTATGCCGGGCCGTGAGGGGTACTGTACAGTGGGAGGTATGTTGGGCTGTGATGGTTACTGTACAGTGGGAGGTATGTCGGGCCGTGATGGTTCCTGTACAGTGGGAGGTATGTCGGGCCGTGATGGTAACTGTACAGTGTGAGGTATTTGGGGCCGTGATGGTTACTGTACAGTGGGGGGTATGTCGGGGTGTGATGGGTACTGTACAGTGGGAGGTATGTTGGGGTGTGATGGTTACTGTACAGTGGGAGGTATGTCGGGGTGTGATGGTTACTGTACAGTGGGAGGTATGTCGGGGTGTGATGGTTACTGTACAGTGGGAGGTATGTCTGGCTGTGACGGTTACTGTACAGTGGGAGGTATGTCTGGCCGTGATGGTTACTGTACAGTGGGAGGTATGTCGGGGTGTGATGGTTACTGTACAGTGGGAGGTATGTCGGACCGTGATGGTTACTGTACAGTGGGAGGTATGTCTGGGTGTGATGGTTACTGTACAGTGGGAGGTATGTCAGGCTGTGACGGTTAATGTACAGTGAGAGGTATGTCTGGCCGTGATGGTTACTGTACAGTGGGAGGTATCTCGGACCCTAATGGTTACTGTACAGTGGGAGGTTTGTCGGGGTGTGATGGTTACTGTACAGTGAGAGGTATGTCAGGCTGTGACGGTTAATGTACAGTGAGAGGTCTGTCGGGGTGTGATGGTTACTGTACAGTGGGAGGTATGTCGGGGTGTGACAGTTATTGTACAGTGGGGGTTATGTTGGGCTGTGAGGTTGCAGACTGTATGAGTTGTACAGAGTATGATTCTGATCCTGACTGTGGCCCACTGCACCTCATGGATGCATCATCATTAATTTCTCAATCTGTTTAAAGCCCAGGGGCTACATATCATGGTGAGAGGAGTCTGTAAAATGTGAAGGTAGCCCCTGTTCCCCATAAGGACTGTGCAGTGACCATTCTTACCGATATATGAAATGGAGAGATGTATCTGCAGCAGGCAGATCGGTGATGATGTGGTCAATGATATGTTTCCCTTTTATTGATTCCCCCATAACCTGCCGCAGAGCAGTCCAGCAGCCACAGGATGCAGCAACAATGCTGAGCACGATACTGACTATATACCACGGAGCTGCCCCCCTCTGCCTGGCTTGTCCTGTCAGTGTGACATACCCTAACAGAGAGGGTGGTGATGTTGCCTGGAATTAGTCCTATTCACAGATTCCTGCTTTACAGATAATATCTGACTGTTGCTGATTCGTCTGTGGGATATATAAAACAGGTCACTTTTACATTTTGTATAATGAAGAGTTAATATCACTTTGTTTCTTACATATTTTAAAATAAACCAAACATCATTTTTTTAGTTGAAAACCATTGAAGTGAACAATATTTAAATTACCAGAGCACACAGCTAACTATTACACAATTCAGTGACTGTAGTAAACAACTGATTGATGTTCAGATGAATGAACACACCATCTTGCAGGCATCAAAGCTGTTGGAAATGACTTTGCAGAAAAGCCTGAATTCAGACACAGTGTTACTGGCCCGCACCATGACCTGCAAAACACTGACTATCTCCAAAATCTGTCCAGATAGTTTCCAAACTGGAGCTGGGCAGTTACTGACATAATCCCTCACAATAGACGAGTTAGAGACATACCTGAACAACGGAGAGATGTGAGTGGGGAAAACTGGTCAATGGACTAGCACAAGGCACTGATCCAGACACAGTTCAACATTTGTAACAATGACCTGTAAACAGCCATGTCCTGCAGGTATATCTCTTCTGGTATGGCATCTAAACTCTGTAATTCTGCACCTTGGACCCGATCCTGAATGAAGGTGTTATAAAGGTGATGGGCTCCTGCAGCACATGGCATTTTACATTGAACCCCTCATAAACAATATCCAGTGTATGTTAGCCCCACAATGTCAGTATCCAAACAGAATTGTGCAGCTCCATTGATGGTCAGCATCATCCCAGCCCAATGATCTTGTGTGTGAATTGAGTTGGAAATCTCTGTGTAAATGTTTGCAGCATTGTTCTAACCGTTCACAGCAAAATGTCTTTACTGAAGTTTCGATAGCCTTTCATAATACCAATTTTTAGATTGTGCAATAAGCACAAAATTCCTTGTACTTAGTAATAATTTGGTCTTGGGTGTGGGAATGAGATTTATCATTTCAATGCTCCTTACTGAGTTGTGCACTGTTTTCAACATAATGTTGTTATGAAAGTGAACAGAATAAATGGGTACATTTTAGATTAGATTACATTTCCACAATGTAATGTAATGTAATCTAAAATCCACCCATTTATTCCGTTCACTTTTACAACAACATTATGATGAAAACAGTGCACAACTCACAGTAAGGAGCATTGAAATGATAAATCTCATTCCCACACCCAAGACCAAATTATTATTAAGTACAAGGACTTTGAAGATATGCAATTATTTTCTCTTGTATTAATATTTTGAACTAATAGTAGACCCTCTTGCTCCTCAGATGCTGCCTGAACGGCTGTGCTTTTTTCAGAACCACATTTTTTGACTCTGATCTCCAGCATCTGCAGTCCTCACTTTCCCCTGCTAATATTCACTCATAATCATTTTCGTGGCAACAATATCACTGTGTGATTAAACAAGTCAGTCAGATATAAGTATATTTTCAATTGCCTCTGTCTGTCTCAGAGCTGAGTAATGTGGGATGTGACTGTCAGTGTCTGTGTGATGCTCGGTATGTAGGCCATGCCTCTGAGAGACTGTCCGATTGTTTCAAACAGCATATTCTTTCAGCTGTTTACATCAAATCTGCCTGGACCCAACCAGCCAGATCTCACAAAACCCAAAGTACAGTGTCCAGAATTGGGCAGGACTGGACAATATTTTTCATGCTACTTTATTCATTGAATATGATAAGGCCAGGATTTATTGGCTGTCCCTCGTTGCATTTGAGAAGGTGGGGGTGAGCTGTCACATGGACCGGTTCCACAGCCCATGTGCTGTAGCTAGACTTACAATACCATTAGGGAGGATGTTGAAACAGTGACACTGAAAGAACGGCAACATGCTTCCCAATCAGCTCGGTAAATGGCTTGGGTTGGAACGCGAACATGGTAGTCCCATGTATCTGCTTCCCTTGTCCTTCTTGATGGTCGGGGGTTCAGAGATACGTTGTCAGGAGCCTTGGCAAATTTCTGCAGAGCACCGTGTAGATGGCAGACATTGCTCCTTCTGAGTGTCAGTGGATGAGGGGTGAAGCTGCACTCACACAGGCAAATGGAGGTATTTAATCACACACACATTCAACATGAGTCTTTTTGATGGGAGACAGGCTTTCCGAAATTTTGAGGTGAGTCATTCCTGTAGGATTTCTTGCCCCTGACATATTCTTGTAGCCAATGAATTAATATGTGTCAAAGTTTGGCACTGGAAAAGCACAACAGGTCATTCAGCACCTGAGGTACAGGAGAGTCGACGTTTTAGCATAAGCCCTTCACAGGACTGGGTAATTAAATTCTATGGTCTGTCCAGTTCTGGTTAACGGTAATCCCCGGGATATTGCTAGGTGGGTGTTCAGCAATGGTGGTGGCATTGAACATTAAATGATATGGTACACTTTTCTATTGTCAGAGGTAATCGTTGTCTGGCATGTGTGTAATAGAAATGGTACTTGTCACTGTTAAGCACACACCTGCAGAGTTCCAGGACCTGTTGCATTTGGACAAGGACTGCTCCAGTATCTGAGTAAATCACGAATGGTGTTGAACATTGTCCAATCATTGGAAAACATCCCCAGTTGTGACTTTCCTTGAGTAGGGGATGGTCATTTATGAAGCAGCTGAAAATTATTGGGCCAAGGGCATAGAGAACTCTTACAGCTCACTGATGCTGTCCCTCTCTCTGAGCTAGGAAACTTGCTTCTAGTTCCACCTGCTCCAAAGGTGTCTAACAACATATCTGAACAGAATAATGTTACAGTATCTTCCCCAAGGAGCTGAGCGAGGACTTGGTTAGCTCAATCAGTTGGACGGCTAGTTTGTAATGCAGATTAATGCCAACAGTGTGGATTCAGTTCCAGCACTGAATGAGGTGCCTTAAAAGGGCTGTCTTACACAACCTCTCCCTTGCTTGAGACATGATGACTGTCCAGTTAAACTGCTGCTAGTCACATCTATCTGACGAGAGAACAACCCTATCATCTTGTTGGTGTATGGTGCCCTGCCTTTCCATTTCTGGCTACAGGTTAACTCAGAAACCCCTCCCCTGGGGACCTGCGGCGGAGCTGAGATGGCTGCTCCCCACCAACCCCAGCCACCTTCCTCTGTACCAGGTATAACTTCAGCCAGTGCAGATGATTCCTATTTGCTCCAATTTTGCTGTTAATCCAAGATATGACAATTGGTCAAATGCAGTTATGATGATGTTAAGTGCAGTCACTGTCACCTCAACTCGAGAATTCAGCTGTGTGTTCTCTTGTTGGACATCGTTAAACCAAGGCTTCAATGTGCCCAAGGGATGAGAGCCAAAACTGAGCTTCAGCGAGCAGGTTGGTGTTGAGGCAGTGCTGCTTGATCCCACTGTGGATGACATCTTCCATCACTTTATTAATGTTGGTAATTAGAGCAATGTGGCAATCATTGATTGTCTGATGTTTTGTCTGTGTGTGTACAGGACACACCCTGAGAGTTTCCCACATTGTCAGGTAGGTGCCAGTGCTCTATCCCAGCAGGAAAAGCTTGAATGGAATGTTCTCCGGGCCCACAGCCTTTGCATTCCCCATCCCTTCAGCCGTTTGGAGTTACCACACACAGTGAATAGACTTAGCTGATGACTGCTATCTGGAGAAGACTAAAATAGATCATCCCATCGACACTTTGGTCAGAACATTTTTGTGAATATTTCAGCCTGAGCTTTTCTATTGTTGTACTGGGCCCTTTCATCGTTGAGGAGGGTGATATTTGTGGATCCTACTCCTCCAGTGAGTTGTTTGATTGACCACACAATTCACGCTGATTGCATGTGTCAGGATTGCAGAAATTAGGTATGATTTGTTGGTTAGATCAGTCTGTCACTGGCTGTTTATGCTATTTGGTAAGTAAGTGGTCCTGTTTGGTAACGTCACCTCATTGTGAGGTATACCTGGTGCTGCTCTTGACCGGTCCCCCTGTGTTCCTCATAGAACAAGGGTTTAACCCCTGGCCTGATGGTCAGGGTAAAGTGGAGCATTTGCCAGGCAGTGACAGTGAACATTGTGCTAGAGTACAATTCTGCTGCTGTCGGTAATGACCAGAATCACCTCACACAGGCCAGTGCTGTGTTCTGGGTTTCTTTCAAATCTTTACCATTTAGCATGGTGATTGTATTCCTCACATGTGCGCTCACACATGTGTGTACACACACACGCACACACACTATTGACAATGTAAAAGTGGGACTTTCTCTGTAGAAATACTGTATGCCCTGTCACCATTCCCAATATGGTCCTCGATCAATGTGTCTGCAGCCGGTAGTTTGGTGCGGATGAGGTCAAGTATGTTTCTGCCTGTCAGTCGGTCCCTCCCGATTCGGTGCAGCCCCAGTCCAGCAGCTATGTCCTGTTGGACCCAACCATCTCTATCAGCAATGCTGCTGCTGAGCCCCTCTTGGTGGTGAGGTTTGAAATGGCCCACCCAGTATACATTCACCAGCTCATTCACTCTCTCTGTGCGTATTCCAAGTGTTGTTCAATGTCGAGGGACACTGATCCACCAGCTCAGGCAGGGGAGTCATCAGGAGATTTCCCTTTCACTGTTTGATCTGATAACAGGAGGTTTCGTTATGTCACATTGTTGCTTGAGGAGTCTGTAGGACGCCTCTCCCAAATTTAGCCCTAGTCCCCAGACATTAGGAAGGAGGGATTTCCAGTGTCTGCAGTGCTTTTAACTTTCATCACTATCAATCAAATGGCCTCTTCTGTACTGTATGACACTCACTCTATGACTCTTGTGATTGGACAGTCCAGGTCTCACTCCTTCAGTTCCTCCAAGTGCCTTGTCTATTCCACAGATTTCTACAATATTTCCACTATTAAGATATTGCATAAGTCCGTTTTTTAAACTATCTCCGTGTATCTCTGTATCTTTCCCTGTCATCTCCTCCAGCCGTTACATCCATTTGTATCTCAGTAGCCCTCCGTATCCCCACAATCTTTATCACATACTCCAGCCCCACCTCTCACTGTAAATTCCGCCAGCCGCTACACCCCTCCCTGTCTCTCTAATATCCAGCTGCTACACCTCTCCCCATATCCTGCGAATGAATTATAAAATATCTCAAAAACATGTTCTAGTATGCACAGGCCACGCAATCTCTAGACCACCTCCAGCCTTGCTTTCGCACCTCTGTAACATCTCCAGGCTTGCTTTCGCATCTCTGTAACATCTCCAGCCTTGCTTTCCTCTCTCTGTAACATCTTCAAACTTGCTTTCCTCTCACTCTGTAATATCTCCAGCCTTGCTTTCCCAATACTGTAACATCTCCAGCCTTGCTTTCCTCTCTCTCTAACATCTCCAGCTTTGCTTTCCTCTGTCTGTGTAACGTCTCCAGCCTTGTTTTCCTCTCTCTGTAACATCTCCAGCCTTGCTTTCCTCTCTCTGTAACATCTCCAGCCTTTCTTTCCTCTCTCTGTAACATCTCCAACCTTGCCTTCCTATTTCTCTGTAATATCTCCAGCCTTACTTTCCTCTCTCCCTGTAACATCTCAAACATTGCTTTCCTCTCTCCCTGTGACATCTCCTGCTTTGCTTTCCCATCTCTCTGTAACACCTCCTGCCTTGTTTTCCTCTCTCTGTAGCCTCTCCAGCCTTGCGTTCCTCTCTCCCTGTAACATCTCCAGCTTGTAAATCTGTAACATCTGGTTTCCTTCACACCTCAGTGAATTGGTTTTTACACACCTCAGTGAATTGGTTATATATTTGCTCCTGCATTTTCGTCTTTCTGGGGCTCTATAAAATATCCCCAGCAGTGTGCCTGTCATCGTTTGGACCCTAACCTCGACCTATAAAGCCTCATTTGAAGACACATCCAAGATATCGTCCCTCCTTACTGCAGTAACTGTTCTTTAATTAATAATGCAACACCACCTCCTCTTTAACACCCTCTCCTGTCCTGCCTATAGTTCCAATACAACAGAATACTGAGTTGTTAGCCCTGACCTCCCTCAAACACGTCTCTGTGATGGCAAAAATATTCCACCACCACATGTCGAGTCAAGCAATTGTCACAACAGTTTGTCTGATAATACTCCCAGCATTAATGTAAGCTGGAATATAACACCTGGAATACTCTGTGTATTGGAGTTCCTCAATCATTCACTATTTGTTATCAGGCTGCCCAAACCTTGAACCAAAATTGTAACTCTGGGACTGAATGAATATTTGTTGAATTGTAATTTCTTTTTTTAAAAAAATGTATTCATCAAGTGCATCTTTCCAGAACTGAGCAGTCAGCTCCACATACAATGAGTTTCTGATGGTTAATTCCCCCCATCAGTGTGCAGAGGGGACAGCCCTCAGTAATGGAGAAACTGAGGACTGCAGTTGATGGAGATCAGTGTCTAAAATTTTGGTATTGAAAAAGCACAGCAAATCATGCAGCATCCGAGGAGCAGGAGATTCGATAGTTCGGGCATGAGCTCTTTATCAGGAAGGAATTGGTGCATTCCTTTTTTTTTGTTCTTTGATTTGCAGGATGTTGGGAACCCTACTTGCTCAGTAACGTAGCACTGTATATAGCACTGAAAAGGAAAGCTGTCAATCAATTGGTTGGACAGGGTGTAGACAGGTTGAGGAGAAATACAGATTGATTGAAGTACAAACATAAGGATGGATAAATTCCCTGGACCAGATGGGGTATACACAAGATTACTCCAGGAGGTGATGGAAGAGATTGGTGTGAATTTGGTAATAATATATGCATCTTCACTGTTCACTGGAGTAGTGCCAGATGTTTGGGGGGTGGCAAATGTTATTCCCTTGTTCAGAGAAGGGAATACGGATAACCCTGGGAATGATAGAACAGTCAGTCTTACATCAGTGGAGGGCAAAGTATTGGAGACGATTCTGAAAGACAGGATTTACAATTACTTAAAAAAACCATAGTATGATCAGAGGTAGTCAGCATGGCTTTTAGAAGAGAAGGTCATGCCTCACAAACCTTATTGAATTCTTTGAAGATGTGAAAAAAAAATGTCGATGAAGATAGTCCAGTAGATGTGGTGAACACGAATTTTAGAAGGTATTTGATAAGGTTCCCCGTTGTGGGCTCATTCAGAAGGTAAGGAGGCATGGGACACAGGGAAATGTGGCTCTATGTATACGGGCGTGGCTGGCCCATAGAAGACAGAGGGTGGTAGCAGATGTAAAGTACTCAGCCTGGAGCTCAGTGAGCAGTGGCGTTCCACAGGGATCGGTTCTGTACCTGTGCTCTTTGTGATTTTTATAAATGACTTTGATGAGGAAGTGGAATGGTGGGTTAGAAGGTTTGCTGATGACATGAAGGTTGATAGAGTTCTGGATAGTGTGGAGGGCTGCTGTAGTTTGCAACAGGACATTGACAGGATACAGAGTTGGGCTGAAAAGTGGCAGATAGAGTTTAACTGTTAAAAGTGTGAATTGATTTAATTTGGTAAGGTTGCATTTGCATACAGGATACAGAGTTAATGGCATAATTCTTGGCAGTTTGGAGCAACAGAGGGATCTTGGGGTTCATGTCCATAGCTTCCTCAGTGTTACCACCGACGTTAATAAGGTTGTTAAGGAGGTGTTTGGTGTGTTGGCTTTCATTATGGGGGATTGTGATTAAGAGCGGCAGGGTTAATGCTTAGGTCAATAAAGCTGCAGTTCAACCACACTAGGAGTATTGTGTTCAGTTCTGGTTGCCTCCGTATAGGAAACATGTGGAAGCCTCAGACATTGTGTAGAGGAGATTTACCAGGATGCTGCCAGGACCGGAGGACACGTCTCAGGGAGAAAGTTTGAGGGAGCTGGGGCTTTTCTCCCTGGAGCGAAGAAGGATGAGAGGTGACTTGATAGAGGTGTACAAGATGTTGAGAGACATAGATAGATTGGATAGCCAAAGTCTTTTCCCATGGCAGAAGTGGCTATCAACAAGGGGCTTAATTTTAAGGTGATTGGAGAATGGTTTTGGGGGCTGTCAGAGATAGGTTCTTTACACAGAAAGTGGTGGGGACGAAATGCACCACCAGTGGTTGTAGTCGAGTGGATAGGCACATGGACGTTAGTACATTGAATGTTATGTAGGTTAGTCTGATCTTAGAGTAGGATAAAAGGCTGCCAAAACATTGAGAGCTGAAGTGCCTGCACTGTGCTGTACTGTTCTATGTTCCAAGTTTCACTCAGTTTGTGGATTCTCGTCGGTTGGTGAATGTGGGAGGAACTGAGGCGGGTGAGGGAGTGAGGTGAGTGACGTCAGGAATCTGGGGTGGGGCGTTAGACCAAGTCTTCCAGTTTTGATGTGCTTTGTTTCATTCACCTGAATGTCAGCACAATATGTGAGGTTTCCAAGACCAGACAAAATCCACAAAGTTCAGTTATTAAAACGATTCTTCGCTTGCTATTTGCTCCTGGTTTCTTCAGATACATTCTGTTGGATGACCTATAATTAGTATCTGAGCATCCACAGGCATGTACAATTTTATTTTGATCCTGGTTAATGTGAAGGTACATTTAGTGGATATAGTTTCAGAGGGTTCACTTTGAGAGACAAGATGCTGCAATATGTAAAATGTGAACGTTTTCACCCAGTGTCTGGTTCAGGGGCAGATGTATGGAATCTGGAGGTCATGCCAGATGTCATCGCCATAAGTAACGTGTGCGGTATGATAATGACTCTCCATGTCCATACATCTGCTCCCTGGGCCAGGCTCTGACTGATGATGAATTTATAAGGTATATTTCCTGGTCAGTCATTGGTATCTAATTTAGACAGCATTTGTACCTACACTGCGAGTAGTGATAGCCTGTTGGCTAGTTTCCTCCTGCTCAAGGCGGATCCCAAATGGATCTCTGTCAGAGAATGTTTGAATGACTGCCCTGACCCAGGTTGGAAACTGTCTGGACAGATTCCGGAGGCAGACCAGTGTCTCACTCAGTGCCACAGGCAGCTGTGAGATCCAGTAGCACTGTACCCGAATTCAGGCCTTTTGGAATCTACTTTTAATTTTGGTCATGATGCAAAGTCATGGGTTTCCTGATCTGAACAATGATCAGGAGTTTGCCATGTTTGTGAATTGGGCAATAATAAGATATGAGCTACAATTTTTCAACTGAACAATAACTGCATCATCTCTGAAAACACTTAAGTTGATTCTATATTAATGGAATTAAAATATAAACACGAAAATCCTTTTATTATACAAAAGTAAGGAATCACATTTTGTTTTGTATCGAAAACGAACATGTCTGGCTATTTTGGTGATCACAATTACATATTGAATCTCAGTATTCAAATACATACATTGTCGCTCTATCATTTATAAAGTGGCTGACCTCTAACTGATTACATATTCAGATTGAACAAATGATTGAAAAATCAAATCGACTTGCAACTCTTACACATTTAAATATAATCAATCGATTTAATTTCTCACCTGAAATATGTGAGCTTCAGCTGTTTGCCAACAATTCTATTACTTTTAAAATAATGATGGAAAAGGATAGAGTAGATGTAAATGTTAATGTTCTAAATTGGAGAACGGACAATTTTGATGCTATTAGGCAATAACTTTCAAAGGCTGATGGCAGCAGATGTTCGCAGGGAAAGGGATATCTGAAAAATGGAAAGCCTTCAGAAATGAGATAACGATAGTCCAGAGACACTATATTCCTGTTAGGATGAAAGGAAAGGCTGGTAGGTATAGAGAATGCTGAATGACTAATGAAATTGAGGTTCTGGTTAAGAAAAAATGAGGAAGCATATGACAGGTACAGGCAGGATAGGTCGAGTGAATTCTTAGAAGAGTATAAAGGCAAGAGGAGTATACTAGAGAGGGAAGTCAGGAAATCAAAAAGGGGACATGAGATAGTTTTGGCAAATAGATTTAGGGAGAATCCAAAAGGAATGTACAAATACAAATACAAAAGGGTAAATAGGGAGAGAATAGAGCTCTCAAAGTTCAGCAAGACAGCCTTTGTGTGGAGCTGCAGGAGTTAGGGGAAATACTAAATGAGTATTGTGTATCAGTGTTTACTCAGGAGAAGGACATGGCGATGTAGATATACAGAGAAATAGATGGTGACATCTTAAAAAATGTTCATATTACAGAGGAGGAAGTACTGATGTCTTGAAATGCATAAAAGTGGATAAATCCCCAGGACCCAATCGATTAGGTGTAGCCTAGCACTCTGTGGGAAGCTAGAGAACTGATTGCTGGGCCTCTTGCTGAGATACTTGTACCATTGATAGTCACAGGTGAGGTGCCAGAAGACTGGAGGTTGGCGAACGTGGTGTCACTGTTGAAGAAAAGTGTTAAGGACAAGTCAGGGAATTATAGACCAGTGAGACTGACGTCATTGGAGGGCATGTTATTGCAGGGAATCCTGAGGGACAGGATGAACATGTATTTGGAAAGGCAAAGACTGATTAGGGATAGTCAACATGCTTTTGTGTGTGGAAAATGATGTCTCACTAACGTGATTGAATTTTTTGCAGAAGTAACAAAGAGGATTGATGAGAGCAGAGCGGTGGACGTGATCTATATGGACTTCAGTAAGGCATTCGATAAGGTTCCCCATGGGAGACTGTTTAGCAAGGTTAGATTTCATTGGAGTACAGGGAGAACTAGCCAGTTGGATATAGAACTAGCTAAAGGTAGAAGATAGAGGCTGGTGGTGGAGTGTTGTTTTTCAGATTGGGGGCATGTGACCAGTGGAATGTCACAAGGATCGGTGCTGGGTCCACTACTTTTTGTCATTTATATAAATGATTTGCATATGAGTATAAGAGGTATAGTTAGCAAATTTGTTGATGACACCAAAATTGGAAGTGTACTGGACAGCGAAGAAGGTTACCTCAGATTACAAGAGAATCTTGATCATATGGGCCAATGGGCTGAGCAGTGGAATATGGAGTTTAATTTAGATAAATGTGAGTTGCTACATTTTGGGAAAGCAAATCTTAGCAGGGCTAATACTCTTAATGGTGAGGTGCAATGGAGTGTTGCTGAACAAAGAGACCTTGGAGTGCAGGTTCATTGTTCATTGAAAGTAGAGGAACAGGTAGGTCGGTTAGTGAAGAAGGCATTTGGTATGCTTTCCTTTATTGGTCAGAGCATTGAGTACAGGAGTTGCGAGGTCATGTTGCAGCTGTACAGGACATTGGTTAGGCGACTTTTGGAATATTGCATGCAATTCTGTCCCCCTTCATATCGGTAGGATGTTGTGAATCTTGAAAGTGTTCTAAGAAGATTTACAAGGATGTTGCCAAGGTTGGAGGGTTTGAGCTTTAGCTGGTAGTTGAATGGGCTATGTCTATTTTCCTTGGAACGTTGGAGACGGAGGGGTGATCTTAAAGAGGTTTATAAAATCATGAGGGCCATGAATGGGGAGATAGACAAGGTATTTTCCCTGGTGTGGGGGAGTCCAGAACTAGAGGGCATAGGTTTAGGTTGGGAAGGAAAAATATAAAAGAGATGCAAGGTGCAACCTTTTCACACAGAGGGTGGTTTGTATATGGAATGAGCTGCCAGAGGAAGTAGTGGAAGTAAGTACAATTGCAACATTTAGATGATGTCT
This sequence comes from Chiloscyllium punctatum, assembly GCF_047496795.1. Classification (NCBI taxonomy): domain Eukaryota; kingdom Metazoa; phylum Chordata; class Chondrichthyes; order Orectolobiformes; family Hemiscylliidae; genus Chiloscyllium; species Chiloscyllium punctatum. The sequence goes on along the minus strand of NC_092766.1, from coordinate 53,629,701 downwards.
GGATAGGTATATGAATAGAAAGGATTTAGAGGGATATGGGCTGAGTGCTGACAGGTGGGACTAGATTGGTTTGTGTTATCTGGTCGGCATGGATGGGTTGGACCGAAGGAACAATTTCCATGCTGTACATCTCTTTGACTCTGTGGCTGTAATATAGAAATGACAATAATTTGATATGTACTGTCAAATAAATGGTTTATATCATTAAATTGTAGCATACAATAAGTTGAAATCTTGCTATTTTTAGAATGAATGATAAAGAACAAAGAACATTCCAAGTCAGGAACAGACCCTTTGGCTCTCCCAGCCTGTGCTGATCCAGATCCTCCTATTTTCTAAACGTGCCACCTATTTTCTAAGAGAATGTATCCCTCTGCTGCCTGCCCATTCATGTATCTGTCAGATAAATCTTAGATAACGCTATTGTACCTGCCCCGATCTCCTCTGCTGGTAACATATTCCAGGCTGCCACCACCATATTTGTAAAGAACTTCCCACATATATCTACCCTAAACCCTTCCCCTCTCACTTAGAACTCATGACGCCTAGTAATTGAGTTCCCAAATCTGGGGGAAAGGCTTCTTGCTATCCACCCTGTCTATACCTCTCTTGATTTTGTAGACCTCAATCAGGTCCCCCTCAAGCTTTATCTTTATAATTAAAAAATCCTAATCTACTCAATCTTTCTTCATCACCAGCACACTCCATACCAGGCAACATCCTGGTGAACCTATTCTGCACTCTATTCAAAGCATCCACATCTTTTTAGTAACGTGGTGACCAGAAATATATGCAGTATTTCAAATGCGGTGAAACCAAAGTCCTATGCAACTGTAACATGACCTGCCAACGTTTGGACTCAACAGCTGATCCAGTGAAGGAAAACATGCCTTATGTTGCCTTGACCAGTTTACTGACCTTTCAGGAAACAATGGACCCAGGTCTCACTGTATGTCAATTTTTCCCAAGACTTTTCCGTTTCCTGTATTGTTGCTCTTGAACCTAATCTTCCAAAATGCATCACCTCGCATTTGCACAGTCTGAACTCCATATGTCATTTCTGTGCCCATCGCTCCAATCTCTCTATATTCTGCTGCATTCTCTGACATTCTCCTTCACTATCTGCTACCCCACCAATCTTGGTGTCATCTGCAAACTTGCTAATCAGGCAACTGATCTTCCAAATCATTGACATATATCACAAACAACAGTGGTCCCAGCACAGATCGCTGTTGCATACCACTGGTGATAGGTCTCCATTTTGTGAAATCCCCTTTCCCATACTACTGTATGTCTCCTATTAGCCAGCCAGTTCTCTATCCATCTAGATAAAACATCCTGGACCCCATGTGGCATCACCTTCTCTATCAGCCTACCCTGGAGAACCTAATAAAATACCTGAGTCAAGTTCCTCAGTATCTTCTCCAGAAGCTTCCCTACCACTGATCTGAGGTTCGCTGGTCTATAAATACCTGGATAATTCCCGCTATCCTTCTTAAACAAGGAGACAGCATTAGCAATGCTCCTGTCCTCCAGGACCTCAACCATGTACAAGGGTCCTGCAAAGATATTTGTTAAAGCCCCAGTTATTTCCTCACTCACATCCCTCAGTAACCTGTGGTAGATCTCATCCAGACCTGGGAGCATGTCTACATTTCTACCTTTTAAAATATCCAAAACTTCCTCACTCTTTATGTCGACTTGACCCAGAGTACGCAAAGATCTATCCCTAACCTCAACATCCATCATGTCCCTCTCCTTGGTGAATACAGAAGCAAAGTACTCGCTAAGAATCTCAACCATTTTCTCTGACTCCATGCATAACTTTCTTCCTTTGTCCTTGTGTGGGCCAAACAGTTCTCGAGTTACCCTCTTGTTGCTTATATATGAAACGTAGTCTTTGGGATTTTTTCTCAACCCTGTTTGCTAAAGATATCTCATGACCACTTTTAGCCCTCTTAATTCCTCAATATTTACTGTGAAATGTGGTTCATGTAAAGAAAATAAACAATTGTATGTGCGAGTGGGAACTCAGACCTTTCCAAACTGTTTTGTGCCAGAAAATATTTGAAATCCGTCTCAGTGCAAATAAAAAGCAAAAGAAGAAACCTCTTGGGAAGAGGAATTTTCAGCCACTGTCCCCCCAAAGTACTTCTGAGGTATAATATAGTGAGGGCTTGTAACAGGGGCACAATTTTAATTATGGGTATTTTGAACATGAAAATTGACTCAGTTAATCAACTAAAGAGTGATATCCTCGAATAAAAATTCATGGATTGTATGAGAGATTATTTCTGAGAGCAGGATGGCATGGAACCAACCAGAGAATGGGCTAATTTAGATTTGATATTATGTAACAAGGAAGGATTTGTGAATGAGCTTTACCTTGGAAGGAGTAAACACAACATGCTGGAGTTTCACATTCATATTGGAAGTGTGAAGACTGAGTCATACTTGAGAGTTTTAGTGTTAGGCAATGGTAATTATACTGGCCTAAGGAAGGATTTGGCCTTGGTGGGAGAAAAGAATAGTCAAATGCAGGCAGATGAAGAAATTTGGCAAATAATTAGGGATATACTGAAGACCGAACAGGAGTTGCATAACGGGGAAAAACACATCCATATCTTTATAAGGAAGTCAAGGATAACATGAAGGCAAATCCTAGTGCATATCATACTGCACATGTTAGTCACACTATGGAGGATTGGGCAAGTCAGTGGCCTCGTCGTGTTATAACTGAATTCCAATGTGATAAGACCAGATAATGTTCTGGTGACTAGGGTCCAAATCCTGCCACAGCAAGTAGGGGAGCTTGAATTCAAATCTGGAATTAAGAGACTGATGGTGGTTATGAATCGATTGCCAAGAAAAAACCACCTGGTTCACTAATGTCCTTTCGGTAAGGAAACTGCCATCCTTACTATAGATTCACCACTCTCAGGCTGAAGGCGCTTCTAACCGGACGGGCCACCTGAAAGATTAATCTTACGATGGGCAATAATAAATTTACCATGAACTTACAAAAATGAACAATTATTAAAGCATGCTGTGAAATGGACCCCAGCTTTGACTAATGTCTCTGTGCTAATCCACATGCTGCAGAATCCAGACAGGCTGCAGCTACCCACAGACGGTTTGCAAACAAACCTGAAACTACAGATCCTGAAATACTCACCTGAAGTTGGACCTGAATGGGACAATGGAATGTTTCCCTTGAGCAAACCCATGATTGAGTCTGATTGATCCGGGTAAATGAACCTGATCATTCCATTGACAGATCCTCCTTACCTTCCCAAAAGGGCGTAAAGACTTGGAAGGATAAGAATCACCACAAACCCCACACAGTGCAGTAACTGGAGAATAACCAGTGAAAGAGAAGACACCTCCAAGATCATAAGAAGAACAAGAAGACATCACCAAGTCGAGACCGGTCAACTTCTAGTGGGGTGGTTTGTGATCATCCAAAGTTAAGTTAAAGCATAAGATAATGTGTAGCGTTTATCATTGCGTTATAATACGTTTTATTGTTCTAATATTAATTGTGTTCAAAAAACAAATGTTGTTTGTAAGAGTTAACTCGGTTCTTTTGCTGAATATAAGATTTCAATCACACTGTGCACCAGAAACAACACCTTCCTAATTGCTGACTTCACCGACAAGTTTATCTAGAGACAATCCTGAACTGGAACTCACAACTCTCTTTGCACTTCAGACTTCTGATTTTTCTCTCCACTTACAAAGTAGTCTATGCCTGTATTCTTCCTACTAATGTGCATCACCTCGCACTTTCCCAAGTTGTACTCCATCTGCCACTTCTTTGCCCACTCTCGTAATAGTTATTCAGTTTCTCATCTATTATTTGTTCCACGTGACTATCTCTCCAGCGTCATTTTCCAGTGCCCCAATATCCACTTTTGCTTCTCTTTTGCCCTTTATATGTCTAAAGATACCCTTACAGTTGTCCTTTATATCACTGGATAGCTTAACCTCGTGTTTAATTTTCTCCGTCCTCATTTCTTATTTTGTTACCATCTGTTCATCTTTGAAGCTTCCAAATCCTCTGGTTTCGCACTGCTCTGTGCTACATTATCTGCTTTCTAATTTCCTTTTACCCTAGCCATGACTGTCCTAGTCATCCATGGTTGCCTCATCCTCGCTGTACAATGCATCTTTTACCTCGGGATAAATCTCTGCTGTGACTCCTAAATTGCTCCAAGAAACTCCCGCCATTATTGTTCCACTGTGTTTCCTGCTCGGCTCCTCTCCCAGTCAATTCTATCCAGCTCCTCCCTTGTGTCTTTGAAAGTGTCTTGAGTTAGCGGTAATATTAACTCCGATTCTACTTTCTCCCTCTCAAATCGAAGAACAATTTCAATCATAGTATGATCGTGCCTCCGAAGGTTCCTTCACCTTAAGCTTCCTGATCAAGTCTGCCTCACTGCACAGCTCTAAATCCGGTATTGCCCGTTCCCTCGTTGCCTGCACCATAAGCTGCTCCAAAAAGCCATCTTGTAGACATTCCACAAATTCCTTTCCTTGCAAACCACTACCACTGATTTTCCCAGTCCACCTGCATATTTAAATCTCCCCAGTCACTGTAACTTTGCCTTTCCTACATATCGTTTCTATCTCCTCGTCTATCATGCGCCCCAGCTTCTGACTACGATTTGTAGACCTGTACATAACTTCAACTGCGGGTTTTCACCTTTACGGTTCCTCAATTCTACTCACACACATTCCACACCATCTGACTCTATTTTAAGTAATGGAACTGAGTGATGCGACTGCAAAACATTTTAGCATTGTCTCAAATTTATAGTTTAGACATGATATAACAATATTTCATTGTCAATTACTTTGCAATATGGCCACAGTGTATTTCTTTGGCCAAATATTCTGTCTTTATTACGGAAGAATGCAAACTTCAGCGTGAGTTTCCTCCGGGTGCTCCGGTTTCCTCACACAGTCCAAAAATGTGCACTTTAGATGAATTGGCCAAGCTAAATTGCCCGTAGTGTTAGGTGAAGGGGTAAATGTAGGAGAATGGGTCTGGGTGAGTTGAGCTTCGGCGGGTCGGTGTGGACTTGTTGGGCCAAAGGGCCTGTCTTCACACTATAACTAATCTAAAAAAAAACTTGAAACCGAGAAGGAAGATATGAAGAGGACATGAGTCGATAAGGAGATTAAGGTGGGTCAAGTGAACAGGCAAATATTGGTGTATGGAACATAGTAGGAAAAATGTGTCTGTGCTAAAAGATATTGGTGGATTGAATGGAAATGGTGTGTATTATTTCAGTGGAGAGATTGGATTTAGGCACAGAGGAACCGGGCAATTGAATTACAAAATAAAAATTTTATGTGAACATCAAATTTTTTGGGAGGTAAGACAAATGTTGAAACTTTCTGAAACAGAATATATTTAAAAGTTGGGACGATTTTGTACAGATTAACCATGTAGTGGTGTAACCACATCATGAGAGCGATGGCCACAATGATATGAAATGCAACCCAGAGAATATTCACTCAGCTGACTCTTGTGAGGAGCGTTTATTTCTGGAGGAAATCTCGAAATGACTGGCTCTGGATCTGCTGGGGTTTAGGCGAACAACATGTGGTCTTGCTTAACCTCAAAATATTCCAAGTAGTCTTTCAAGTTGAATTCTAAAACAATATTTCACCTTGTGTGAGAGATTACCATGAGTGGATGGAGAGTAAAACAGAAAAATGTCTCTGTTAAGAAGATGGTGATTTGGTGGCATCCTCTCAGAGTGTTGTGTCTTTGTACAATTCTCTTCCCAGATAGCGATGGAGGATAAGGCATTAAATATTCCTAAGGCAGAGGCAGGCAGATTCTTGACTAAGAATGATGCACGAACATTGTAAGGGCAAATGAGGAATGTGTGATTGAGGTCACAATCAGATCATCCACAACCTTATCACATGATGGAGTTGTTTTGATTCCTTACTCCTGATGCTAGGTTTTACATTTCTGTTGTCTTTAGATACTGAAAATAAAATAACACAGTTCCCACAATTTCAAAGACAGCGACAAACTCTTCAGATCAACAAAATGCCCTCGTTGTTTAATAAATATTATAAAATCGGATTGTCTTTATAGTTCATTTGGGATTTTAATGAAGCTAGACCAGAATTCATTGCCCTTGAGACGTTCCAGTCCAGTTGATGTTGGTCCATCCAAGTGGCTGTTGGGAGGGAGTGCCAGCAGTGCATCTCATGAGCCGGTTTAACTGGGAGTAAATATTACTGGTGAGGAACATCTCGCAGGATAACAGACTATTTGTCAATACGAATATATGGGAAGGAATTTATTAGTCTTCAGAGAAATAACAACCTTACACGAGAAGTCTATATAATAATGAAGTGAAGTCTGTTTCTTGGTGAACTTAAAATAATGGTGTCAAACAGCTGGAATACTGTGGATGCTGTTTTGGACGATTCTTACACTGAGCATGTGAATTATTCTGGATGATTTCAGAGATGGCTGGGCTGTCCTAGGTTGTGTAAGTGCTGATACTCCATGGGATGATGCTGGTTTGTAATCTCACCACTTACTGAGCAGAGTTCGTTGGAACAAACCAAGTCCAATTGGTTGCTGCTTCAGAATATATCAGACATTTCATGGCTGCCACCACATGGAATCATGTAATAAAGACAAGGCCCGTCGAGTCTGCACCACCCAGTGCTTATACAGTGTTTTATAAAGTTTGTGAGGTTACCTTCATGAACCATCCACCCAGGCAATGCATTTTTGACACATATCATGCTCTGGGTTCGAAACAGATTTCACAAATCCTCTGTTAGTATATTCTCTTTGACTCCAAACCTATTTCCCAGTGTTTTTGACCCTTTGACTAAGGGGAATATTTGTTGTCTGTCCACTCGTCCCATACCTGTCATGCTATAATACACCTCTGTCAGGTTCACCCCTCACCTTTCTCTGCTCCAAAAGCAAATCTAACCTATCTTCATTGTTTGTGTTCTCCCTTGTCTTGTTACATCTTCCAAAGTGCAGCATCTCACACATCTCAGTGTAACCTTTTATCAGTCATTGATCTGGCCATCTGAAAATCTGTTTGTACCCTCCTGTAACCAACACGTTCCTGCTCACTGTGACCCACTTGGATAATCATTATGTCATCTACAACATTGTTTATCATCCATTAACATGTCCCACCCCCTCATCTCCCACATTCTGAACATCAAATGTATGAATTTCAGAAACAAACCTTGATTTTCTTCCTGTTCTTCCAATGTAGTTGCAGAATTGGGAATTCCAGTCTCTTGTTTTTCCTATTTTGGTGAATTTACACCGTGAATCAGTTGTGGTCTTTTGTGAGGGAGCTACAAACGGTATTTTGGACAGGGAGCTGAATCCTGCTTTTATACTCCGCCCCTCTGCATGTATTATTCATAATGCTTGGACATAATTAATCTTGGACTAGCGTTTGGCACCTTGCCCTGCAGCATTTTCATTTTACGTGGGCCTGCAGCTTATTCTTTACAGCATTCGCTGCAATAGTCAGAGCTGAAAGAACTTTTTCATCTGCAGGATAGACACAGGCTCATTCGTTAATTTTGTTTGAAAGAGCTAGAGCAATGATGATAAAGATTGAATTAAATTCTGGATTATAAACACACTATAGAAGATAATTCACGTTCTCATTCCTACACTGAATTGGAAGCAAGTTAAAAGAACAAACACCCACCGCTTTGAATATTGTTTGAAAAGTGATGTCATGTTGAAATAATGCATTAAGTAAGATCATGCATCAATCTTCTTTTGAATATTGCGAGGATATTGCTCAAACAAACAGTGTTCTTGTCTTTTGCTCCTTATTCTTTCAACTGAAGTTCCCGTGTAATTTGAGGTGAGATCAGAGTTACTTCCCTTTCAATCGAAGCAGGACTTGACTGAAGGTAGAATCAAAGACCCTGAGCAAAACTGTGGTTAATGGGAATTAGAGAACATTCTGCACTGGGAATGGGATCAAGAGAAAAATCAGTCTCTGAAAGGTATCTTCCAAGTTGCATGTCATCCTGACTAGGGACTAATTTGCTGATCCTTCACAAGTATTTGTTAAAAATCTTGGAATGCCCCTATAAACAGCTCTGTCTGGATCTGCATCACTTTGGATTGTAGAGGTTAAACAGGGCAACTCTGTGTCACTTATTCCAGAGCCATTGAGGATGACAAATAAACTCTACCCTTGCTCGTGCCTTCCAAAACCCTGGATGAATATGTCTTGTTAAAAAATACAAAGATATTTTATGTTTTCATAGATATATGGAAACTCTCGGAAAGGTAAGATCTTGCTGGATGAGTACAATGCCAGTGACATCAGGAGCATGATAAGACATTTAAGTACTGATCCCAATTGTGAACAATCAGTTACTTTCAGAGAATTGATCATGTAATTTCATGACCACCGAGTTCAACATTTTCATAATGCCTTATGACAATGGCAATAAACTATCGGTATTTGGGGAGCTGTCAGGCACATAGTTTTTAATTTTTCATTCATAAACCATAACCAAATTCTTGAGCGTCAACACAAATGGCAGCTTTGCTGTTCCCTTTCAGATCAGACAAATATCCACTGTCCAGAAGAGTAACTAAGTTGCAAGTGCAGGAAAACATTTGCAGGTTCTGATCAGAGAGAAACACAATTAACTTTTTGATTCCAATTTGAATTTTTCAGAAGAGGATCATATCAGACTCAAAATGCTGCCTATGTTTCTACCTCCAGATCCTGACTCATCTGTGGTGTTTTGTCACTGTTTACTGTTTAGAACATAGAACATAGAACAGTGTAGCACAGAGCAGGCCCTTCAGCCCACGATGTTGTGCCGACCATTGATCCTCATGTGAGGTACACCTAATGTATGAACTCTCAAATGTCTGTGACCATATGCATTTCCAGCAGACTCTTAAATATCCCCAATGACCTCGCTTCCACAACTGCTGCTGGCAACGCATTCCATGCTCTCACAACTCTCTGCGTAAAGAACCAGCCTCTGACATCTTCTCTATACTTTCCGCCCAACGGCTTAAAACTATGACGCCTCTTGTTAACGATTGCTACCCTGGGAAAAGGATTTTGGCTATCAAATCTATCTATGCCTCTCATTATCTTTTACACCTCCTTCTTTTTTCCAACGAAAAATGTCCGATCTCAGTCAACCTCTCTTCGTAAGATAAGCCCTCCAGTCCAGGCAACATCCTGGTAAACCTCCTCTGAACCCTCTCCAAAGCATCCTTATCTTTCCTATAGTAGGGCGACCAGAACTGGACACAGTATTCCAAGTGCGGTATAACCAAAGTTTTATAGAGCTGCAACAAGATCTCACGGCTCTTAATCTCAATCCCCCTGTTAATGAAAGCCAAAACACCATATGCTTTCTTAACAACCCTGTCCACCTGGGTGGAAATTTTAAGGAATCTATGTACCTGCACACCAAGATCCCGCTGTTCCTCCACACTGCCAAGAATCCGGCCTTTAATCCTGTACTCAACATTCAATTATAATCTTCCAAAATGCATCACCTCGCATTTATCCAGTTTGAATTCCATCTACCACCTCTCAGTCCATCTCTGCATCCTGGCAATGTCATGCTGCAGCCTACAACAATCCTGTATACTGTCAATGATACCTCCAACCTTTGTGTCCTCTGCAAACTTGCTAACCCATCCTTCAATCTCCTCATCCAAGTCATTAATAAAAATTACAAACAGTAGAGTCCCAAGAACAGAGCCCTGTGTAACACCATTCACCACTGACTTCCAGGCAGAATATTTTCCTTCCACTACAACTCGCTGTCTTCTGTCGAACAGCCAATTCTGTATCTAGACAGCTAAATTTCCCTGTATCCCATTCTTCCTGACCTTCTGAACGAGCCTACCATGTGGAACCTAATCAAATGCCTAACTGAAGTCCAGATACACCATATCCACCGCTCGACCCTCATCAACTTGTCTAGTAACATCCTCAAAGAACTCAGTAAGATTTGTGAGGCATGACCTGCCCCTCACAAAGCCGTGCTGACTGCCTTTAATCAAGCCATGCTCTTCCAGATGGTCATAAATCCTATCCCTCAGAATCCTTTCTAACACCTTGAAGATGACAGACATGAGACTGACTGGTCTGTAATTTCCGGGGATTTCCCTATTTCCTTTCTTGAAGAGAGGAATTACATTTGCCTCCCTCCAGTCCTCAGGTACGACTCCAATAGAGAACGAGGATGTAAGGATCTTCGCAAGTTGCGAAGCAATCACATTTCTTACTTCCCAAAGCAGCCGAGGACAATTCTGGGATGGCCCTGGCGACTTGTTAATATTAATGTTTGTCAAAATGTTCAGCACATCAGCTTCCTCAGTCTATCTGTTGCAGCATGCTTACCTGCTCCTCAATGGTTTCATTCACTACAAGGTCCTTTTCTTTCGTAAAGACAGAAGCATAAACCTCATTTCGGGCTTCCCCTACCTGCTCAGACTCTGTACACAAGTTCCCGATGCTATCCCTGATCGACCCTACTCTTTCTTTGACCATTATTCTTCCTAATCCTTCCTGCCAAGCCTTTTTCCTGCCCCCTCCTGGCTCTCCTCAGGCCATTTTTGAGCTCCTTCCTCGCCTGCCTGTAATCCTGTAGAGCTGAGCAAGACCCTTGCTTCCTCCACCTTACGTAAGCTGCCTTCTTTCTTTTGACGAGAAGCTCCTCCGCTCTCTTCATCCAAGGTTCCTTTATCTTACCCTTTCTTGCCTGTCTCAAAGGAGCGCATTTATGCATCACTCGCAACAACTGTTCCTTAAACTGTCTCCACATGTCTAGAGTGGCCTTTCCATGGAACAATTGCTCCCAGTCCATGCTTCGCAACGCAGTCTGATAGTATCATAGTTTCCTTTTCCCCAACAAAATATCCTCCCATTCTACCTGCTTCTCTCCTTCTCCATAGCTAAGTAGAATATGAGGCAGTTGTGGTTACTCTCACCAAAATGCTCTCTCACCGCAAGATTTGACACCTGCCCCGGCTCATTGCCGAGCACCAAATCCAAAATGTCCTTTCCCTTCGTCGGCCTGTCAACGTACTGAGTTCGGAAACCCTCCTGAACACACCTTATAAAAACAGCTCCTTCCAAACCATCTGCTGGAAGGAGGTTCCAAACAGTATTGGAAAAGTTAGTCACCCATTACAACGACCCTATTCCATTCACACCTTTCCAAATTCTGCCGACCTATGCTTTCTTCAATTTCCCTGCTTCTATTGGGGGGCCTGTAGTAAACCCGTAATGAGGTGATTGCTGCCTTACTGCTCTTAATTTCCACCCATACTGACTCAGTAGGCAGACCCTCCACGATAATGGTAACTTCTGTAGCTGTGATACCCTCTCTGATTAGCAGTGCTACACACCTCCTCTTTTTACCTCCTCCCTATTATTTTTAAATGTTCTAAAGCTCATCTCTTTTATTCACATTTTCCCCAGTATTACCGCGCACAGTGAATCTGTTTTGGGGAGGGGGCGGGGACGAGGGAATGGTGTCTCAGTGGTTAGCATGGTTGTTTCACAGTACCAGGCACACGGATTGGAGGGAGGGAGAGGGAGGCATGGTGTCTCAGTTGTTAGCACGGCTGTCTCACAGTACCATGGACCCAGTTGGAGGGATGGGGGTGGGGAATTGGGACATGGTGTCTCAGTCGCTAACACAGGTGTCTCAAAGTACCAGGTACCCGGTTTGGGGGAGGGGAGGGGGGCATGGTGTCTCAGTGGTGAGCACGGCTGTCTCACAGTACCTGGGACCCGGTTTAATCAGGAGGGGGAGTGGGGGCATGGAGTCTCAGTGGTTAGCACGGCTGTCTCACAGTACCAGGGACCTGGTTTGGGGTGGGGGAGGGGGGCATGGTGTCTCAGTGGTTCGGATGGCTGTCTCACAGTACCAGGGACCCGGTTTTGTGGGGAGGGGGAGGGGGGCATGGTGTCTCAGTGGTTAGGACGGCTGTCTCACAGTACCAGGGACCTGGTTTGGGGAAGAGTGGGAGTGGGAGGGGGTGCATGGTGTCTCAGTGGTGAGCACGGCTGTCTCGCAGTACCAGGGACGTGGTTTCGGGGGTATGGGGGGTGCATTGTGTCTCAGTTGTTAGGACGACTGCCTCAGAGTCCCAGGGACCCGGTTTGGGGGGAGGGGGAGGGTGGTATCGTGTCTCAGTGGTTAGCAGGACTGCCTCACAGTATCAGGGACCCGGTTTGGGAGGAGGGGGAGCGGGGCATGGTGTCTCAGTGGTTAGCAGGACTGCCTCACAGTATCAAGAACCCGGTTTGGAGGGGGGGAGGGGGGCATGGTGTCTCGGTGGTTAGCACGGCTGTCTCACAGTACCAGGGGCCCCGTTTTTGGGGAGGGGGAGAGGGGCATGATGTCTCTATGGTTAGCACGGCTGTCTCACAGTACCTACGGGCCCGGTTTGTGGGGAGGGGAGGGGGGCTGGTGTCTCACTGCCTTTGACATCTTCCAAAACCTTTCTCCAAAAACCTTAAAATTATGCTCACCTCGTGACAACCATTTTCACCCTGGGAAGAAGAATCTGGCTATTTACTCTGTCTGTAACTCTCACCGTCTTGTTCAGCCCTATCAAGTTACCTCTCATCCTTCTTTACTCCAATGAGAAAAGTCATAGCTGCCTCAACCTTTCTTCATATGACAAGCCCTCTAGTCCAGGCAGTATTCTGGTAAATCTCCTCTGCACCTGCTCTAAAGCTTCCATATCCTTTCTATAATGAGGCAACCAGAACATTTCAAATGTGGTCTCACCAGAGCTTTATAGCATAATCTTGCGACTCTTCAACTCAGTCCCCCGCAAATGAAAACCAACACACCATACGCCTTCTTAACAACCCAATCAACCGAGGTGGCAAATGAGAGACCTGCAGACATGGACCCCAAGATCCGTTTGTTCCTCCACACTGCTACGAATCCTACATTTGACCCAGTAATCTGCATGCAACTTCGACTTCCAAAATGAATCCCTTCACAAAATAGGAAATTGGAACAGAACAGAATTAGGCCATTTAGCCCCTTGGATCTGCTGTGCCGTTTGATCACAGTTAAAATGTTTTTCAGCCACATTCTCCTTCCCTCACCAACTGACCATTGATTCCCTTATTCATGAAAAACATACTTATCTCAATCTTAAAGAAACCACTGTGTGTGCAGGCGTGTGCATGTGTTTATGTGTAAATGTCCATATCTGTATGTATACGTGTTGTGTCTTTAATGTGTCTATGTATGTTTGTGTGCATCTCTGTTAAATGATGGCTCTGTGATTTTGGAAGTAAATCCATTGAAATTGAGATAAACCCGTACTCCCCTCCTCCACCTCTACGTCTGTCCCTGTTAAGTTTATAGTCATGCAATGCCACCCTCTGCTGGACTCCCCAAGCCACTGCACAAGTGTCATTTTTTTCTCCCAGAGGGCATTAAATACTGGGAATATCTCACATTGCACGGCTGTTTGGTTTTGCAAATATCTCTGGATGCACAGAACAGTTTTGTCTGATACCTAGATATATTACCACCACCACTGGGCCAGTTTCAGGACTTTTCAATCCTTTCTCACTTACACCTTCTAGGGGAGAATTATAGAATATTTCAATTTAAAGAACGTGTAATAAATTAATCGCATCACCTTACAAATGGTTTGGTCAGAATTGCTTGGATGCAGTTGCAGTGAAAATACTCTTCAAGGCTCTGGTTTCTTGCCCGTGCCACGTGCTAGTGAGGCAACGAATAGGGAGAGAGAGAGAAGGTGAACACGTGGCTACAGGGATGGTGCAGGAGGGAGCGTTTTGGATTCTTGGATAATTGGGGCTCTTTCTGGGGTAGGTGGGACCTCTACAAGCAGGATGGGCTTCATCTGAACCAGAGGGGTACCAATATCCTGGGGGGGGGGGGGGGGATTTCGCTAAGGCTATTGGGGTGGGTTTAAACTAATCCAGCAGGGGGATGGTAACCAAAATTGTAGTTATATGGAAAGGGTTGAGAGTAGGGCGGTGCAATATCCAGTTTCAGGAATGCAAGACGGCACCAGCAAGCAAGAGGTTGGTTTGAAGTGTGTCCACTTCAACGCCAGGAGCATGCGGAATAAGGTGGGTGAACTTGCAGCATGGGTTGGTAGCTGGGACTTCAATGTTGTGGCCATTTTGGAGACATGGTTAGAGCAGGGACAGGAACAGTTGTTGCAGTTTCTAGGTTTTAAATGTTTCAGTAAGAACAGAGAAGATGGTAAAAGAGGGGGAGGTGTTACATTTTTGGTCAAGGACAGTATTGCAGTTGCAGAAAGGATATTTGAGGACTCGTCATCTGAAGTGGAATGGGTTGAAGTCAGAAATAGGAAAGGAGAGGTCACCGTTGGGAGTTTTCTATAGGTCTCCGAATAGTTCCAGAGATGTAGAGCAAAGAATAGCAAAGATGATTCTCGGTAGGAGTGACAGAGACAGGGCGGATGTAATGGGCAACTTCAACTTTTGAAATATTGAACGAGAACACGATAGTACGAGTTCTATAGAGGGGTCAGATTTTGTCCAGTGTGTGCAGGAGGGCTTCCTGACATAGTGTATAGACAGGCCTACAAGGGGCGAAGCCACGTTAGTTTTGAAACTGGATAATGAGCCTGGTCAGGTGTTAGACTTGGAAGCAGTTTGGTGATAGCAATCACAATTCTGTTATGTTTACTTTAGTGATAGAAAGGGATAGGTGTATACCACTGGGCAAGAGTTACAGCTGGGGGAAAGGCAAATACGATGCCATTAGGCAAGATTTAGGAATCATATGATGGAGAAGGAAACTGCAGGGTATGGGCACATTAGAAATGTGGAGCTTATTCAAGGAAAAGCTACTGTTTGTCATTGATATGTATGTACCTGTCAGGCAGGGAGGAAGCTGTAGAGTGTGGGAGCCATGGTTTACGAATGAAGTGGAATCTCTGGTCAAGAGGAAGACGGCGACTTATGTTAGGATGAGATGTGAAGGCTCAGTTAGGGCACTTGAGGGTTACAAGGTAGACAGGAAAGACCTAAAGAGAGAGCATTGGAATGTTTTGCCTGCAACAGTAGTAGATTCACCAACTTTAAGTACATTTAAGTCGTCACTGGACAAGCATATGGACGTACATGGAATAGTGTAGGTTAGATCGGTTTCAGATTGGTATGACAGGTCGGCGCAACATCGAGGGACGAAGGGCCTGTACTGCGCTGTAGTGTTATATGTTGTATGTTCCCCTACCTCCTCCGACTCCTGGCACAAGTTCCCTCCACTATCCTGATGAGCTCCACCCTCACTAAAGCAATCATCTTGTTCCTCACAAAAGTATCGAACATCTTAAGTTTTACCTTCATCCTACTCACCAAGTCTTTTTCATGCCCGCTTTTCGCTCTCCTGAGATTATTCTTCACTTCCTTCCTGACTACCTTGTAACCCTCTAGAGCCTTGTCTGATCCTTGCCTACTTAACCCTAAGTCATTTTCCTTCTTCCTCTTGAGATATTCTACATCCACTGATACAATGGAGATATGGAGCTGTAAATAGATGGGAGCTGCACATCCTGTCACTTCCAGCATGGGCTGCAGGTTTCCCCTCGATGGGCAGTGATCTAACACAGTGTTACTGAACAATGCACTGGGGCAGTGTATACAGCTCTACATGCTGGGAGGGTAACTGCTCCTAGTTTACAGTTCAATGCACTGGGGTGGGATACACAGTCCTTCATGCTGGTAGGGTAACTGCTCCTGGGTTACAGATCCATGCCCTGGGGTGGCGTCCACTGCTCTACATGCTGGGAGGGTAAATACTACTGTTTTATATAACTGCTGGAGAGGCAGTTCATGGACTGGTGTGGTCTGCACAGATTGCTGGGTTGTATTGAGCAGTACACTAGCCTGGTCTGAACACTGCTACATGCTGCACAGATATATCATCTGGATTATTGTGCCTGATTCTGTGACGTGGATTTCAGCTGATTTGTCAGCTCATTTACTTTATATTCTTATTTTTGTTATTGGACCTAAGAAAATACTACTCATCCAGTTAATCCCATTTGTCTGAGAAGAGCCACGTTTACTGAACTTGTCGATCAAGTAATCATCCAATTATAGCATGAATATCCGTCCTTCTGTACCTTAACCTGGCCGTTGGTGCTCATATCCCTGGAATCCTGGGGTAATCATTATGAAGCTCAGAAACAATGTGCAAAACGTATGGCTTGTGGTCTCCTGTACGTCCCGGTTGTGTGTCCGATTTGGATCCCTTGTGTATCAAGAGCTGGCATTGCGAAGCTCAGAAACAATGAAATGGTATGTGTCAGACTGCTGTTCACTTCCCGGTGTGTTCCATGTGGTGTTCCATAGACAGGGGTCTGTGTGCTGGGCTGTTGTTCACTTCCAGGTGTGTTCCATGTGGTAGTTCATAGACAGGGAGGTGTGTGCTGGGCTGTCGATCACTTCCTGGTGTGTCTCATGTACTGCTCCATGGACAGGGGGTGTGTGTGTTTGGCTGCTGTTCATTTCCCAGTGTGCCCCATGTGGTGATCATTGGACAGGTGTGTGCGCATGCTGGTCTATTGTTCACTTCCTGGTGTGCCCCATGTGGTGCTCTATGTTGGTCAGGGGTTCCGGCAGCTTTAGACACGCCTTTGAACCTTGGACTGTGCGTGTCCACTGAACACCTGTGCTTGTCCCTCTCAGATGATTGTGTGGTCAATAACACGAGGAAACCTCTCGAGTATTATTGTAAAAGAGCAGGCATCGAACTTGTAGCTGAGTGGCTTCTGACTGACTCCTGTTATAGAAATGTTAGTGGAGGTTAGTGAATGGTTTGCTGGAGGTTGTGTGTGACCCGCCTCAGACATTCAGGAAGACCTGAGGATTTGGTGACCCAACTTTGGATGGAGCATGGGGACTGTCGTTACAACACCTGCGTCTGTAAGATGAACAACAAATGGAGCAGAGGCTGCACACAGAGGAAGATCTGAAAACATGGAGTGAGTGTGCTTGGGGAAAGGGATCTGCTGTATCCACTCTGGGTTTTCCAGGAACAGATTCCCAAGTTACATTTAACCCTGGAGCAGAGTGTGAGGGGACCCTTTTTGAACAAGGAGCTGGTCACAGAGTGGTGTCACTTCCTTCAAGACGATCTGCATCTTCACACCGGGGGAGGACGGTGCTGCCAGGGTCACTGTTTCACTCAGCTTCTATGATCCCGATCTTTCCAGGCAGGAGTGGGTGATATGTCCATCATCTCCCAGTATGCCGACGTCAACATCACCACTTGGAGACGGAGGATATATTTGGTGGTTGAGAGCAATTGGGTCCCTGGGAACATCAGGAAGATGGAGCAACATTTCCCGTGTCTGATCGGGTCAGAATGAACCCTCCTGTACACACTGCATCACTAAGTCCTGTAGTATTTTTCGGTTTCAGTAACATACCATTCTTCATAAACAACCCATTCTTCCTAAAGAAAATGACAGATTATATATTATCTTTAATCCCATTTGCTAAATGTTTATCCATTGACTTCACCTGTCCATATCCAATTACAGACTCTCCACCTTCCCTTGATAATTTAGTTTCCTGTTTATCTTAGTTTAATCGGCATGCATAGTTACAGTACATTTGTTCCACTCCTCCTGATCATTGATACAGATTGTCAAGAGCTGTGGACCTAGCACTGGTCACTGGTGACGTTCTGTCAAACTGACTAAGGCTGATTTATCCAGAGTTTCTGCCTCCTGTTTGATCACCAGTCCTCTCCCATTTATGTGTAACACATTCAAAGGGCTGAATAAGAACGAGGAGCATCAGTTCGGCAATCCAACCCCTCAGGCCTGTTCCGACATTGAATACAATCTTAGCTGATGTCATTGCGTCCTCAGTTCCACGTTCCTATCCGCTCTCCATATTCCTTCACTTACTGAATATCCTAGCACCTACTGCACTCTGGAGCAGTGAATTACACAGATTCCCAACCCTGTGACAGAAGTATGTTCTCTTCAGCCCTGTTCCATTTCCCCCCCACCTCATCCTAAAAATATGGTTTTAGGGTCATTCGAGATTGTCCCACATGAGGAAATATCCACTTCACATCTACATTGTCAATCACCTTTAACATCGTCCAGACCTCTGACATCTCCTCTCGTTTTTCTATACTGCAGGCAGTGTTGGCATTAACTGCTCAATCTCTCTTCAGAGGACAATCTCCTCATCTCTGGAGTCAATCGAGTAAACCATTTCTGAACTGCCTCTATGGCAAATATATCCCTCCTACAGTCAGGACACCAAAACTGCACACAGTACTCAGTTGGGATTTCACACCTCCCTCCCTTTATAATCCATTGTTTTAGAAATAAATGCCAAAGTTGCACTTGCCTTTCTCATTATCTGCTGTACCTACATCGGAGTATTGTGTAGTATGGACGCGGACAGCCAGATCCCTCTGTACCGAATCATTCTGAAGTCTCTCTCCATTTGCATAATAATTTGCCTTTCTGCCACACTGATCCAAACGGATACACTAATACTTTTCGTTGTTCAGTTTCTTCTGTCAAATATTGCCCCAACCTATCCATATACATTTTCTAACTTTCTTGCATCTTCATTGCAATTTCTCAACTGAGTTAGTGTCATTTGTTAATTTGGTTATAACATGTTCTAGCCTCTCAACTACTTAAGACTATAGATTGTAAATGGTTGGGGCCTGGGGACCAAGACATATGGTTTCCTAAAAGTTGAATTTTGTCAACAGAAAATGAACCGTATTTTTCCATCTCACTGCATTGTGTTGCCTCACCAAGCCTCTATCCAAGCTGATAAATTACTTTTAATTGTAAACGATCTTATTCTGCAGATTAATCATTTGAGAAGAGCTATTCAATGCCTTTTGGAAGTCCAAATATTTCATCTCTAGGATCCCCATGATCAAAATCATGTTGATTCTGATGGATTGTGGTTTGACTTTTCAAATTTCTTGTCATTAATTCCTGAATAATCGACTTTAACAATATTTCTTAAATTTCAACAGTTTTCTCACTACTATATATTCCATCACGAAGGTGATCATTCTCAATTCTTACTTCTCTATAATCTCTTTGTTCGCTCCAATCCTGTATAATTGGCACGTGGCGTGAAATGACCTGCTCTGATTGCTCTGTAAGAGGTCGGAGTCGCTGAATGGAGTCATTCTCTTCCTTGTGCACAAAATCGGTGGGCTGATGTCTTTCTGGTGTTCCACATCACCATCTCGATGGTTTGCCTGTCCTCCTCCTGTTGATGCATCAGAGTCGTGAGGGCTTATGCAATCTTTCTGTTGCTGTGTAACAGTTTGAGGGGCTGAAAACACTTTATCATATTCCTCCATCACAGGCTGGAGATACTGAACGGTCTCTCCTGCATCCCTGATGTAGGACTGAGGGAATGATTGGCCTTCTTCTTTTCCCATACATGAGACACGTGAGGTAAACTTCTTCCTCCTTTACCATAAGAAATCTTATAGGTTGCATCCTTCTCCAATTCCCGTGCAACAGGCTCGATGGGACTGAATATCCTCCTGGTATCCCAGTGCACCAATCTCCAGTCCCTCTTCCAGTTCCTATGTTACAGACTTGAGGAGGCTGAATAGACTGATCCTATTGCTGCATAACAGGATACTGGTGTGCATGGCTTACTCTGGGCCCAGTGTTATCGACTCGAGGAGCTGACTGGCCTCCTCCCGTAACTGTATATCAGGCTCCAGGGTCTGAATAGCCTCTTCCTGTGCTGTTGTAACAGGGTCAATGTCCTTTGAGACACTACCTACTAATAAATGACAGAACACGCTGAACGACAGAATGCCCGTACTCTGAAGCACTCTCGTCTCCACATTTGACTTACAGAGATGAACTATAATATAGTATTTTTTCTGTATCAAGTCCTGAAGCTGAAAGTAACAAAAGAGGTCCCTCCCAGATACCTCATATTCCTGGCTCAGCTGCTCAAAATTCATCATGTCCTCCCTGTCAAAAAGTTCTCCCAAACAGGAAACTCATCTGCACTCCCAGAGCCTAAAGCCAGAATCCATAAATCCCGCTGGAATCCTACCAATCCTACAATGGGAGTGAAAGCCGAAGTTTTTGTTTAGTAAAGTGCCCTAAACTTCCTGATGAAGGGATTTTGCCCGAAACGTCGATTTCGCTGCCTGAACTGCTGCCTGCTCTTCCAGCACCACTAATCCAGTATTGTCCCACCATTCTCCATGCTTTCACTGTGTTCAGGACAATCGGTTTCTGCAATTCTCCATAACAGTCCTCATCTTGTCCATGAACAACAGATGAATGAGGGGACAATTTGCCTAGAAGGCCTCGATGTCCAGCCAAAGTGACCATGGGTCCTGACAAGTCCAATCAGCCACATCGGAAAGCAAGGAAATTGGTTGGTATTTCTTAAACTATGGAAAATCTACACGCCCCCATTCACTGTGGAAGCTGCAATTTGTCCAGGTTAATAGGAGGCCTTCTGTGACGCCAGATGACAGATCAAAGCCAACTGTTAATCCTCCATAGCGCCTGCCTAGGCAACGTCAAAGGGAGAATTGGCATGGGTATCATAAACAAGGAAGGACGTTCATTTTAACCAGAGCTAACCCAAACAGAATATTGGAAGATTCTGTCTTATCTTCTCTAGGAACTGCACGAAGTTAGTTTTATATAATTAATCGAAGGCTTGGATGATAAAAACACCTAAACCTCCTTGTGACCATCTGGAAGGGAATCAGATTCCACCCAAGGTCGGGTACTCCAATACGACCCCCAACAGGGATGGCCTCCGATCTCATTAATTGATTTTATACCCTGAGAAAGATCCAAATAAATTAATCATTCGTATTAAACAGGACACAGATATCATTGGGTTAGTTAGAAAGAGAGGAACGCCATCTGATCTTATTCCTTCCTGGTCCTACCTCCTTGCCAGTGATATTGGCGACCCCCCCCCCCCCCCCCAGATGCCAACGGCTCAATCATTAATGTAAATGATAACAGTGAAAGGGGGCAACTTTGTTGGCTGCCACTGTCAATACTAAAATTGTCAGATCTTATACCATTAGGGAAATCCGCTGCTTTCAGGTCACTATATAACACTGCCACCCACCTGGCGAAGACCCCTCCAAGAGCAAACCATTCAAAGACATAAAAGATGCACATCTACTCCATCTGGTCAAATGCTTTCTCTGCATCCAGGGAGACTACCAAACCTGGAATCGAACCTTGCTGGCACACTGGAACCATATTTACCACTCCTCTAACATTATCAAAGGACCTACGGCCGCTAATAAAAATGGTCCTCTTTCACAATGGACCTTCAAAGCCATCATTTTAGACAAAATTTTGAAGTCCACGTTTAATAATGAATAGGCACATACAAAGTGCAATCCTCTGGGACTTTCCCTGTATTGAGAATAAGATGAATGTTTCCTTCTCTCAAAGAGGATGGGAGGCAGTTCTGACTGTACGAATAATTGTACATATCCAACACTGGCCCAGCCAGCACGTCAATGAACTCCTTCTAAATGTCACTCTGAAAATCCATCTGCACCGGGGGCTTTACCACTCTGGAGCAGCTTCTTTGTGTCCTGTATCTCTCTGATTATGAGAGGGGCATTCTAAATAGACGCCGGCTCTGAACTTCCACCTGGGATGTCCAAAGTCTTAATAAAGGACACCATCGGTCGCCAATCTGTCCTCCCAGCCCGCTGAATGGAACAACCCAGAGTAGAGCTTCCTGAATGCTGCATTAATCTTCTTGGGATCGCGGGTGATAGTAACGGCAATCTTCTTTCTGGCCAAGTACGCCTCATATCTACATGGTGATCACCATGCTCGAATACCTTCTGTTTCACAAAGGAAATCTCTCTCTTTGCTCACTGGGCAAGTGCAGCATTCAGAGCAGTCTGAAGGGCTGCAATTCAGTTATAGACGGTCTGACAAAATATGGGCTACAGTGTGGGGCAGGGAGTGCTTTTTGACCAGTCAGAGTTGAGGGCTCAGACACGAATTGGACACGAAAGAGGATATTAGACCTTATGATCTTATCGTGGGAGAAGATCTGCTTGTGGGTTGGGGGGGGGGGGGCGAGGGGGGTGGGTGGCCCGTGGATGAATGGCATATCCCTGTTTGTGGCCTCCTCACGTTCTATTATTGGAAAGTAGTGGCTGATATTTTCCTGGAAGTTCTGTTATTGAATATTACCAGATTGTCTGGACCATCTCTGGGTGAGGAATGGGGGCTGTATTCACAGCGAAAATGGATCTACAACTTGACCAACAAACGAAACACAGGTTGCAGAAAGGGGAAGCTCAGTTAGGAGTGATGAGGACCCTCTTTCATAGCCCTGCCTGAATTTTCCTACTACATTTTAAAACCAGACCAAACTGGGTTTGACAGTTTTCAGAGGCTGAATGGTCTCCTCGTTTTCTGTGAAAGGAGTAAATAGCCTCTAATTGCTCCTGTCTAGCAGGTTTGATGGGCTGAATGGAACACAGAAACATGGGACTGAGGAGCAGGAGTGGGACAATGGACACTTTGAGCCTTCTCTACCAGGGACTAAGATTGTGGCTGATCAAGTTGTGGTCTCAGCTTCACTTTCCTGTCTGTGTGCTATTATCCAAGAATCACTTCTCTATCCAATATTTAACTAACTCAGCATTGAATAAATATAAACAAAGAGACATGTCAAACTTGTGGGGAAGAGAATTCTCACTTGAAATGCCTGTTTAGAATTTCTGCTCATCCCTCTTATAGAGTCATAAATCATGTAAATATGTAAGTGCTGACCAGATATCCCATTATGATCGAGTCTGATTTGAGAGTATTTGGCTCATATTCATCTAAACCTCCTTGTTCAGATACCCATCAAGATGCCAGACTCCACCACTTCCTCTGGGAGATAATTCCATACGGACACCTCCCTCTGTATGAAAACATTGTATCTAACTTCCCTCTAAATTATTTCCCCTCGTACCTTAAAACAGGCCTCCAGTCTGAAGAGCAATCCTCTACCAACCTCTGTCTCCTCCCTTCAATCTAATTTTGTATTCAATTGGCTTGGGTGCGCTGGTTCCCATGTAATCTAACCTTACTAACTTGCCTAATATGCAGAATCTTGTCAAACAACTTGTTCCAGTCTAAATGGAAAACATCTACAACACTGCCTTCATCAATCTGCTTTTTCACCTCTTTAACAAACTCAGTCAAATTCGTACAACGCGATTTCTCATGCAAAAAGCTATGGTTACTATCCCCAATCAATCCTTGCCTTTGAAAATGCATGCAATTGGCTATCCCTCAGAGTCCCCTCCAACAACTCACCCACCACTGATGTCAGGCTCACTGTTCCAGAGTTCCTTGGGTTGTTGGGTAACTGTTTTATTTACTACAGCCACTCTTCCATTGGTTACAGCAAATTATCGGTATAACCGTTTTGATGATATGGCCAATGTTATAGGTCTCACATTGGATCAGGGTCATCCTAAGAAGAGGTCAGGTTGATTTCCTTCATTTGTTTAAACAACAAATTCATGACGAAAACAAAGTTCCTCAAACTATGATGGCAAGGTGAATGTCAAACAGAATAGAATTTTTTTAAAAATGTACATTGACATTTCCATTTCTGAAAATACAGAGGAGCACAAACATACACAGACACACTCAAACACACAAAAACACAGACACAAAAACACGGACACACGCGCACAAGTATACACACAAACACAGACAAATGCATGTACCATAGAACGTAAATAATTACAGTAAATAATTGTAAATAATTACAAGAAAAAGGCCATTTGGCCCATCCAGTCTACTGAGCTATTGATCATGGTTGACATGCTTTTCAAGCCAATTCTCCTGCCTTCTCATAACAAGCCTTGATCCCATCATTTAAGCATAACTTATCTAGTTATATCCAAAAGATGCTAATGTGTCTGTGTGTCTGTGTGGGTCTGTGTGCATGTGTTGTCTCTCTGTGTGTCCAGTGTCCTGCCCTGTACTCCATGTTGGAGAGTGGGGTTTTAGCAGTTTTGAGGCACATCGTTGTAACTTGCTCTGTGCCTATCCATTGAATGCCTGCGTTAATCATTCTCTGCTGCTCATGTGCTCAGTAACATGAGGAATCCCCATAACTGTTCGTGATTCAGACCAGGCTTCTCACTTGCATTTTACTGACATTTGACTTAACTCTAGTTTTTGTACCCTCGTGGAAGTGCTGGGGATGGTTTCCTGGAGGCTGTGTTTTAAACTTTGGTGACCCAATTCTGGATGAAATATGGTGACTGTAGTTACAGTATCTGGATCTGCAACATGACCAACAAATGGAGCAGAGACTGCAGAGAGGGGAATCTCTGTAAAATGGAATGAGTGAATCACAATCAGCTCAGCCATGGTTTTGAAGAATGTTGGAGCAGGATTGAATGGCTTGCTCACGCAACTTATTCAGATATTTCTGTTAGTAACAAGCCAATCTCCCTTTTCTCCCAGTGTCCAAGACTGGTGGGTAGTGAGTCAACTCCTCCTGTTCCTGGGGAACAGAAATCTGGGGCCTCACTAGCTTCCAGATTACTCTGTATCCCAGTCACGAGCAGTTGAGTGACTGTCTCCTGTTCCTGTATCCCAGTCTCGAGCAGTTGAGTGACTACCTCCAGTTCCTGTGTCCCAATCTCGAACAGTTCTAAGACTGTCTCCTGCTCCTGTGTCCCAGTATCGAGCAGTTGAGTCACTACCTCCTGTTTCTCCCTGTTCCTGAGCAGCAGTTTGAATGCTCTGAATGATGTCACAAGGTTAAGAAAGGACTTGATAACAGGGAATTTCAAACTTGGAGCAGCATTAGACAAAGGGATCTAGAAACATCTCCACTAAACATTTTATGCAGCCCGTCTGTTATTTTATTCCTGCCCCCTTTTATAAACAGGGTGAATCATTAACAACAGTGCAGTGTTCCTACAATACTCCCACATACAGGGAAGACAGATTAAAAAGATTTAAAAATTTATAGTCTATCCCTCAGCAACCCTCATCCATTCCATCCAAACCAAGGCTGCATAAATCTTTAAAACGTATTTTGTAATGAATTAGGACAGTAAATGCCAGACTTTAACACTACAGTCACTGACTACAACCCTGCACCTTTCACCAAGATCTTCTTCAGAAAGCGGGCGAGCTGACTGACCACGTGATGCCGATGCGGAATTCCAGTTCTCTGCAAGATATTCCCCTCTGGGTTTCAAATTAATTTCCTTCTAAATGTAGACTACAAATCCCACATTCAAGCTCAGCTGTAAGGCTTGCAGAGCGGATTATATTCCTGCTTTAGCTGAATACACTGAGGGTGCATTTGGCAGACAGAGGGATCCTGAGGCTGGGATTTGCTGTTCAGCTGGTGCCAGAGACGGTCTCTCATAACAGTGAACGGGAGCTCGCTTTATAAAGAAAGGGGCACAATTCACTAATTGTGTTGCAGCGAAATTGCATTTAATAAACACACCTTTATTGGATAAATGCCTATATAGTGAATGGAGGATCAAAATTGATGGACCAAAGCGATTACAATAAATCCGATTTTATATGTTCCGATGTTTAAACATACTAAAGATTACGAACACTGTGTGGGGAAAACTGAATTGAGGAGATTTTCACCATGAACTAGAATAAAGGATGCTCAGTGTGTTGAATGACCTACTCCTTTCCCGATGTTTCTGTGCAGTCTGTGGGAAAGCTCTGTAAATCCTGCCACCTGCTCTCAGATGTTAGGAAGGAAATCTCTGCAGAGTCAATACGGTAGTATTTGCCGTTGCAATACTGAGGCTGGTGCCGGGTGATCTGTAAAGTTTTATCCTTTAAGACCCCTGAACAGTTTGATACAATAGAGTGTCTTGCTTGTCCGTTTCAGAGACCATTGAAGAGTGTATCACATGTCTGTGTGTCTGGAGTCACGTTTAGGCCAGACCAGGAAAGCACGGGAGATTCACCTCCTGAAAGTACATTGAGGAAGGAGATTGGTGTTTACAATCGACATCTCGATATTTTACATCTCGATATTTTATTAATTTTAACGTCCATCAGCTGCCACAGCATTAGCCTGGTCTGGATTAGTAATCCAGTGACTTTTCCACAACTGCACCATCTCCACATGGGGATCTATCTGAAACCAAACCTCTAAGTAATTATTGTTTCTGTTCAAAAGAAGAACTCGATAAGCAGACGAACCACACATGGTTGACAAAAGCTCTCAAGGATACTATTGATGAGGAATAGTGGAGGTCCAGATTTATAATGTTTATTTCAGGGACCATAAGCTGATGTTAGGCATGCATTTCAGCTGTGCTTCCTGATTTACTCTCCAGAAAACACTACCATTGCTGCTCCATCCTCTTCCCTGTCCATCTCCCCTTCCTGATTGCAGGATCTTAGTCTCAAATTACAGAGTACATTCTCTCACATTATGGTCCGCAACCCACTTCACCTGAAACTCTTTGATCAAGTCTACCTACTCTGCTGTAGCATCAAGCTGCGTTCTGTGCTGCCACTTTGCTCTGGTCTCAGTGTGGCTCGGCCTCTCCATTCATGCTGCTTTACACCCTCCCACTCACATCTCATTCTGGAAAGTTTCCTTATTGGCGTAAACCTTATTGAAAACACCTCTCCCCCTTTGCACTGAATTCACACTGTGATCCAAATTTCAAAAAGTATACTCAGCCTTCATCTCACTATGCTAAAGGTAGACGCTGACCGTGTGATACAAGAATTCCCCTTCTTATATGGTTCAGGCCAGAGATGCGCTTTCACTGTAGAGATCATCACACGATTTGGACAAAGCAATTCACGTGTTTGACCTCTTATTGGTACTCGTAAGAGTTTCATGCTGCCTTAGTTACTGTAACATGGAGAAAAACAAATCACAGTATGAAGCTTGGGCTAAGTGTTATTTACCTGTCATTTGAATACTGTTTCAAATTTGCAGTGCTTATCTTTAAACGCTTGTTCGTGAAGCT
Organism: Chiloscyllium punctatum; assembly: GCF_047496795.1. Lineage (NCBI taxonomy): Eukaryota > Metazoa > Chordata > Chondrichthyes > Orectolobiformes > Hemiscylliidae > Chiloscyllium > Chiloscyllium punctatum. Next base: position 53,602,623 of record NC_092766.1, on the reverse strand, counting down.
GGTGTCAGATAGCATGTAGGTGGTTGAGGGATGACATTGTAGAAGTTTATAAAATCATGAGAGGTATGAATAGAGTGACCAGCCAAGGTTTTCTTTTTCCACGGATGGGGGAGTTCAACCATGGAAGGCATAGGTTAAAGGTGAAAGAGGGAAGATTTGAAATGGACGAGGGGTCAATGCTTTCACACAGAGGGTGATGTGTGTATATGGAATGAGCAGTCAGAGGAAGAGTGGGAGGAGTAAGTGCAGCTACAACATTTAACACTCATTTGGACAAACATACGAATGGGAAAAGCTTGCAGGCATAATGACAAAATGCAATCAGATGGGATCAGTTTAGTTTGGAAAACCTGGTAAGCATGGACAAGTTGGACCAAAGGGTCTGTTTGTGTGCGATATGACTGTATGAATCTAGAAAGCAAGGAAAAGGGGAGAAAAGACATGATGTAGTAAATTGGCATGAAGTACAAAAACAAGTAGCATGAGCTTTTCTGAGCGTATAGAAAAGTTCAAGATGAGTGTGTGACCTGCGGTAGAAATTAAAGCAGGAAAGTATATTGCGCATAATTGGAGGGTATGACTGAATAAGTGGCTACAGGAAGCAGAGAGATAATTTACACCCATGTTTTACATCTTTCCTCACAGGGGAAGGTACAGTAAGTGTCTCAATGATGTAAACCAAATGGTAATAGGAGGGAAGTTCCTGAACCGTCTCTAACAAAAGAAACAAGGATTTTTCTAACAGATAAGAGTAAGAGTAGACAGGCCAGCAGTAATTCCCAGCTGGTTTTAAAAGAAGTGGTCACAGTCTTGGGGTCATGGCGTCCTCTCTACAAAATGTTAGTTCTGCTGTTTGTTAATGTAAGCAGTAATTGTGGTAGCTTGAATGGATTGTCTTCAGGTTTAGGTGCACACAGTTCTGACCGTGGCATGTTCACCCACACTCATCACTGAGGCGGAGATCGGCTTTATGGTAATGGTAGACTGAGAGATTATATTGTGGTTGAATATAATTCTACTACTGCTGCTATTACTACAGCTGCTATGATTTGTAGTATCACATGAATGCCCAGTTTGAGCTGCAATATCTGCAGTACAATTCTGCTGCCTGTCCTCAATTCGCACGTGGACCCAATCACCCTTCTCCCCTGTCCACAGTGCCCTATCCCGGTTTTTGATGTGGTAACGCATCCATGTTTATTAGGTTCTCATCCTGTTAGGGTATCTTCATGATGCCATGCCTCCAATTTGTCGCATTCCTCAAACGTATTTAACGTTTTCACCTGAATATTTTCTCCTCCAGTAATGCCATCTTCTGTTTAAAGCGAATGTGTTTCCCTCTGTTCCTCTCCATGACCATGGTTAGGAGCTCTGTAGTGTCGGTAATGACAACCTTATGTAGTTTCAGATCAAATGAATTTGTATACCTGCATTATCATTCACTTCCTGGTGTATGGCGCTCCATGTTGGTCAGGGCGTATTAGCAGCTGTGACACACATGTTTGAAACTTATTCAAAAACAAAAATTGCTGAAGACACTGCCAAGTCTGACAGCATCTGTGGAGTGAAAGCAGAGTTAATCTTTCGGGTTCTGTGACTGTTCCTCAAAGCACCCAGTAAGCTATATTGAAAAGGTATTCTGTAACTTTTCATTTTAGAAGGAACTCAGTGGGTCTGGCAACATCTGCAAAGACAGAGAAACAATGTTAATGTTTCAAGTCCAGTGAAAATCTTCTTCAGACGTGTAAAGGATTGGAAAGTGAGCGCTTTAGTATCTTGGCAGAGGTGGGAAAGAGTGTTTGGAGGCCCACTGTGAAAGACAAATAGGCTTGAAATTGTGGTGAAAGAGACACAGATATATAATGGGTGTAAACTAATGTGTAAATATTAGAAATTGATTTTCTCTGTTGAATGGAACATAAACAAGACACGAACTTAGGGAGCCCAGGAGGCAGAGTGTACGGAAAATGGAGAACAGCCATAGTGGGTGCAGGCTGGGCATTTATGGAATTGAATATTAACTCCTACAGACTGTAACGTACCAAAGTGTAAAGTGAGGTGTTACTCGAGCGTGGTTTGCGATTCCTCTCAGTAACCTTTGATCCCCTTGTCAATCAAGAACTTATCTGAGTCTGTTTTAAATATACTAAATAGAACATAGAACATAGAACAGTACAGCACAGAACAGGGCCTTTGGGCCACGATGTTATCCCGAGATTTAATCCTAATGTAAAATGTAGTAATTTAACCTACCCACCCCTCACCTCACTGCTATCCATGTGCATGTCCAGCAGTCGCATAAATGTCCCCAATGACTCTGCTTCCACCAACAGAGCTTGCTCAACCTTTCTTCATAAAGCATCCCTCCAGTTTAGGCAGTATCCTGGTAAACTTTCTTTGCACCCTCTCCAAAGCCTCTGTATCTTTCCTATAGTATGGGGTCCACAAGTGGACATTATATTCCAAGTGTGGTCTCACCAGAGACTTGTAGAGCTGCACCAAAACCTCACGGCTCTTAAACTCTATCCCCCTGTTAATCAAAGCCAACACACCATATGCTTTCTTGACACCCTATCCACTTGGGTGGCAACTTTGAGGGATCTATGCACTTGCGCACCCACATTCCTCTGTTCCTCCACACTGCCAAGAATCCCGTTAGTAATGCTATATTCAGGATTCGAATTTGACCTTCCAAAATGCATCACTTCGCATTTACCGAGGTTGAACTCCATCTGCCATTTCTTAGCCCAGCTCTGCATCCTGTCTATGTCACGCTGCAGCCTACACAAGCCCTCAATACTATCGACGACACCTCAAAACTTTGTGTCATCAGCAAATTTACTAACCCACCCCATAACCTCCTCATCTAAGTCATTTATAAAAACTACAAAGAGCAGAGGCCCAAGGACATAGCCCTGTGAGATCCCTCTCAACACTGTCCTCCAATTGAATTGGACCCGGTTTTCTGGTGCTGTGAGGCAGCAGTGCCAACCACTGCACCACCGCGCCGCCCCTAAAGATTTTTAAACGTTCTAAACCCTGAAACATTAGGCAACCATCCCTGCCCCCGTGAAATCTACGTCTCGGTTATGGCCATGACATTGTAGCCCCAAGTACTGATCCATGCTCTAAGTTTGTCACTCTTATTTCAGACATTCCTTGCATTAAAGCAGACGCACTTTAACTGATCCCTTTGTTTCATCGCGTGAGAAATCTTCCTGATAGGTTCAATATACCCTGTCACTGTCCCGTTTGCAATTAACCCCCTCTCAGGCATGTGGTCTGATTCCTACCCCCCTGCCAAACTAGTTCAAACCCGCCATAATCACACAAGCAAACATCCCAAACAGGTCATTTTTGCCCCTCCAGTTCAGGTGCAACCCGTCCTTCATGTACAGGTCCCACCTTACCCAGAAGGTATCCCGATGGTCTAGGTATCTGTAGCCCTCCCTCCTGCACCAGCCTCGCAGCCACGTCTAAAGCTGCATTCGCTGAGTGTTAATCATCTCACTAGCTCTGGCACTGGTAGCAAACCAGAGATCACTACTCTACTCGTCCTGCTCTTCAGCTTCCAAACTAACTCTCTGTAGTCACTTTTCAGATCCGCAGTCCCTTTCCTGGCTATATCGTTGGTGCCAAATGATCTGGTTTCCACAGCCCTCTGTGGTAAGGAATTCCACAATTTCACCACTCTCTGAATAAAGACGTTTCATCTTATCTTCATTCTAATGGATTTTCCCTTTGCTCTAAACCTGTGTCCTCCTGCCAGTGCAAACGGGCTCCCAATTTTGTATGTATCCAGGCCATTCAGTATTCTGTAAGTTTCAATTGGAGCCCCCCTCATCCTTCTAATCTCCATGACTATAAACCCAGTGTTTTCCAATGTTCCTCATGTGTTCAGCTTTTCATTTCTGGTGAACCTTCTCTTGACACACACCAAGGCTAATACATCCTTCCTGAGGTATGAGGCACAAAATACTGGAAATGTGGTCTGCCCAGAGCCTTAGAAAGCCTCAGAATCCCCACCATTATATCCGACTCCTCTCGAGATGAACGACAACATTGCATCTTCCTTCTTAACTGACGCAACTTGCAAGTGTATCTAAGGCGAATCCTGGGCTTGGAATCCAAGTCCCTTTGTTACTCAGATTTCTGATTTTTTTTCCCATTTAGTAAATAGTCCATGCCTGTATTCGTCATATCAAAGTGCATTATCTCACACTTTCCCACATTGTGTTCCATCTGCTACTCCTTTTCCCACTCTCCTAAACTGTCGAAATCTTTCTGCAGGCTCCCTGCCTCCTCAATACTACATGACCCTCCACCTATCTTTTCATCATCTGCAAACTTAACCAGAATGCCTTCTGCCCCGCCACTCTGATCAGTAACCTATAAAGTGAAAATTTGTGGTCCCAACATTGGCTCTTGTGGAACACTGGTAGTCACCGGCTGCCGTCCTGAGAGGGACAATTTTATCCTCACTCTGTATCCATCAGAGAGCTAACCTTTTATCCATGCTAGTACCTGGTCTCTGACACCATGGGTCCTTATCTTACTCTGCAGCCTCCTGTGCGGTACCATATCAGAGGCCTTCTGGAAGTTCAGATAGGTATCTCTCTCTGGTCCAACCCATCATTAACTTCTCAAAGAATTCTCATAATCATGAGAGCAATGTAGGTTATTGAAATGGGGTGCAATCAGAAGGCCAGGGTCATTTCTATAGACAGAGAGGAGATGTTCCTCAAAACAGTTTCTCTTTGGCTCACTAGTGTAAAGGAGACTGCATTGTGAGCAGCAATGACAGGAAACTGGATTGAAAGTGTACACGTGAAATGCTGCTTTACCTGGAAGTTGTGTTTAGGGCCTTGGACGGTGAGGAGGGAAGAGGTGAATGGGCAAATGTTGCAGCTCCTGCATTTACATGGGAAGGTGCAATGGGGGTGTGGGGAAGTGTTCGGGATGATGGCGGGTGCCACAGAAGGAGTGGTCCCTGTGAAATGCTGAGAGTGGACGGGAGGGGAAGATGTGTTTGATGGTGCTGTCCTGCTGGAGGTGGTGGAAGCGGCATTGATTCAGTGAATGTAGATCCTAGTGCAGTAGGAAGTGAGGACAAGGGAGATCTATCATTGTTCTGTGAAGGAGGGGTCGGAGTGAAAGCAGAAGTGAGGGAGACGGGACAGTCACAGCTGAAAGCTCAGTCCATCAGAGTGAAGGGATTTCTCGTTTGAGTGAAAAGGATGACATGTATGAACCTTCCCAAAGGAATGCGGCATAATATTACAGAAATGACAGAGGCAGGGAAACTGTGAGAATGGAGACACCCTCAGCTGATCATGTGTTCAGCCACATAGTAGGTTCCCCCTCAATGATTGAAAAGAGCCAGGCATTTCAAATGCAGATATTTGTCATATATCTGGTCAAACACGGAGTGTGAAAACAGACATAGGTGAAGGTCAGCAGATGTGTGTGTGTGTGTGTGTGTGTGTGTCTGTGGTGAACATTTAAGCAGGTACTGCTTAATAACGCTCAGTAACGATTGACTCCTATCAAAAAGAAGATGATATGAAGATGTGAAGATGAACCACCCATGATGTACAAAGACTGTGAAGTGTGCTAATCAATCACAAAGAAGAATGCAGATTGGGGCGCTCTGGCGTCGGCCATATTTGGGAAGTTTACTTTTGGAACCAGAAGCAGATTGTATAAAACAAAATACAAAGAAAAATATTCCAAAACTGGCAAGAAATATGAAAAGAAACTAACCGCAAGAGTTTTCCCATATCAAATAAAAAACGTTTATGATGTATGTGTGACCCTTGGAAGAAAGGAAGGAGAGAATATGTGGGACACCGGGAGCTTGTGACTGGGGAACTGGTTTCAGGGAACAGGCAGATAATTTAAAACAGTATTTTACATCGTTCCTCACAGGGGAAGGCACAAAGAGTTTCAACATTATAAACAAAATTGTAGTCAGATGAAAGTTTTGCATTGTCTCTAACGAAACGTACAAGGCCTTTCTCAAACAGAAAAGACCAAGGGTAAACAGCTCACCAGCAATTCATAGCTTGCTTTAATACAAGTGGTTACATAGTGACTGGTGGCACTGTGTGAAATATTCCATAACTCTCAAGATTACAGGAGTGTTCCAGTGAAACTGGCTATAACTCCAGAGTGGCGCCTGTCATCAAGAAGAGAGTGAGACTTCAAGTGTCTAAGTGCTCTCTTTGTCTGAATAGCGGAGCATATTTAAGAGGCTTAATGGACTCATGAGGCACTTTCATCCTGAGTGATTTTAAAAAAAGGTAAACTCTGCTCCTTCCTCTGATGGTTTACATAATGGGGGATGAACAGTTTGCTAAAGTTGAATTATTTTGAAAATTATCTGGAACATTGTACAAATGACATCATCCAGAGAATTCTAGAAACTGCACTCATAAGAACATTTTATAACCATGTCGGGGTATTGGGTAGGTGAGAGAGCGAGAGAGAGAGAAGGTGATGCATTGCAGTGGTGAGAGTGCTGGAGCCTTATTCTGGGGAAGGCGCTAACAGATATACAGTGAGTGTGAGGGAGTAGAGAGAATATGGTGACCCTTGTCCTGACAGAGCGGGGAAGGTTATTGATGTCTTTACTGTATTGCTGGACTTTTATTCGGACCGCAGATACTGCACTGAGCTGAGTGGTGTGCTCAGATCATGCTCGGTGAGTCTGGTGGTGCGGATCCCTCTGGGAAGAGAATGGTCCCGCTTTATACCAGACCATTCACCCAGCCCTCCGTGCCCCTGTCGACAAGCTGTGGTGTAATTTCCCTAATCTGCCATGCTCGGGGTAAACTGTGCACGGCAGCTCCAAACTGAGAGAGTTCAACCGTGTGTCCATTGTCCTTTTAACGATGGCAGCAGTGCCCCACAGTGTCGGGCTGGTATGAAATGAGAGGGACACCATGGGATGCGGTGGGTAGTTAATGAGGTGAGTTCGATAAGATAACAGCAGGAAATTAGCTCTGCCTCGTGCAGACATTCCTTCTGTCGCACGAAATGAAAATGGCACTGAGACAAATTATTGTTCGATTTTGTCCAATGAGTCGAAGACTCTGCTGACCCTACTCCCAGTTACAAAGCTGCAGGACAAATGCTTATCCAAAACTCTCCATCATCTTAACTTACACCAATATCCTGCTCACCCATCATTCCTGGAAACAGTGACCTATATTGCAAGATGCTATCGAAATGTTTTCATTTCACAATTTTTAAACCTACCATCAGATCCTTCTCTGAAATTCTCTCTCAATCTGCCCCTCGCTTTAAACCAAGCTCCTCCCATTTGTTGGTATTAAAACTGATTCCCCGCCATCTCTCTCTGAGCTGCAAGTTTCCCCACGCTGGGCAGTGACCGAACACAGTGTTACTGAGCAATGCAGTGATTGGTGTACACAGCTGAGCATGCTGGGTAGGTAACTGCTCCAGATCAACAGATAAATTCACTGCTATTCACTGAACAGCTCCCCATACTGCACAGATATCCAGTCCGTGTGTATAGAACAATGCCTTTGTGTGTCCTGCACAACGCCCTGTGCTGAAAAGATTATCTATCCAAGTTTATAGATCAGTGCAATGTTGGACGGATAAGTAGTGAACTGGTGAGTTCTAAACAGTGTTCGATCCTGGACGGATTGCTGAGCAGTACACCAGCCTGGTCTACGCAGTGCTTCATGCTGATCAGGTACCTCATCTGGGCTTGTACGTGTCTGGGCGAGATCTGAGAGATGGATTGAGTATCTGATATAATTCCTGACATGACTATCACTCCTTCAGCTTGGCCCATTCTGCTGGTAAATGTGAGGTGATATTTTTCAGATAAAATTTACTTGGTCAAAATATTCAACATTAAGCAAAACACAATTTATTCGAATACTGTCCATAAAAGACAGCAAAAGGAAGAGGAACTTCCAATAACTTAATTCTGTTAGAAAACTTAGCAGAATAATAGTTTACTTAATAGCTATACAGTAACTGTTCCAATATGGTATCGTTCAATAAGCACACAAATGTCAAAAAACAAATGCAGGAAACAGATTGTCTCACATGCAGTTCCCCAATACAGGAGGAAAGAACATCAAAAGAAAGTTCCGAGAGAAATCACACAGAGAGTGTGTAGCACCCGGGAGAGATTTTCTGCCTTCCAACTCTGCTGAGACCCCAGCAATAACTACCGAAAGGTAAAACTAAGAATCCTGGTTCTGTGAGAGTTTGACCATCACTCCACAGGACCAGGCCGTGGCTGAAAGAACACAAGGAATGGACTGTATCTACATCGTCTATGGCTCCGTAGGTGTCTCTCAAAAATGCTTAAACCCACCTAAGCAGTTAAATGCTGGACAGACAAAAGTCAAAGTTAACCATAAATAAATAAAACGAAAAGATGCAGCAGGCCTGGTGATCAGACACAGACGGCCTCAGGAGCCCAGCAATTCCTTCGCTGCCAAAACACAGTAGAATCATCGAGCTTGTGAAGAGAAAGAATTATGTCGCTCCCTCACCTCTATGTTTACAACTGGAGATATGCCATTAGACCAATAATCAGTGATATCAAAATCCCACCCACACCAAGTATTATTGTGATATATCAGAGTTGCTGTGAAATGGGTTAACTCGAATTGTTTGTTCAGTGACTGTGATTAATATCAGTCTTCCTGGACCTAACTGGGTCACTGGAGGATTTCCCTCTTCCATAATTAGGGACTTCTTTCACCTTGTTATGCCATATTATTCGGCGCAGAGTCAACCTCAACAAGATTGGGATCAGCAGCTACAGAGAAAGAGAGAAAAATCAGAATCTGAGAACATTACAATGGTCCAACAATGGATTTTAATCTGAGAACATTCGGCTGGAATGTTCCAACAATTGATCAGAATCTGAGAACATTAGACTGGAATGTTCCAACAATGGACAGGAGTTTGTCCTGGGGTCTTTATTGGCTTTCTCAGGAATGGGCATGGTTAGAGTTGCGGATACGAGCCGTACTGAAAATTATTCAAGCTGGGTACTATCCCATCATCGCTATTATTGGTGTTCCTGGTAAGTCTATCTCTGTCAATTCTATAATTGATAATGAATGTTATTGCTATTCTGGTTGATTATATTTAACAAATACATAAACTTTCAGTCACAAACGCCAATTCCTTCTCATGCATTTCCAAATACTTACTCATAAACATCTGAGAAGGAACAAGACTGTTTGGAACCTTGAGTCTCCATTTACCATGAACTGTTTTATGTCTCCATGTTCTCTCTGTCATCAAACCTGCTGACACCCCCTTAATAATATCCCCAATTTCCAGCTCTGCCTGAGTTCTGTTGCTGACTTCGCCATTACTTACCCCTTCGTTAACGACAGATTTTATGGCTCCAGTTCTCTTCTGACCTCTCTTCCAGTTACAAATAGTTTGACCACAAACTTGTTCTTGTCCGTACAGTTACTTCACAACAGGGACTCTTAAACAGAGTAATAATATCACTGACTGTGTAATCCAGAGGCACGGGTTGTGACTCTAAAAGCATTGTCTGAAATCCTACCACAGTCGATGACTAAATTTAAATTCCAATGACAAAAATTGGAAAGAAACCTAATTTCACTCATAGCAACCATAAACCATCAGGATTTCTTTTCTTATTTTATTAATAAACTTTGGTAAAGAAACCTAACCTGTTTGCCCTGTCTGAACCAAGTGTCACCTCAGAACCACAACAATCTGGTTGTCTCCATATTGTCTTGACAAATGGCCGCATGGTCAAGGGCAGTTAGGATGGACAAAAATGCTGCCCTTGCCAGTGATGCTGGCATCCCGCGAAACAACAACATTAAAGGTGAAATAACCAAGGAAATGCGGATGCTGGCGATCTGAAATAAAATTCTCCACCGTCTGAAAGAATGTTTGGGAATCTCAGCAGGTATGGCCGTCTGTCTGAAGAAACACAAATAGTGTTTCGATTTCAGTGAACCTATCAAAACTGAATGCAACTGAAAAATAATATTATGATATCAGGGATGGTTGGAAGGGTGAGCGGGCGGTTTGTATTGAGTGGATGATGTCCAGCAACAGAGAGAGAGAGAGAGAGAGAGAAAGGAAAAGCAAGCAAAAGGATTGCTGATGATGGACTGGAAGGAAAACAGAATGGGATGTTATTCTAACAATTCCCCTTTCCACATATTCCTGAATATCATATTTATTATGGGATGTCCCTGCTTACCGTGAGTAATGTTCCTCTATCTCTCCTCTCTGAGTGTGGTGATCAACTCCATCAGCAATACTTATAGTCGCTGAGATAGAGAGAAACGTAATGTTCCATTGTCAACTGCTTCCTTGGAGAGAGGAACTGTTACTGTGCGACTGTGTGGAGATGTAAGAGCTTTCTCAGCCAGGAAAAGAAACTGAGGAGACCGAGGCATTTTCAACACTGAGTGAATGCACTGTGGGTGTGGGGAATTGACTTGCTGCTGTCATCTAGAAAGTCAGTGGAGTGTCTGTGGATGGTGTTCTCAGGATTGTGATGTCAGCTACTGGGTCATTCAGGGAACCCCGAGGGTCTGGGGACCCCACTCTGAATACTGCATTTACGGTGTGTCTGGGTCCATGGTAAACAAATGGAGCTATGACTGCAAAGAAGGGAAGCTGTGTAAATAGGGAGGAGCAGGGCACTGTACTATACTCTCTGGGATTTCCAGGAAAATTTGTCTATACTGCACCTATTCAGGTGTAAAGTATAAAACCAGCTTGTCTCAAAATTGAGGTCGTCATTGAGCTATATACCCTCCTTCAGTATAACCTGTCGTCTCACACCCAGGACAGGACTGTGCTGACACTCACGATGAATTAAACTGGATTGATTCTGGAACTTTGCAGGCAGCAATGGGTAATATATCAATCTCCGAAGTGCAGTCCTCCAATGTATTCACAAGCAGTCAGAAACCATCTGCCTGTGAGAGGAATGCATTGGTTCCATCTCCACAGCGGAGGGTACAGAAACTAACTTGCAGAAATATTAAGGAACAGAGTGATTGGTAAAAATGGGAGACTGCAGGAAATCAGAATTAATGTAGAGTTATTGAAATTCCAATTGAATTGAAGTTTCATAAGTTGCTGCATCTGATGAGCTCCATCTCAGAGTGATTGAGATCAGAACAGAGCTAGTGAAAGAATTGCTGATTATTCTTCAAAGCTAGTTAGATTCTGGAAAGGATGCCGCAGACTGGAAAACAACTATTGTAAACTTAAATATTTCAAACAGGATGGAGAGGGAAAACAGAAAACTAAATAGCTTGATGTCACCTGTGAGAATAATATATTGGAACGTTTTATAAGGAAAGTGACAACTACATACTTGGAGAATAATGATTTGATTTGGTTCATTCGGCCTAGATTCAAGAAAGGGAAATGATCTTTGATAAACCTGTTTGTGGACATTGTCCGTTGTGACATTGACAGTTGAGAACGAATTGGATTGGAGTATTTGTAATTTTAGAAGATGATTGACATGTTCGAATACAGGTGAGTGGGGAATGTTAGAGTCCATGGGTAGGTAGGCGTGGAATATATACCACATGGATTAAAAATTGGGTAAAGGAGATACGAGAAGAATTCTGTTTATCTCTGGACTGAAGGATTGATGGGTGGCAGCAGAATCAATGTTCGGGCAATAGCTGTTCACAAGGTATAAGAATGATTCAGATGTGAACAACAGATATCATCATGTACATTTATATTTATTAAATGGTAGAGAGGTTGGCGAGTGCTTTTTTTGAAAAGGACCTGGATGTCCTTGGTCATAAGTCACTGACAGAATTCATACGGGGGCAGGAAGTAAATGATATGTGGTTCTTCATGCAAAATGATCGAAGTACCAAAGTTATAATATCTTTCCAACTGATCGTGTTTATGAGAGAGTATTTAATGCATTTTGTAAAGATTTGGTCTGCTTTATAAACAATAATCCCTTTGTCACTGAGAGAGTGGAACGTATTTTGACCAGACTAAACACTGGCATGATGTTACCATGAGGAGAGGGTGCAGTAACTGTGTTTAATCTGTAGGCTGTGAGAGAATAAGAAGTTGAAGCTTGATGGATATGGACAGAAACTCATTATGTCCCAAACAGCTGAATAGGGTGAAACTTTCATGTTTTTCATTTGATGTCTGATTCACGACAGTTTATGTGCATCTGCAGAGCCGCCATGTCGATTGACAGCGAGGTGCAGGCTCTGAATGAACTCTGAACACTTTAATGCACAGTTCCTGTGTGAAACTGCATTGAATGTCACTTTGTACACAATCCTGTCAGCAGCTAAAATACCTTCATTCTGAAACAGTTAGTAATTCCCCATCGGTTTCTGACCTCCACGGAGACCATGGGTCTGCCTTCTTGGAGATGGAAGGAAACTTGGAGAATGGCTAAAAAATGTTGGCTCCATTCCGACTGCCAGAAAACCATGTTAAAGTAACACATATGTACCATGAGTAATTAAGCCATGTGGATCAATTTGGAGCAGTCTGTCTGTGCAGCCCCTGCTCCATTTGTTTGTGATGTTGAAGCATCTCTGACACTTTCCTGTTCCTGCGTTAGTGGTTTGACAAGCTGAATACCTCTTCCTGTTCCTTTGTAAGTGACTCCGAGTGTGAAATGGTTCTGTCTGTTCCCATGTATGTGACATGTGGGAGAGAGTAGACTAGCTGACTTCCTGTGCAAGAGGGACTGAGTGGTCTATCCTTCTTCTTGTCCAATAGTTTTGATGGGATGGGATGAATGGCTTCCTCACATTCTGGTGAAACCAGATTGAGGTGCTGAATGAACTCCTCCTCTTACTGTGGAAATGTACTGTGCTGTTACATAAATGTTACCCAGACTTTAACAGCACGATCTTGAATGTTATCCAAGTCTTGCTGCACATGGTCACAGACTGTTTCAAGAGCTGAAGAGGGACAACTTGTTCTGAAAACTTTGTAAACTTCAGTGAATGCCCCCTTTTCTGCTGGCACGGTGGCTCAGTAGCTTACACTGCTGATTCACAGCGCCAGCGTCCCAGGTTCGATTCCAGCCTTGGGCAACTGTCTGTGTGGAGTTTGCACATTCCCCACTTGTCTGCATGAGTTTCCTTCGGGTATTCCGGTTTCCTCCCACAGTTCGAAGATGTTCAGGACGGGTCAATTTGCCATACTAAGTTGTCCAATATGTTAGGTGCATTAGTCAGAGGGAAATGTGTCTGGGTGGGTTACTCTTCGAAGGGTCGGTGTGGACTGGTTGGGCCGAAGTGCCTGTTTCCACACTGGAGGGAATCGAAACTGCTCAGTTTGGAATGAGTGGGCTGAATAGCCTCCTTCCACACTGTAGGGATTCTATGATTACAAACTGGAGATACCTGGGCTGAGGAAGCTACGCTGAGGATCTCCTGCAGATGTGTCCCACGGCTGAGGTGATTGATGCCCACCAATGATAATCATCTTCTCTTGTGCCATGAATAACTCCAAAAAGTGTAGAGGTCTTAGTTAATTCTCATTAAGTGCGATTGACCAGGAGGAGATTTACCTGGATGCTGCCTGGACTCAAGGGCAGGTCTTCTGAAGAAACCATGAGGGAGCGAGGGCTTTTCTCACTGGAGGTGTACAAGATGATGAGAGGCATAGAAAGTGAATAGCCAGAAGCATTTTCCCAGGGCAGAAATGTCTGTGACTAAGTGGCATAATTTTAATGCAATTGGAGGAAGGTTTAGGGGAGATATCAGCGATCGGGTTTTTACACAGAGAGTGGTGGGTGTGTCGAATGCACTGCCAGCGGTGGTAGTAGAGTCAAATACGTGAGGGAAACTTAAGAGACTCTTGGATCGGCACATGGAACAACGTGTACGGAAGCATGTAGGTTAGTCTGATCTTAGAGTAGGATAAACGGTACAACGTCGAGGGCTGAAGGTCCTAACTGCATGCATTCATGTACAACTCTGAGCTCAAAAACTGCATGAATTCATGTAAAACTGCGTTATCTCACTTTTTAGATTAGAATCAAACTAAACATCATGGCCTAGACAGAGAACACAGGGGGCAACACCTTCACCATATTGTCTAGCTATCACCATTGTTAGCAGCTAACCTGAGAATGCAACTTTAAAAAAAGGTTTTCGTGATTTACATATGAGGGAAGTGAAACTATCATGGTATTCTAACAGATGGAAGGCTTAGAAACCAGTTTTCCAATGTATAATTTCAGTTACATCTTACTGCAAATTTCTGATATAAATTCTGTGTTAGGATTGAAACCTCCACTATCACCTGATGAAGGAAAGCTAGTGTGCTTCCAATTAAACCTGTTGGACTATAACCTGGTGCTTTGTGCTTTTTAACTTTGTACACCTCAGTCCAACACCGGCATTTCCAAATCAATACTGTTCTTTTTTCTGTATTCTATGGAAGTGCTCAAGAAGACTTGGACATTGAGGAATATTTGAGACTTGGAGCAGGTCAGCCGTGATCTTAGTGAAGGGCAAGGCAGGCTTAGGATGTGAATGACCTGTCCCTGTTTCTGATGCTCTCCCATTCTGTTATTGGAAAGTTAGTTGGTGTTATTTTCCTGGAAGGTCTTCTTTGGAATATTGCAATCAGGGAGACCAACGGATTTTGCGAGGCACCGCTGGGTGAGCCTTTGGGGCTGTATTCACAGTGAATCTGGGTCTACAACATGATCAACAAATGAAGCACAAGTTACAGAGAGGGGAAGCCCTGTAAAGAGAGATGAGGGGCCTCTTTTAAATCTAGCCTGTGTCTTCCAGTTACATTTTCCAAAGCTACCAAACCATGTGGGACAGTCTTGAGGTACGAAATGGTCTCCTCTGTTTCTGTGCACCATGCTATAACAGTTAGTGGACTCCAATAGCTCCTGTCTAGCCGGTTTGAGTGGTTAAATGGAGCACAGAAATATGTGACTGAGGAACAAGCGTGGTTCATTAGAGAATTTGAGCCTTCTCCACCAGGCATTAAGATTGTTGCTGATCAGATTGTGGTCTCAGCCTCATCTTCCTGCATGTGTCCCATTATCAGTGACGCACTTTTCTGTCAAATATTTAACTAACTCAGCTCTGAATACTTGTAATCAGAGAGACACCACAAACTTCTGGGGAAGAGAATTCCCATTCGAATGGCCCTTTTAGAATTTTCCCTCATCGCGTTGGGAGAATTAGAGAGTCATACAGCACGGAAACAGATCCTTTTGTCCAAATTGTCCACGCCAATCTGGCGTCTTAATCAGATCTCGTGCCACTTGTCAGCATTTGGCCCACATCCCTCTTAACCATTCCTATTTATGTACCTTTCCAGATACATTTTAAACATGTAATTGTACCCGCTTTCACCACTTCCTCTGACAGTACACCCACCAGCCTCTGTATGAAAACGTTTCACCTCAGGTCCCTTCTAAGTCTTTAGCCATTTCACCTTCACACTATGCGGTCCAGTTCAGTACGCCACTGCTCATTCAGACTATCTATGCCCCTTAGGACTTTTTTAAACATCTGTCATATCACCATTCAGCCTCTGACAGTCCAGGGGAAAAAAGCCTCAACCTGTTCATCAACTCCCTGTAGCTCAAACCCTCAGGTTCCAGAAAATCCTTGTCAATCTTTTCTGCACCCGTTCAAGCTTAACAACATCCATCCTTTAGCAGAGTCAACTGACATGTACGCAGTGTTCTTAAAGTGGCCTCACCTACGTACTGTACAAGAATAACACGCTACCCCAACTCCGATACTTAATGTTCTGACCGATTAAGGCAAGCATGCCGACTACATTCCTCACCACTCTATGGACCTAAATTACACTTTCAAGGAACTAAGAATCTTCACCCGTAGGTCTCTTTGCTCAGCAACAGTCCCAAGGGCACTACCCTGCTTTAGCTTACCAAAATGCAAAACCTCACAAATATCTAAATTAAACTCCATCTGCCAGTCCTTGGCTCATTGATCGTCAAGGATCCCGTTATATTCTGAGATAATCTTCTTCACTGTCCACTGCACCACCTTGGTGATGTTATCTGTAAGCTTACTAACCATGCCTCCGATAATCACATCAACATTGTTTACATCCGTGATGAAAAGCAGTGAGTTTAGCACTGATTCTTTCAGCACATCGCTGGACACAGGTCTTCAGTCTGGAAAACAATCCATTACCTCAAATCCAATTTTATATCCAATTGGTTAGTTTGTCCTAGATTACATATAACCTAATTTTAGTAATCGGTCTACGCTGAAGTGCCTTATTAAATGCCTTGCTGAAGTCTGTGTAAACAATATCTACCACAGTGTCTTCTTCAATCTTCTTTGTCACCTCTTCATAATACGCAATCACATTAATTAGACATGATTTCCATCACACAAATCATATTGACTATCCCTAATCAGTCCTTGTCTTTCTAAATACATGTAAATCCATTCCTTCAGAATCCTCTCCAACGACCGCCTCGGCGCTAACGTTGGCTGATTGAGTCAATAATTCCCTGTGTTGTTTTGGCTTGCTTCTCCCTTTTCTAGCCCAACTCCTCCGCTGTCCACAAAAAAAAACTAATTTGGTGGTATGGCCAATGATATAATTCTTAGAGTGTGTCAGGGTCAGTGTTAGGAACAAGTCAGGCAGATTTCTTTAATCTGCTGAAACAACACGTTTATGACCAAAACAAATGTACTCAAACTATGATGGAAATGGGAATGACGAGAATTTATTGCAAATAGGTACATTGATATTTTGCTGAGAAGCAAACACAGACACACACACACACACACACACACATGCACGCACATGCACACACACGCACGCGCGCGCACACACGCACGCGCACACACACACACACACACACACACACACACACATACGGATTGTCGATAATAAACTGAAAAGTGAAATATCTGCAAAGTTAACTTGAAAGAACATTGTCGAAATATGATTCGAACTCATGACCAAAGGAAAAATGAGAGTTTGACCCAAATGCTGTTCTATTTGTAAAGTCATCACGTCCGACAACATGGAGAGAGGCAGAGAGGCCCTTTGGCCCAAACACGTCCATGCTGACCCAAATACCAACCACACTAACCTCATTTTCCAGCATTTGGACCGTAGCATTTTCGTCCTTTCCTATCCATGATACTGCCCAAATGCCGTTTAAATATCGTTCATATAAATGCTGCAACCACGTCCGTTGGCAGCTCATTGCTTTTGTGTACTACTCTCTGCGTAAAACAGTTTCCATCAGTTTCCATTTTATTCTTTCCCCTCTCACCTTAAATTGATGCTCTCACCTCCTTGATTCCCCAACTCTCGGGAAAAAAGGCTGGATCTATCCTATCGATGTAAACTTCTATAAGATCCCTCTCAGTCTCCTATTCTCTAAAGAAAAAAGTCCACGCTTGTCCAACCTCTCCCTACAATTCATACTGTTGAGACCTGGCAATATTTTTGTAAAATCCGTCTGCACACATTCCAAATTAAAAACAACTTCCTGATCGCAATGTGACTAAAACTGAAGACAGCACGACAAGTGCAGCCTCACCAACATACTGTATAACTGCAACATAACTTCCCAACTGCTCTCCTCCATGTCCTGACCAATGCTTGCTAGTGTGGCAAAAGCCTTCTTCACTACCATGTCTAACTATGATCCCACTTTCAGAGAACGGTGGACCTAAACTCCATGGTCCCTCTGCTCAACTACACTCCTAAGGTCCTACTAATCACCATGAAACTCCTACCTTGATCTAACGTTGCCAAAATATTCCTCGGCCCACCTCTGCAGTTTGATCAAGGTCCTGCTGCAATTTCTGATTAACGTCCTCACTGTCCACGATACCACCTATTTTAGTGTCATCTTCAAGTTTCCTAATCATGCCTTGAACATTCGCAAGAATATCATTGATACAGAGAACAAACAGCAATGGACCCAGCAGCGACCGTTGAGGCACTTCATGTGTCACAGGCCTCCAGTCCGAGAGCATCCTTCCACTATTACCCTCTGCTTCTACCATGAAGCCAATTGTGTGTCCAATTTGCCTCTCCCATGCGATTCCAACCTTCCAGATGAGCATATCAATGGTAACATTGTCAAAGGCCTTAGTACAAACCATACAGACTACGTAAACCGCCCTACCCTCATCAACATTACTGGTCACTTCATCAATGAACTCAAACAAATATGAGAGGCATGATCTCCCACTCACAAATCTTTCCAGTCTAAAAACATCTATTAATGATATTTACTAAAATTAATGATAACATACGAATTAGTAAATAATAATAAGATGACATTTTCTGTGGAGAATAAATTATCCATGGGATGTAATATTGGAACGTGCATCATGCATGAAGGGCAGAATAGATTTTGTACCTGTGTCATTGAACTGTGTTGAAAAAGGTAAAGGTGGCATGGTGATTCCGTAGTTAGCACTGCTGCCTCATAGTGTTATGGATCAGGTTTGGTTCCAGCTTCGGGTGACTCTCTGTGTGGAGTTTGCACATTCTCGCTGTATTTTTGTGTGTTTCCTCTGGATGCTCCATTTTCCTTCTACAATCCAAAGATGCATAGATCAGGTGAATTGGCCATGCTAAGTTACCCATAGTGTTTTGTGCATTCGTCAGGGGTAAATATAGGGCAGGGGAATGGGACTGTGTACGTTACTGTTTGCAGGGTCGGTGTGATCTTGTTGGGCCAAATGGCCTGTTCCCATACTGTAGGGAATCTGTCAAAAAACTATTTCTTAACAAATCTTATCTTTCAAAATGCATGTATATCTCATCCCTCAGAGTCTTTTCAAGTAACGTACGTACCACAGTTGTTAGGTTTCCTGGTCTATAGATCCCAGATTTTTCTTTGCTTCCCTTCATGAATAATGGCACAACATTTGCTAATCTCCAATATTCTGGAGCCTAAACTGTAGCTAACAATGATGCAAAAGTATTAACCAGGGTCCCCGTAGTTTCTTCTGTAGCCTCTTGCAGTGTTCTTGGATGCATCTGTTTAGGACCAGGAGATTTATCCACCTTCATACGTTCCAATGCATCCAACATGTCTTCTCCTGTGATATTGACTCACCCCAAGATGACACTACTACCTTTGTTAACCTCCCTAGTATTCATGCTTTTCTCCACGGTAAAGGCAGAGGAGAAATATTCATTGAGAATCTCGCAAATCTCTTACGATTCTAGACGTGCATGTCCACTTTGGAACTCGAGGTGTCATATTCTCATTTAGTTATTCCTTTTTCTTTAATATACTTAAAGTACCTCTTTGGATTCACCCTAATCTTCTCAGCCAAAGCTACCTTGTGCCCCCTTTTCGCCCTCCTGATTTCCTTTTTCAGTAAACTACTGTATCCCCTGTATACCTCCAGGTATTCCCTCGATCCCCAGCTGCCTGGACCTGAACCACGCCTCCTTTTTTGCTGGTCAAAGCCTCAATATCTCCTGACATCCGAAGTTCCCTCTTCCTACTAACTTTGCTTTTTTCCCTAACAGTAGCATATAGACCTTGAACTGTAGTCATTTCACTTTTAAAGTCCTCCCACTTGCAGGAGGTCCCTTCGCCTGCAAACAAACTCCTCCAACCAACCTCTACAAGCTCCTGAGTAATTCCATCAAAATTCGCCTTGCACCAAGTTTGAACTTGAACATGTGGACCAGTTTTGTCCTTCTCCGTAACTATTTAAAAATTAATAGAACTATTGTCACGGGTCCCAGTGTGCTCCCCCACTGTCACCTCAGTCACCTTTCCTGCGCTAGATCTTAGAGTAGGTCACGTTTTGTCCCTTCCCGAGTTGCATCCTCTACTTACTGCTTGAGGAAATTATACTGAACACACTTAATAAATTCACCGCATCTCAGTCCTTAATTCTCTGTCATTCCCAGTCTATGTTAGGAAAATTAAAATCTCCTACTAATGCAATACTATTGGCCCTGCAAGTCTCCCCAGTCTGTCTACATATTTTTGTACCCCTAATTCCATGTTTATTATTTGGGGGCCTATAGTACAATCCAAATCATATCACCATTCCCTTTTTATTTATTAGCTCCTCAGACATATCCTCACTGGATGATCCATCAGTTATTTTATCTCTGTTTACTGCTGTGTTACTTGCCTGAATCAAAAATGAAATTCCCCGTTCCCTCCTTCCACCATCTTGTCCCGGATAAAGCACCTGTACCATGGTACATTAAGCTGCCAGTGTTGTCCCTCCCTTAGCCATGTTTCAGTAATAGCTATAATATCCCAGTCCCACGCACCGATCCATGCCCTGAGTTCATCGGCCTTACCTGTCAGCCATCTTGCATTGAAACAGTAGCAATTTAATCCAACAGGCATTTCTTGCTCCCTGTCATTGTCTAGCCTGACCGGTCTTTTCATTTTACTGTTTCTGATTACTGTATCTCCTTCCAGTCTCGCAATTGCCTCCCTGCTGTTGAGGATCCCACCACTCCCCAACCCAAGCCAATCTAGTTGAAACCCTCCCTTGCAGCAGTTGCAAACCTGCATGCCAGGATATTGGTCCCCTCCCAGCTCAGGTACAACCTGTTCTTCCTGAACACGTCACCTTGCCCCACAAAAGATATCAGTAATCCAAAAATCTCTGCCCCCTGCACCAATTCTTTAGCCACTCCTTCATCTGCCATATCCTCCTGTTCTTACCTTCACTAGCACGGAGCACTGGAAATAAACTGGATATTACCACTGTCATGGTCCTGTCTTTTCTCCTTTTCCCTAGCTCTCTACAATCACTCTGCAGGATGTCATCACTATTTCTACCTGGGTCACTCTGTCCTTTGTACTAATGTGCACAATGACTTCTGGCTGCTTCCCGCTCCACCCCCCCCCCTCCCCCATCCCCGGTGTGAACGTTCTGCAGCTTCTCTGAGACATCCTGGACCTTGGCATGTGGGAGGCTACACACCATTCTTGATTCCCATTTGCAGCCACAGAATCTCCTGTCTGTTCCCTTCCCTATCGAGTCGGATAATTACTTCTCTGGTTATTTTACTTGCACTGCCTTCTGACAATGGGATTTCTTCATGAAACAGTTGAATTTGGCTGAATTGTTTTGCTTCAGGCAATGGGGAGATTCCAATGAATCCTCATCAGGAATCCTCCATTAGTGGGAAAGACGACTGGGCTTTTTTTCACTCCACACATTGCTGTGATGAGCGATAGGGAAACAGAAAGGGAGCAATAGAATGTTTCTCCACAGATAGGCTACATTTTCCATCTGTAAGTTAAATCCGTAACGTTATCAGTCCCACACTGGACTCCGTGAGCTCTTCTTGAACATTGTCCGAACTATATGACTCCATTACATTCTTGACTCCAGGTCAGTGCGTTATTGCAGAATAAATTCATTAACAATAAATGGTCCTAATTGTTTTGACGATGTGTTAATATGTGCTTGTATAATGTAAAAATAAGCGTTTCATGTCTTCACAATATCTGTGGTAGAATGAATATTCTTAAACATATACAGGAATTGCTGGAAAAGCTCAGCTTGTCTGTCAGCATGTAGGAAGAGAATTCACAGTTCAATTTTTCTGTCCAGGGACCTTTCCTTTGAAACTGACTTATTCTTAAAGAATTTCCCCATTTGTATTCTCTTATTCAAGAAGAAATATCCATCCAGTATTCACCAACTGCACTCTTCTCAAGATCTTATATGGTCAAGAAAACATCCCTCATTCTCAGGCCGAACTGTTAATTCTTCACAACGTAATGTCTTCATCCCAAGAATGTGTAAAGAGAAATATTCTCTTTGAGACGTTTCGAAAACAATTTTGTTTTCTTTAATTTTCTGTTTAGGCAGTTCTAACTACACATAATACAACAGATGTAATCTCAGCAATGCCCTGTACTGATGCAGAAAACATCGTTAAGATCATACCCAACACCCCTTGCATGAAACAGGATCATGACATTTACCTTCCAAATCACTTGCTCCATCTTCAGGTTAATTTGATGTGATTCATGTACTAAGACACACAAATCCCTCTGTAACACTGAGTTCTGCATTCTCCTTGAATTTAAATAAATTTCTGCTGTTTTGTCTTTTCCCCAAAACAGAAAATTTCCATCACATATATATTGTACTGATTTTTTTTCTGTTCAAGCTTTGCTCACAGCCATCCTCTGTTTGTATGCCATTGCTTGTTGCTGTGCCCTCCCCCAATCTGTGTCCCATTGCAGACGTTCTGCACTCCCACTGTCTGTGTCCCATTGCCGACAATCTCCCCTCCTCCATCTGTATTCCATTGCCGATGCTCTGTCTCCCCACCCCGTCTGTATCTCATTGCAGACACTCTTCCCTCCTCCTGCCTGTCTCCCATTGTAGATGCATTGCCCTCGCTCTGCCCTCCGCTGTCTGTATCCCATTGCAGATGCTCTGCCCTCACCCATCAGTATCCCATTGCAAACACTCTTCCCTCCCCCTGCCTGTATCCCATTGCAGGCATGCATCCCTTCCCCAGTCTGTCTCCCTTTTAGATGTTCTGCCCTCCCCCTGTCTGTATCCCAGTGTAGACGCACTGTCTTCGCTCTGCCCTCCGCTGTCTGTATCCCATTGCAGACGCTTTGCACTCCCCTATCTGTATCCCACTGCAGACAGTCTTCCCTCCACTGTCTGTATCCCACAGCAGATGCTCTGCCCTCTCCCGTCCATATCCCATTGCAGACATTCTGCCCTCCTTCGTCTGTATCCCATTGCAGATGATCTGTCTTCTCTCTGACTGTGTCCCATTGCAGACCCTCTGCCCGCCCCCTGTCTGTCTCTATTGCAGATGCTCTGCCCTCCCCCCGTCTGTATCCCATTGCAGACGCTCTGTTCTCTCCCTGTCTGTATCGCACAGCAGATGCTCGAACCTCCCCCGTCTGTGTCCCATTGCAGAAGCACTGCTCTCCCCCTGTCTGTCTCCTATTGCAGATGCGCTGCCTCCCCCTCTGTATCCAATAGCCTATGTTCTCTAGAGGTTCAAAGAACCAGCGGTGGGTCACTGTGAACTTATAAAACTCACAAAACATACAGCAAGTTGGAAATTAACAGGAAATTTATCAGGTTGTCTAATCCACATTCAAGGCAAATAATGACAGGATAAGGGACAAACCATTGAAGACTGCAATAAGGAGGAAATTCTGCACGTGGAGGGGACTGACTCACACAGGGGCAAGGCAGGACAAGATTACAGAGAATCCCCAGATAACTTACAAGTGTGTCAAGCGGAACAGAAAAACCAGTGAACACGACCGACTCATTAGTGACTTGCCAAGTTGCATCTAAATCAACTTTAATAGTAGGACAAAGAGGGGAGTGGTAGGAGGCTGTTTGTGTGACTGGAGCCTCGTGTCCAATGGTGTACCACGGGCATCAGTGCTGCGTCCCTTAGTATTTGTGATTCGGAGGTGCTCGTGTTGGGCTGCGGTGCACAAATCTAAAAATAGCATAACACTAGACCATAGTCTAACAGGTTTATTCGGCAGCACGAGCTTTCGAAACGTAGCTTCTTCATCAACGTGCACAACCACGTGATGTAATTGATGAGAGATTTTTATCCTTATTATTTGTGGTATTCATAGATGATGCAGCTGTGAATATGGATGAGGGGTGGGATGTGTAATAAATAAGTTTGTGTTTGATACAAAGATTGGCTGGGTGGTTGGCAGTGAGGAGGAAGGCCTTATGTTGCAGGTAGATACTGATGGAATAGTCTGATGGGTGGATCAATGGCAGATGGAATGTAACCCTGATAACTGTGAGGTGATGCAACTTTGGAAGAAGGAACCAGTCAGGGGAGTACTCAATGTATGGCAGCACACTAGAAAGCTCAGAGGGTGCTTCTCCACACATCGCTGAATGTGACTGCACAGGTTAATATACAATCTGGGAAAGGCTAGGGGATTGTAAATATAGCCTTTATTAATCGAGGCATAGATTATAAGAACTATGCAGAACTTTGGTGAGGGCAAGATGGAATACTGTGTGTAGGTCTCGGACCAACGCTACAGGAGGGATGTGATTGTCGTGGAGAGGGAGCAGAGATGTTCCCTGGGATGGAGCATAACAGCTATGAAGAGAGGCTGGGTAAGCTCGGGTTGTTCAGTTTGGAGGAGAGAAGGCTGTGAGGTCTGTGATTCAGAAGGATAGGATTACGAGGTACATGGATAGGTTGGATAGACAGCAGCTGTTGATTTTAGTCAAAGGTTCGCACTTTTAAAGTGAAAGGTTTACGGTTTAGTGAAGATTTGAGAATTGTTTTTCAACCAGAGCGTGTTGGGGTCTGGAATGCACTTCTTGAGAGTGGAGTTGTCATGCTAACCTCAAACCATTCGTAACGACACGGCTGTGCGTTTCAAATGCTTTAAGATTCACGGCTAAGGTCTTGTTTCGGAAAGTGGGCCGAATGTAGACTGTGCTGTATTTCTGGTAGTGCAGAGTCTGTGCTTCTGTGATTGTATGGCTGTGGAAGGCCAATCATTGAGTAGCTTAAGGTAGGAATTGATGGGTTTCTGAAGATTATCTTAACAAAGTTGATAAGAGAGAACTTGTAATATTTTCTGGAAATATGTCAATGGCAAAATTAAGAGAAAAACGTTGCAGATTTCTTACAGTCTGATACCAGATATTTGAGGACCGGGAAATAGCAGAACTATGGAGCAAATACTTTAATTATGCCTTCACAGAAGAAAACAAAACAAAAATGAAAACTTCCTGGCTATACGAGAGAATTTCAGTCTTGTGAGAAAAGGGGAATAGAATGTAAATAGCAACTAAACAGTTTAGAGAAAGTATTGGACTGACATTAATGGGCATAGACAAAGGCAACAGAGATTTATGACATGGGAATCATATTTGAGAAAGTGGCTTTTAGTAGAATTATGTAGGAGGTATCAATGCCATGTGAGTGGATTATCAGAAAGATTTTTGATAAAACCCCAAGCCTATTGTGCAAATTCGAATCCAAGGGACTCGGGCTAATATATGGTCATAGATTTAGAATGGGAGAGCTGGCAGGAAACAGTGAGCAGGAATAAAACCATGTTTTGTTTTTAAATGGAATGCTTGGAGGATATTGTACGGATTGTGTCTTGGGCTCCAGCTATTCCCAATACACATCATATCTTTGGGTGAGGGGCGCAAATGCAATATTCCCAAGTCTGCTGACAGCACTAAACAATGTCAGCCTGTGAGTGGATGAGGAGGATATAAAAAAGCTCCAAGGTGACTGAGACAAGTGGAGTGACTGGGAAAATACCTGGCAGATGGAGAGCAATGGGAGAGATGAGATGTTGTGTACATTGATGGGAACAATGGACGGGCAGCCTCTCATTTGAAAAAGGAGTGGTTGAAAAATGTTGCACTATAAATGAACGTAAGCTGCATTTTTGTTTATTTCTGCGTAGCCCTCCGAGTCCATGTAGGGCAGTGGGTTCTGAGGCCAGAAGTCAATACTGGGAATGGCATTGGCACGATGATCATTGTATGTAGGCCCAGCACGTGGGGAACTGTAATTTTGAAAGGAATCTGGATCTCCCTGTACACCAATCACTTAAAGCAATATTGCAGGAGCAGAAAGCAGGAAGGAAGAAAAATGTTGTATTCACCTTCATTTGAGGGGGATTTGAGTACAGGAGTAAATTTATCTTACTGCAGCTTTACAGGGCCTTGGTTAGACCCATCTCGAACATTGTGCAGTATTGTGTGCAGGTTTGGTCTCTTTTCCTAACAGATGACAAACCTGACATTGAGGGAGAGCAGCAAAGGATGACCAGACTGATCTCTGGGATGACAGATTTGTTGTGGGAGCAGAGTTTGGGGTATCTGGACCTGTATTCAATGGGGATTAGGAAAATGAGTGGAAATCTCAATGAAATATATAACACTCTGACAGGGCGAGACAGATTAGAAGCAGGGATGGTAATTCCCGTGGCTGGGACGTCTAAAACAAGGGGCCACAATATTAGGTCCAGACAGGCCACTTTACATTGAGATGAGAATAAATGCCTGCACTCGGAGAGTGGCGAACCAGGGGTACTCTCTCCCAGGTCAGGCTGTGGAAGTCAAGGGGCTGAATATAAATCAGGATTTCTGGAAACTAAAGGGATAGGGAGAGAGCAGGAGTATGGTGTGAAGATCGAAGAATCAGCTATCATTCCAGGTTGTTCTCCAATAACGCAATAACTGTGTTCCTGTACACAACACTGTGTTGGACAAAATCGTGCAATATTAATAATGGGGCCTATGGAAAAAAGAGGGAAATTGGCGAACCCCCCAAAATATCAGTAAAAATCAAAAATTAAATTTGATCTAACACACAATAGGACAGTCTAAATAAATCTTTAAATTACATGTTGTAATGGAACAGTGCTGTAAATGGAACGCTTTCACACTACAGTCACTCACTGGTGCACCGTACCATTCACCACAATCTTCACCAGAAAGCGCACGGGGGCTGAGTGACCATGTGATGCCGATGGGGAATTCCAGTTCTCTCCAAGATTCTCCCCACAGTTTGAAATAAAGTTCTTTCGAAATATAGACTACAATTCCCAGTTTCAGGCTTAGTTTCAAAGCCTGCAGATTCAATTGCATTCCTGTTTTTGCTGAACACATTGATTATACCTTTTGTAGGCAGAGGGTTTCTGAGACAGGATTTGCTGTTCAGCTGGTGCCCGCCAAGGAATCGCATCACAGTGATCGCCAGTTCACTTTATAGAAAAAGGTTCATGAATTGCATTGCAGTCTAATTGTATTTAATCAACACGTGTTATCGGTGAACCGCCTGTATATTGAATGGAGGGGCAAAACTGATGGGCTGAATGGACTACAGCCGTTCTCATTTTATGTTTCACAATGTTTCAACATATTAAGGGTAATGTATATTGTATGGGGAAAACTGCGTTGAGGAGATGTTCGACCTTTAAATCGAATAGGGAAAGCTCAATGAGTTGTATGACGTATTCCTTTCCTGATGCTTCTGTGTAGTGTGTGGGAAAGCTCTATAAATGTTGTCACAAGTTCTCAGCTGTTAGGAAGGAGGTCTCTGCAGGGTCGACAGGATTGTGTTTCCCGTTCCCTTTTCTGATAATGAGGCTGTTGCCGGGTGTTCTCTCCGGGTTTATCCTTTAAGACCTCGGAGCAGTTTGATACAATTGAGTGCCTTGCTTGGCCGTTTCAGAGACCATTGAAGGGTTTAGCACATGTCTGTGTGTCTGGAGTCACTTTTAGGCCAGACAGGAAAGCACGGAGATTCACTTCCTGAAAGTACACTGGGTAAGGAGATCGACATCTATAATCAACATTGAACACAAGATTACTATTACTGGCACCAGATAATAGATCTTGATATTTTATTAATTGTTTTTAAGTTGCACCAGTTGCCAGAGAATTATCCTGGTCTGGATTAGCAATCCAATGACAATTCCACAACAGCACCATTTCCACATGGGGGCCTATCGGAAACCACATGGAACCGATTATTTCTGTGCTGTTTGACAACTCTGTCAAAAATAACCCAACCAATTTGACTATCGTGATGGGACTGAGGGAGTGGTAATTGGTCTGATTGTAATTATTCCCTTCTTAGGGGATGGGACATAGTTGAGTAATTACCCACATTGCCAGGGAGATGTCAGAATTGGAGCTGGAATGAAACAGCTTCCTCAGGAACATGGCTTGTTGTGTAGCAAAAGTCCTCAGTCCTATTGCAGGAATGGTGTCAGGGCCAAATGCCTTTGTCGTATCTACTGTGTCCAGCTGTTGCTTCATGTCACGTGCAGTGAATTGAATTGGTTGAAGACGGGCATTTGTGATTCTGAGGGTATCATAGTGAGGGTGAGGTGGGTAATCGACTCAACACTTCTGACTGAGGATGCTGCAGATACTGCATCTTTTACATGGATGCACCGGGCTGTTCCATTATTTAGGATGGAGATATTTGTGGAGTCCTCTCTTCCAGTAAGTTGTTTAATGGTTCATCAACTTTTATGCATGGATTTGACAGGACGAGAGAGTTTAGATCTGATCTGTTAGTCTTGGGATCATCTCTCTCTCTGTATCAGATGTTAGTCCTGCTGTTTGTAGTGTAACCAGTCAAGTGCGGTAGCTTTAATGGATTGTCATCACGTTTAGATGCACGTGATTCCGACCCGACCATGTTCACCCACACTCGTCACTGACCAATGGATCGGCTTGATGGAAATGGTAGACGGGTGGACTACCCTGGGGGAAAAGTTACAGATTGTCATTGAAATCTACCGCATCAGATGATAACCAAGTTTTAGCTGCAATATCTACAATTCAATTCTACTCACTGCCACCCCCAACCCCAGTTCACACCGAGACCCATTCATCCATCTGCCCTGTATTCAGTGACCTACTCTGGTTTCTGATGCGGAAATACTTCCATTTTCATGTTCTCATTCTGTTGGAAGTCTTTCCTTGGTGTCACGCTTCCAATTTGTTACATAAACAATATCCATTTAAGGTGCTAATCTGAAACGTTTCCTTTCAGTAATGCCATCTTCTGTATTTGAAGTGAATGTGTTTCCTTCTGTTTTTCTCCCTGACCATGAATCAGAGCTCTGCAGCATCAGTGATGCCAGCCTTATGCAGTTTCAGAGTCAAGGAACTTGTCACCATGCCTTACTGTTCAGTTCCCAGTGTATGGCGCTACATGTTGGACAGGATGTTTGGCATCTTTGACAATATGTCGTTGGAAATTGTTCAAAAACAGAAATTGCTGAAGAAATTGCGAAAGATGCTGTAGAATATTCTGGTGTGAATGTAGAGTTAACTTTTCAGGTCCAGTGAAGCTTCTATAAAGTTTTTTTTTATTTTTATTTCCAGTATTCATAATTATTTGTTTAAATGAAAAATCGTTCGGTGCCTATTCATTTCTGGAGAAACTCAGCAGGTCTGTCAACGTCTGCAGAGAAAGAGAAACAGAGTTAGTGTTTCCTGTCCAGTGTGACAATTCTTCAAAACTGAATACAATTGCAAAATGGTCTTTTAATCCCTTGCCAGACGTGGAGGTTGGGTGGCAGTGAAATGTGGGTGTGGCAAAAGAAAAACGGGCTTTTCGCAGTGGTGAATGAGAAGATTCTGTATAACGGGTCGAAATTAAGGTGTAAATGGGGGTAAGGTGTTCTCTCTATTGAATGCAAGATAAATAAGACACAACCAAACAAAGTCATACTGAGGCTAGGAGGGAGAATGTTGACCATGTGGTATTATATAAATCTGGCCACAGAAACGTTTTCACTGTCGTGATCATTACCCCCTTTAGACAAAGGAATTCAGGTGCTTGACTTCTTATTGGCACTAGTAAGCGTTTCATGCTGCCTTAGTATTGTAATATGGAGAAAAACAAATCACAGTATGACGTTTGGGCTGAGTGTTGGTTACCTGTCATTTTTAATATTACTTCAATTTTGCAGTGCTTATCTTTAAACGCTTGTTCTTGAAGTTAGCATCAGATGGACTGTAGGATGTTGAGGAGTGACATTATAGAAACTTATAAAATCATGAGAGGTATGGATAGGGTGAATAGCCAAGGTCTTTTCCAAAGGGTAGGGGAATCCAAACATGGAGAGAATAGGTTTAAGGTGAAAGAGGGTAGATTTAAAAGGGACTAAGGGGCAGCTTTTTTACATAGAGGGCGGTGTGGGTATGGAATGAGCTTCCAGAGGAAGAGTGGGAGATGCAAGGACAGCTACAACATGTAAAACTCATTTGGACAAACATATGAATGGGAAACATTTAGAGGCCCATGGACCTAATGAAAACAGATGGGACGAGTATAGTTTGGAAAACCTGCCCAGCATGGACATTTAGAAAAGCTTCACGCAGAGTCAGGGTGGTTTTGTGAAAGGGAAATGATAGTTTGCCCTGCAAAATCATGCAAAGTATTTCTGGACATGCCTGAAAATGTAACAACGGACTTGATAAAGGGGATCTGGTGGACACCAGGCTTTTCAGAGATTTTCCACAAGGTATTACAAAACAAAAGTTCTTACACAAAACAGGAGCTTCAGGACGTCGGATACTGTATTAACATGGGATGATGATTGTTTAACACAGAAATCGGAGAGTCAGGATTAATGGATCTTTATGATAAGGGTGTATCTGCTGGAGTACCACAAATATCAGTCTGACGGCATCAGTTATTTACAATCTATACTGATAGCCTGAAGGAGGGAGCTGAGTGCAATACACATCCGAGTTTGAGGATGACACTGAGAATCAAAAGGCAGGCTGTTACTTAATGGAGAAGTCTTCCAAGAAAGGAGCAGTAAAAAGGGTTTAAAGTCTTCCTGTGTATTAAACATAAAGTCAGCATGCTGATGCAGCAAGTAACTTGGTTGGTACATTAGGCGGTTTCCTGGGAAGAAAGGGTTGTGTTATCGAGAATCTCTAAGATGGTGAGGCGATAATTCATTGGGGTTTAAATGAATGAGGAGTGATAATGCTGAAACATACAAGACACAGAAGGGGTTGGAGAAGGTAGATGTTGAGAAGTGTTTTTCCATTCTTGAGCAAAGTGTCGAACTCGATGATATAGATACCGAATAAGGAACATCGATTTCAATCTGAGATGCAGAGTCATTGCTTCTCTCCGAAGGTAGTGAATGTCTGGAATTCCCTAACTCGGAGAGGTATGGAGGGATACGAGGAGTCGGCAAGAGAGTGGAGTTGAGCCCTGGAGTAGGTAAGTCATGTCCTTATTAAATGACAGGGTTAACTTGAGGGGCCGATTGACCTACTCCTGTTCCTATTTATTAATTTCACATGTTATGCTTTTGGAAAGTAACGGGTTATTTTGCTGGAAATCGTGTTGTACAATGTTGCATTCAGGGAGAGCAGAGGATTTGATATTTTAACCCTGGGTGGGGTATGTGGCTGTATTTCCAGCGTATCTGGGGCTGCAACATGACCCACATCTGCAGCAGAAGTTGCAGAGAGGGGAAGCATGGAAACAGGGACTGGGGGGTGCAGGTGGTGGCCACTTTCTGATCCAGCCTGGATTTTCCAAGTACATTTCCAAAACTACACCTAACCATCTGAGTGGCCTCGATCTGCCCCTGTTTAGCAGATCCGAGGGCTGAATGGAACATGAGAACATAGGGCTGAGGGACACAGGTGGGCCATTCGGACCTTTCACACTACTCCCACCAATAAATAAGGTCATGGCTCATCTCATTGTGATGCCAGCTGCACTTTTCTTTCCATGCTCCATTATCCCTGATTCACCTGTCCATGGAAAATCAGACAAAGCCAGTTTCGATGTAATATAAAGGTCCAGCCACCCCAAACTTCTGGGAAAGAGAATTCCCACTTGACTGAAATCCCACTTTGTGGATTTATCCTAATTCCTGCTCTGACGAAGGTTGGATGGTGTCACTGTTTCCTTTTCTCGTCCCATTCCTCCACTGCTGACACCAAATTTTAAATGTAACCAGGTTGGTGATATGGCCGATGATAAAGTTCTCAGACTGAGTCAGGTTCAGTGACAGGAACAAGTCAGGCACATTTCTTTAGTTAGCCATAAGTAACTAATAGAACTAACGGAACTAACTAATAGAACTAACGGTGTATCAGTGGTTAGCACTGATACCTCCCGTCACCAAGTCGCTGCGTTCAGTTCCAACCTCGGGTAACCCTCTATGTGGATTTTGGACATTCTCCCTATATCTGTGCGGGTTTCCTCCCATCGTGCTTAGAGCGATTGGCCATGCTAAATTGCCCATAGTGCCCAGAGATGTGTAGGTTAGATAGATTAGTCATGGGAAATGCAGGGTTACAAGGATACAGGATGTCACCTAGACATTGGACGAAACGTTAGCAACACAAATTCCCAGCTCGGCGAACAGAACCATAACATTTTAACTAAATGGCTGGGATGGAGTGGGTTAGGGAACCATTTTGCCCATGCTGTGATGCAGAGCCCAACAAAGCAGACCTTCCAGATCACCACCATCTTGTATTTCCCCATAACATTTTATCGATATTATCATTTCATTTTGCATTATATTCCTGGATGTGCTGGAGCAGTGTGATTTCTTTACCACTGTCAGAGTTACATGGGGCAGGTCCGGGGGGATACTGTTCCGAGGGTCAATGTGGACATGATGGACGGAATGTCCTGCTTCCACGCTGTAGAGATTCAATAAAACCAACAAGAAGTTTGGACTATGCAAACATCCAGTGGGTATCTATCTGATCACTATCCTCTAGGTTTTGTATGTTTCAATAAGATCGCCTCTCATTCCAAGAGTAACCTGTTAAAGCCTTCATAATATAAGACCAACATCCCTGGAATACATGAAGTGAAACATCTCCGAACTGCTTCCAATTTAATTATATTCTTTCTCAGGTAAGGAGGCAAAAATAATCTCTCACAGAGATGAAGTTATTTTTTGTTTTCTCAATGGTGACAGTATTTGGAACTCTCTTCCCTGCTAGACCATTGGAGGCAGAGATATTGAATATGTTTGAGGCACAGACAGAAGGTTCATAAAGAATAACAGACTCAAGGATTATCGGGGGATGGCAGGAATGTGCAGTGTTGGGGAAATGCTGACAGTGGTAAAAAAATCACACTGCTCCAGCATATCCAGGAATGTAATGCAAAATGAAATGATAATATCGATAAATGTTATGGGGAAATACAAGATGGTGGTGATCTGGAAGGTCTGCTTTGTTGGGCTCTGCATCACAGCACGGGCAAAATGGTTCCCTAACCCACTCCATCCCAGCCATTTACTTAAAATGTTGTGGTTCTGTTCGCCGAGCTGGGAATTTGTGTTGCAAACGTTTCGTCCAACGTCTAGGTGACATCGTCAGTGCTTGAGAGCCTCCTGTGAAGCGCTTCTGTGATCTTTCCTCCGGCATTCACCTGATGAAGGATCGTCGCTCCGAAAGCTAGCATGCTTCCAATTAAACCTGTTGGACTATAACCTGGTGTTGTGTGATTTTTAACTTTGTACACCTCAGTCCAACACCGGCATCTCAGAAATCTTGTTTATTAATGATCAGTAATTCGAGTTCTTCCTCTCTCGAGTTCAAATGTTGCTACAGTGTGTTCTGGGTAATGATGTGCTTTAATGGTCTACCTGGAGCATTAAGGTGAGCCATTGGCCAGAAAAGAGGAAACATTTACTTTTTTGTCTTAAAAAGAGACGGTGGAAGTTGTCCTATTGCAAGAGATGCACCTTGATGACAAGGAACATTTGACATTACAGCAGGTCGGGCTTGATCGGGTTTATTTCTCGTCTTTTAATATTACGAGAAGGGGAGAAGCCATAATGGATAAAAATAAGCTTCCATTTAACCTACTAGATTGTATTTGACACTCACGCGAGGCTCATAATACCAAAAGCCTTGAACAATAGTAAAGAATATAGTATTTTGAATGTTTATTGCCCACCCGCAACCCGCCCCCCCCCCCCCCCCAACTCCCAGCGTGCCCTCTTAAATTCCTGGTAGATGCATTTTCCAAATTCAGTTATCTTGCATCGTGGCACATTATTCTAGAAGTTTTCAAAAGTCTTATGGACCCCACGGTGGACAGAGCGTCCGAAGGTGCCCCAATACCCTCGTTATAAGGTAAGAAAGTAGTGGTCATGTGTGCAGAACGAGAGCTGGTGGATGCCTGGTGGCAGATCCACATCACAATTAGGGATTTTATTTTCTTCTTTAACTGGCATAAATGCCACACGAGGGTTGATATCTTCCCCATTCCTGAAATAATCTTAGATTCTTTGCTTGTACAATTGGGAATATTACCATTTCTGACCATGATGCAGTATACTTATTGATTAAGATTAAGGGCAATATAACAGATTCGAGACACTAGCGAATGTATCCCTTTGTTCTTAAGATTAGTTGGTTAATTGAGTAGTTACATTAGATTACTTTCAGTGTAGAAACAGGCCCTTCGGCTCAAAAAGTCCACACCCACCCACATTTACCCCTAAGACTACAAGCAATTAAGCATAGCCAATTTACCTAACCTGCATATGTTTGGACTGTGGGAGGTAACCACGCAGACACAGGGAGAATGTGTAAACTCCACACAAACAGTCACCTGAGGCAGGAATTAAACCCGGGTCTCTGGCGCTGTGAGGCATCAGTGCGAACCATTGTGCCACTGTGCTGACCACTGCAATGTATTCAGGTCTTTCTTTGCCATTAATTCAGATTCAACCAGTAAATCATCCACTCTATGGGAAATTGCTAAGGCTTATGCCAAAGGAATAATTATTTCTTATGATGTTATAGAACGGGGAGCAGGAACGCTGGTTTGAGGCAAAGCTGTGGGCAGCCGAATGTACATACTGTGATTGTCCCTCAGTGGCTAAGCTGCAGAGGACAACAACGCTTCGGCTTACAGTGAATTCCACGCTCACACAGACAGCCACGAAGGAACTTACTTTTGCCATACAAAGGCTGTTTGAACATAGTGATAAGCCAAGCAGGTATTTATTCTATCTTGCCAGGAAAACGATCGCCCCTCTTAAGCCATTACCTCAATAAGGGAAGTTATTGGGATCCTTACCATCAATTCCAAAAAGATTAACATCTCCTGTCCGAGATGTTTCACCGACTTATTACAGACTGAACATTTTGATGTTAGATGGATTACGATGGAGTCATTTTTCAAGAACCTGGGTCTTCCAGGAGTAATCCCTGAATAGGTGTTGTGCCTTAATCCACCAATTTCAGCGCAGGAGGGTGTTAAGCAGCTTCAGAATGTAAAGGTGCATGTTCCTGACAGATTTCCTAGTGAGTTTTATAAATAATTTATAAACCTATTGTCAGGGTTGATGTTTAACGTGTTCCGTCACTCATACAATCGCCAACCCCTCCCTCCATCCTTAAGAGAGGCTGATATCTCTCTGATGCTGAAGAAATGAAGACCTCGGAGGATTGTGCTTCTTACACGCCAATCTCACTTTAAAATGTTGGTCTCAAAATCCTATCTGAGATCCGTGCATTAAGGTGGAAACCTTGCTGGCTTCCGTTGCTAAAGAGGACCAAACATGCTTTATAAAGGGCCGCAGATCTTCCTACAATGTTAAGAATTTACTCAATATGATCCAAGAGTGTCAACAACAATCTGTCCAGAGATTATTGATCTCTTCAGATGAGGGAAGGCATTTGATTGGGTTGAGTAGCCGGATCTCTTCTGTACATTAGAATGTTTTGGTATAAGCAAAGTTTTTATCAAGCTGGTGAGTGACATCCTCTGGCTGCGGTTCTCACTAATGGTGTGTCAACCGGTAATATTAATATTTATCCAGGCAGCCGACAAGGTTGACACCTTTCACCATTGTTGTTTACGTTGGGGATTGAGCCACAGGTGGAGGCCATCCGTAGGGATGCCACCATATCTGCCCCAGAGGTGGGATCGAAGTCTCGAAAGATTACATCGTATGCAGATGAGGGTCTTATGTTTTTGTCAAATCCCGCAATTTCGGTAGTTCATGTGATGCAATGCATTGATTCGCTTGTTGCCTTTCCGGGCGATAAGATTAATTTTACAACGTTGGAGGCCATGCCTATGGGAGGTCTTAGGGAAATACCTGATACTGGGCAAATCCTGGTTTCCTTTTAAATGGTCACGGGGGTGGTTTCCCTATTTCAGTATATTCATTACATTTGTCTTTGATCATTTATTTAACACGAACTATGTCCATTTGTTTGACAAAATTAAACAAGACCTTCAAAGATGGGAGGCATTTCCAATATCCTGGCTCGGTCAGATAGCTGTTATTAAAATGAAAGTCCTTCCTCATTTCCTACACCCAGTTCAAATGCTTTCTATGATGTTTCCCAGACAGATATTTCGGAAACATAATGGCTGGTTTAGCTCTTTTATTTGAGACCATAAGCGATTCTTTATCTAGCTAACAAAATTGCAACTGCCCCACAGATTGTAAGGAATAGATATCCCCGATTAAAAGCAATCAATTAAGTTTTTTTTCATCGTATGTTAGTGCCTGTGCTGCTGAGGTCTCGGCATCAATACGGCTAGACATTGAGCCCTCTCAGACAAAGTGAACCCTTATTAGTCTGTTGTTCTTAGATAAAATGACAACATTTATGGAATATTGTCATAAAATAATGATTATCAATACTGTTAAAACTTGAAGGACAATGCGTCAGATTGAGGGCAATACAATCAAAACCATGTTTCTTACCCCTATAATTGGTATACCGGGGATAATGGATTGCAGGTTTAAACTGTGGGCAGCGAGGGGGATACCTTGTTTGGGTGATTTAGAATTAGTAGTATCCCTAAAATGTGAAAACAGGTCCTTGGGCCCAGCAAGTCCACTTCGATCCTCTGAAGAGTAACCCACCCAGACCCATTCCCCTACCAACTTATATTTACCCTGATTAATGCCCCAACTTACAGATCCTGGAACATTATGAGCGATTGAGCAATGGCAAAGTCATCTAACCTGCACATCTTTGTGAGTGTGGGAAGAAAACTTTGCAGTCACAGTTGAAAATATACTAACTCCACACAGCCAGTCACCCAAGGCTGGAACCAAATCTGTGAGCCTGGTGCGGTGAGTCAGCAGTGCAAACCACTGAGCCACCACGTGTTACTTGAAGGAGAAACAATGATACCATTTGATCAAATAATTCGTAAGTATGGACTACCAAGTAAACATGGTTTTGGCTGTATTGCCTTCTGTTTTTTTTTCCAGACTAGAGATTTGATTAAAAAACACAATTTTTAAAGACACTTTTCGATCCGATACAGAGAAGCAGGTGATTATTGTAAAGAATACACTCTCTGTCAGTACCCTTTACCATTTGTTGGAGAGGGTCCCCGCAGACAAGACTGTGCAGCGTCGTGACGTCTGTGCGAGAGAGTTGGGGGTTTAGATCTTTTCGGAGACATGGGAGGATATTTGTGAAAATGCTCGAAGGATTTTGATCTGAAATAGAACCCATTCCATGCAGTTGAAACTTTTTCATAGGTTCTGTCTGACCCCAGATTTTCTCTCAAAATTCAAAGTGGGATTATCTTCAGCATGTCCTAAATGCAGAATGACTACAGACACTCTCACTCATTGCATGTGGTGCTGCTACTGGCTTCGTATATATTGGAGCACTGTGTTCGGTGTGGTAGAGTGGGTCTTGGGGATCGAATTGGAGATGGACCTGGTTTCTCTTTTCCTGGGCCTGCCCAGAGTATCTTACGCAGATGCACATGGGGAAAAAATATATCCTTACTTTCTGTGCTAGGAAAAATATTATGTTGTGTTGTATGTCTGAAAACTCCCCGGGTCTGTTGGGTCTTTGTAAGCTCATCATGGAGAATATCCCTTTGGACTTTCTCACCAGCATGGTGCACCAAAAAAACAGAGATTAATATAAGTCATAGAGTCATAGAGTCATGGAGATGTACAGCATGGAAACAGTCCCTTCGGTCCAACCCGTCCATGCCGACCAGATATCCCAAACCAATCTAGTCCCACCTGCCAGCACCTGGCCCATAACACTCCAAACCCTTCTTATTCATTTACCCATCCAAATGCTTCTTAAATGTTGCACTTGTATCAGCCTCCCCGACATCACCTGGCAGCTCATTCCATACACGTACCATTCTCTGTGTGAAATAGTGGCCCCGTAGTTCTCTATTATATCTTTCCCCTCTGACCCTAAACCTGTACCCTCTCGTTCTGACTCCCCGACCCCAGGGAAAAGACTTTACCTATTTAGCCTATCCATGCCCCTCATAATTTTGTAAACCTCGATAATGTCACCCCTTAGCCTCCGACGCTCCAGGGAAAACAGCCCCAGTCTGCTCAGCTTCTCTCTATAGCTCAAAACCTCCAACGCTGGAAACATCCTTGAAATATTTTCTGAATCCTTTCAAGTTTCACAACATCTTTCCGATAGGAAGGAGACCAGAATTGCACGCAATATTTCAACACTGGCCTAACCAGTGTCCTGTACAGCCGCAACATGGTCTTACAACTCCTATACTCAATACTCTGACCAATAAAGGAAACTCCTTCTTCACTCTCCTATCTTCCTGCGACTCCACTTTCAAGGAGCTTTGAACCTGCACTCCAAGGTCTCTTTGTTCTGCAACACTCCCTGCGACCTTACCATTAAGTGTATAAGTCCTGCTAAGATTTCTTTCCCAAAATGCAGCACCTCGCATTTATCAGAATTAAACTCCATCTGCCACTTCTCAGCCCATTGTCCATTTAGTCAATCTGAGGTGACCCTCTTCGCTCTCCACTACACCTCCAATTTTGGAGTCATCTGCAAACTTACTAATTGTACCTCTCATGCTCGCATCCAAATCATGTATGTCAATGACAAAAAGTAGTGAATCCAGCACCGATCCTTGTGGCGCTGTACTTGTCACAGGCCTCCAGTCTGAAAAACAACCCTCCACCACCACCCTCTATCTTCTACCTTTGAGCCAGTTCAGTATCCAAATGGCTAGTTCTCCCTGTATTCCATGAGATCTAATTGGGAACCTCATCAAAACCCTTACTGAAATCCATATAGATCACATCTACCCCGCTGCCCTCATCAATCCTCTTTGTTACTTTTGCAAAAACCTCAATCAAGTTTGAGACATGATTTCTCACATACAAAGCCATGTTGACTATCCCTAATCAGTCCTTGACTTTCCAAATGCACAGCCTGTCCCTCAGGTTTGCCTCCAACAACTTGCCCACCACTAACGTCAGGGTCACTGGTCTATAGTTCCCTAGCTTGTCCTTAACACCCTTCTTTTTCAATGGCACAACGTTAGCCAACCTCCCGTCTTCCGGCACCTCACCTGTGACTATACATAGTGCAAATATCTCATCAAGAAGCCCAGCAATCACTTCTCTAGCTTCCCACAGAGTTCTAGAGTACACCTGATCAGGTCCTGGGGATTTAACCACCTTTACCCGTTTCAAGACATCCAGCACTTCCTCCTCTGTAATATCGACATTTTGCAAGGTGTCACCATCTATTTCCCGACATTTTTTATCTTCCATATCCTTTTCCACAGTAAATACTGATGCACAATACTCCTTTAGTATCTCCCCCATACTTCCTGTGCAAGTAAAAATATTCTGTTGTGTTGGATGTCTGAAAAACCTCCGGGTCTGTTGGGTGGTTGTAAGCTCGTCATGGAGAATATCCCTTTGGACATTCTCACCTGTATGGTGCACCGAAAAGCAGAGATTTGTATAAGATATGGCAACCCTTTTTGGATTACCGCGATACAGGCTTATCTGCCACTCAAAAGGGTTTTTATATCGCCATGACGATATTGTCTAATGAATCACATATTAAGAATTATGAACGTATGTATGTGTATCAGTTCATGCTCTCAAATAACGAGAGCTATCACTTTGTTATGCTGAGCCGTATTATTTATTTATTATTTATTGTTTATTTTTGTTTTTCTTCTGTCCGCTTAGAGACTTTAACTTATTTTTTATATACATGCACATGGGTGTAATCTTGTTCAGTTATTTGACTTGTTTTGTTATTGGTTTAATATAAATAATAAAATAACTTTTAGAAAAAATATTTTGTTAAAAAATTAAAATGCTAACATTGATAGATTAGAGTCCCAAATAACTCTCACTAGAGACACAACTCATGATGGTTTACGTTGAAGGTCACCACACGGGTGATGGGGTGAGGTTGAGAGAACATCCCCTTCATGGTAACCTCTGTTAGTGTGTGGAATTGAACCTGCGCTGGTGGCCTTCCTCTGCATCACAAACCAACCATCCATCCAACTGAGTGGGAGAATGTGTAAATGTTACACACAGAATCAGTCACAAAAAAAGGCAAGGGAAATTTTAATGACAAGGAAAAGGGTATATTTGAGATAAAAATGTTCTCTGTTAGAAATTGTATTTTATAATGAGGCAAGTGTTTGGAAGCTGTCTTTGGTTGAATACAATAAGGTGAGACAAGTGAAATAACCAGAATGACTAATTGTGGTTGAATACCGATAGCCATAAAGTAAGTGCATGTGTTTGATTGGTCTGTGGAAAGCCTGCTGACTGTTGCATGAATTTATAAATCAGATGAAATATATTGTAAGGAGAGTCTGTCCCCATGGGAAATGCCTTCTGAACACATGCGAGAAGAAACCCGGGGTATGAAGTGTCTGAGAATCGTCTGCTCAGTAACAGGAACCTGGGGGTTGAATGACTGGAAGTTCCAGTAACATGGAGCTGAGAAAACCATCAGATCACCCCCAAACGTATTGAATGTTGGAGCATATTTGAAGTACTGAATGGCCTCATGATGGATTTTAATTGTGTGTAATTTGAATAACGTACATCTCTACTCCATCATCTTACGTGTTACACACTGGGGCACAGCCGTTTTCGTGAAACTGGGAATAAGTTGGAACAATACCTGGAACATTCCATAATTGACATTCTGCAGAATATTCTCTAACTATGTGGGGGGGGGGGCATTAGAAAGGCAAGAGAGAAAGAGACGGTAGGTGCTGCATGCAGTAGTGTAAGTGGTGGAGCATGAGCCTTGTTCGGGGGTCGGTGCTATAACAGATATACAGTGAGTGTGAGGGAGCAGAGAAAATATGGTGACCCTTATCCTGACAGAGTGGGGAAGCTTATTGATGCTTGTCCTGTTTTGCTGGACATTTCTTCAGACCCCAGAAACTGCACTGAGCTGGGTGGTGAGCTCAGCCCATGCTCGGTGGATCTGGTAGTGTGGCCCCGTTTGGGAAGAGATGCTAGCGCATCCACCAGGACCTCCGTGCTGCTGTCGACAAACCGTAGTGTAATTTCCCCTTCATTGCCATGCTTGGGGAAAATGTGCAGGGCAGCTCCAAACTGAGAAAGCGCAACCGTGTGCCCATTGATCTTTTAAAGATGGCACCAGTGTCAGGGATTACGGAATATCCAGGGGCATCCGGGCGACTGTGAGTACCTCCAGTCATGATGGGTGGGAGAATAGGGCTGGCATTGTATGGGAGGGACACTATGGAGTGGGATGCGTAGTTAATGAGATCAGTTTGGTAAGATAGCACCATGAAACTAGCTCGGCCTCGTGCCGACAACCCCTCTGTCACACTCAATGAAAATGTCACTGAGACAGTTTTTTGTTAGTTTCAGCCCAGTGAGGCGAAGACTCTGCTGTCCTCACTCCCAGTTACAAAGTTGCAGAACAAATGCTCATCCTAAACTCTCCATCACCTGAACTCACAGCAATATCCCTTTCACTCATAATTCTTCGAAATACTGACCCGTGTTACATGATACTATTGAAATGTCTTCATTTTAGCATTCTAAACCTGTGAACATATCCTTCCATGAATTTTATCTCAGTCTCTCCCCCCCCCCCCCCCCCCCCCCACCCTGTCTTCACACCAAAACACACTCATTACAGTCATATTGCACGAGACTGCCAGTATGACTGGCCATTTAGCCCAGCTGGTCCATGGCAACCAAAATGTCCATCCAGACTCACCCCATTCCCCTGCCCTTGTTCTGTATCCCTCTAATCCTTTCCTATCAGTGTATTTGTCCAAATGCCTTTTCAATGTTGTTATTGTACCCACCTCAATCACTCCCACTGACAGCTCAGTCCATATGCGTACCACACTCTATGAAAAAAAGTTGCACCTCAGTTTCCTTTTAGTATTTTTTATCATTTCCAAACATTAATGGATGTCCTCTAGTCCTCGATTCCACAACCTTGTGAACAAATTTTGAAGTATTCACCCCATGCACACCTCTCATGATTTTATAAGGGCTACACTTCTATAAGAACCCTCTCACTTTCCTACGCTGTAAAGAAATAAGTTCGAACCTGTCCAACCTCTGCCTATAACTTAGAGCCTTTAGCCCAGGAAACATCTTTGAAAATTTGTTCTACCTACTTTCTCGTTCAATAATATCCTTTCTAGAGCAAGCTGAACAAAACTGAACACAATACTCCAACTGCAGCCTTACCAACATCCTGTACAACTTCAACATAACGTCCCAACTTCTATACTCAATGTGCTGATGAAGGCCAATGTGCCAACAGCCTTCTTGACTGTCCTGTGTATCTGTGACTCAAATTTCAGACAACCGTGCACCTGATGTCCAACGTCCTTTTGTTCTACTACACGCCTGAAGGCACTGTCATTCGTCATTAAATTCCTACCTGGATTTGATTTTCCGAAATGCAAGACACTTATCTATATTAAACTCCATTTGCTATTTCTCAGCCCACTTCCCCAGCTGATCAAGATACTGCTGCAATTTCTGATAACGTTCCTCACTTTAAATGATGTCTCCCAATTTAGTGTCATCTGCAAACTTACTAACGTTGCGTTGTGCACTCTGGTCCAAATCATTGATATAGATAACAAACAGCAATGGGCATGAACCGATCACTGAGGCAGTTCACCAGTCACAGGCCTTCAGTCCGACGAGCATACCTCTCCCATAGGCATTTGCTTCATAACGTCAAGCCAACTGTGTCGCCAATTTGCCAGTTTACATTTGAGTCCATGTAATCTCACCTTCCAGAGCGGCCTACCATGTGGAACCTTATCAAAGGCCTTACTGAAATCCATATAGAATATGTCTACCACCTTGCCCTCGTCAACTTTCCTGGTCACTTCCTCAAAAAGTCTATCAAAATTTCTCAGGCATGATCTGCCATGCACAAATCTATGCTGACTGCTCCAAGTCAAACTCTGTCTTTCCAAATGCATACAAGACTTATATCTCCGTACCTTCTCAAGTGGTTTCCAGAAACAGAAGTGAAGCTTGCTGGTCTATATTTCCCAGGCTTTTCTTTGCAGCCCTTCTGAATAAGGGCACAACATTTGCTACTGCCCAGTCTTCTGGGACCTTACCCCTGAACTATCTTCTCTCGCCTCGTGCCGTGCTCTTAGATATATCTGGTCAGGACCAAGAGATTTATCTGATTTTATGCATTCTAATATGTCCATCAGCACCTCTACTGGGATATGAACTGTGCCAAGATATCACAACTAACCTCCCAAAGGTCACAGGTCTTCATGTCTTTCTTCATGATTAACACAGAGGGGAAAATGAGGACCTCACCCATCTCTTGAGGTTTTACACATGCATGCCTATTTTGGATTTTAAGGCGTCGTATTCACTCTCTAGTTGTTCTTTTTCTTTATTACACTGAATTTGGATTCACCCTAATCTGCTCAGACAAGGCTATCTCATACCCCCTTTTCCGCCTTGCTGATTTCCTTATTCAGTAAACTCCTGTATCCTCTGTGTACCTCCAGAGATTCCCTTGGCCCCAGCTGCCTGTACCTGAGCGACGCCTCCTTTTTTTTCTGGTCAGAGCCTCAATATCTCTTGTCATCCAGGGTTCTCTCTTCCAGCCTCACTTTCCCTTCAGCCTCACAGGAACATGCAGACCTTGAACTCGAGCTATCTCACTTTTGAAGCCCTCCCACTTGCCCGGGATCCTATTACCTGGAAACACACTACTCCAATCAAGCCCTGCAATCCCCTGCCTAATTCCAACAAAATTCGCCTTGCCCCAATTTAGAACTTGAATCTGTGGACCAATTTTGTCCCTACCATCTATTTTAACATTAATACAGCTCTGGTTACTTTTCCCGAAATGCTCCCCCAGTTTACCTCCGTCACCTATCCATTCCTATTTCCCAACAGTAGGTCGAGTTTGTCCCTTCCCGAGTAGGATACTCTATGTATTGCTTGTGGAAACTTTCCGAACACACTTAACAAATTACGTTCCATCTAAGTTCTTAACCCTCTGGAAGTCCCCGTCTATGTTAGGATAATTAAAATCACCTATGATGAGAACCCAATTGCTCCTGCAAGTCTCACCAGTCTCCCTGCATATTTGTTCGTCTAATTCCCATTGATTATTTGAAGGCGTATAGTACAATCACTACAACATCACCATCCCCCTCTTAATTGTTTGCATCGTTTACAAAATCTCCTTGGATATTATCTCAGTTATTTCATCTTTAAATATTAGAGTGATACGCACCTTAATCAGAACTATTGGTATTTAAATTGTTTCCATTTACATCTCTTCCTCGCAGTGACTTTCACATTCGCAGCACCCCTTGTCAAGGCACAGTGGAGATATGGAGCTGGAAATGGATGGGAGGTGCACATCCTGTCAGTTCCAAAATTGGCTGCAAGTTTCCCCACACTGGGCTGCGATCTAACACAGTGTTACCGAACAATGCAACAGCCTGGGTTTATATATGAATGAACCAGTGCGGACTGCACAGCTCCCCATGCTGGACATTTAGCCCAGGATTATAGATCAAGCATTGAAGTGGGCTACACAGAGTTTCACTCTGGACATTGCTGGGTTACATACAGCTGTACACTAGCCGGATCTACACAGTGCTCCATCCTGAATATGTAAAGGACGGGCTGGTTATGTGAGTTAAATTGCGAATGT
The DNA here is from genome assembly GCF_047496795.1 of Chiloscyllium punctatum. NCBI lineage: Eukaryota > Metazoa > Chordata > Chondrichthyes > Orectolobiformes > Hemiscylliidae > Chiloscyllium > Chiloscyllium punctatum. The sequence goes on along the minus strand of NC_092766.1, from coordinate 53,558,128 downwards.
GAGAGAACTGAACATCTTGCAATGCCTTTATTTTGTGTTTTAATTCTTGTTATTAGACCCTTCAAATCCAGACTCATCCGGTTAGACCCGACCCTCTGGATGAGTCATGGTGACTGTTGTTGCAGCATCTGGGTCTGCAACATGACCAACAAATGGAGCAGAGGCTGCAGAGAGGGGCGTCTCCGTAAAATGGAATGAGGGAATCACCATCAGATCAGCCGTGGTCTTAGTGAATGGTGGGGCAGGATTGAATGGACCACTGATGCAACTTATTCATATATTTGCGTTTGTTCCAAGCAAACTCCCCTTCTCTCCCAGTGTCCCATACAGGTGGGGAGTGAGTCACCTCCTCCTGTTCCTGCGAAACAGGATCGTCGGGCCTCAGTCGCCTCCAGATTTCCCTGTGCCCCAGTTTTGAGCAGTTGAGTGATTCCCTCCTGATCCCAAGTTTGTGAAAATAGATGTCCTCCTCCTGCTCCTGAGTAACAGGCTCCATTAGCTCTGTGCTCACCTGCTGCTCCTGTGGAATTGAGGTGAGGGACTGAATAGCCTCTTCACATTCTTTGCAGCTTTTCATGACAAAAATCCTTTCTCCTGTTTCTGTAAAACATCATCAAATTCTGAATGATGTATTTTTGTATTTGACTCTCAGTAATTGAGCAAAAAAGCCGACTGGCAGAATTCAGAAGCTGAGTAGCCTCTTCCTGTTCCAGTGTTATGCACTGAAGAGTCAATAGACTCTCAGAGATGTACAGCAAGGAAAAGATGTCATCCATACCGCCAAATATCCTAAATTAATCTCGTCCCCCTTGTCAGCAGGTGGCCCATCTCCCTCTACACACTTCCCATGCATATATCCATCCAAATATTTTTTAAACGGTGTAACTGTACCTGCCTCCACCACCTCTTTTGTCTGTTCAATCCATACACACAGCGGTCTCTGTGTGAAAATGATGTCCCTAATTTCCCTTTTTAAATCTTTCTCCTCTCACCTTAAACCTTTGACTTCTAATTTTGGACTCGTCTATCCTGGGAAAAGACATTGACTGTTTACCTTATCTATTCCCCTCATGATTTTAGAAATCGCTTTAAGGTCCCCCCTCAGCCTCAACACTTGAAAATAGTCCCAGCCTATTCAAACTCTCCCTGTAACTCTGACCCTCCAACATCTGCAACATACTTTAAAATCTCTTCTGCATCATTTCAAGTTTGACAACGCCTTTCCGACAGCACGGAGACCAGGATTAAAGGCAGTATTACAAAAGTGGCCAAACCAATGTCCTGTACAGATTTTGTCATGCAAATGTTTCGACTCAAAGCACGCACCAATAAAGGGAAGATTACCAAATGCCTTCATCACTGCGCTGTCTACCTGTGACAGCACTTTCAAGGAACGGAGAACCTGCACCACGAGGCGAGCTTTGCTGCCTCACAGGGCAGCGACCTGGGTTTAATTCCATCTTTGAATGACTCGCTGTGTGGAGTTTGTACTTTCTCCCCGTGTCTGTGTGAGTGTCCTGCGGGTGATATGTTTTACTCCGACAGTACAAGGATCGATTGGCCATGCTAAATTGCGCACCGTACCCAGGGATGTGCAGGGAAGGTGGATTAACCATGGGAAATGCAGGTTCAGAGTGATAGGCTATGGGTTTATCCAGTGGGATACTCTATAGAGGGTCGGTGTGGCCTCTATGGGCCGAAAAGCCTGTTTCCTAACTGTAGGGATTCAATACTTTCTATGGAGTTCTATCATGTCTTGCCTTGATTTGTCTTGCCAAAATGCAACACCTCACATGAAACTAAAATATACTCTATCTGCCACTCCTCGGTTCACCTAAACAAGGTCGCATTATAGTCTGAGAGATCATTCTTCACGGTCACAAAATTTGTTATTATCTACAAACTTACAGACCATTCTTCATATACTCAAATGTAAATGATTTGTATCAGTGACAAAAGGCAGTGGACCCACTATTGATCTTAGCGGCACGCCACTGGTCACAGGTCTCCACGCTAAATGAACAAATGTCCACTCTCACGGCCTGTCTCCAATATTCAAGAACATTTTGGATCTAAATGCCGAGCTCCCCCTGGATCCCAGCCAGTCTAACCTTCCTAACCAGTCTCCCATGTAGCCCATTGTGGTTTCCTTCCTGAGTCCCATAAAGACACCATCAACTGGCCTATCTTCATCAATCATCTTCATCACTTCCTCAAAAGGTTACACCGAGTCAGTGAGACCTGATCTCCAATGGACAAAGACCCTCTTCAGTCCTTGTCTTTTCAAATGTATACACATCCTTTCCCACAAAATTCCCCTCCAACAATTTAGTCACCATTGACGTCAGGCTCACTGATCTATAGTTACCTGTTTTTTGTCCCTTACATTCTTAAATAATCACACAATGTTAGCTGCTCTCCAGTCTTTTGGCACTTCACCTGTGGAATCAGTGATACAAATACATCATCAAAATGCTGAACAATCTCCTTCCTGGCTTCCCACAAACATTTGGGATATAACTGATCAGGTCCCAAGGATTTGTTCACCATTATGTGTTTTAAAATGTCCAACCCCTCCTTGTAATATAGACACCTTTCAATGTTTCACTGTATATTTATTCATTCTCTCGCTCTTGGAACCTCCTCCTCATTAAATACTGAGGAGAAATTTTTGTTTCGTGTGATTCTACACAAAGATAGTTTTACTGATCTTTAACGGGCCCTGTTCTCTCCCAAGTTAATCCTTTGCCATTAAAGGATTTGTAGAATTTCTTCAATGCCTCGTTAACCCTATTTTTACAGCTATCTCATGTCCACATTTTTCTGGCCAGATTTCCACATTGACTATGCACTTGCTGCCCTTATACACCTCTCGGGATTCACTTGATCTCAGCTCTGTTTACCTGACATATGCCTCCTTCCTTACCTTGACCATAACATCAATATATCTAACCATCCAGCACTCCTTGCACCCACCAGCCGTGCCCATCTCACTAATAGGAACACGTTGGCTCTGGACTCTCTGAAACAAGGTTTTGATGGACTCGCGTTTTCCAACCATCCCTTTACCTGCGAATAGGGTATTCCAATAAGCCTTTCACAGGGGTCTCCTAACACTTTCAAAATTAGCCTTGTTCAAAGTTAGAACTTTAATGTTTACATCAGGTCTTTCCTATTCCACAACTAATTTAAAACTAATATTAATGTGTAACAGAAAGTTAAAGAAACACTTGCTGCCCCTCTGTAACAAGCTCGAGAGGCTGAATGGGCTCCTCGTGGCCCTGTGTAATAGACTGGAAAGGCTGAATGGCCTCCTCCTGTCCTAGTGTAACAGACCCGAGACATTAAATGAGACACAACCCGTGGATTACGAGCAGCCGTTAAACTGTATCTGATGGAGGTCCATCCCTTCTCAATTACAGAAACACAACCAACACAATATATTCCCGGTGCCCACTCAGTAACACCTCATGCAGCTGCATCGACACATCTCTTTGTTTTGAATGATTCTGTTGGTAAAATGTGCTGAAAAATGTGTTGCTGGAACAGCACGAAACGTCGATTCTCCTGCTCCTTGGATGCTGCCTGATCTGCTGCGCTTTTCCAGCAACACATTTTTCAGCTCTGATCTGCAGCGTCTGCAGTCCTCACTTTCTCCTTGTTGACAAAATGTGCCAATATTCTAGATTTCCTCCTTTTCAAGTAGCAACAGTCTAATATGAGCTGAATGGCCTTCACTTATCCCTCTATAAGAGGCCCATAGGGGCAGAATTGCTTCGGCCTGTTGTTGAGCAGCACTCTCAATGCTCTGTCTCAAGGTTATGAAAGGATTTGGTAGCAGGGCACGTAAAACCAGGAGTAGCCTCACACTGGTCAATAAGGAATCTAGAAACTTGCCCACACGACCTTTCGTTATGCAACCTATCTGATATTTTATAACTGCTTCTTTCATAAACAGAGTGGAACATATATAGACCACTGCAGTGTTCTGTTAATACTCTCATATCCAAGTTTAAAAAAAAGATTTAAAGATTTATGGTCCATTCCATTTTTTATTGTCCATTACATCCAAACCCAGTACATGTTCTCCTTTGTAGTTATATGAAAAGTGACTCGTGAAACTGGTTAATTGAGCCTGTTTGCTCAGTAATGATTTGGAGATGCCGGTGTTGGACTGGGATGTACAAAGTTCAAAATCACACAACACCAGGTTATAGTCCAACAGGTTTAATTGGAAGGACACCAGCTTTCCGAGCGACGCTCCTTCATCAGGTGATAGTGCAGGACACACTTCGAAGGCACAGAATTTATAGCAAAAATCTATAGTGTGATGTAACTGAAATTATACATTTAAAAATGCATTGATTTTCTGTTGGGTTTTTCATCTGTTCGAATACCATGAAAGTTTCACTTCTTTCTTGTGTAAATCACAAAACCTTTTTTAAAAGATAAGTTGCATTCTCAGGTTAGCTGTAACAGTGAGTTTTAGATGGACAATATGTGTTCTCTGTCTATGCCATGATGGTTAGATTGATTCTAATCTGAAAAGTGAGATAACAGAGTTTTACATGAATCCATGCAGTTTTTGAGCTCAGAGGTTTAAATGAATTCATGCAGTTTTTGAGCAAACTACAATGTAACTCTGCAAGTACAAATTCATCCCACAACATATATGTGTGTATGTGGGTCTTTGTCGGTTTGTGTGTCTGTGTCTGTCTGGGTTGGGGGGTTTGTGAGTGTGAGAGAGAATGTATATATGTGTGGAGTGATGTAGAGTGTCTTAAGTCTGTGACGGGGTGTATGTGTGAGTGTGGGAGTGTGTGTGCGTGTCTGGGGTGGGGGGCTTTGACTATCAGTGAGAGAGAGTGTATATACGTGTGCATGAGTGTAGAGTGGTCCCAGTCTCTGAGAGGATGCCGTGTGAGTTTGGGAGTGTGTGTGTCTGTAAGGGTGTGTGTGAGTGTCTGTGTGCGTGTCTGCGTACATGTGTGTCCGTATGTATGTGTGTGTATAGGAGTGTCTGTGTGTGTGTGTATAGTGCAATGGTGGTCACCTGTAATGTGACATGAACTCAAGGTCCCGGTTGAGGCCCTCCCTACGTGTACCGAAACTTTTGCTGCTGCCTCTCCTGAAGTCCGCCTTGGAGGCTGGTCACCAGAAGGCCCGATGTTGAAGATCTTGGACCACTGAAGTGTTCCCCAACTGGGAGGGAACCCTCCTGTCTGTTGATTGTTGTGCGGTGCCCATTCATTTGTTGTCGTAGCCTTTGCTCGGTTACCCAGTGTTTGTTCAGTGACTGTGATTAATGCCAATCTCCATGGATTCTAATTATTCCAGTGGAGGGTTTCCATCTTTAAATGATAATTGGGCGCCGTTCAATGTGATATCCCATAACATGAGCGGGAGCATCACCGACAGCACTGACAGGGATCAGCAGATTTGGAGAGAGGGCGAGGAGTGATCAGAATCTGAGAACATTAGACTGGAATGTTCCAAAAATGTATCAGAATCTGGGAACATTAGACTGGCATGTTCCAACAACAGACAGGAGTTTATCCAATTATGTTTGGTATCTTTCTGCATTTAATTGGTTGTCATTATCATTGTGGATCTATTACGCTCTTCTCATTATTCAATATTTTTATTATCCTTTCCTGGCTATCGTTGGTGTTCCTGGTGAGTGTCACTGTCCGGATTTTTCTTTCTATAAACCGGTTATGACTGTATTACAGTTCTTTTATATCGTCTACACATCTTGCCCTATTATCTTCCTGTTGAAACTCTCAATCCATAGATTCACTCTACACACTACTACTAACTACATCAAGGAATGTGTCCCATTCCTGTCTCCCTCTCTGCGCTGTCAGTATTACTCATGGGTCTCTATGTTGACCTACTCAGTTTTAGCGGAGAACTACAATTTATTGTATCATTGCCCTTGTTCGTGAAGTATTAACAGCATGGAGATCATTCTCTAATGTTCTGGATACAAACTCCACTTCCTTCCACTGTTTCCCTCCCATCCCTGGCCAATATCTGCGACTGAAGCAGACAAGTCACAACTGTGGGTTATCCCTTTGACCATGAGCTGATTCCTGACACCATACCCTGACTATTTCTAACTTGAAATACTCACCATTCCAGAATATATCTCACTGGCTTATTCCATCTCCTGTTTGATACTTGAGCTATGAAATACAGGCTTAAGGAAGCCAAAATTTGCCGAAGCAAATCTGATTCGAACTCACACCAAACTCCCATCCATCTGTCATTCATGTGCATGCCGATGTATATTGCTATTGTGTCTGGCAATGCCTTTATTTTGACATTCTCAAACACTTTATCTCATTTGTCCATGAAATTTCTCTCGTTCTCTCTGTTGATTAATAAAAAGCCTGCTAGTTGTTCTTATTTAAAATAATTTCCTCCATGTGCGTTCCTTCTCAAACAATGAGTTTTGCATTCAACCTCGCCTATCATACACACACACGCACTCTCCCTCAGTTTCTGATGAACACACACACGCAGCAAATCTTCCCGTTGTCGGCAGTAATCTGATGCGAGTATGGTTAGAATATGATAGCAAAGTCTGCAATGCTCTCATGCTGTGCAGATAGTGCAGTTTATGAGCAACACACTAGCATGGTCTGCACAGCTCTCCATGCTGGGCTGTTATCATCTCCCAGTTTATGTTGTTTGTGGTGTTCTGTCAAGCAGATTCAGAATATGATGTAACAAACCATTCCAGGTGATCTGACAATGCTTTTATTCAATGTTCACATTCTTGTAAGTTTTCTGTCGAAGATCTCATTTTTTCAATTAGTCCCACTGCCCTGTCTTTTTCCCCATATTTCCACAACATCTTTTCAGTTAATTAACTGTCTGTTTCTGTCTTTAGTGTGAATCTTTCTGTCCCTCTGCATCTTTCCCTAGCCTTTGCTTTTGGCTCCCTAGTGTATCGAGTGCAATCATTGTGAAGCTGGGAAACATTGAAATGGTGTGTGTCAGGCTGTTGTTCACTTCCCGGTATGTCCCATGAATGGTCCATGGACAGGGGTGTTTCAGAAGTTATGAGACACATCCTTGTAACTTGGTCTGTAGCTGAATTTGTCCCTCTCAGGTGACCTTGCGATCAGTAGCACGAGGAAGCCCCTAGAAAAAGGACCAGGCATCTAAATTGTGTGACAATGCTGTCACTTAAAAAAAAAAGTTATTTTCTCCTTTTTTTCAAAATGAGAGGTCTTAAAGCCAAACTGCCTGCTGAAAACGGCTCAAGTAAATAACTTACGACGCTTTTAGGGTTTTTAATAAACAGTAGTAACAACGGCCTAGTAACTTATCCCCAGCTGCTACTCTCTCTGAAACCTCACTTGATGCTGTTTCCTCCTGGATTGGAGAACTGTAAGCAAGAATGCATGTCTGGATGTTCCTTTTTGCCAAGGGGTGCGTTTATGGGATGTTAGTATATTGGAACAGTTCATCTGTAGAAGGTACTGTATCCATTATTCAGTTAAGGTTTCCAATAGTTAAATTATTCTAATTTCTCTTCATTATGTATGGATTTTCATTAGAGTGTTTAAATATATTGTGTTTTGCTTCATGGTGAGTGGTTTGACGAGTACCATCACATCTGGAACACCCAACTCACATCTACCTTTAAAATAAGAAAAGGTTGGCATCCAAGCGACACTCTTAAAATAGTTTGAGGCAGTCTGGTTGGTCTATGGCAACTTGGGGACTCTTGTCTGGTTCTAAATCGATAATACCAAATTGGGTTTAGAATTACAATCCCTACTGTGTGCAAAAGGCCATTCGACCCACCAAGTCCACACCGACCCTCCGAGGAGGAACCTACCCAGACCCATTCGTCTATCCTATTATTACACATTTACCCCGACTAAGGCTCCTAACCTATACATTCCTGAAAACTATGAACAATTTAGCATGGCCAATTTACCTGACATGCACATCTTTGGATTGTGGGAGGAAACCAGAGAATCCAGAATAAGCTCATGCAGACACTGGAGATTATGCACCGGGAGACTATTGGGTTCAAAGGTCGTGTATGGTCGCTGTTAATGTCTTTTGTTGTGGATGTTAAATTCGGTTGGTTTAAACAGTGTTTTGTGTATGAAGATTCTTTCATCATTAAGAGTTCTCTGGGTGTGGAGGAAGTGAAGTTGGGGGTTTTACAAAAGGTAATGAAGGCAAAGCTGGAGGAATTGGCAGACAAGCTGGAGTTGGGTTTGCTTTTGTCTGTGAGAAAATGAGAGATAATTACAGCTCGAGCTTGGCAATTACATTTGGTAGAACTGCCATCAGACTCTTTGGAAACGGCAGGAATTCAATTTCAAATGAGGCACTTTGAACATGTGAAGGAATTGAAACAGTTTGAATTATGATGAAAAGTAGAAATAAAAGGAAAGGAAATAAAGAAGAAAGAGAGAAAAGGACAGAAGAAAAACAGAGTTTTAACTTAAAAAGTTAGCAATTTGAGAGGAAAGTTGACATAGAAGGCGGAGATGATGGTAGACGGTCGGCTGGATGAGGAGGATAGTGAGGCTGAACAACCCTATTGTAACCAATGGACTAATGGGGTTCTGTTTAAATGCATTCAGGCATTATCTAAATTTGATGAGAAGGATGTGGAAGCCTTTTGAATTTCATTTGAGAAAGTGGCTAAACAAATGCAGTGACCAGTGACCATGTGGATTTAGTTTATCCAAACAAAGCTGATAGGTATTTGCATCCCTATCGGGGGAGGTATCTGGCTAGTATGGGGTGGTGAAGAAAGCCATCTGAAGTGCATATGAGCTTGTGCCAGAAGCCGATAGAGAGCATTTCAGGAGTCTAAAAAGGTTTCCCTGGTTAAACGCACATTGAGTTTGAAAGAATCAAACAAAGTAATTTAGAAAAGTGGAAAAAGGTATTAAAACAGAGCAAACCGATGACACTCTCAGAGAGATTCTTATTTTGGAGAAGTTCAATAATTCACTTCCTGCAGTCGTGAGAACTCGTGTGGAAGAACAGAGAGTTACAATGGCAAGACTAGAAGCTGAAATGGTTGATGATGATGATTGGGTTCAGAAATCAAAGTTTGGTTTCTTTGAGAGGTTGAGAAGAATGTGTGAGATCTTCTTAAAACATATACCTGTGAGAGTAAGATTAACTGGCATAGGCCAGGAGTAGCAGGTAAAGAGGTTAGAGCATTAAGCGGTACAGAAGTATGTAACTCTTTTATGCTGAGACATGTGGAGCTATGTCTTTCAGAAGGACTGTTGGAAAGATGAGAAGTGCTACATTATGTAACGTGTGGTTGGAGTGTCCAGTGGAAACATCAACAGATTTATTCTCCAATGGGGAAGGAGGCCTTGAGCTTGGTGTTGGTGTTACAACATTTCAGCATTTAAATTGCGAATAACATACATGAGACAAACCTTTCTCACTGATCGTGACCCGGTAAAGTTTTTGCAGAAGTCTAAGGAGAAAAATACCAGTCTGTTTCGATTGAGCTTATTATTGCTGCCATTCAGTTTGAAATTATACAGGTGACAGGGCGAGAAAACCTACGTTTTGACAGGTTGTGGAGACTTGGCCGGAATAAAATGATTGAAATCGAAACTAGTTGTGAACATTTATATGCTCACAGTCAATGTAATGCATGTGCATTTCAGTCTACTAATAGAGGAAGATTAGGAGGTCTAAAATGAATCCACCGTTGTATATTGATGGATTATTGTATTAAAGATGGGGTTGTGAGTATACTATCACTGTAAAAAGGTTATTGTCTCTGGGTGTTTTTTTTTGAAGAGAGGTTTTAAAGGTAGAGGTGCAGAACTGCTGTCTGAAAACAGTTTAAGTAAATAACTGAGATTTTAGGTTTTATTAAAACGGAAGTAACGATGGAAGGGCAGAGCTTCAGCTCTCCCAGACCAGTTTTTCTCATTTTGTTTTTTGCTGCAGCATTCAGAAGCTGCTTGGGATCCCAAAAGGGTTGGAAGTTACGATAAATGATCCCCACCTGCTTTTCTCTCTGAGATCTCTGTTCATGTTTCCTCCTGGATTGGAAAACTGCTGTAAAGATCTGTATTTGAATATATCGTTGTGCCAAGCGGTCTATACCAAGAAGGTACGGTATCTAATGTTTGTGTAAGTGTTCCAACATATAAGCTATCCAAAATGTTCTTTTATTTGATTTTATTTTAACTACAGCATATGAATAGATTATAGTTTGCTTAATGTCGAGTGGTTTGACCAGTCACAACATATCTGTAAAGCACACTTCCCATCTATATTCAAAATAAGGAAAGGTTTGGATCTAAACAGCCGTCTTAAAATATTTTGCAGGGATGTGGTCTGGTTCACAACACTTGGACCGAGGGGTTTCTGACTGGCTCCTGTATTTGAAAATTTAGTGGAGAAGCAGGGGATGGTTTGCTGGAGGTTGTGCTGTAAGTTGCCTCAGACATTCAGGGAGACCTGAGGATTTGGCGACCCAACTCTGGATAGAGCATGGGGACTGTAGTTACAACATCTGGGTCTGTAACATGAACAACAAATGGAGCAGAGGCTGCAGAGAGGGGAAGCTCTGAAACCACGCAGTGAGTGTGTGTGGGGAAAGGGATCTGCTGTGTCCACCCCGAGTTTTCGAGCACCAGCTTCCCAAGCTCCACTTAACCCAGGAGCAGAGTGTGAGGGGACCCTGACTGAACAAGGAGCTGGTCACAGAACGGTATCACCTCCTTCAATACGACCTGCAGCTTCACACCAGGGGGAAGATGGTGCTGCCAGTGGCTGTTAGGGTCACTGTTTCATTCAGCTTCTATGATCTGGATCTTTCCAGGCTGGACTAGGTGACATATCCATCATCTCCCAGTATCTCAACATCAATGTCACCATTCGGTGATGGAGGATATATATGATGGATGAGAAGCATTGTTTCTCCTACAGCAGGGAGCTCCCGGGTGTATTCAGTATAGTGGAATTCCCGATGGTGTGCATGGCATCTGCGGAGTATCCATGTCAATGGGGAGAGGTAGAGGAACTGAAGGAGCTCTCTCTCTCTATCTCTCTCTATTAATGTTACAGTGTATCCATGCACAGTACATCATATTGGTGAATATCCCCTGCCCTGGCAGCAGGCACGGCCTCTTGTTTCAGGAGCAATCAGCCATTCCCATCGTCATTGGGTCTTCACGTAGAAAGAATTGAATATATCTTGGATAAAGGACATCCCCTTGATGTACATTTCAAAACACCACCCCCACCGCCTATCAACCACATCAAAGTATTTCATGTGTACGGAGAGCAAAAGGGTCACTTGGGGTGCCTGGGAGCTGACGATCAGCAAAACCTCCCATGTCTGAACGGATCTGAGTGAACCCCCCAGTAACAGTATCATTAAGTCCTGTAAGCCCTCTCTATTTCAGTAACATATTGCTTTCTGTAAAAGAAATGACAGGCTATTCTTGTAAAAGAAATGACAGGTTACATCATCTTAAATTCCACCTGCCAAACTATTATCTATTGCCTTTACCTCTCTGAATCTATTTGCTCACTCTCCACCCTCTCTTGATTATTTAATCTCTTGCTTACCACAGCGACATCACCAAACTCAGCATCTGTATATCTGTTCCATCCTCCTGATCATTAATATAGATTGTAAATAGTTGAGAACCCGGCGCTGGTCACTGTGTGACCCTACTGGTTACATTCTCTCTAACTGATTGAGACTGATTTATCCTGAGTGCCTGCTTCCTGTATGATACCCAGTCCTCCCCCATTCCTGTCCAACACAGTCGTAGGGTTGAATAAGAACACGGAGCATCTGTGAGGAATCCAACCCCTCAATGAGACTGATGTCAACACCGCCTCTGTTCCACTTTCCTGCTATCTCTCCATCCTAAAACTCTAGACTCTTGTTGGAGATTGCGACACATGAGAAAAATACACTCCACAGCTACACTTTCAATTACTTTTAGCATTTTACAGACCTCAATGAGATCTCCTTTTATTCTTTTCAACTCGAGAGTATAGGCCTAAACTGCTCAATTTCTCTTCATAAGACAAACACTTCCAATATGGAATCAATCTAATGAAGCTCTTCTGAGTTGCCTCCAATGGAAATACCTCATTCTGCAGGATACCCAAACTGTACTCCAATTGCAGCCTCACTAATGCCTTGCATAGCTACAGCAACACTCCCTCCCTTTCTACTCTATCCTTTTATAAATAAACACTGAAATTATGCTTGCATTACTTGCAGTACCCGCAGGCAGGTTTTCTGTGATATGCAAGCAGACACCCAGATCCCTCTGCACCTAAGCACTTTGATCTTTCTCTCCATTTAGATAATAATTTGTCTTTCTATTATACTAGCCAACTTGAATAGCCCATATTTATTCACTTTAATTTTCCTTGCTAAATGTTGGTCCATTCATCCAATCTATCCATACAGTTTTAAATCTCTTGCATCATCATTCCAAAGTAATTTCCCAACCAATGTTAGTGTCATCTGAAAATGTGACATTGCATTTTCTATCCCATCAACCGAGTACAGTAATACCATCGATCGCAAATGTATGAGGCATGAGTACTGAAATCAATGGCACCCCACAAATTGCATTTGCCACAAGAAAATGACACATTTATTCCAACTGACTCCATTTTGTTGATTAACCAATCCTTCATCCAAGCTAATAAATTACTCCTAAACCCAAGTTGTCTAATCTTATCACTTACTCTTTGGAGAATAGACATATCCGATGCCTTCGGGAACACTAGATATGTTCCATCTCCAGGATTCCCACGATCCATATTGTTTGTGACATCTTCAAATAACTCAAGCAAACAATTCAAACATGATTTAGCCTTCGTAAAACCATGTTGACTCTGATGGATTGTGGTTTAACTTTGCAAATATCCTGAACAATGGACTCTAACAATTTGCCTTAAATTACAATAGTTTATTGTCACACTTTAGTAATGTATACCATTATTATAAGTTCTTTCCTTTCGAAAACCTTTGCGTTTTCTTTGAATTCCCATGTAATGGACAAACGTTTTAAAGAGATCTGCTCCAATTACTGTGTAAGAGCCATGTATGGCTGAATGGACTCATCATCCTGCTCATGTACAAAATCGATGGGCTGATGTCTTTCTGGTGTTCCCATGTTGTCATTTCCAAAGCCAGAATGACCTCCTCCTGTTGATGTTTTAGAGGATTGTGAGATTATGGAATCTTCCTGTTGCTGTCTAACATTTTGAGGAGCTGATGGGTCTTCTCATATTTCTCCATAACAGGTGGAAACACTGAATGGTCTCCTCATGTATACCGGAGATGGGAGTGTGGGAGTGATTGGTCTTCTCTTGTTCCCATACAAAAGACATGTGTCTAAATTACCTCTTCCTTTTTAATGAAAGAAGTCTCAGATAGTTTTTATCCTTATCCAATTCCCTTACAATAGACACGGTGGGTCTGAATGGCCTCCTGTTATCCCAGTGTAACAATCCCCAGTCACTGCGTGACTTCTTCCAGTTCCTATGTTACAGACTTGAGGAGGCTGAAAGGACTGATCCTGTTGCTGTTTAACAGGATACTGGTGCAGCATGGCCTACTGTTATAGGCTCGAGTGGCTGATTGGCCTCCTTCTCTAAATGTATATCAGGCTCCAGGGGCTGACTAGCCTCGTCCTTTTTTGGTGTAACAGGTTCGAAGGCCTGAATATCCTCCTGTTGTTCCTGTATAACAGGCTGGAGAACGGAATGGATTCCTCCACTATCTGTGTAATTCACTTCACTTGTTGACTACTTCTGTCATCTATGTTGAAATAGGATCATCCTTTATTTTTGTAAACTCCAATGGCTACTGGTTCAACCTGATCATCCTTTTGTTATACGTTAGCACCTTCATTGCAGGAATCAATTGAGGGAACCATCTCTGAGCTGCTTCCAATATAACAACATTCTTTCTTCATTGAAGAGATTAAATCTGTACACACTACTTCAGATGTGATCTCACTAAGACCCTGTACAGCGGCAGCAACACCTTACCAGCCTGTTGTAAGGTTCCCACCCAGGTTAGAGCAGTCTCAGCTCTCTGGGGGAATACAGAGCATTGTTGGAAGATCAATGTCCTTCTCTACTCCATCAGCATAACGGGAGATCTGGAGAAATTAAAGTTTGAGAAGATCAGAAATGATGTAGCGAGATGATATCCACCATTAATCTCCCCAGAGCCTACGTCGCTCAGATTCCACGGAATCTATTAAGGAGTTATCTAGTAAACAGCAAAGAGGATTAAAATTTGATGGGAGTTATATTTCAAAGTAAAAGCTGCAGTATAAATGCTGGATATGTTATAAAACAGGAAATGATATATATACATTTGTGGATACTTCAGTAATAATGTACAGTTTAAATTATATCTAAACTTTGTTAACCCAATTGAATGCTGATGCTGGGAAAAATGGATTTCATGACCACGTGTGAGATGGTTTTTGTTAACATTATGGTGAACACTGAGCTCGAGATCAGGTTATTTAGGAATTGGTGTTGAGTGATCAGAAGAGCTAATTGAAACTTTTGCTGGAAAGGATCTTTTGGGAACAGTGACCACATTGTATTGGTTTTCTTTTATGCTGTTTGAGTACACGACAGTTTTTGTTTTATTTGAACTAACCGTGATAAATCTGAGTCATGCAAGCCATGAAAGTGTGAGGAGAAAGTGGGGACTACAGATGCTGGAGATCAGAGTCAAAAAATGTGGTGCTGGAAAAGCACAGTCAGGCACCATACTAAGAGCAGATACATTGATGTTTCGGGCATAAGCCGTTCATCAGGAATGAAGCTTATGGGCCAAGAGGGCTGAGAGATAAATGAGAAAGGGGTGTGACAGGGGGAGGTAGCTGGGATTGCAGTAGGTAGATGACGGTGGGGTTGAAAGTGACAGGTGATTAAGGGAGACAGAACGCCTCATCTGCTGCATCCATTAAAACCAATGTGGCCTTCTCTACATTGGCGAGGCAGGATGTCAACTTGTGGATCATTTCAGAGAACATCTCTGGGAAAGCCACATTTAACATCTCCATCGCCTTGTGGCTGAGCACTTTAACTCCCCTTCCCTCTCTGACAATGACATGAGGGTCCCAGACATGCTCTATCACCAAATCTGAGCCACCAGAAGCCTGTAGGAAGAAAGCCTCTCTTTTGCCTTGGGACCCTCCAACCACAGGGGATCATAGTGGATTTCCCCATTTCCCCATTTCCCCTAATCCCATCCCTTCTCGCTCCAAACCTCCAAGTCAGCACCGCCCTTTTGAACGTTCCTGTGTGTCCATCTTCCTTCCTATCAGTCTGGTCCACCCACCCCTCCGACTATCACTTTCAACTCCACCTTCATCTTCCTATTAGACGAAAGGAGGCAGCTTAGAAAAATGCCAAGGGTTGTAGTAAGCCAGTGGATTCAGAGAAATGTAGGACCCAGCAAAGGATGACCAAGAAACTGAGAAGAAAATCAAGAAGAGATAAAGCGTGCAAACGAAAGAAAAACATAAAGACTGCTAAAAAGCGTCTATCAATGTATGAAAAAAAAATAAAAACAAGGTCAAATGTGGATCAGTTGTGCGTTCAGGATAATTTATTGCAGAGAACAGAGAAATCGCAGGGAAAAGAAACAGTTTCTTTGTGTCTATCTTCATGGAAGAATGTCCAGAAAATCTTCCAGAAATACCAAATGACCATGGGACTTGTGTAAGTAAATTCTAACATCATTATTATCAGTGTTGAGGTTATCTTTGAAAAGAAAGCTGGATTGAGTATTTATAAATCTGACAGACTATATGTACTTCATACAAGAATTTCAGAGGAAGCAGCAATAGACATGTTGAGTGCATCGTGGATTTTCACTTTATTTTCCAACACCTTCCCGAAAGGCATTTAGCCAATCTGGATAAGGTTACAAGTATTATCTAACAGGTTAAGAAAAGATTAATTTGGTGAATGGCGACCTACAGACCAGTTATCTTGTCATCCACCGTCAGGTATCTGTTGGACTCCATTACAAAGAACATGCTACTAGATATATAGAAGGTAATAACATAACTGGGGAGTGTGAGAATGTACCGATGAAAGGAAAACCAGAAGTGGCAAACATTTTTTTGGAATGGTTTGAAGATGTTTCTTGTGGACATAGGCAATGAAGAACCAATGCATAACGTATAGTTGGATATTCATGAGCTTTTTTTTCAAAGAACTCACACAGTAAGCTCATAAGAAAAGTTAAAGCGAGAGGTATTAGGAAGAATATATGCAAATGGGAAAGTAAAAATTAGGTTTACATTCATGTGAATGTAATTGGAATATAGAGGATGTCGTGCATCAGTTGTATCGAGTGTTCATGAGACTACAATTAGAGTATTTTGTATCGTTTGGTGTCCCAATCTAAGAAAGAATATATTGACTACAGAGGAACTGCAAAATGTATTATCCAGATTAATCCCTAATATGGCAAGATTGTCTGATGTGGAAAATCAGCCTGTGATCTCGAGTTTCAAAACATAATAGGTGATTGCAGTGAAATATAGAAACATAAGGGGACTGAATAACAGAAGGACATGGAGAAGTACAAGTAGGCGAGATCAGGAAGAATCCCACGATATTCTACACGGACAAGTCGAACAGAATAATCAGCAACCAGTTAGTGTCCATTAGAAACCAAAGGGGCAATCTGAATGACAAGCTGGGGAACATTGATGGATTGTTACATGAGACCTTCACATCTATTTTACTTGGGAGTAGGAGGATGCAGGTACAGAATTCAAGAAGATGAACGGGGAAACTCTTGAACAGATGGATGTAAAATATGAGCAGGGATTCGAGGTTTTGTTCTGTATAAATGTGGACCAATCTCCATGTCTGAATGAGTTGTATCACAGGTGGCTGTTGGGGCCAAGGGAGGAAACACCCTGACTGAATATTTTAATGAGAAGCTGACATTGGGGAGGTGCCAGAGAACTGGAGGACTGCTAATACGATTCCACTTCACAGTAAGGGTGGGAGACATAGACTAGGGAACTATAGACGAGCGAGTATTAGATCACTGTTAAGGAAACTACAGGATAAAATAGGGAAGGAGAATATCGAACTCCAATCAGTCACAAGGTTTGATCAGGGATAATCATCGTGACTTTATCAGAAGGAAGTCACATCCAATGGATTTGATTTAATTAGTTTGAGGAGGTGGATTATTTAGTTTTGTAGGAAGGCCTTTGACAAATTTCCACCTGGGAAACTGAAAAATAAAGTAAAATCTCACAATATGAAGGGTAACTTGACAAGTTATAACGAAAATTATTTGATTAGCAGGAGACAGAGGGTGGTGGGAAAAGGCTGTTTGTGTGACTGGAGACCAGTGTCCCCTGGTGTGCCACAGGGATCAGTGCTGTGTCCCTTATTGTTTATGTTATTCATAACAAAATATAGATGTGAATGTGGAGGGGGCTCGGTGGAGAGTGGGGGAGGTGTGACAAGTAAGTGTATGTTTGACATAGAGATTGGCTGGGAGGTTAGCAGTGAGGAGGAAGGCCTTAAGTTACAGGAAGATGCAGATGGAATGGTCAGATGAGCAGATCACTGGCAGATGGAATGTAACCCTGATAAATATGAGGTGATGCACTTTGGGAGAAGGAACCAGGCAGGGGAGGACTCAATGAATGGCAGCACACTGGGAAGTTCAGATTGTGCTTCTCCACACATCCCTGAATGTGACTGGACAGGTTAATGGACTAGTTAAGAATTGGACCTTGGGTGTTGTGATTCCTAATCAGGGCGTAGATTATAAGAGCTTTCAGGGCTCTGGTTCAGCCAAAATGGAGTATTGTATATAGCTCTGGGTGCCACATTGCAGGAAGGATGTGATTGCACTGGAGAGGATGCAGAGGTGATTCACTAGGATGTTCCCTGGGATGGAGCATATCAGTTATGGAGAGAGGCTGGATATGCTCAGGTTGTTCAGTTTGGAGTAGAGAAAGCTGAGGGGTCCGTGATTCAGAAGGATAAGATTATGAGGGACATGGACAGGGTGGATAGACAGCAGCTGTTCCTTTTAATCAGAGGGTACAGAACAAAGGAGCACACTTTTAAAGTGAAAAGTCTGAGGTTTAGAGAGGAGTTAAACTTTTTTTTCACCTAGAGGGTGTTGTGTTCTGGGATTACTTCCTGAGAGGGGAATTATCACGGGTAACCTCACAATCGTGAAAACGTACTTGGACGAGCACTTTGTCATAACATTCCAGGCTATGGGCCTGCTGTCGGAAAGTGGGACTAATATAGATCGTGCTGTATTTCTGTTGGCACAGAGTCTATGCTCCTGTGAGTGTATGGTGTTGAAGGTCAATTATTGAGCAGTTTAAGGCAGGAATTGATGAATTTCTGAAGAGTGTATTCGCAAGGGTTATAAGAGTGATCTGTAATAACTTGATAAATCATGTCAATGTGAGAAATATGAGAAAACAAGTTCAGTTTCCTTACAGTTTGAAACCAGAGAATGGAGAATGGGGAACAGGGAAATGGCAGAACTATGAAGCTACTACTTCAGTTCTGTCTTCACAGAACTTTCAAACAATACAAGGAAAACCAAGTCTGGTGTGGGGAAATGATAGAGTACATGGAACATAGAACATAGGAAGAAAATGGTTTCGGAGAAATTATTGGGACTGAAAGTAATTCTCATAGACAACACTAAGATAGATTTATGAAATGGGAATTATGTTTGAGAAACAGACTGGGAGACAAATGAAAGAGAAGCAATGGATGTTAAACATTTTGATTTTTAGAAAAGTTTTGGTGAAGCTCCAAGTCCAGTTTGCAAAATCAAATCTGCGAGGATTGGGGCACATGTACGGGCATGTTTCTAGAATGGGACAGCTGGCAGGAAACAGTGAATAGAAATAAACAGACTCGTCAAGCAACAGCCTGACATTGTCTGTAAGGTATATCCTGTAAGGTATAAGTCCTTCCACATATAGTCAATAAACTTTGGGGACAATTAAACAATTCACTGGAGGAAAAGATTCCACAAATAACCCCTTCCTCCATGATGGAAGAGCCCATCAAATCAGTGTATAAGATAAGGCTGATTCATTCGCAACAATCTTCAGTCAGAAGTGCTGAGTGGATGATCTATTTCAGCCTATGTCCCAGATTCCCCATCACCTTCCCCGGATATCTCCTGTCTCATCAGCAGGACGGACACAGCAGACGTGGCGACACATTGGGATACAGTTGGAAGGGAATTGCTCTTGACTGCGTATCCCATGAAGTCTCATGGCATTAGTTTACACATGGGAAAGGAAACCTCCTGCAGATAACCGTGTACCAGCCCCTCTCAACTGAAGAATCAGTACTCCTCCATGCTGACCAACATTTGGAGGAAGCACTGAGGGTAGCACGGATGCAAGATGTACTCTGGGTGGAGGATTTCGATGTCCACCTCCAAGAGTATCTCAGCTACAGCATTACTGATCGAGCTGGCCGGGTCCTAAAGGATATAACTGCAAGACTGGTACTGTGGCAGATGGTGAAGGAACAAACAAGAGGAAAATACATATTGATCACAGACTTACTAATCTGCCAGTTGCAGAAGTATCTGTCCATGACAGTATCGGTAAAAGTAGCCACCGCATAGTCCATTGTGGAGACAAAGTCACAATTGCACATTGAGAATAACCTCAAAAATTTGGGTGGTACTATCACGGTTCTAAATAGGACAGACTTCGAACAGATCTAGCAGCTCAAGTCTGGGTGTCCATAAGGTGCTGTGGTTCATCTATAGGAGCAGAATTGTACACCCACACAACCTCATGGCCTGGCGTATCCCCCTCACAACAATTACCATCAATCCAGAGGATCAACCTTGGTTCAATGGAGTGTGCAGGATGGCAGGAGCAGAACTGGCCATACTTGACAATGAGGTGTCAGCCTGGTGAAGCCACCAAACAGGACAACGTGTGCGCCAAACAGCAGAAGCAGTAAGTGATAGACAGAGCTATGTGATCCCACAAGCAAAGGATCAGATCTAAGCTCTGCAGTCTTTCCACATCTAGTCGAGAAACGTTGGGGACAATTAAACAATTAAACAATTAAACAATTCACTGGAGGAAGAGATTCCACAAATAACCCCTTCCTCCATGATGGAAGAGCCCAGCACTTCAGTGTATAAGATAAGGCTGATGCATTCGCAACAATCTTCAGTCAGAAGTGCTGAGTGGATGATCTATCTCGGCCTCCTCCAGTAGTCCTCAGCGATTCAGTTACCAGTCATCAACCAATTCGATTCAGTCCACGTGATATCCAGAAACAGTTGGAGACACTGGATACTCCAAAGGGTCCATACTCTGACAACATTCTGGCAATAGTACTGAAAACCTGTGCTCTATAACTTGCCACTCCCCAAGCCAAACTGTATCAATACAGTTACAACAATGGCTTTCCACGATTATGTGGAAAATTACCACAAGTATCTCCTGTTTATAAAACGCAAATATATTTCCAAGTCAGGATGGTGAATGGCTTGGAGGGGAACCTAAAGATGATGGTATTCCCACTCCATCAGTCTACTCTCGATCATCAGTAAAGTGGTGGAAGGTCTCAGTGCTTTTAAGCAGCACGTGCTCTGCAATACCCTGGTCAATGACGCCCAGTTTGGGCTCCACCAAGGCCACTCAGCTCCTGACCTCATTACCGTGGTTCAAACATGGACAAAAGAGCTGAATTCCAGAGGTGGGGTGAGAGCGACAGCCCTTTAAAACGAGGCTGCCTTCGACCAAGTGTATCATTAAGGGGCCTTAGCAAAACTGGAATCAATGTGTATCAGGGGCAAACTCCCCGCTGGTTAGAATCATACCTGACACGTAGGAAGATGGTCATGGTTGATGAAGGTCAGTCAACTCAGTTCCAGGACAGGTCTGTAGGAGTCCCTCGAGCAGTGGCCGAAAACTTCTTCAAGGCTGCTTCATTAATGACCTTCCCTCCATTTTAAGGTCAGAAGTGGGGATGTTCGCTAATGATTGTACAATATTCTGCAACATTTGTGGCTCCTCAGATATTGAAGCAGTCCATGTTCAAATGCGACAAGATCTGGAAAGTATCCAGGCTAACAAGTGGCAAGTAATATTCAGGCCACACGAATGCCAGACCATAACCATCACCAATAAATCCCATTGGCATTCAATGGTGTTACTATCACTGAATCCTCCTGTATCAAATTCCTGGTGGGTAATCGTTGCTTAGAAACTCACTGGTCTCGCCACATAAACACAGTAACTATAAGAGCAGGTCAGAAACTTTGAATACTGCGGCGAGTAACTCACATCCTGACTTCCAAAAGTCTGTCCATCATCTACAATGCATAAGTCAGAAGTGTGATAGACGACTCCCAATTTGCCTGGATGAGTGCAGCCCCCAACAACACTCAAGAAGCTTTATACAATCCAGGACAAAGCAACCTGTTTGACTGTCCCTTCATCCACAATGCTCCACCATCAACGCTCAGCAGCAGCAGTGTTTTACTATCTACATGCTGCTATGAAATGATTCAACAAAGATCCTAAGATACCATCTTCCCAATCACGACTACGTCTATCTAGAAGGACAAGGGCTTTAGTTTTCCCTCCAAGCCATTCAGCATCCTGTCTTGGAAATATATCATCGCTCCTGCACAGTCGTTGGGTCAGAATCCTGGAATCCCCTCCCTAATGGCATTGGAGGTCAACCACAGCAGATGGCCTGCAGCGTTCAACAAGGCAGCTCACCACCACCTTCTCAAGGGCAAATAGTGACAGGCAATAAATTCGCGCCCAGCCAATGACACACAGATTCACGAAATAAATAAATAGAAATTAACAGAGGGCTGTTGCTGAGGTGTCGCAGGGATCGGTGCTTGGGGCCCAGCTGTCCACAATGCCTTTTAAACATTTGGATGCTGGAATCAGATACAATATATCCCAGCCTGCTGACAGCACTAACGGATGTGGGATTGTGAGTGGATGAGGAAGATGTAACAAAGCACGAAGAAGACGAAGACAAGTGGAGTGAATGGGTAAATATGTGACAGTTGGAGAACAATGTGGATAGAGGTGACGGTGTGCTCTTTGGTGGAAACGATAAATTGGCAGCCTACCATTTGAAAGGGATTAGTTGAAACATGTTGATCTACAAAGGGACGTATGTTCCTTTCTGTTGTTTCGTTCTGCATAAACCTCTGAGGACCCTGCAGCGCAGCGAGTTCTGCAACCAGAAGTCAATACTAGGAATGACATTGCCACGCTGACCAGTGTATATAGAACCAGCAAGTGGGGAGCTATAACACTAAAATGGATCTGCATCTCCTTGTACACAAGTCACTGAAAGCAATATTTCAGAAACAGAAAGCAGTGAGGAATATAAATGGTGTGTGGACCTTCAATTCAGAGGGATGTGAGTCCAGGAGAAAGGGTGACTTACTGCAGCTGTACAGGCCCTTGGAGAGATCCCATCTCAAACATTGTGCAGTATTGTGGGCAGTTTTGGTCTCCTTACCTAATAAAGGACAAACCTGACATTGATGGAGAGCAGTGAAGGATGACCAGACTGACCTCTGTGATGACGGGCTTGTTTTGGGAGCAGAGTTGGGGTGACTTGGCCAGTATTCCATAGGGTTTAGGAAAATTAGTGGAGATCTCAGTGAAATATACAAACCTCTGACAGGGTGAGACAGATTGAAAGCAGGGATGATAATTCACCTGGCTGGGACGTCTAAAACAAGGGGCCACAATATTAGGTACAGGCAGTCACTCTGCATTGAGATGATAATAAATGTCTGCTGTCACTGACTGGGGAACCGGGGGAATTCGCTCGCACCTGGACACCGAGACACTGATTATAAATGAGGATTTAGAGACAGTTAAGGGATGGTGGGAGAGCAGGAGTACGGTATGGAAATGAAGGGCCAACCAACATTATATTGAATTGGTTAGCAAACTCGATGGACCAAACGTACTACTGCACTTCCTATTTTATAGCTTCCCAAGGTTACACACATTAACGGATATATATATCGTGTGGGGTAAGTGCACTGAGGAGATTTTTTTCCATGAACTAGAATGGGGAGGCTCAATGTGTTTTCCATTCCCGATGTTTTTGTACAGTCTGTGGGAAAGCTCTGTAAATGTTGTCACAAGCTCTCAGATGTTAGGAAGGAGGTTTCTGCAGGGTCGACAGTACTGTGTTCCCATTCCCTTTTCCGACATTGATGCTGAGGCCGGGTGTTCTGTCCGGTTTCATCCTTTCAGACCTCCGAGTAGTTTGATACAAATGAGTGCCCTTGCTTGGCAATTTCAGAAACCATTGAAATGTTTCTCACATGTCAGCGTCTTTTGAGTCACTTTTAGCCCAGCCCAGGAAATCATGGGAGATTCACTTCCTAAAAGTACATTGCCGAAGGAAATTCTGTTTACAATCGGTATTGGCTTCAAGGTCACTGTTACTGACCCCAGATTTTAGATCTCGATATTTTATTAATTGTATTTAACTTTCACCTGCTGCCAGATCATTAGCCTGGTCTGGATTAGTAATCCAGTAACACTTCCACAACAGCACCATCTCCACATGGGGACCTGTCAAAAACCATACTGAGCAGGTTATTTCTGTGCTGCTTGACAGCTCTGTCAAAAAGAACTCCCACCAATGTGACTGTCAAGATGGGACTGAGGAGGTGGTAATTGGTCAGATTGTAATTATTCCCGTTTTAGGGGACGGGACTTAGCTGAGTAATTTTCCACATTGCCAGGGAGATGTCAGAGTTGGAGCTGGAATGAAACAGCTTCCCCAGGGACACGGCTTGCTGTGCAGTACACGTCTTCAGTCCTGTTGCAGTAATGGGGTCAGGACCCATCGTCTGTGTCGTATCTACTGTGTTCACCTGTTTCTTTATGTCACGTGCAGCGAATCAAATTAGTTGAAGACTGGCATCTGTGATTTTTTGGGCATCATGATGAGGGTGAGGTGTATCATCGACTCAACACTTCTGGCAGAAGATGGTGCAGATAAAACATCCTTCTCTTTTACACTGATGTGCAGGTCTGTTCCATTATTTAGGGTGGGAATGTTTTTGGAGCCCTCTCCTCCAGTCATTTGTTTAATCGTCCATCATCATTTATGACTGAATGTGACAGGACTGCAGTGCTTCGAACAAATCTGTTGGTCAAGTCTGGTAGCTTTAATGAGTTAGCATTAGGTTAAAGTTCATGTGATTCTGACCCTGACATCTTCACCCACACTCGTCACTGAGCCATAGATGGTGTTGATGGCAATGACAGACTGAGGTGTTACCCTGGCAAAAGGTTACAGATTGTGGTTGAATGCACGTCTGCTTCTCCTGCTGCTGTGATCTACAGCCTACATGAATACGCAGTTTCGAGCTGCAATATCTGCATTGCAATTTTGCTGTCTGTTCCCCAATTCTCACTGAGACCCATTCACCCATCAGCCCTGCACTCAGTGACCTAACCTGGTTTCTGATGTGGCAATACTTCCATTTTCACACTCTCATTCTGCTGAGGATCTGTCTCCCCGGGTCTTGCTTCCAACCTGACACATTCCGCAAAAGCATTTAACTGATCTTAATTCAAATGTTTAATTCACCTGAAACTTTTTCCGTGAGAAATACCATCTTCTGTGTTTAAAGTGAATGTTTTTCCTCTGTTTCTTTCCCTGACCATGATTAAGAGCTCTGTAGTGTCAGTAATGCCAGCGTTATGTAGTTTCAGAGCCAATGAATTCTCTGGATTCCCAATCATCTTCACCACATTGTATATTTTCTCTTTTGGTTTGATGCCTTATCACTCATGGCTGCCTTGTTCTCCCATGAGTATGCTTCAAGTTCTTTGGGTTGCACTTCTGGTATTACCTTCCGAATTATCCCCAGACTCCTCCCATTGCTGCTCCATGGTCTTTCCTGCTCATCTCCCCTTCCAATTAACTCTGGCCAACTACGCCCGCATGTCTTTATAGTTACATTGCTTAATTATAACCACATTACATCTTGAAGAGAGCGTTAGATATAAACTGAAAGAAGGAGTTTTGGGAGATGGGACACGAAGAATAATTGGTGGATTGCTTAACTAGATACAAAGGGAGAACGAGAGAGAGGATAGAGATATGGAGATGTGGAAAATGAGAAAACTACATTATGGAAAGAAGTAGATGAACATCCCCCAATTTTTTGGCAATGCCTGTGTGCTGTGGTCCGTTGTACCGTGCATGTACAACAGAGTAATATGTTCAAATGCTGAGTCTGATGCCAGAATATTTATTTCCAATAATATGACAGACACTAGCTTTGGAAAGAACCCAGTAGGCCAACATACTGAAGTCCCGGTAGAAAGGGGATTAACTGAAATAAGTTGTGACACCAGAATCAAGAATCTGGAGCACACATCCTGGTAAGAATGAGAGATTAGAGTTGGGAATCCCAGAAAAGGAGGGTTCGTTGAGGGGATCAAATCATGTTTTAACCTTTTTCAATTTTATACATCATATGCATCATTTTTCTTTAACTGCGTCTCTGTTGTTCATTTACAATGTACTGTGCACATTTGAAAAATGCGACTTATCTGCACACACACATTGATTAAACAGTGTATATAAAATCATTTTTCCACCATTGAAACTGTCCTGTTGTCGTGTTACGAGGATACATGAACACCAACTAGCGACCAAAAGACATGACCCACTATCACTATGTTCCATACATACAGACAAAGAAGGGCACCACTTTGCCTGGGACAAATCACACACACATACTAAGACACGCAAGGACGTTTTTAGAGGAATGGTATTCTAACCAGAAGTCCATCAGTAAATGTATCAAATTAGATCCTGTCTACATTCTCTTGTTAAAATAACCGGAAATGGCATCACCCACTTTAAGGAACCAAGACCTATAAATAGAGAGGTGGGACATCCCACGAGCACTTCAGCAGATACTCTCACTGATGATGACACCTAGTCATGGTGACGAAATTCTGAAAACAAACCTTCAAGCTCAGCGAGCTAACTTGCACACATATAAATTGTTATTTTTTGTTTATTACTGGAATTTAGGAGTTCTCTGTCGCTCATGTTTTGATAGATTATGGTCTGAGATGAGCTTTTCTAGGTGTGTGATTTTAATTAACAGAGGGCTTCGACATTGATGTCATAACAGTTTGGGCCTTGTCGTGTGGCACTTGGACCGACTTGAACAGATTTGAGATACAAGTCACAGCAAATTCCAACTCATTGCAATTACTGATTTTGATCTTCAAATAAAACCAGTGGGAAAGTTCGTTTAATTTTGTTACTTGTTGTTAGTTAAATGAAAAGTGAGGGAAATGGCTTTTATGATTACTAAAGAGGGTCCCAAATTTTCCAAGGAAGTTTAGAAAGACAGAAGGAGGACATTTTTTAGAATTAGCAAATAGGTTGGAATTGGGTTTAACCAGGGAGAAAAGGGAAGCTGAAATTGTAATGGAGTTGGTTAAGCACTTTGATGTATCAGAGAAATAGGTAATTGCAGTAGAGTTATAAAAACTTAAATTGCAAATGTGGCAACTGGAGATAGAAGACAAATAAAGGGACGGAAACAGAGAGAGACGAAAGAGAAAGGGAGGAAAAAGAAAGAGAGAGGGGATTTGAAATTCAGAAGTTGGGAATTAGACAAGAAATTTAAATTAACAGGATGGAGATGAAGGGAGAACGTAGGGATGTATACAACTAGGTTAGTAACTTGATATACGTCGGTGAGAAAATGGTCAAAACCTTTTTTATTTCATTTGAAAAAATGGCGAGTCAGATGACGTGTCCAGTCAACTTGTGGGTAATGCGAGTTCAGACTAAGCTGGTGGGCACAGCTGGTGAGGTATTTGCAGCGCTGACCGATGAGGGATAAAGAGATTATCAAATTGACTATTTTGATTGGTTATGAATTGTTACTAGAAGCACATAGACAGAAGTTCAGAAAAATAGAGATGGAAACAGGTCAGACTTATATTGAGTTTGAAAGAATTAACCACAGTCATTTTGACAGGTGGGTGCTGGCCTTAAAAATGGATAAGACCTGTGAGGCTTGAAGGGAGATTAATCTGCTGGAGAAGTTAAAAGACTTACTTCCAGAGATAGTAAGAATTCATGTGAATGAATAGAAAGTTCAAGAAGTGAGAAGCGCGGCAGAAATGGCAGGTAAATATGCATTGTGGCATGTGACGAAATTTAGCTTCTGGCAGGTATTTCATCCTGTGAGGGATAGAAATTGGGAGAAGGGACGATCACACATTACAAAGCGAACAGTAGATCACAATATTTTAGCACAGGTGAAGAAAGAAGCCCAAGGGGGTTGAAAGGTGGTGAAAGGCCTCAGGTGCTCTCACTATAAGGGAGTAGAACACATAAAATTGCAGTGTTGGTGGTTTAAGAAAGGCACAGGGAAAAAGTTGTTTTCACTGCACTAAGCTGGGACACACCGTGCTGGGCGTTAAAGGAAGACACTTTGGGGAAAGATGCAGTAGAAGAGGCTAAGCCCAGTGGTATTAGTGAAACTGGTAAAGGAGACCCCAAGTGGAGCCGAGGAGCTGCAGGAAATTGCACAGCCCAGGCCAGGGCTGGGTACGGAGGCAGTGCCTGATCTCTCTAAAGAATTCGCCTCTGTGGATAAAGTTTACTCAGAAAGAACAGGGGGAGAACGACAAGAAGTTATAATTTTGTGAGATACGGGATCTGCTCAGTCTCTAATAGTTGAGAAGTGAGGCGCCGGAAAAGCACAACAGATCAGGCAGCATCCAAACAGCAGGACAATCGAATATCAGGCAGAAACCCATCGTCAGGAACATGGTGGGGGGACAAGGGGGCTGAAAGATAAATGCGAGGGTAGTAGCTGAGCTGGTGGGAGGGTCACTGGGAAGGCAATAAGAAGATGTAGGTGGGAGTGATAGTGATATGTCGGAGTGTAGGGTGGAGTCGATAGGTGGAAAGAAAGATGGCTAGTTAGGGCAGTCCAAGAGGGCAGTGCTAGATTGAACGGTTGGATCCGGGAGAGTTTGTTGGAGGGGAGATTTGGAATTTGGTGAAGTCAACGTTGATGCGGTACAGTTTGAGGGTTCCAGCTATCCTACCACCGATAGGAGTCCTATCGCCCTCCTCTCTGACCTACCACCATCACACCCCACTTGCATCTTGCACACCAAGCTCCCTTCCACCCCAGTTCCAACCCCACCCTCCCATTTATTTCTCAACCTCCTTCCCGCTCCCTTACCTCCCACTTTCCTGATGAAGGATTTATGCCTGAAACGTCAACGCCCCTGCCCCTCGGATGCTGCCGACGTGCTGTTCTTTTCCAGCCCCACACTTTTCAACTCTCATCTCCAGCATCTGCAGCCCTCACTTTCGCTCACCCTCTAATAGTAAGAGATGAAAGTTTTTTTCACTCTTTCTGGCATGTTAATCAAGAGTGTGTTAATTTGTGGAATGGGGACAGAAATTAAGCATTGCCTTGTGGAACATCCCTTGGAATGCAAATCAAGGTTGGGGAAGTAACAGTGACAGTGAGTAACAGAGCGGCAGTTCCAGGAATACAGTTTGTTCTTGGGAACGATTTAGCAGGAGGCGAGGTGGGATAGGCACCCCTTATGGTGGAGAAGCCAAAGGAAGTATAGGGAATTGGTGATTTAAAAGAAAATTACCCAGGAATTTTTCCAGACTGTGAAGTAACAAAATCCCACTGTCATAAGTTACAGCAGGAAGGAAAAACGTACGAAAAAGACGAATGGGTTGATGCTCAGTGAACTGACCCCCTGTTTGATGTAATGGTGCAGGAAAAACCTGAACAGGCAGAGAATCAGGCAGGGAGGTTTAGTCCAGAAAGGGTAATGGACTTACAACAGATATATACACACACATTCACACACACATACACATACACACACACAGAAAATGAATCAGAATATATTGTTGAATGTTATTAACTTAAAGATAGAATCATAAAATTAAAATGGAGACCCCCATAGGTTACTGCAGAAGGGAAATGGGCCGAAGTGCACCAGATTGTGTTAGCAGTAACGTACAGTGTTATGGGGAGCTCATAAACTAACTGCAGGCGGTCACCTAGGTGTACAGAAGACTCAGGATAAGGTACAGAAGCATTTCCACTGGCCTGGGATGCACAAGGACGCTGTTCATTTTTGTTGTACATGACATACACACCAAATAGTAGGTAAGTAACAGGCAGTAATAAAACCAGCACCTTTCTTGCCAATTCCTGCATTCGAAGAACCTTGCACGTGGGTTATGATTAATTGTGTAGCTCCCCTTTCTAAAGTAAAAGTGGAAACCAATATTTGCTGACCATAATGGATGTGTCTACCAGATTTCCAGAGGAAATTTCATTATTGGAATGTCAAGGCAAAAAGGGAGGTGGAGGAGTGTTAGCTTTCTTGACTCGCTGTGGGCTGCCCAGAGAGATTCAGTCAGACAGTGGGTCTCATTTTACCGCTCAGATGTTTAAGGAAGTAATGGATGGCTTAGGCAGACAGCACGTCAAATCAAGTGCATCCCATCCTGAATCCCAGAGAGCCTTGGAAAGTAAGCATCAGATGCTGAAGACCATGTTAACAGCGTACTTTCAGGGTTGGCCAAATGATTGGGATAAAGGTGCCCCATTAATTTGTTTGCCATTCGAGATGCCCCAAATAAATCTACTCACTTTACTTCCTTTGAGTTAATATTCATGCATGAAGTGAGAGGTCCTTTGAAATTAATTAAATATAAACTGACAGGACCGAAGTCAGAAATCTCACACCTGAATTATGTGTATGAGGTGAAGGAGAGAGCAGATGGAGTAGGTGAGATTGCTAAACATTATCTGAAGAGCACAGCATAGAGTGAAGTGGGTGGCAGATAAAAACACTGAAACCTTGAAGATTTCCCGTGGGATGACATATTAGTATTGCCACCACTGGTAAGAAATCTCTTCAAAGCCAGGTTTAGTGGCCCCTTTCAAATAAAAAAAAACGTGGAGTCAGTTAAGCTATCTAGTAAAGATACCAGAGATGACAAAAAACTTTACTGAGTATTTCATATGGATGAATAATGTACCAGCCACATTTAAGACTCAGAAACAGAGTTGTGGCCAGATGAACAAATTGTGCAGCTTATCTGTATGATGTAGTGACCTTTAGCAAGTGATTGAAAGTTCACATGTTACATTTGGCTGAGCATGATGAACGATTACAAGAAGCAAACTTGGTAATAAACTTAAAGAAAACAGAATTCGCGAAGGCAGAGGTGACGTTCTTGGGACATTACATTGGACATGGAAAGTTGACCCCATGGAACACAAAGACGAAGGGCTTTAAGGAATTTCCACGACCATCCTCGAAGAAAGAGGTGCTTCGATTTTTGGAACTGAGTGCATTCTATCGGAAGTTTGTTTCAAACTTCAGCAGCGTATTGGCACCACTGATGGATTTATTAAAGAAGAACACCGAATTGTGGTGGACAGAACAATGCCAGGAGGCATTTGAGAATTTTAAAGCAGGATTAATCACCACACCAGCTTTAGCTACACCAAATATTCTGAAACCCTTTGAAAATTGTGTTTGATTCTCGGGATATCGGGGTCGGAGATGTATTGATACAGAAAGAGGATGATGGAATTGAATGCCTAATTGGCTACTTGTCGAAAACCTCAATATCCACCAGAAAGAAAATACAAAATCTCCATTATTGAACAAGAATGTTTAAGTTTCACACTGGCCTGACAAAGAAATTGGCGGAGTTGGTTGTGGACAACGACAAATCTCTCGCATTTTGTGGAATATTTAAAGACCAGAATATGAGACTATTTAATTGGAGTCTTACCTTACCGACTTTAACCTCAGAAAATGTACATGCTGTGGCTCCTACAATGTGATAGCAGATGGGTTTTCGCGGATTTACAGGAAAGCAGTGGAGATAAGATTTGACTTATTCCAGTGTTGTATTGGTGTGCAGGATTAATATGAATGATATAACTGAGATTAATGCTTTTGTATTTCATATAATTGGGATTAAGAATTAGAGGAAAAGGAATGATGCCATCTTTTCATTCTGCTGGTTCATTTTATTTTCTGAAGCAGGAAGATGTTATGAAGCCAAAAACATGTATGGGCACTTTAAGACAGAATGGCTTTTGTTGAATAGAAATTAAAGCCACAGATGCCAGCTAAAGGTCACACTGTTCCACATGTCGC
The DNA here is from genome assembly GCF_047496795.1 of Chiloscyllium punctatum. Taxonomy (NCBI): domain Eukaryota; kingdom Metazoa; phylum Chordata; class Chondrichthyes; order Orectolobiformes; family Hemiscylliidae; genus Chiloscyllium; species Chiloscyllium punctatum. Next base: position 53,526,830 of record NC_092766.1, on the reverse strand, counting down.
CATTAGCTGAGAAATGGATACCTGAGTTTTGGTTGCTGTTTTGACAGCCATTCAAATGCAACCAAAGAGTTTAAATAACGCGCAGGATACTAGAAACGAACTGAATTTGAATATTATTGTTTGGATACCTGGAAAGCAATCAAATTATGAGAATTATTATATCATGGGGAGTACATAAGATTAGTCTGTTGCACATGTCACAATTAGCTGGGAAATGGATACCTGAGTTTTGGTTGCTGCTTTGTCAGCAATTCAAATACAACCAAAGGATAAAGAAGCCGACGGAATTTGAATATTATCGTTTGGGCACATGGAAAGAAATCAAATTATGAGAATTATTGTATCATGGGGAGTATATAAACCCAGCATTTTGAACACTAGAGGGAGAGCCATTGCCATCCAACAGCAGAGTAACTGCTGTAGAGCAGGAGTGCTAACTGGCCATCTCAAATACTCTCTAACAAAGATACATGTTCATGTAAACCTACTTGCAATAAAAAAATGACCCAGGGAGATCAGCAGCTGAAAGAGTGAACACAGCGGGGAAGATAGAGACTATGTGGTCTTGAGATTGTAATGTTTCATATGTGGGTTGTTGGAACAGCATATTTTTGCAGAATTGGAGTCAGATAGTAAGTAGCTAAGTGGTTAGCACTGCTGCCTCACAGCGCCGGAGATCCGGGTTCAATTCCCGCCTCAGGCGACTAACTGTGTGGAGTTTGCACGTTCTCCCCGTGTCTGCGTGGGTTTCCTCCGGGTGCTCCGGTTTCCTCCCACACTCCAAAGATGTGCAGGTCAGGTGAATTGGCCATGCTTAAATTGCCTGTAGTGTTAGGTAAGGGGTAGATGTAGATGATGGGGTATGGGTGGGTTACGCTTCGGCGGGGCGGTGTGGACTTGTTGGGCCGAAGGGCCTGTTTCCACACTGTAAGTAATCTAATCTAATCTAAAAAAAAAGTGGGGCTTGTATTTGCGAATAGTGGTTGTTCAGTGTTCACTATTAAAGTAAAGAAACTAACTTGATACTTTTTGTTTAAATAGTGAAATGTAGGAGATCTGTGTCGTTCATATATTAACAGATTACGAGGTGAGGCGAGCTTTTCTGGGTGTTTGGTTTTAATTAACAAAGGGGTTCGACTCCCCTTGTAAATATCCATCCACGCTAACTTCAATTCCCTGCAGTTGGCCCATATGCTTTCAGTCCTTTCCTATCCACATATTTATCCAAATGCTTTTGAAATGTTGTTAATGTACCCCCTCAACCACATCTGCTGGCATCTCATCCACGTACCAGCCGTCTGTGTAAAGACTTGGCCCCTCAGGTTCCCTTTTATTCCTTCCCCTTTAACCTTAAACTGATCCCCTCTAATCCTCGATTCTCTACACCTTGGAAAAACACTGAGAGCATTAACCCTATCCACACCCCTCATGACTTTATACAGCTCTATAAGGACTCCCTCTGTTTCTTACACGCTAAAGAAAAGGTACTAGCTTGTCCACCCTACTCAGTCCATTGGGTCCTGGCAACGTCTTTGTAAATTTCTTCTGCACTCTTTCTAATTTAATAACATCCTCCCCATAACAAGGTGACAAAAACTGAACAAAATACTCCAAGTGCGGCCTTACCAAAGTCTTGTTTAACTGCAACATAACGTCCCAACTTCTATACTCAATATCCTGCCTGATGAAGGCCAATGTGCCAAAAGCCTTCTTCACTGCCCTGTCTACCTGTGTCTCCACTCTTAGATAACCGTGCACCTGAACACCAAAGTCACTCTGCCCACTGCATCCCTTAAGACCCTCCCATTCACCATGAAACTCCTACCTTGATTTGATTTTCCAAAATGCAAGACCTCACACTTCTATATTAAATTCCATTTGCCATTTCTCGGCCCATTTCCCACCTGATTAAGGTCCTGCTGCAATTTCTGATAAACTTCCTCACTGATCATGCTCCCAATTACTTTAGTGTCATCTGCAAACTTACTTATCATACCTTGTACATTCTCAACCAAATCATAGATAACAAACAGCAATGGACCAAGCCTCCGGTCTGACAAACATCCTTCCACTCAACCCTCTGCTTCCTACCATCAAGCCAACTGTGTATCCAATTCGACAATTCCCCCCGCATTCTACGAGTTGTTACCTTCCTGAGCAGCCTGCTATGTGGAACCTTATCAAAGGCCTTAATGAAATCCATAGAGACTACGTCTACCATTCTGCCCTCATCAAACGTCCTGGTAACTTCATCAAAGGTCTCAAAGAAATTTGGGAAGCATGATCTCCCACTCGCAAGTCTATGCTGACTGCTCCGAATCAAACCCTGTGTAAGTAATGGGTGCAGTCAATGGTATGCTGTGCTTCATTATAAGATGATGCGAGTACATCAGTAAAGCCATCTTCCTGCTGTAGTAGAGCCTTGCTGAGAGAGCTTTTGAGGCACTCCGTCCAGAGTTGATCTCCTTTGTAAGGAATGATCTCCTTACCACAGATACGGGTGATGGTAACATGAGGATAGAGTGAATCAGCTGAGTGTTTAATCTGTAGAGCTGTGAGAGACGAAGAAATTGTGATGCTGAAACACGAGGAGTGGCAGCGAAAACTTATTTCCAAACAGACATTGGTAGGGAGAGAAATGTCATACTTTACCCAGGATTGATTGGCTTGATTTATTGCCACTTGTATCTCAGTATAGGGAAACACTTTATTTATGAGCAGTGGAGGTAGATCATAGTAAGAAATGCCAGACAGATCATAGGGTGGAAATAGACTTGGACAGAGTAAAGCACACAGGTTACACTGAACAGGACGTGCACTAGACAAGATCAACATGAACAAGATCAGCATTATTTGAACTTATAGAGTCCATTCATCAGTCTAACGTGGCCTTCCTAATAGTTTATATGCCTAAATTAACTATCCCAACGTTATTGTGCAGTCGGCGTGTGAACCCTGTACTGAACGTCAGGTTGTTCACAATCCCCAACAGCAGCCACAATACCTCCGTCTGAAACAGATAGCCATTCCCACCAGCTTCCGCCCTACATAGAGAACACCAGGCTGTCTTCTTGGAGATGGAAGATGCCTTCTTGAGACTTCACACAAGACATACGGTTTCCCTGCTCACCACTAGAAAACCACGTTAAAGTCCCACGTGTGTATCATAAGCAACGGAGCCAGGAGGAAGAACGTGGAACAGTCTGTCTGTGCAGCCTCTGCCCCACTTGTTCATCATGTCAGAGCATCAATTAGGAGACACATAAGACTGCCGATGCTGGAGATCAGAGTAGAGCATCAATTGCTGGAAAAGCACAGCGGATCAGGCAGCATCAGGAATCAGAAAAAAATTACCTCATTCTGCCCCCCCATGTAAGTGCATTGAGTTCGGAATGGCCTCCTGCTGTTCCTGTGTAAGTGACACAAGGGAGTGATTGGCTTCAACCTCGTCCGATTGGACAGGGCCAAGGGCCTGACTGGTTACCCCTGGTTCCTGTTTAACAGCTCATTGCACTGACTAGAGTGACAACGCTGCACCTTTAAGGGGTTATTTTGTCCGGGTTTCTTTTAAGAGAGAGATTGAACGATTATTAGCAAGCTGGATAGTTAAGACCACTTGAGTAACAGCTAGGGAGGCCTTGTGTTTATTTTAATGCAGCCTGAATGGGTGTGGCCAGCTCTCACAGATTAGGATCACTGGGTTTTGGTTTCTAAGTAACTTCAGAAACTATTGGGGTCTCCACAGAGTTGGAAGCTTCAGTGAATCTTTCCTGTTTGCTACCTTCTCTGAAATTTCTCTTGATGCTGTTTTTAATTCCTGGATTTGAGAAATGTTTGTGACAATCTGTGCCTGAATATACCTTTTTGCCAAGGGCTGTGTTTATGGGATTTTCCTGTATTGGAACAGTTCATTAGTAATAGTTCCTAGATCTATTTTTCTGTTAACTTGTCTAATAGAATTAAGTTATTCTAAATTCCTCTTTCTTTGGTTTCATTTTCTCTTTCATATTTAAGTAGACGGTGTTTTGCTTCACAGAGTAGTTTGACCATTCACATTGCATCTGGAGCAGACACTTTACATTTCCTTTAAAATTAGAAAACATAAAAGTCTAGACTACCTCCTTCAAATATTTTCGAGGGGCTCTGGTGTGGCCCATCACACTAGACTCCTTCTCTTCCTGAGTAATAGATTGGAGGCACTTAATGGGCTCTCCCTGTTCTTGTCCAATAGTGTCAATGAGCTGAATAACTTCCTCATATTCCTGTGAAACCAGCGTGAGGTGTTGAATGAACTCTTGTTTTACTTTGGCAATGTGCAGTGCCCGCCAGTGCTATTACGGGAACGTTATGGACCATATAACAGCACAAGTCTCAATGGAGTCTGGATCCTGCTACACACGGACAAAGTCCAGTTCAGGAATTGACGGGGGACAAAATGTTCTGAACATTGTGGAATCTTCAGTGACCATCCCCACTTCTGATCTTATGGTGGGGAGGGTGGGGGAGGGGAGACATTGATGAAGCAGCTGAAGATGTTTGTGAAGGGGAAGCTACCCTGAGGATTTCGCACAGAGGTGACCCAGGACTGAGATGATGAACATCTTCCTTTGTGCCATGTTTGACCCCAAACACTGGAGAGGTTACTCTGATTCCCATTAAGTTCAGTTTTGTTAAGCTGCTTGATGTCAACAGAAGTCAACCACTGCCTTGATATCGGGGCCCGTCAGTTTTTATCTGAACCCTTGTCTCAACCTCTTTTGTTCATATCAATAAGCCATGATATAGGAGCAGCAAGTGTTTTCTTCAAACATGTGGGATTGAATGTCAGGATTTCTCTCCTCAAGGGTGTTCGGGGAGCTCGATGACTAAACGTATTCGAAGAGGAGGTAGATGGAAATTGACCTGTCAGAGAGTTGAGGGCTATGAAGAATTGGATATGAAAAAGGATTTGAGATGAAGAGCAGATCAGTCATGATCTTAAAGAAGGGCAAGGCAGGCTTGGGGGGTGAACAACATGCCCCTGTTTCTGATGTTCTCCCATTCTATTATTGGAAAGTTAGTGGGTGTTATTTTCATGAATGTTCAGTTATTGAATGTTGCAGACAGGGAGACCAGAGGATTTTGTGAGCCATCCCTGAGTGAGGTATGGGGGCAGTATTCACACTGAATCTGGGTGTACAACATGACCAACAAATGAAGCACAAGTTGCAGAGAGGGGAAGCTCTGTGAAGAGAGATGAGGGCCGTCTTTCGTACCCAGCCTGGGTTTTCCAATTATATTTTCCAATTCACTTCAAACCGTGTGCGACAGTACTGAGGGGCTGAATGGTCTCGTGTGTTTTTGTGCAACAGGTTATAGGAGTAAGTAGCCTCCAACTGCTCCTATCTAGCAGGTTTGAGGGGCTGAATGAAACACAGTAACATCGGACTGAGGAGCAGGAGTGGGTCATTAGATACTTTGAGCCTTCTCCACCAGGAACTAAAATTGTAGCTGATCAGGTTGTGGTCCCAGCCCCACTTTCCTGTCTGCGTCCCGTTATCCGTGACTCACTTCTTTTTCAAATATTTAACTAATGCAGCTTTCAATCAATGTGAACATAGAGACACGATAACCTTCCACTGAAGAGAATTCCGACTTGAAAGGTCCTTTCAGAATTATTCGTCATCCCTGTTAGAGAATCAGAGAGTCATGCAGAATGGAAACAGACCCGTTAGTCCAATCTGTTCACTCCGATCAGATATCAAATCTGATTTAGTCCCATTTGCCAGCATTTGGCCAATAATCCTCCTGTGATTGTACCCGCCTTGACCACATCCTCTGACTGCACTTTCAGTACACACACCACTCTCTGTGTGAAATATTTACCTTCAGCTCCCTTCTAAATCATTCGCCCTCTCCGCTTCAACCTATGCTGTCTTGTTCTGGACTCCCCTAACCTTGGGAGCAGAGCATGGCTGTACAGAATATCCATGCCCCTGTTGATTTTATAAACCTCTATCATGTTGCCTCTCAACCTCTGACACTCCGGGGGAAACACCTCAACGTAATCAGCCTCTCCCTATAGCTCAACTTCCAGTCCTGGAACATACGTGTAAGTCATTTCGGCAGAAAACCGAGTTGTACGCAGTATTCTTAAAGTTGGCCTCACCAACATCCTGTACAGATTCAACATGCCACCACAACTCCTATACTCAATGTTCTGACTGATTAAAGCAAATGTGCCAAATGTGTTCAGCACCACTCGATCTACCTGCGACTCACTGCTACAGGTAATCATGTACATAAACATCAGAAAGTTAACATGATGGTAGTGCCAGCAGATAGGAGGACTAGTGATACATTGATCATTATTGAGATTAGATTGTGTTGGGAACATGAGCTTAACATGTCAGGAAGTGAATTCAAATCAATGGGTTCAGGGTGGTTAATATACAAAATAACAGATAGCCCGGAGTGAGTTTCAGACTGGAATCTAATCGAGGGGTTCGGGTGGTTAATATACAGAATACCAGATAACCTGGAGTGAGTTACAATCTGGAATCTAATCAAGGGGTTCAGGGTGGGTTATATACGAATAACAGATAGCCCGGATTAAGTTACAGCCTGGAATCTAATCGAGGAATTCAGGGTGGTTTATATACAGAATAACAGGTAGCCCGCAGTGAGTTACAGCCTGGAATCCAATCAAGGGATATGTTAACCTTTTTATGTGAAATAACTTGTAACTGGGAGTGAGTCACAAAGTGTACTATTGGCTAAGTGGTTTCAAATCTTGACTCACATAAACACAATGCAGTCACAAACTACACAACTTTACTGACTCCCAACTTTCCTAGTTTGAGGACTATCCTCCTCTGTTTCCCCTTTCACTGAAGATATTAATATATCATTTATAATGCACTGCCATTCTGGTTACAGTGCTACCTATCTCTCACTGTCTCATTTATCTTCAATCCTGTTGAAACATACTTAAACCAACAGACATACAAAGTTCCAGAAAGAGATTTGTTCAATTGCAGGTGTATTATTTTCTTTTATTTGTAGACAAAACACAATTTGAATCCACAGAAGGTCAGTGTGGGATTTGAGAAACCCTTCAATTTGGGATAACGCCTCGCCAGGCATTATTCTGATCCAATGCTCCAAATCTACAATTCAGTGTCTGAGATCTTTCAGGTTTTGTATATTATGTTTCTCTCATATATTACGAGCTTGGAAAGTAAGGCAGACCTTACTGGAATGTCACATTGTCTCTCCGCATTTACTGTAAACAGGTTCTGGGATTTGCATTTTAATCACCTTCAAAGAGCTGTCTCCATTGCCTATCTCTGCTAGCATCAATGAATGGAAATGGCTTTTGACACATTGCCCCCTCTCCCTTGCTGAAGTATTCCTGACACAAAACAGTCAGGCAGACATTTTAGATTTGTCCACAGCCATCATTGTATATCAACAAAACGATGACATTGAGTTTATAAATAAGGAAAAGCAAGAGAGACTGGCAACATCAATACAGTTTGAAAATAAAGAAAACATTGAACATGCTCACAGAATCGCAGACACATAGAATCACACACACAGGGATACAGACACCTTCCAGAAGCTGTCTCCATTTCCTTTCTTGCAAGGGGATTCATGTTATGATGATGCATTCATGCAGGACAGTAAACAGCTTTTGAGACTTTCCCCATTGTGACAGAAATTCAGCCCCAATCTGAAACTTGGAGATATGTAACAGAACAGAAATGAACCAGCAGCTTTCTGTGTTCCTGCTCCCAATGTAACATTTGACCATTTAGTTTATGTTATCTTCAGTCTAACATCCAACAAGGATCACTTCACAGATCCAATAACAGATCCCCAGCAGTGAGTTACAGCCTGGAATCTAATTGAGGGGTTTAGGGTTTACATACAGCATAAGAGACACCCAGGAGTGAGGGATAGAGTGGAATCTAATCGAGAGGTTTGAGGTGGTTTACATACAGAATAACAGATAACAAGTAGTGAGTCACAAAATCGCGGAGTCATACAGTCATAGAGATGTACAGCATGAAAACAGACCCTTTGGTCCAACCCATCCATGCCAACCAGATATCCTAACCTACTCTAGTCTTTCTTGTTCAAGCACTTGGCCCATCTCCCTCCAAACCTTTCCATTCATATACCCATTGGGCTGCATTTTAAATGTTGCAATTGTACCAGCCTCCACCACTTCCTCTGACAGTTCATTCCATTCATATACCACCCTCTGAGTGAACAAGTTGCCCCTTAGATCTCTTTCATATTACCTCTCACACTAAACCTATGCCCTCTAGTTCTGGACTCCCCACCCCAAGGAAAAGACTTTGTCTATTTATCCTATCCATGCCCGTCATGATTGTATAAACCTCGATAAGGTCACCCCTCAGCCTCTGATGCTTCACCGAAAACAACCCCAGCTTATTCAGCCACTTCAGCTCAAATCCTCTAACCCTAGCATCCTCCTTGTAAATCTTTTCTGAACCCTTCCAAGTTTCACAACATCCTTCCGATAGGAAGGAGACCAGAATTGCACGCCATATTCCAACAGTGGCCTAGCCCATGTCCAGTCCAGCCACAACATGACCTCTCAATGCCTATACTCAAAACTCTGACCATTAAAGGAAAGCATACCAAACGCTGCCTTCATTTTCTTATCCACCTGCCACTCTACTTTCAAGGAGCTACGAACCTGCACTTCAAAGTCTCTTTGTTCAGCAACTCTCTCTCTCGGACCTGACCATTAAGGTATAAGTCCTGCTCAAATTTGCTTTCCCAAAATGCAGCACCTCGTGTTTATCGAAATCAAATTCCATCAAGTGGAATAGAATTGAAGGTTTTGGGGTGTTTTTGAAACATGCCAGTCACACATAGATGGAAGTGAGTTACACATTGGAATCTAATCGAGAGGGTTCCAGGTGATTCATAAAATCCTGACAGTGGGGAAACAAGCCCTTCAGCCCAACAAGACCACACTGACCCTCAGAACAATAACCCATCCAGGCCCATTTCCCCACATTTACCCCTGACTAATGCAACTCACCTACACATCCCTGAATACCATGGGCAATTTTAACAGGGTTTGGATTGGATGGTTAATATGCAGACTAACAGATACCCAGGAGTGTGATACAGACTGGAATCTAATCAAAGGATTGAGGTGGCTAATGTACAGAGTCCCTTAAAATTGGAAGTCAGTTACAGATTTGAATTTTATCAAGGGGATGCGGTACGATTATGTGTACAATAATAGAAACCCCAGAGTGAGTTACAGACTGGAATCTAATCGAGGGTTTCAGGGTGGTTTATATGCAGAACAACAGATAGCCCGGAGTGAGTTATAGAGTCAGAGAATCATAGAGATGTTCAGCATGGAAACAGACCCTTCTGTCCAACCTGTCCATGCCGACCAGATATACTAACCCAATCTAGTTCCACCTGCCAGCACCTGGCCTATGTCCCTCCAAACCCTTCCTATTAATATACTCATCCAAATTCCTCTTAAATGTTGCAATTGTACCAGCCTCCACCACTTCCACTGGCAGCTCACTCCATACACGTACCACCTTCTGCATGAAAAAGTTGTCCCTTAGGTCTCTTTTATATCTTTCCCCTCTCAAACTAAAACTATGCCCTCTAATTCTGCACTCCCTTACCCCAGGGTAAACCTCGATAAGTTCACCCCTCAACCTCCGACACTCCAGGGAAAACAGCCCCAGACTGTTCAGCCTCTCCCTGTAGCTCAAATCCTCTAACCCTGGTAACATCCTTGTAAATCTTTTCTGAACCCTTTCAAGTTTCACAACATATTTCCGATAGGAAGGGGACCAGAATTGCACGCAATATTCAAAGTGTGACCGAAACAATGTGCTGTATAGCCACAACATGACCTCGCAACTCCTGTACACTGTACTCTGACCAATAAAGGAAAGTATATCAAACTCCTTCTTCACTATTTTATCTACCCGCAACTCCACTTTCAAGGAGCTATGAACCTGCACTCCAAGGTGTCTTTGTTCAGCAACACACCGTAGGACCTTACCATTAAATGTCGAAGTCCTGCGAAGATTTGCTTTCCCAAAATGCAGCACCTCGCATTTATCTGAATTAAACTCCATCTGCCACTTCTCAGCCCATTGGCCCATCTGGTCCAGATCCTGTTGTAATCTGAGGAAACCCTGTCCACTACACCTGCAATTTTGGTGTCATCTGCAAACTTACTATCTACCTCTTATGCTCGCATCCAAATCATTTATATAAATGACAAAAAGTAGAGGGCCCAACACTGATCCTTGTGGCACTTCACTGGTCACAGGCCTCCAGTCTGGAAAAACAACTCTCCACCACCACCCTCTACCTTTGAGCCAGTTCTGTATCCAAATGGCTACATCTCCCTGTATTTCATGAGATCTAACCTTGCTAATCAGTCTCCCATGGGGAATCTTGTTGAACGCCTAACTGAAGTTCATATGGATCACATGCACTGCTCTGCCCTCATCAATCTTCTTTGTTACTTCTTCAAAAAGCTCAATCAAGTTTGTGAGACATGATTTCCCAAGTACAAAGCCATGTTGACTATCCCGAATCAGTCCCTGCCTTTCCAAATTCATGTGCATCCTGTCCCTCAGGATTCCCTCCAAAAACTTTCCCACCGCCGAGTTCAGGCTCACCGGTCTATAGTTCCCTGGCTTGTCCTTACTACCCTTCTTAAACAGTGGCACCACATTTGCCAAACTCCAGTCTTCCAGCATCTCACCTCTGACAATCGATGATACAAATAACTCAGAAAGAGGCCCAGCGATCACTTCTCTTGCTTCCCACAGAGTTCTCAGGTACACCTGATCAGGTCCTGGGGATTTATCCACCTTTAACCATTTCAAGACATCCAGAACTTCCTCCTCTGTATATCTGCAACATTTTGAAAGATGTCACTATATATTTCCCTGCAGCCTATATCTTCCATATCCTTTTCCACAGTAAATACTGATGCAAAATATTCATTTAGTATCTCCCCCATTTTCTGTGGCTCCACACCAAGGCCGCCTTACTGATTTTAGAGGGGTCCTATTCTCTCCCTAGTTACCCTTTGTCCTTAATATATTTGTAAAAGCACTTTGGATTCTCCTTAATTCTATTTGCCAAAGCCATCTCATGTCCGCATTTTGTCTTCCTGATTTCCCTCTTAAAATACTCCAACTTCCTTTATGCTCTTCAAAGGATTCACTCGATCTATCCTGTCTATACCTGATATATGCTTCCTTCTTTTTCTGAACGAAACCCTCAATTACTTTAGTCAGCCAGCATTCCCTATAACTACCAGCCTTCCCTTTCAACCCTGACAGGAAGTTACAGCCTGGAATCTAATCGCAGGGTTCAGGGTGGTTTATATACAGAATAACAGATAGCCCGGAGTGAGTTACAGGCTGGAATCGAATCGAGGCGTTCAGGGTGGGTTATATACAGAATAACAGATAGCCCGCAGTGAGTTACAGCCTGGAATCGAATCTAGGGGTTCAGGGTGGTTTATATACAGAATAACAGATAGCCCGAAGTGAGTTACAGCCTGGAATCTAATTGTGCGGATCAGGGTAGTTTATATACAGAACAGCAGACACGCTGGAGTGAGTTACAGCCTGCTATCGAATCGAGGTGTTCAGGGTGGTTTATAAACAGAATAACAGATATTCTGGGGTGTGTTACAACCTGGAATCTAATCGAGGGGTTCAAGGAGGTTAGTATACAGAATAACGGACAGCCCGGGGTGTGTTACTGCCTGGAATCTAATCAATATCTGTTCACTTTAAGATAGGACGGGTTTTGCTGAATCGAAAGTACAGCCGCAGATGCCAGTTAAAGGTCAGACTGTTCCAAATATAACAATTCGCTGCGAAATTGAAGCCTGAGTTTTGGTTGCTGTTTTGACAGCAATTCAAATGCAACCAAAGAGTTGAAATAACGCTCAGGATACCAGAAGCCAATGGAATTTGAATATTATTGTTTGTACACTTGGAAAACAATCAAAGTATGAGAATTATTGTATCATGGGAAGTATATAATTCCAGCATTTTGAACTCTAGAGGGAGAGCCACTGCCATCCAACAGCAGAGTAACTGCTGTAGAGCAGGAGTGCTAACTGACCATCTCAAACACTCTCCATCAAAGACACATGTTCATGTAAACCTATTTGCAATAAGAAAATGACCCAGGGAGATCAGCAGCTGAAAGAGTGAAGACAGCGGAGAAGATAGAGACTGTGTGGTCTTGAAATTGTAACGATTAATATGTGTGTTGTTGGAACAGCATATTTTTACAGAGTTGGAGTCAGATAGTAAGTAGCTAAGAAAAGAGGGGCTTGTGTTTGCGAATAGTTTTTGTTTAGTGTTCACTATTAAAGTTAAGAAACTAACTTGCTAATTTTTGTTTAAATAGTGGAACGTAGGAGATCTGTGTCAGTCGTATGTTAACATTCAATGTGAGGTGAGCTTTTCTGGGTGTTTTATTTTAATTAACAGAGAGGTTCGACTCCACATTGTAAATATTCATCCACGCTAACCTCAATTCCCTGCAGTTGGCCCACATCCTTCCAGTCCTTTCCTATCCACATATTTATCCAAATGCTTTTGAAATGTTGTTCATGTACCCCACTCAGCTACATCTTCTGGCAGCTCATCCACGTACCAGCCATTTATGTAAATAAGTGTTACCTCAGGTTCCCTTTTATTCCTTCCCCTTTAACCTTAAACCGATCCCCTCTCGTCCTCGATTCTCTAAACTTTGGAAAAGACTGAGAGCATTCACCCCATCCATATCCCTCATGATCTTATACAGCTCTATAAGGTCCCCCCTCAGTCTCTTACAATCTAAAGAAAAGGTCCTAGCTTGTCCAACCTCTCCCTATAACTCAGACCATTGGGTCCTGGCAATACCCTTGTAAATTTCTTCTGCACTCTTTCTAATTTAATAACATCCTCCCTATAACAAGGTGACAAAACTGAACACAATACTCCAAGTGCGGCCTTACCAAAGTCCTGTGTAACTGCAACATAAATTCCCAACAGCTATTCTCAATATCCTACCTGATGAAGGCCAATGTGCCAAAAGCCTTCTTCACTGCCCTGCCTACCTGTGACTCCAACCTCAGGGAACCGTGCTCCTGAACACCAAGGTCTCTCTGCCCACTACACCCCTTAAGGCCCTCCCCTTCACCGTGAAATTCTTACCTTGATTTGAGATTCCAAGCTGCAAGACCTCACACATCTATATTAAATTCCATTTGCCATTTCTCGGCCCACTTTCCCACCTGATTAAGGTCCTGCTGCAATTTCTGATCAAGTTCCTCACTGATCATGCTCCCACTTATTTTACTGTCGTCTGCAAACTTTCTAATCATGCCTTGTACATTCTCAACCAAATCATCGATAACAAAAAGCTATGGACCCAACCTCCAGTGTAACAAGCATCCTTCCACTAAACCCTCTGCTTCCTATCAACAAGCCAACTGTGTATCCAATTGGCCAGTTCCCCCCAGTATTCTACGTGATGGAACCTTCCAGAGCAGCCTGCCATGTGGAAGCTGATCAAAGATCTTCCTGAAATCCATAGAGACTACGTTAACCGCTCTGCCCTCATCAACATTCTTGGTCACTTCACCAAAGGACTCTATGAAATTTGGGAAGCATGGTCTCCCACTCACGAGACTATGCTGATTCCTCCGAATCAAACCCTGTGCAAGTAATGGGTGCAGTCAATGGTATGCTGTCCTTCATTGGAAGATGATTCGAGTACATAAGTAAAGCCATCTTCCTGCTGTTGTAGAACGTTGCTGAGAGAGCATTTGGGGCACTCTGTACAGATTTGATCTTCTTTGTAAGGCATGATCTCCTTACCACAGACACGGGTGATGGTAACATGAGGATAGAGTGAATAAGCTGAGTGTTTAACCTGTAGAGCTGTGAGAGATGAAGAAATTGTGATGCTGAAACACGAGGAGGGGCAGCGATCACTTATTTCGAAAAGAGACATTGATAGGGTGAGAAATGCCATACTTTACCCAGGATTTATTGGTGTGATTTATTGTCACGTGTACCTCAGTACAGGGAAAAACTTTATTTATGAGCAGTGGAGACAGATCACAGTAAACATGGCCAGACAGATCATAGGGTGGAAATAGACTTGGACAGAGTAAGGCATACAGGTTAAACTGCACAGGACATGCACTAGACAAGATCAACATGAACAAGATCAGTATTATTTGAACTTAGAAAGTCCATTCATCAGTCTATTGTGACTTTCCTCATAGTTTATATGCCTAAATTAACTCTCCCCAAGTTATTGTGCAGTCGGCGTGTGAACCCTGTACTGAACATCAGGTTATTCACAATCCCCAACAGCAGCCACAATATCTTCCGTCTGAAACAGGTAGCCATTCCCACCAGCTTCCGCCCTGCATAAAGAACACCAGGCTGTCTTCTTGGAGATGGAAGATGCTTTCTTGAGACTTCACACAAGACATAAGGCTTCCCTCCTCACCACTAGAAAACTAAAGTCACACATGTGTATCATAAGCAACGGAGCCAAGAGGAACAACGTGGAGCAGTCTGTCTGTGCAGCCTCTGCTCCACTTGTTCATCAAGTTAGAGCATTAATCTGGAGACACTGAAGACTGCCGATGTTGGAGATCAGAGTAGAGTTTCGATTGCTGGAAAAGCACAGCAGTTCAGGCAGCATCCGAGAAGCAGGAGAATCGATGTTTCGGGCATAAGACATTGATCAGGAATCAGCATCAATTACCTCATTCTGCGCCCGTGTAAGTGCATTGAGGTGGGAATGGCCTCCTGCTGTTCCTGTATAAGTGACTCAAGGGACTGACTGGCTTCTTCCTCGTCCATTGGATAGGGCCAAGGGCCTGACTGGTTACCCCTGGTTCCTGTTTAACAGCTTGATGTGCTGACAAGTGTGACAATGCTGCAGCTTTAAGAGGTTATTTTTATCCTGGTTTCTTTTAAGAGAGAGATTTAACGATCGTTACCAAGCTGGCTAGTTAAGACCACTTGAGTAACAGCTAGGGAGGCCTTAGGTTAGTTTTAATGCAGCCTGAATGGGTGTGGCCAGCTCTCACAGATTAGGATCTGTGGATTTTGGTTTCTCAGTAACATCAAAAACTATAGTGGTCTAGACAGAGTTGGAAGCCTCAGGGAATGTCTCCTGGCTGCTACTCTATCTGAATTTTCTCTTGATGCTGTTTTCAATTCCTGAATTTTCCTTTTTGCTAAGGGCTGTGTTTATGGGAATTTCTTATGTTGGACTAGTTCATTAGTAATAGCTCCTAAATCGATTATTCTGTTTAGTTGCCCAATACAATTACGTTATTCTAAATTCCTCTTTATTTGGTTTTATTTTATCTTCCGTGTTTAAATAAATGTCGTTTTCTTCACACCGAGTATTTTGACCAGTCACATTGCATCTGGGACAGACACTTTATATTTCCTTTAAAATAAGAAAACATTAGAGTCTAGGTTACCGCCTTCAAATATTTTCGAGGGGCGCTGGTGTGGACCATCACACTGGACTCCTTCTCTTCCTGAGTGATAGGCTGGAGGCACTGATTGGGCTGTCCTTGTTCTTCTCCAACAGTTTCAATGGACTAAATGGCTTCCTGTGAAAACAGCGTGAGGTGCTGAATGAACTCTTGTTATACTGTGGCAATGTGCAGTGTCAGGAAGTGCTGTTACATGAATGTTGTGGACATTTTAACAGCACACGCCTCAATGGAGTCTGGGTCTTGTTGCACATGGACACAAACCAGTTCAGGAGCTGACGGGGGACAAAATGTTCTGAACATTGTGGAATCTTCAGTGACCATCCCCACTTTCTGATCTTATGGTGGGGAGGGTGGCGGTGGGGAGACATTGATAAAGCAGCTGAAGATGTTTGTGAAAAGGAAGCTACCCTGAGGATCTCGTACAGAGGTGACCCAGGACGGAGATGATGAACATCTTCCTTTGTGCCATGTTTGACCCCAAACACTGGAGAGGTTACTCTGATTCCCATTAATTCCAGTTTTGTTAAGCTCCTTTATGTTAATACAAGTCAACAACTGCCTTGATATCAGGGCCAGTCTGATTTTTTTTGAACCCTTGAGTCAACCTCTTTTGTTCATATCAATAGGCCATAGTATAGGAACAACACGTGTTTTCTTCAAACAAATGGTATTGAATGTCAGGGTTTCTCTTCTCAAGAATGTTAGGGAGCAAGACGACTGAAAGTATTTGAAGAGGAGGGAGATGGATATTGACCTGTCAGAGAGTTGAGGGCGATGAAGAATTGGGTATTGAAGAGGATTTCAGACCAAGAGCAGATCAGCCATGATCTTAGTGAAGGGCAAGGCAGGCTTGGGGAGTGAATGACCTTCCCCTGTTTCTGATGTTCTCCCATTCTGTTATTGGAAAGTTAGTGGGTGTTATTTTCATGGATGTTCTGTTATTGAATGTTGCAGTCACGGAGACCAGAGGATTTTGTGAACCATCTTTGGGTGAGGCATGGGGGCTGTATTCACAGTGAATTTGGGTCTACAACATGACCAACAAATGAAGCACAAGTTGCAGAGAGGAGAAGCTCTGTAAAGAGAGATGACGGGCCCCTTTCATACCCAGCCTGGGCTTTCCAATTACATTTCCCAAATCATGTCAAACCGTGTGGGACAGTCTTGAAGGGTCGAATGGTCTCCTCTGCTTCTGTGCACCAGGTTATAGGAGTAAGTAGCCTCCAACTGCTCCTGTCTAGTAGGTTTGATGGGCTGAATGGAACACAGGAACATGGGACTGAGGCGCAGGAGTGGGGCATTAGATACTTTGAGCCTTCTCCACCTGGCACTAAGATTGTGGCTGATCAGGTTGTGGACTCAGCCTCACTTTCCTGTCTCCATCCCATTATGCATGACTGACTTCTCTGTCAAATATTTACCTAACGCAGCTTTCAATCAACATGAACATCAAGGCACGATAAACTTCCAGCAAAGAGAATTATGACTTGAAAGGTCCTTTCAGAATTTTTTGTCATCCCTCTTATAGACTCAGAGAGTCATGCAGAACGGAAACAGACCCGTTAGTCCAATCTGTCCACTCCGATCAGATATCAAATCTGATCTAGTCCCATTTGCCAGCATTTGGTCAATATCCCTTCTCTCAGATACTTTTTAAATGTGCGATTGTAACCGCCTTCAGCACTTTCTCTGACAGCACTTTCTGTACACACACCACTCTCCTTGTGAAACATTTATCTTCAGGTCCCTTCTAAATCAATCCTCCTCACCTTCAACCTATGTCCTCTTGTTTTGGAACCCCCTATCCTGGTGGAGCAGAGTGTGGCTTTTCAGAATATCCATGCCCCTGATGATTTTATAAACCTCTATAATGTCACCCCTCAAAATCTGAAACTCCAGGAGATAGCACCTCAAACTAATCAACCTCTCCCTAAAGCTCAAACCTCCAGTCCTGGAACATCCGGGTAAGTTATTTCTGCAGAAAACCGAATTGTACGCAGTATTCTTAAAGTGGCCTCACTAACATCCTGTACAGATACAAAATACCACCACAACTCCTATACTCAATGCTCTGACTGATTAAGGCAAATGTGCTAAATGTGTTCAGCACGACTCTGTCTACCTGCGATTCCACATTCAAGGAACAATATACCTGCAGCCCTATGTCCCTTTTTTCCACAACACTCCCCAGGATCTCACCATTAAGTGTATAATTTCTGCCCTGATTTACCTTCCCAAACTGCAAAACCTCGTCTTTATCTAAATCAAACTTCATCTGCCCATCCTTGCCCCTTTGTCCCATCTAATTGCGGTCTTGTTGTACTCTGAGATAATCTACTACACCACCTTTCTGATGTCATCTGTAAACTTACTAACTATTGCCCCAATATACACATCTAAATACTTTACATAAATGATGAAATCCAGTGAACTCAGTACTGATTCTTACAGCACACTGCTGCTCACAAGCTTCCAGTCTGAAAAATACCCCTCTTCCTTCAAGCCAATTGTGACGAGCTTCTTCTGTATCCCATGTGACTGAAACTTACTAATCTGTCTACCAGTCAGAATGAAATACTAGCTATGAAGAGAAGCTGAGTAGGTTAGGTTTATTTTCCTAGAAAAAAGGAGATTGAGGGGAGACCTGATTGAGATTTACAAAATCATGAAGGGTATAGCCAGGGTGGATAGAGACAAGCTTTTTCCCAGGGTGAAGGATTCTTCAATAACGAGAGGTCGTGCTTTCAAGGTGAGAGGTGGAATATTTAAGGGGGATACACGCGGTAAGTACTTCACACAGAGGGTGGTGGGCGTTTGGAACACGTTGCCAGCAGAGGTGGTAGAGGCAGGCCCGGTAGATTCATTTAAGATGCGTCTGGACAGATGCATGAGTAGGTGGGGAGCAGAGGGATACAGATGCTTAGGAATTGACCGACAGGTTTAGACTGTACATTTGGATCGGTTCAGACTTGGAGGGCGAAGGGCCTGTTCCTGGACTGTAAATTTTCTTTGGTCTTTGTTCTTTAAATGAACACCTTGCTGAAGTCCATATAGACAATGTCTACCAAACTGCCTTCATCAATCTTCTTTGTCACCTCTTCAAAAAACTCAATCAAATTAATGAGACATGATTTCCCATGCAGAAAGACACGTTGTCTACCCCGATCAGCCCTAGGCTTCCCAAATGTATGTAAATAGTGTCCCTCAGAATCCCCTCCAACAACTTACCCACCACTGACATCAGGCTCACCCGTCTATAGTTCCCTGGCTTTTTGGGCACTGTTTCCTTTTCTAGTCCCACCCCTCCACTGCGCACAACAAATGTTAAATGTAACCAGGTCGGTGATATGGCCGATGATATTTGTCTCAGACTGGGTCAGGGTCAGTTTTAGGAAAAAGTCAGGCTAGTTTCTTTAATCTGCTAAAACAACACGTTTATGATCCAGAGCAATGTTACTCAAACTATGATGGAAAGATGAACGGCAATCTGTTTGGGTTTCGCAAATATGTAATCAATATTTCCCTTTCTAAACACACACACACACACAAAATCTCTGCAATTTTAACTTGATAGAACTTTGTCCAGATATTATTGGAACACGTGACAAAGGAAAAATTGCAAGATTGGCCAAAACGTTATTCTGCTTCTGAAGATATTGTACTTACACAGCTGCTAGCAATGGGATTTCATCCTGGGAGAGTTGGATTTGGCTGAATTCCCTTTGCTTTAGGCAGTGAGGAGATTCTAGTGAATTGTGGTCAGGGATCACCCAAAGGTTAGCACTGCTACCTCACAGCACCAGGGACTTGGGGTCGATTCCAGCCTTGGGTGACTGTCTGTGTGGAGTTTGCACATTCTCCCCTTGTCTGTGTGAGCTTCTAATGGGTGATCCAGTTTCCTACCACAAACTATGTAGGTTAGGTGGATTGGTCATGCTAAATTGTCTGTAGTGTTCAGGGAATTCTAGGTTATGTGCAATAGTCAGGGGTAAATATAGGGAAATGGGTTGGGAAGGTTGGTATGGACTTGTTGGACCGAAGGGCCTGTTTCAGCACTGTAGGGATTCCATAAAAATAAGAATGGTAACGATGACTTTAGAGTTTTTGTTAGCTCGCACATATTACTGTGATGAGGAACAATGAAGGAGAGAGAGTGTAATAGGCCATTCCTTCTCAGGCAGATTACATTTTCTCCCTCTCTGAGCTGAATCACACAGTAATGTCATCCTCTCCCAAACTGGACCATGTGAGGTCTCCTTGTACATTGTCCAAACTATGTCTCCATCACATTCCCTGTTCCATGTAGGTGCATCATTGCTGCTGTCATACACAGAGCAATACCCTGAGGAGAAAATGGTCTCGGTCAATTTGAAGATATGTTTATATGTCCCTGTGTCATTAAAAAATAAAAATGTTTAATTTATTCAGAATACCTGTGTTAAAATGAATGCATTTTTTCAAGAAATACAGAAATTGCTGGAAAATCTCGGCAAGTCTGTAAGCATCCAGATACCTTTTACATGCTTTAGTTGTACCAGCCTCCACCACTTCCTCTGGCAGCTCATTCCATACGCACACCACCGTCTGTGTGAAAAGGGGCCCTTTCGGCCTCATCATAACTTTTCCCCTCTCACTTTCCACCAATGCCCTCTAGTTTTGGACGCCCCTAACCTGGGGAAAAACCCCTGACTACTCACCCTATCCATGACCATTCTGATTATATAAACCTTTACTGCTGCGAAATGTGACTTCAATCAACACGAATGGCTGTACTTTCAGTCATTCTGGGCCTAAATTCTGAAATGCAATACTGACACCTCTTCCTTCTCCATCAGGTCACAATTCTAAATCCATTTTAATCAGTTTTTTCAGATGTATCCTGAGACATTTCTGTGGGTTTTACACCTCGACCTTTGTGCCCAGAAGAGGTCTCACCAATATCCTGTACAACCTCAACATTGACGTCCCCATTCCGATACTCAAATGTCTGACCAATGAAGACAAGTGTGTTAAACACTTTCTTAACCCCACTATCTATAAAAGATGCAAATTTTAAAGATGTAAACCTGACGGCCCTAGGTTTTCTGTACTACAGCACTGCCAAAGGCCCTGCTTTTAATTGTATTGGTCCTGTTCTTGTTTGATTTACCAAATCCAATGCCTCGCATTAATGCAAACTAAACTCCATCTGCCACCCCTCAGCCCAATGTGTAATATTACTGCCACCTAACCTAGCATCACTCAGCAATACCCATAAAGCTGTAACAGTAGTCTCCTGTGTGTTTGTTCATCAGACTGCACTGACATGCTGGGACATATCTCTGCAACAGGCAGGACTCAAATCCAGGCCTTCTGGTCCAGAGCTAGGAACACTACCACACATGTTCAGGAATTGGAATAAAATCCAAGAGCTCTGGCTCAGAGACAGGGACACTACCCAATACAACTACGATACCCAGATTTTGGGTCATATTTTAGTGCCCATTTTCAGCTCGGTGTGGATGATTATAATCAGGTTGCCATTACTGAATTACAAAAAACACTTTGTATTATTAAACAAATGCAAGATATTTGTCTCAACTGTAGGATATTGAGTGTATATGCTATGCTATCGAAATTAAGTATGACCATCTTTAATTGTTATTACCTGAAGTCTGCAATATTAAGGAAAGAAATCCTGCAGACACACTCTGCACAATGAAAGGTCTCAAATGGATATTTATTACTGAACACCAGAGACGAAGGAAGAGCTTACTTTCTGACCCCAAAACACCGATCACTCTTACGCACCTCTAACGTGCGACTGCCCTCTTCCTAAAACCATGAAATGATACCAGGCCGCTGATTATTGCCCAGTCTCTCCTCCCCACTGACTGTATCTGCAATCTGTCCCTCCTCCCCCTAACCACACAAGGCAAACCAAGCTCAGGGTCTTTGTGAAAATCAAGGCCAGAGTGTGCAGGCCGTCTGGAGAGGGGGATGGGCATTTTAAAATTGAAGGGGGAGGGTGAGGTGGCAGTAATATCACAGACTGGGCTGAGGGGTGGCAGATGGAGTTTCGTTTGGATTAATGCGAGGCATTGGATTTGGTATATCAAACAACAGCAGGACCTATACAATTAAATGCAGGGCCTTTGGCAGTGCTGTAGAACAGAAACCTAGGTCGTCAGGTCTAATTCTTTAAAGTTTGCATCTCATATTGATAGCGTGGTTAAGAAGGTGTTTAGCACACTTGTCTTCATTGGTCAGTCCTTTGAGTATCGGAATCGTGACGTCATGATGAGGTTGTGCAGGATATGGGTGAGACCTCTACTGGAATACTGTGTCCAGTCTGGTCATTCTGTCCGCTCATTCCATAGGCACACCACCCTCTGGGTGAAACAGCTGTCCCTTAGGTCACATTTAAATGTTTCCCCTCTCACCTTAAGCCGATGTCCGCTAGTTTTGGTCTCCCCGTACCCTAAGAAAATACCTTGACTATTCATATTGATATTACTGACCTTGATATTATTAAGCTGGAGAGGGTTCAGAAGAGATTAACCTGGATGTTGCCGGGATTGATCTATAAGGAGAGACTGGATCGGTTGGGATTTTTTTAAACTGAAGAATATGAGATTAAGCGGCAACTTTACAGAGGTTTATAAAATAAGGGGGCGTACATAGAAGCTGAAGGGAGGGCTGACGTCTTTTTCCTAGAGTTGGGGATTCAAAACTGAGGGATACTTTAAGGTGCGAGGAAAAAGATTCACAAAAGTAACGAGAGGTAAATATTTTAGACAGAAGCTGGCTTGGGTGTGGAATGAACTTCCAGAGGAAGTGGTGAAAGCAGGGACAGTTACAACATTTAAAGGACATTTAGATCAGTCCATGGATAAGGCATCAGTTTGGATGGTGCTGTGAGCAGCTGCCCTCTTCCTCCCCCTCTCTGAATGAATCCCTGTTGGTTTTCACCCTCTGCCAATGCCTGCGCAGTGGCGTGTGGAGGACAGCAGAGGGTGGCATTGTATCACTTTAAGCACCACAGAGACTGCCAGACCTGCCCACACACAGACACACGGATACACACAGCAATTGTTAGGACACAACATTGAGCTCATCTGGTAATATAAACTAAATATAAAGAAATGCTCAATTGGCCTTGTAAACTGTTAAAATATGAGTGACAGAGAACTCTCAAATTCCACTGTTTAAATAAAAACATCAATTTATTTTTTTAACTATGAAACTGAACAATTTACATCAACTATTCACAATTCTGAGACCCCCTTTCTCTTAACTGCTTATTACCCTACTCCAACTCTACAGCTATGTACTGTTTCAAAAAGACACTTATTAAAATTACATACACGTAATTTCAAACCCACACAGCAGCTGTTGTTTCATCTGACCTCACACCAAGATCCTTTTTTCCCATCTTTCCTGGGAAGACAGGCTCATGTTACAGGATGCTATCAAAGTGTCTACATTTCAGCATTCTGCAACCTGGGAACACATCCTTCCATGACACTGTCTCTCAGTCTGCCCCTCTCTGTCTATTTCCTAAACCCCTCCCATGTGGTGATATTTAAACTGATTCCCCCGACACCTCTCAGTGGCAGTGATGTTCACACCCACAGCACCCCTTGTCATGGCAACAATGGAGATATGGAGCTGTAAATGAATGGAAGCTGCACATCCTGTCACTTCCAGCCAAGGCTGCAAGTTTCCCCACACTGGGCAGGGATCTCACACAGTGTTAAAGAGCAATGCACTGGGGTGGTGTACAGAGCTCTACATGGTGGGAGGGTAACTGCTTCTGGGTTACAGATCAATGCACTGGGGTGGGGTACACAGTCCTACATGCTGGGAGGGTAACTGCTCCTGGTTTACAGATCAATGCACTGGGGTGGGATACACAGTCCTACATGCTGGGAGGGTAACTGCTCCTGGGTTACACATCAATGCACTGGGGTGGGGTAAACAGTCCTACATGTTCGGAAGGTAACTGCTCCTGGTTTACAGATCAATGCACTGGGGTAGTGTACACAGTCCTACATGTTGGGAGGGTAACTGCTCCTGGGTTGCAGATTAATTCCCGTGCGATCACTGCACATCCTGCTGTGCTGGTCAGACTATCTGCGGTTGATAGAGAATGCAATGATGTGGTCAGTGCAGCTCCCCACGCCGGATGGATAAGTAGCCTTTGCACAGTACATCATGTTGGTGGGATGGATGGGGGAAAGGTCATGTACAGGTCAAGGAATTCCTCGGAACGTTCTGTCCCCAACATTCTATAACTGCAATTCCCCGGAACGTTCTGTCCACGAAATTCTATAACTGACATTCCCCGGAACGTTCTGTCCCTGACATTGTTTGTGAACGCCCGGACGTCAGTGAATTGAACAAACGATAAGATCCCGAGGGAAGAGATCCCATTTCAGAGAGAAGGAGACACTGTTCCGAACGCCCCTCAGGCAGTTAAAGGGGTGAATACATTTTCCCTGCGTTTACATTTCTTCACGACACAGGATCGACCACAAATTAGACCAAAATACAGAAATTCCCAAACTCCGTTTGTCTTCAGGAAACTGGGAGAGAATCCTTCAGGACAGCAAAATTCCCACCCTCTGTATAAGGAACTGGGGAGGAGTGACCTGTGTCTGCTCTCGAGTGATGGAGAGTGTTGGAATGTTCTAGAAACCATCTGTCCTAATGGATGTGTCTCTTTTTTGGGGGGAGAAGGGTTTTTTGTGGTTTATGTCACATTTTTGTCAGTAATTCCGACCTTCCCATTTGTTATTCCAGCTCCAATTATTTTAATAAATCCCTGAATACAGGGACACATTTGAAAATATCACTGTGTCCCCAATCAAACAGTCCCTTTGCCTCCAGGCTGATGGATAATGGGTTTGTTTTCCTTCCTCACAGTTAACGTAGTGACCATCTACGTCCTGCTTTATAAAGATTGTGGATTGTCTCCATGTGTCAGACGTTACCTGGGGGCCATGGCAGCGGCGGATCTCCTGGTCATTATCCTCGACCTGATACTGAGACACATTCCCATTGTTTATGAGGAACAGTTTTCTTTCCTGATGTACACCGTCCCCGTGTGTAATATCCACGCCGTCCTGCTTTATGCAGCCACTGACTGCTCTGTCTGGTTCACCGTCACTTTCACCTTCGATCGGTTTGTGGCCATTTGTTGCCAGAAGCTGAAAAGTAAATATTGCTGTGAGAAACCGGCAGCTGTGGTTCTGGGAGCAGTGACTGTGCTGAGCTGTTTAAAGAACATTTGCTGGTATTTTATGCTCACGGCTCGGTATCGGCTGGATAACGCCCCCTGGTTTTGTGAGTTAACATTCGCTGTTCAATCCTCCATTGTCTGGGTCACAATCGAGTTCCTCCACTACATTCTAACCCCGTGTGTCCCATTTCTCCTGATTCTGCTGCTCAATGTTCTCACCATCAGACACATTTTCGTGACCAGCAGAGCCCGCAGGAGACTCCGCGCTCACACCAATGGGGACGTTCAGTCTGACACTGAAATGAGAAACCGAAAAAAATCCATCATTTTACTGTTTGTGATCTCGGCCAATTTCATCCTGTTATGGTCAACGTTCATGCTGTATTCTATATGGGCACGGATGTATGATATTGGGTATTACTCTGTGTATCTCGATTGGTTTGTGGGGGACTTGGGCTTCATGCTGCAGCTCCTCAGTTGCTGCACAAACACCGTGATTTATGCCGTGACCCAGACTAAGTTCAGGCAGCAACTGAAAAATGTGCTGAAATATCCCTTCACCCAAATCCATCCATCCATCAAATTCCCTCATTAATCAATCCATCCAGGATTTTCTCATTTCAGTTCAATGTTTCAGCGATGGAGCAGCCTCTCGATATGGTAACAGACTGAGGGTAGCGCTGGTTTGTCCATCCTTATCCCACAGTGGGGTTACAGGGAAACATTTCAATGTTTCTCACAACTCAGGGGCCAGTGAGAAAAGACACCATCCCACTGACTGTATCCATCACTTCCATTTGTAAACAATAAAAATGTTGATTAAAGCGTGCCGAGCAGCAGAGTGACCGATGTTGTTGTGTGTCTTTGTGTTGGAGAAGCTGAGCTGGAGAGAGACAAACTCAGCCCCAAGTCCTGGTCCTCAGTGAAGGGGAGGGCACCGCGCCCTGAGCTTAGAAGCTGTGTTCAACTCCCTCTGCCCCCTCCCACTCTAACCTGGCCTTCCCATTTCCTCTCCCCTACTGTTTCTCATCACTTCTCTCCCTCTCTCTCTCTTTCTGCACAGTCTCTTTCTCACCTCCTCTCCCTTTCATTCTCTTGTCCCCTGTCAGACACCCCTCAACCCCGATTTCTCCACCTGCCTTAAATATTGTTTCTCCCTTACCCTCCCCCTCTCCCTCTCACACCCCCAACACGAGATACTCCACCTGCCTCCACTCTTCCCTCTCCCCCTCACCCTTACTCTCTCTCTCCTGCCGTCTCTGTGTCCCTCCCGCAATTCCGTCTCTACCCTATTTTCCCCTCCTGCCATTTCCCACATCTCTCTATCATCTCACCACACCTCCCACACGCAGACTCCCGACCAACCCCCAGTCTCTGGGTTAGAGGGAGAGGGAAGGACCAGGGAGACAGATTGTGTCAGAGAGAGCGAGGGACAGAAGAAAGAGAGATTTAGTCAGAGAGAAACTGAGGGAGGTGGGGAGAGAGAGACACCGAGGGCGGGGGATCGAGTGTGAGAGAACGGGGAGAGAGTGAAGGAGCAGGGAGAGAGCAGGGGGCAAGAGAGAGATAGGGTGAAGTAGGGAGAGAGAGAGACAGGGGAGAAGATAACGAGAGACAAAGGCAAGAGAGAGAGAGAGAGAGAGAGACAGAGAGGTGCGAGGGAAGGAACGAGAGAGAAAAGTGGCAAGTCTTAGAGAGAAGGGAAAAGGAGAGAGAAAGTGGATGAGAGAGATGGGGAGGCGAGAGAGAGAGAGAAGAGGAGAGAGGGAAGAGAGAGAGAAAATGAGAGCTGAGAGAATGAGAGAGAGGCAGGGGTGAGAGATATAGGGAGGGGCAAAAAAGCGGGAGGTTGAGAGAGATAGAGGCGGCAAGAGAGAGGGTCGAGAAAGAGGGGATCTAGAGAGAGAGGAGGGGATCGAGAGAGAGAGGGGCAAGGAAGCAGGCGGGAGAGTGAGTGAGAGGGCGAGTGAGAGAGAGTTTGTGAGGGCGAGAGAAAACGGGCAAGAGAGAGTTAGAGTGGGTGAGAGAATGATGAGATGAGTGAGAGAGAAAAACGGGATGAAAGAGACATAGAGGTGAGAGAGAGGGAGTGAGAGAGGGAAGGGCAAGACAGAGAGAAGGAGGGGCAAGGAGACAGGGCAGTGAGAGAAAGAAGAAGTGAGAGGGGGAGGCATTAAGAGATCAAGAAAGAGAGAAAAGTAACAGAGATTGAGGGGCGAGAGAGGGAGAGGGAGCAAGAGAGACAGAAGGAGCAAGAGAGAGAGTAACGGGGTTTGAGAGAGATGGAGGCAAAAGAGAGATAGAGGGGGTAAGACAGAGGGTGCGAGGGAGAGAGAAAGGGGTCGAGAGAGAGCGCGAGGGCAAGAAAGAGAGCGAGGGCAAGAAAGAGAGTGAGGGCGCGCGCGCGAGAGAGAGAGGACAAGAGAGAGAGTGTTTTGTTGGGAGAGAGCGAGGGCAAGAGAGAGACGAGAGAGAGAGAGGAAGGTCAAGAAGCAGAGAGGTCTCCGTGAGAGGGGGTGTGACAGAGAGGGGGTGGGAGAGAGAAAGGGTGACAGCGAGAGCGCAGGGGCAAGACAGGGAGAGACAGAAAGAGAGAGAGACAGAGTGAGAAAGAGGGAGAAAAGAAACGGGAGAGAGAGAATAAGGGGACCGAAGAGTCAGCGAGAGCAAGGTAAAGAGAGAGAATGAGTTAGGGGAGAGATAAAGAGACAGGGCGAGTGAGAGAATTATGGAGCGATGGTGAGAGAGAGGAAAGAGAGAGGATGGGTGAGAAGGAGAGAAGTCTGCGAGAGGGTTTTCTAGAGTGAGAGAGAAGGGACGAGGGGGGCAGCGGAAGAGAGAGGGTGGGAGCCAGGGAGCGAAAAAGTGGGGCAAGAGAGAGGAGCTGAGAGAGGGAGATAGTGAGAGAGAGACATGCAAGGAGAGAGAGCGAGAGAGAAGGACAGACAGAAGGCGAACAGTAGAGAGAGAGAGGGTGAGACAGAGAATGAGAGAGAGAGAGATTGAGAGAGAGAGGCTGAGCGAGAGAAAGAGAGGAGCTGAGCAATACGGTGGGGGGGGGGCAAGAGAGGGAGGGGATGGTAGCAAGTGAAATCGAGACAGGGGGCGATAACGAGAGAGAGAAGGGGGGAGAGAGAGGGAGAGATGAGGCGATAGTGACTTGAGAGAGAGAGAGAGAATGAGCAAGGGGGAGATGGGTCCAGAGAGAGAGAGAAAGTGAGAGAGAAAGAGAGAGAGAGTGACAGAGAGAGAAAGAGATAGAGAGAGACAGACAGAGGGACGAGATGGTGGGTAGAGAGCGACAGAGTGAGAGTGGGCGAGAGAGAGAGAATGTGCAGGGAGAGTGAATGAGCAGGGAGAGATAGAGTGAGGGAGAGAGAGAGGGGCGCAAGCGAGACGGGGCAGAGAGAGAGTAGGGCAAGAGAGAGGGGAATGATAGAGAGAGTGGACGAGAGAGAGGGGGCGAGAGAGAGAGGGGGGCGAGAGAGAGCGCAGGCAAGGAATGGCGAAAGAGACAGGGAAGAAAGAGAGGGGGCAAAAGAGGGGATGCGAAAGGAGAGGGGCTCGAAAGAGGGGGGGGCGAAAGAGAGGGGGAGTGAAAGAGAGAGTGTGCGAAAGGAGGGGCAAAAGAGGGTGTGGCGAAAGAGAGGGGGGCGAAAGGAGGGGCAAAAGAGGGGGACGAAAGGGGGGCAAAAGGGGGGCGAAAGTGGGGGGCGAGTGAGAGAGAGAGTGAGGACGAGAGAGTGAGAGGGAGTTGAGAGAGAGGGAGAAACGGGGTGGAGAGAGAGAGAGGGGGTTGAGAGAGAGGGGAGCGAGGGGGTCGAGAGAGAGAGGGCAAGAGCGAGTGTGGGCGAGAGAGGTGGGTGAGAGAGAGGGGGGCGAGAGAGTGAGGGGGAGAGAGAGAGGGGAAGAGAGAGGGAAGAGCGAGAGGGGGAGAGAGGGGTGGAGAGAGGGGAGAGGGAGTGTGAGAGAGGGGGTTGAGGCAGGGGGCAATGTTGGATGAGATTGGGGAGGGGGCGATGTTGGCCGGGTTTGGGGAGGGCGTGGTGTTGGATTGGGTTGGGGAGGGTGTGGTGTTGGACGGGGTTGGGGGAAGGAGGCAGTGTTTGATTGGGTTGGGGAAGGGAACGGTGTTGGACGGGTTTGGGGAGGGGGCAATGTTTGATGGGGTTGGGGGAAGGGACGGTGTTGGACGGGGACGTGGGAGGGGGCAGTGTTGGATGGGGTTATGGGAGAGGGCAGTGTTGGATGTGTTTGGGTTAGGGGGCTGTGTTGGACAGGGTTGTGGGAGGGGGCAGTGTTGGACGGGGTAGGGGAGATGGCGGTGATGGACGGAGTTGGGGAGTGGATTCGTGGCAGGGTAGCAGTGTTGGATGGGAGCAGCGGGCATGGGTTTGGGTGTGGAGTGTGGTGCTGAGTGCGGGAGGCGGGACTCATGTTGGACGGCGGTGAGGGTCAGGCTGTGGTATGTGTGGACGGTGGTGAAAGTCAGGCTGGGGCGGTGTGTGGATGGCGGTGAGGGTCAGGCTGGGTGTTGTGTGTGAACAGCAGTGAGGATCAGGCTGGGGGTGGTGTGTGGACGGTAGTGAGTCAAGATGAGTGTGCTGTGTGGACGGTGGTGAGGGTCAGACTGGGGGAGGTGTGTGGATGGCAGTGAGGGTCAGACTGGGAGTGGTGTTGAATGCTGGTGAGAGTCAGGCTGGGTGCAGGTTTGGACGGTGGTAGGGGTCAGGCTGGGGGCAGTGTGTTGGGGGGCAGTGAGGTTCATGCTGTGGGTGGTGTTGGATGGCGTTGAAGGTCAGGGTGGGGGCGTTGTGTGTACGGTGGTGAGGGTCAGCTTGGGGTGGTGTTGTGCGGTGGTGTGGGTCAGGATGGAGGCGGCGAATGGGCATCAGTCGTGGTCAGATTTGGAGCGGTGTATGGACAGAGGTGAGGGTCAGGCTGGGACGGTGTGTGGGCGGCCGTGAGGTTCAGGCTGGGGGCAGGTGTGGGCGGCAGTGAGGGTTAGGGTTGGGGCGGTGTTGGACGGGAGTGAGGGTCAGGCTGGGGGCAGTGTGTGACGGTGGTGAGGGTCAGGCTGGGGCGGTGTGTTGACGGCAGTGAGGGTTAGGGTTGGGGCGGTGTTGGACAGCAGTGAGGGTCAGGCGGGGGGCTGCGTGTGGGCGGTGGTGAGGATCAGGCTTTAGACGGTCTGTGGTCGGTGATGAGGGTCAGATTGGGGGCAGTGTGTGGACAACGGTGAGCTTCAGGCTGGGGGCACTGTTGGACTGTGGTGGGGGTAAGGCTGTGGGCGCTGTGTGTTTTGAGGGGACGGTCAGGCTGGGGTCAGTGTGTGAATGACGGTGGGGGTCAGGCTGGGGGTGGTCTGTGGGCGGTGATGAGGGTCAGGCGGGGGCAGTATTGGATGGCAGTGAGTGTCACTTTTGTGGCAGTGTTGGATGGCAGTGGGTGTCAGGCAGGGCGCGGTTGGTGGACAGCCGTGGGCATCAGGCTGGGGGCAGTTGGTGGACGGTGGTGGGGATTAGGCTGGGGGCAGTGTGTTTGATGTCGATGATGGTCAGGCAGGGGTTGTGTGTGGACGGTGGAGATGGTCAGGCTTGGATCATTGGTGGACGGCGGTGAGGGTCAGGCTGGGGCGGTATTGTGCAGCAGTGAGGGTCAGGCTTGTGGCAGTGTAGGACAGCAGTGGGTTTCAGGCCGGTGCGTTTGGTGGACGGTGGTGGGGGTGAGGCTGGGGGCGGTTGGTGGACAGCGGTGAGGGTCAGGCTGTGGGCAGTGCGTTTGATGTCGATGATGGTCAGGCTGAGGTTTTGTGTGTGGACGGTGGAGATCGTCAGGCTGGCGTCATTGGTGGACGGCGGTGAAGGGTCAGACTCGGGGCAGTGTGTTTGACTTCAATTAGGGTCAGTCTGGGGACAGTGTTTGGGCGATGGTGAGGGTCAGGCTGAGGGCAGTGTGTGGGCAGTGATGTGGGTCAGGCTGGGGGCGGTGTGTTTGATGCCGATGACGGTCAGGCTGGGGTCATTGTTGGATTGCAGTGAGGGTCAGGCTGGGGGCAGTGTGTTCGACATTAATGAGGGTCAGTCTGGGGTGGTGTGTGGGCGATGGTGAGGATCAGGCCGATGGCGGTGTGTAGATGGCAGTGAGGGTCAGGCCAGGTGCGATGCTGGATGGCGGTGAGAGTCAGGCTG
Organism: Chiloscyllium punctatum; assembly: GCF_047496795.1. Classification (NCBI taxonomy): domain Eukaryota; kingdom Metazoa; phylum Chordata; class Chondrichthyes; order Orectolobiformes; family Hemiscylliidae; genus Chiloscyllium; species Chiloscyllium punctatum. The sequence goes on along the minus strand of NC_092766.1, from coordinate 53,495,857 downwards.
GGTGCAGTGTGTGGATAGTGGTGAGAGTCAGGCTGGTGGCAGTGGGCAGATGGCGGTGAGTGTCCGTCTGGGGAGGGCATGTGAATGGCGATGAGGTCAGGCTTTGGTCATTGTTGGATGGCAGAGAACGTCAAGCTATGGGCGGTGTGTGGGTGGAGGTGAGGGTCAGGATAGGGGAGGTGTGTTGTCGGCAGTGAGGGTCAGGCTGTGGGTGGTGTGTGGACGATGGTGAGGGTATGTCTAGGGGCGGTGTGTGTGCAGCGATGAGGGTCAGACTATGGCGGGATTGGATGACGGTGAAGGCCAGGCTTGTGGCAGTGTTGGACTGCGGTGGGATTCAGGCGAGGGCAGTTGGTGGACGGTGGTGGGGGTTAGGCTGGGGGTGTTGTGTTTGACGTCAATGACGGTTAGGGTGGAGGTGTTATGTGGACGGCGGTGAGTGACATTTTGGGAGTGGTGTGTGGGCGGTGGTGAGAGTTCGGCTGGGGAGCTTGTGTGGGCGGTGGTGAGGGTCAGGCTCGGGGTGGTGTGTAGATGGTGGTGAGTGCCAGGCTAGGGGTGGTGTGTGGTTGGAGGTGAGGGTCAGGCTTGGTGTGGTTTGCAGATGGTGGTGAGGGTCAGGCTGGGGCAGTGTGTGGATGGCAGTGAGGGTCAGTCTGGGTACGGAGTGCAGACAGGAGTGAGGATCTGTCTGGGTATGATGTGTGGATGGCAGTGAGGGTCAGTCTGGGTGCGGTGTGTGGACGGTAGTGAGGGTCAGTCTGGGTACAGTGTGTGGATGGCAGTGAGGGTCAGTCTGGGTGCGGTGTGTGGATGGCAGTGAGGGTCAGTCTGGGTGCGGTGTGTGGATGGTAGTGAGGGTCAGTCTGGGTACGGAGTGTGGATGGCAGTGAGGGTCATTCTGGGTGTGGTGTGTGGACGGCAGTGAGGGTCAGTCTGGGAGCGGTGTGTGGAAGGCAGTGAGGGTCAGTCTGGGTACAGTGTGTGGATGGCAGTGAGGGTCAGTCTGGGTGCGGTGTGTAGATGGTAGTGAGGGTCAGTCTGGGTGTGGTGTGCGGATTGCAGTGAGGGTCAGTCTGGGTGTGGTGTGTGGATGGCAGTGAGGGTCAGTCTGGGTGCGGTGTGTGGACGGCAGTGAGGGTCATTCTGGGTGCGGTGTGCGGATGGCAGTGAGGGTCATTCTGGGTGCGGTTTGTGGACGGCAGTGAGGGTCAGTCTGGGTGCGGTGTGAGGACGGCAGTGAGGGTCATTCTGGGTGTGGTGTGTGGACGGCAGTGAGGGTCATTCTGGGTGCGGTTTGTGGACGGCAGTGAGGGTCAGTCTGGGTACTGAGTGCGGATGGCAATGAGGGTCAGTCTGGGTGTGGTGTGCGGATTGCAGTGAGGGTCATTCTGGGTGCGGTGTGTGGACGGCAGTGAGGGTCAGTCTGGGTGTGGTGTGCGGATGGCAATGAGGGTCAGTCTGGGTGTGGTGTGTGGACGGCAGTGAGGGTCATTCTGGGGGCAGTGTGTTTGAAGACAATGAGGGTCAGGCTGGGGGGGTGTGTGGACGGCGGAGGGGTCAGGATGGGGGCGGTGTGCAGACGGCAGTGAAGGTCAGGTGGGGTGCTGTGCTTGACGGAATTAAGGATCAGACTGGGGGTGATGTGTCGATGGTGGTGAGCATCAGGCTGTGCGCAGTGTGTGGACGGAGGTGAGCGTCAGGCTGTGGGCAGCGTGTGGAAGGTGGTGATCATCTGGCTTGGTGCGGTGCATGGGCGGAGAGGAGGGTCAGGCTGGGAGCAGTGCGTAGGCAGCAGTGAGGGTCAGTCTGGGTGAGGTGTGTGGATGGCAGTGAGGGTCAGTCTGGGTGCGGTGTTTGGACGGCATTGAGGGTCAGTCTGGGTACGGTGAGTGGATGGCAGTGAGGGTCAGTCTGGGTGCGGTGTGTGGATGGCAGTGAGGGTCAGTCTGGGTGTGGTGAGCGGACGGCAGTGAGGGTCAGTCTGGGTGCGGTGTGTGCACAGCAGTGAGGGTTAGTCTGGGTGTGGTGTGTGGATGGCAGTGAGGGTCAGTCTGTGTGTGGTGTGCGGATGGCAGTCAGGGTCAGTCTCGGTGCGGTGTGCGGATGGTAGTGAGGGTCAGTCTTGGTGCGGTGTGTGGACGGTATTGAGGGTCCATCTGGGTGCGGTGTGTGGATGGCAGTGAAGGTCAGTCTGCGTGCGGTGTGTGGATGGCAGTGAGGGTCAGTCAGGGTACGGTGTGTGGATGGCAGTGAGGGTCAGTCTGCGTGCGGTTTGGGGATGGCAGTGAGGGTCAGGCTGGGGGTGGTGTGAGGTCGGCAGTGAGGATCAGGCTTGTTGCAGTTTTGGTCGGTGGTGGGGTTCAGGCTGTGGACGGTTGGTGGACTGTGGTGAGGGTCAGGTTGGGGTTACTGGTGGTCGGCAGTGAGGGTCAGGCTGGGGGCAGTATGTTTGACATCAATGAGGGTCAGGCTGGGCGGTGTGTGGACGCCAGTGATGGTCAGGATGTGGGTGGTGCGTGTTCGGCAGAGGGGTCAGGATGGGGGCGGTGTGCAGACGGCAGTGAGGGTCAGGTGGGGTGCTGTGTTTGACGGCATTGAGGATCAGACTGGGGGTGGTGTGTGGATGGTGGTGAGCATCAGGCTGTGGGCAGCGTGTGGAAGGTGGTGATCATCTGGCTGGGTGTGGTGCATGGGCGGAGAGGAGGGTCAGGCTGGGGGCAGTGTGTAGGCAGCAGTGAGGGTCAGTCTGGGTGAGGTGTGTGGATGTCAGTGAGGGTCAGTCTGTGTGCAGTGTGCGGATGGCAGTGAGGGTCAGTCTGTGCGCGGTGTGTGGATGGCAGTGAGGGTCAGTCTGGGTACGTTGTGTGGATGGCAGTGAGGGTCAGTCTGGGTGCGGTGTGTGGATGGCAGTGAGGGTCAGTCTGGGTGCGGTGTGTGGATGGCAGTGAGGGTCAGTCTGGGTGCGGTGTGTGGACGGCAGTGAGGGTCAGTTTGGGTGCGCTGTGTGTATGGCAGTGAGGGTCAGTCTGGGTGCGCTGTGCGGATGGCAGTGAAGGTCAGTCTGGGTGCGGTGTGTGGATGGCAGTGAGGGTCAGTTTGGGTGCGGGTGTGTGGACGGCAATGATTGTCAGGCTGTGGGCGGTGTTTGGACGGTGGTGAGGGTCAGGCTGCGGGGGGTCTGTGGACAGTGGGGAGGGTCAGGCAGGGGGCAGTGTTGGACGGTGGTGAGGGTTAGTTTTGTGGCAGTGTTGGACGGCAGTGGGTGTTAGGCAGGGCGAGGTTGGTGGATAGTGGTGACGTCAGGCTGGGGCTGTATTGGGCAGTGGTTAGGGTCAAGCTGCAGGTGGTGTGTGTGCACGGTGATGAGAGTCAGGCCGGGTCGGTGTGTGGATAGCAGTGAGGGTCAGGCTGGCAGTGGTGACTGGATGGTGGTGAGGGTCAGGCTGTGGGCGGCGTATGGACGGCCGTGAGCATCAGGCTGGGGGCGGTGTTTGGATAGCAGTGAGGGTCAGGCTGGGGGCGGTGTCTGGACGGTGGTGATGATCATTCTGGGGGCAGTGTGTGGGCGACAGTGAGGGTCATGCTGGGGCGGTATGTAGACGGCAGTGAGCATCAGGCTGGGGGCGTTGTGTGGACTGCGGTGAGGGTCAGGCGGGGGGTCGTGTGTGAACGGCTGTTAGGATAAGGCTAGGGCCACTGTGTGGACGACAGTGAGGGTCAGGCTTGTGGCAGTGTTGGACGGTGGGGGGGGTGGTCAGGCTGGGGGTGGTGTGTGGTCGGTGGTGGTGGTCAGGCTGGGGTCATTGTTGGATGGCAGTGAGTGTCAGGCTGGAGACGGTGTGTGGACGGTGGTGAGGGTCAGGCTCAGGGCAGTGTGTGGACGGTGGAGAGTGTCAGGCTTGGCGCAGTGTGTCAACAGCGGTGAGCATCAGGCTGGGTGTGGTGTGTGGTCAGCGGTGGGGTTCATGCTGGGGGCAGTGTACAGGTGGCAGTGAGTGTCAGGCTGGAGACAGTGTGTGGGTGGTGGTGACGGTCAGGCGGTGGGCGCTGTGTGGGCAGTGGCGAGGGTCAGCCTTGGGGTGGTCTGTGGACAGCAGTGAGGATCAAGCTGGTGGCGGTGTGTGCACGGTTGTGATGGTCAGGTTCGGGGCGGTGTGTGGGCGGCAGTGAGGGTCAGGGTGTGGCAGTGTTGGACGGCAGTGGGGGTCAGGCTGGGGGCAGTTGGTGTACATCAGTCGGTCTGGCTGGGTGTGCTTGGTGGACGGTGGTGTGGGTCAGGCTGGGGCAGTGTGGGACAGCGGTGAGGGTCAGGCTGGTGGTGGTGTGTGGATGGTGGTGAGGGTCAGACTAGTTGCGGTGTGAGGGTGGCAGTGAGAGTCAGGCTGTGGCAGTGTTGGACGGTGGTGGGGGATAGGCTGGGGGCGGTTGGTGTACAGCGATGGGGTCAGGCTGGGGATGGTTGGTGGACGGTGGTGTGGGTCAGGTTGGGGCGGTGTGGGACAGCGGTGAGGGTCAGGCTGGTGGTCGTGTGTGGACGGTGGTAAGGGTCAGGCTAGTTGTGGTGTGAGGGTGGCAGCGAGTGTCAGGCTGTGGCAGTGTTGGACGGCGGTGGGGGACAGGCTGGGGGCGGTTGGTGTACAGCAGTGAGGTCAGGCTGGGGATGGTTGTTGGATGGTGGTGAGGGTCAGGTTGGTGGCGGTGTGTGGACGGCGGTGGGAGTCAGGTTGGGGACGGTTTGTGGATGGCAGTGAGGATCAGGGTGGGGGAGGTGTGCGGATGGCAGTGAGGGACCCACAGGTGGCGGCGTGTGGATGGCGCTGAGGGTTAGACTGGGGTTGGCGTGTGGCCGGCGGTGATGGACAGGCTTGTTATGGTGTTGGACGGTGGTGAGGCTAAGGCTGGGTTGATGTGTGGATGGCAGTGAGGGACAGGCTGGAGGCGGTGTGTGGATGGCAGTAAGGGTCAGGTTGGGGGTGGAGTGTGAACGGCTGTGAGGATTAGGCTAGGGCCAGTGTGTGGGCAGCAGTGAGGCTGAGGCTGGGGAGTTATTGGATGGCAGTGAGGTTCAGGCTGGGGGTGGGGTGTGGACGGTGGAGAGTGTCAGGCTAAGGGGCGGTGTGTAGACAGGGGTGAGGGTCAGGCTGGATGTGGTGTGTGGGTGGCGGTGAGGGTCAGGCTGTGGGCAGTGTGTGGGCAGTGGTGAGGGTCAGAATTGGGTAGTGTGTGGACGCGGTGCAGGTCACGCTGGTGGTGGTGTTTGGACAGTGTTGAGGGTCAGGCTAGGGGAGGCGTATGGGCGGGGTTGAGTGTCAGGCTGTGGTACTGTTGGGGGGCGATGGAGGTCAGGCTGCAGGTGGTTGGTTGACAGCGGTGGGGTCAGGCTGTGGGTGGTTGATGAACGGTGGTGTGGATCAGGCTGGGGCAGTGCGGGACGACGGTGAGGGACAGGCTGGTGGAGGTGTGTGGAAGGTGGTGAGGGTCAGGCTGGGGCGGTGCCAGACGGTTTGTGGATGGCAGTGAGGAACAGACTGGTGGTGGCGTGTGGACGGCGGTGAGTGTCAGGCTGGGTACGGTGGGTGAATGGCAGTGAGGGTTAGGCTGGGGCGGTGTGTGGATGGAGGTGAGGGTCAGGCTGGGGGTGGAGTGTGAACGGCTGTGAGGATAAGGCTAGGGCCGGTGTGTGGGCTGCAATGAGGGTCAGGCTGGGGCGTGATTGGACAGCAGTGAGGGTCAGGCTGGGGAGTTATTGGACGGCAGTGAGGGTCATGCTGGGGCGTTATTGGACAGCAGTGAGGGTCAGGCTGGGGAGTTATTGGACGGCAGTGAGGGTGAGGCTGGGGCGTTATTGGACGGTGGTGAGGGTGAGGCTGGGGCGTTATTGGACGGTGGTGAGGGTCAGGCTGGGGCGTTATTGGATGGTGGTGAGGGTCAGGCTGGGGCGTTATTGGACAGTGGCGAGGGTCAGGCTGGGGCATTATTGGACAGTGGCGAGGGTCAGGCTGGGGCATTATTGGACAGTGGCGAGGGTCAGGCTGGGGCATTATTGGACAGTGGCGAGGGTCAGGCTGGGGCATTATTGGACAGTGGCGAGGGTCAGGCTGGGGCATTATTGGACAGTGGCGAGGGTCAGGCTGGGGCATTATTGGACAGTGGCGAGGGTCAGTCTGGGGCATTATTGGACGGCAGTGAGTGTCAGGCTGGGGAGTTATTGGACAGTGGTGAGGATCAGGCTGGTGCGTTATTGGATGGCAGTGAGGATCAGGAGGTGGCTGGTTGGTTGACGGCAGTGAGGGTCAGGCTGGGGCGGTTGGTTGACGGCGGAGAAGGTCAGGCTGTGGACGGTGTGTGGATGTTGGTGAGGGTCAGGTTGGAGACAGTGTGTGGACAGTGCTGAGGGTCAGCCTTGGGGTGGTGTGTCGATGGCGGTGAGGGTCAGGCTAGTGGTGGTGTGTGGACGGTACTGAGGGTCATTGTGGGGGCTGTGTGTTGGTGGTGGTGAGGGTCAGGCTAGGGTAGTGAGTGGACGGTGGAGAGTGTCAGGCTGGATGCGGTGTGTAGACAGCAGTGAGGGTACGTCTGGGTGCGGTGTGTGGATGGCAGTGGGGTTCAGGGTGAGGGCAGTGTGTTGGTGACCGTGAGGGACGGGCTGTTGACAGTGTGTGGGTGGCGGTGAGGGTCAGACTGGGGGTGGTGTGTGGATGGTGGTGCGGGTCAGGCTGTGGGTGGTGTGTGGATGGTGCTGAGCGAGAGGCTGCTGACGGTGTTGGACTGTGGTGAGGGACAGGCTGGTGGCGGTGTGTTGACCGCAGTGAGGGTCAGGCTGGGGCGGTGCTGGACGGTGGTAAGAGTCAGCCTGGGGACGGTGTGTGGAGAGTAATGAGTGTCAGGCTGGGGGCGGTATGCGGATGGCATTGAGGGACAGTCTGGGTGCAGTGTATGGATGGCAGTGAGGGTCAGGCTGGGGGCGGTGTGTGGACGGCAGTGAGGGTCAGGCTGGCGGCAGCGTGTGGACGGCTGTGAGTGTGAGGCTGGGGGCGGTGTGTGGACGGCGGTGATGGAAAGGCTGGAGGTGGCGTGTGGACAGCGATGAGGGTCAGGCTGGGTGTGGTGTGTGGACGGCGGTGAGGGTCAGGTTTGGGTGAGCGTTCTACGGCCGTGAGCGTCAGGTTCGGGGCGGCGTGTGGGCGGTGGTGAGGGTCTGGCTCGGGGTGTTGTGTGTTTGTGGTGAGGGTCATGCTGTGGGTGGTGTGTGGACGGCAGTGAGGATAAAGCTAGAGGCGTTGTGTGGGCGGTCGTGAGGGTCAGGCTTGTGGCAGTGTTGGACGGCGGTGGTGTCAGCCTGGGGGCGGTTGGTGGACAGCAGTGAGGGGCAGGCTGGGGTCGGCATATACATGGTAATGAAGGTCAGGCTGGGAGTGGCGTGTAGATGGTTTTCAGGGTCAGGCTGGCGGCGGTGTGGGAACACCATTAAGTGTCGGGCTGGGGGCGGTGTCTAGACGGTGGTGAGGGTCATTCTCGGGGCAGTGTGTGGGCAACGGTGAGGGTCAGACTGGGGGTGGTAGGTAGACAGCAGTGAGCTTCAGGCTGGGGGCGTTGTGTGGACTGCGGTGAGGGTCAGGCTGGGAATGGTGTGTGGGTGTTTGTGAGGTTCAGGCTGGGGGTGGTGTTGGGTGGCGGTGGGTGTCAGGCTAGGTGCGGTGTGTGGACAGTGGTGGGGTTCAGTCTAGGGGTGGTGTGTGGGCGGCGGTGAGTTTCAGGCAGGGGGCGGTGTTGGGTGGCGATGGGTGTCAGGCAGGGGGTGGTGTGTGTTTGAAGGGGACGGTCAGGCTGTGGTCAATGTGTGAATGACAGTGGGGGGGTCAGGCTGGTGACGGTGTGTGGGTGGCTGTGAGGGTCAGGCTGAGGGTGGTGTGTGGATGGTGGTGAGGGACAGGCTGGTGGCGGTGTGTTGACGGCAGTGAGGGTCAGGCTGGAGCGGTGCTGGATGGCGGTGAGAGTCAGCCCGGGGACGGTGTGTGGACAGCAGTGTGGGTCAGGCTGGGGCGGTGTGAGGATGGCATTGAGGGTCAGACTGGTGGCGATGTGTGGATGGAAGTGAGGGACAGGCTCGGGGCAGCGTGTGGACGGCAGTGAGGGAAAGGCTGGAGGCGGCGTGTGGACTGTGGTGAGGGTCAGGCTTGGGTCAGTGTTGGACGGTGGTGAGCATCAGGCTGGGGGCGGCGTGTGAGCGGTGGTGAGGGTCTGGCTCGGGGCGTTGTGTGTTCTCGGTGATGGTCATGCTGTTGGTGGTGCGTTGGGCCACAGCATGAGGATAAAGCTAGGGCCGGTGTGTGGGCGGCCGTGATGGTCAGGCTTGTGGCAGTGTTGGACGACGGTGGTGTCAGGCTGGGGGCGGTTGGTGGACAGCGGTGAGGGTCCGGCTGGGGTGGGCGTGTAAACGGCAGAGTAGGTCAGGCTGGGGGTGGTGTGTAGATGGCATTAAGGGTCAAGCTGGGGGCGGTGTGTAAACGGCGTTGAGTGTCAGGTTGGGAACGGTGTCTGGATGGTGGCGAGGATCATTCTGGGGGCGGTGTGTGGGCGGCGGTGAGGGTCAGGATGAGGGCAGTATGTAGATGGCGGTGAGCATCAGGCTGGGGGCATTGTGTGGACTGCAGTGAGGGTCAGGCTGGGGGTGGTGGGTGGGTGGCTTTGAGGTTCAGGCTAGGGGCAGTGTTGTGTTGCGGTGGGTGTCAGGCTTGGGGCGGTGTTGTGTGACGATGGGTGTCAGGCAGGTGTTGCTGTGTGTTCGGAAGGGAGAATCGGGCTAGTGGCAGCGTGTGAACGATGGTGGGGGTCAGGCTGCGGGTGGTGAGTGGATGGTGGTGAGGGTCAGGCTGGGGCGGTGTGTGTACGATGGTGCGGGTCAGGCTCGGGGTAGTGTGTGGACGGTGGTCAGGTTCAGGCTGGAGGCGGCGTGTGCACGGTGGTCAGGTTCAGGCTGGGGGCAGTGTGTGGACGGCAGTGAGGGTCAGGCTGCGGGCGGCGTGTGGATGGTGGTGAATTCCAGGCTGGGGGGGTGTGAGGAGAGCGGTGAGGGTCAGGCTGGGGGCGGTTGGTGGACGGTGGTGAGGGTCAGGCTGGGGGTGGTGTGTTGATGGCGTTGAGGGTAAGGCTAGGGGCGATGTGTGGACGGCGGGGAGGGTGTGGCTGGTTGCGGTGTGTGGACAGTGGTGGGGATCAGGTTTGGCGCAGAGGGTGGACAGCGGCAGTAGTCAGGCTGAAGGTTGTGTGTAGATGGTGGTGAGGTTCAGGCTGGGGCGGTGTTGGACGGCGGTGAGGGTCAATTTGGGGTGGATGTGTGGGAGGTGGTGAGGGTCAGGCTGGGGATGGTGTGTTCGGCATCAATGTGGGTCAGCCTGGGGCTGGTGTGTGGGTGATGTTGAGGGTCCGGTTGGAGTCAGTGTGTGGGCGGTGATGAGGGTCAGGCTGGTAGCGGTGTGTGGACGGAAGTGAGGGTCAGGTTGGGAGAAGTGTGTAGAAAGCAGTGAGGGTGAGGCTGGGTGCGGTGTGTGGACGGCAGTGGGGTTCAGGATGGGAGCAGTGTGCGGGCAGCAATGAGGGTCATGCTTGAGATATTGTGTGGGTGGCGGTGAGGGCCAGGCTGGTGGCGGTGTGTGGAGGTGGTGAGGGTCAGGCTAGGAGCAGTGTAAGGGCGACAGTGTGGGTCAGGCTGTGGCAGTGTTGTATGGTGGTGGGGGTCAGGCTGGAGGCAGTTGGTGGACAGCGGTGGAGTCAGGCTGGTGGTGGTGTGTGGATGGTGGTGAGGGTCAGGCTGGGGTTGTGCGGGACGTCGGTGAGAGTCAGGTTGAGGACAGTTGTGGATGGCTGTGACGGTCAGGCTGGGAGCGGTGTGTAGATGGCTGTGAGGGTCAGGCTGGGGGCAGTTTGTGAATGGCTGTGAGGGTCAGGCTGGGAGCGGTTTGCGGATGGCAGGGAGGGTCAGGCCGGGGGCGGTGTGTAGATGTCGGTGAGCATCAGGCTGTGTGTGGTGTGTGGACGGCAGTGAGGGTCAGGCAGGTGCCGGTGTGTGGCCGGCGATGACACACTGTGACACTCTCTGACAGACTGTGACACACTCTGACCCGCTCTCAGACACACTGTAACACTCTCTTAGACACACTGTGACACTCTCTGTCTCTCTGTGACACTCTGAGACACATTGTGACACTCTGTGACTCTCTCTGAGACTCTGAGACACACTGTGACACTCTCTGACTCGCTTTGACACTCCCCGAAACACAATATGACACTCTCTGACAGACTGTGGCAGACTATGGCACTCCCTGACACATTATAACACTCTCTGACCAACTGTGACACACTCTGACACATGGTGTAATTCTCTGTGACACTGTGACACTCTTTAAGACACACTGTGACACTCGCTGACTATCTCTGAGTCACCCTATAATTCTCTCTGACAGACTATGACACACTGTGACACTCTCTGACAGTCTGTGACACACAATGACACACTCTGACCCTCTCTGCGACAGACTGTGACACTCTCTGACACACAGTGACACTCTCTGATACTCTGAGACACACTGTGACACAATTTGACACTCTCTGACAGTCTCTGAGAAAAACTGTGACACTTTCTGACTCTTTCTGTCACTCTCTGAGACACACTATAACACTCTCTGACAGACTGTGACCCTCTCTGAGACAAACACTAACCCTCTCTGACACTTTCTGAGACACAGTATGATTCACTGTGACTCACTCTGACACACTTTGAAATACACTGTAACCTTCTCTGACAGACTGTGACACACTGTGACACTCTCTGATACACAGTGTGAGACTCTCTGTGACACACTGTGACACTCTCTGACTCTCTCTGACACTTTGAGACACACTGTGACAGTATGTGACTCTCTCTGACACCTGGAGACACACTGTGACAATCTCTGACTTTCTCTGACTATCGCTGAGTCACACTATGATCCTCTCTAACATTCTCTGTCTTTCTCTGACACCCTCTGAGGCAAACTGTGAGACTCTCTGACAGACTGTGACACACTGACGCACTCTGACCCTCTCTGAGACAGACTGTGACCCTCTCTGATGCTCTCTGACACTCTCTTAGACACACTGTGACACTCTCTGACACTCTCTTAGACACACTGTCACACTCTCTGACTCTCTCTGAAACACACTGTGACATTCCCGGACAGACTGTGATACACTATGGCATTCTCTGACACTCTTAGACACACGGTGACACTCTCTGACTCTCTCTGACACTCTGTGAGACACACTGTGACACTCTGACAGACTGTGACACTCTCTGACACATGGTGAAATATTCTGCGATACGGAGATGCTCTCTGTGACACTGTGACACGTTCCATCTCTCTCTCTGATTCCCTGAGACACACTTCGACACTCTCTGACACATTGTTACACTGACTGACTGTGACACTCCCTGACACACGATGACATTTCCTGAGACATTGTGACACTCTCTGGGACAACTGTGACACTCTCTGAGATGCACTGTGACACTCTCTAACAAACTGTGACACACTGTGACACTCTCTGTCTCTCTCTGACACTCTGAGACACACTGTGATACACTGTGACTCTCTCTGACACTCTCCGAAACACAATGTGGCACTCTCTGACAGACTGTGATACTCCCTGACACACTGTAAAACTCCCTAACCGACTGTGACACACTCTGACGCATTGTGCAATTCTCTGTGACACTGTGACACTCTGAGACACACTGTGATACTGTCTGTCTCTCTCTGACACTCTAAGACACACTGTGATACACTGTGATTCTGACTCTCTCTCTGACACTCTCCAAAACGCAATGTGGCACTCTCTGACAGACGGTGACAGACTGTGACACTCCCTGACACACTGTAATACTCTCTGACCGGCTGTGACACACTCTGACACATGGTGAAATTCTCTATGACACTGTGACACTCTGAGACACACTGTGATACTCTCTGTCTCTCTCTGACACTCAGAGACTGGCTGTGACACTCTGTGACTCTCTCTGTCACTTACTGAAACACAATGTGGCACTCTCTGACAGACTGTGACAGACTGTGACACTCCCTGACACATAGAAACACTCTCTGACCGACTGTGACACATTCTGACACAGCGTGAAATTCTCTGTGACACTGTGACACTCTCTAAGACACACTGTGACACTCTCTGAGAGACACTGTCACACTTTCTGTCTCTCTCTGACTCTCTGAGACACACTGTAATACTCTCTGAGAGACAATGTGACCCTCTTTGCCTCTCTCTGTGACATTTTTTGACTCTCTCTCTCACTCTCTGAGACACACTGTGTCACTCTCTGACTCTCTCTTAGAAACACTGTGACACTCTCTGACAGACTGTGACAATTTCTGAGACACACGATGACACTGCCTGACCTACCGTGACACTCTCTGACAAACGGTGACATTTTCTGCGACACAGCGATTCTCTCTGAGACACACCGTGACATTTTCCGTCTCTTTCTGACTTCCTGAGACACACTGTGACACTCTCTGAGATTGACTGCGACACTCTCTGACTCTATCTGAGACACACTGTGACACTCACTGACTCTCTCTGAGGCACAGTATGACATACTGTGACACTCTCTGACTTACTCTGACACTCTCTGAGACACACTGTGACACGGTCTCACTCTCTATGACACTCTCTGAGGCACAGTATGACATACTGTGACACTCTCTGACTCACTCTGACATTCTCTGACACACACGGTGACACTCTCTCACAGACTGCGACCCTCTCTGAGCCAAATGCTGACACTCTCTGACACTCTCTGAGACACAGTATGACACACTGTGACACTTTCTGACTCTCTCTGACACACTCTGAAATACAATGTAACATTCTCTGACAGACTGTCACAATGTGACACTCTCTGAGACAAACTGTGACTCTTTCTGACTCTCTCTGACTCTCTGAGACACACTGTCATCCTCTCCTAGACACACTGTGACACTCTCTGACACTCTCTGAGGCACACTGTGACACACTCTGACAGACTGTGTCACACTGAGACGCTCTCAAAGACAGATTGTTACACTTTCTGACTCTCTCTCTCTGACTCTATGAGACACTCTTTAGCATTCACAGAGACCCAATGTGACACTTTCTGACTCTCTCTGACTCTCTGAGACACACTGCGACACTCACTGAAACATACAGTGACACTCTCTGACTCTCTGAGGCACACTGTGACACTCTCTGTCAGACGGTGATACACTGAAACACACTGTGACGCTCTCTGACACTCTGAGAAACACTGTGACACTCTCTGACAGACTGTGACAATTTCTGAGACACACGATGACACTCTCTGACCTACTGTGACACTCACTGACACACGGTGACATTTTCTGCGACACTGTGACACTCTCTGAGACACACTGTGACACTCTCTCTCTCTCTCTCTGAGGCGCACTGTGACACTCTCTGACACTCTCCAACACACTGTGACACTCTCTGTGACATACTGTGACACTTTCTACCACATCTGAAACACTCTGTGACACTTTCTCAGACAGACTGCGACACTTTCTGACTCTCCTTGACTCTCTGAGACACACTGTGACACTCACTGAGACACACTGTGACACTCTCTGACTCTCTGAGGCACACTGTGACACTCTCTGACTCTCTCTGGCACTCTGAGACACACCGTGACACTCTCTGACTGTTTTTGAAACACACTGTTGCACTCTCTGATAGATTGTGACACACTGTGCCGCTCTCTGAGACACACTGTGACACTCTCTGACCCTCTCTCAGACATACTGTAAAAATTTCTGACTCGATCTGACACTCTCCGAGGCACACTGTGATGCAGTCTGACTTTCTATGTCACTCTCTCAGTCACACTATGACACACTGTGACACTTCCTGACTCTCTCTGACACACTGAAATATAATGTAATATTCTCTGACCGATTGTGACCGTCTCTGAGCCAAATGCTGACACTCACTGACACTCCCTGAACACAGTATGACACACTGTGACACATTTTGACTCTCTCTGACACACTCTGAAATACAGTGTAACATTCTCTGACCGATTGGCACAATATGACACTCACTGAGACAAACGGTGACACTTTCGGACTGAGACACACTGTCATCCTTTCCGAGACACACTGTGACACTCTGTGACTCTATCTGCCACACTGGAACATACTGTCACACTCACTGAGACACAATGTGAGACTTTCTTACTCTCTCTGAAACTCTCTCAGACACACTGTGACACTCTCTGACTTTCTCTGACACTCTCTGAGACACACTGTGACACTCTCTGACTCTCTCTGAAACACACTGTGACACTCACTGACAGATTGTGACACTTTCTGACTGTCCCTGAATCTCTAAGACACACTGTGACACTCTATGACTCTCTCTGAAACTCTCTTTGGCACTCTCTTACACACGCTGAGACACACTGTGACACTCTGGCACTTTCTCAAACACACTGTGACACTCTCTGATCCTATCTGACACTCTCTGAGACAGATTGTGACACTTTCTGACTCTCTCTGACTCTATGAGACACACTGTGACACTCACTGAGACACACTGTGACACTCTCTGACAGACTGCGACACACTGAAACACACTGTGACCCTCTCTGACACTCTCTGAGACACACTGTGACACTCTCTGACATTCTCTGAAACACACTATGACAATCTCTGACAGACGGTGACACAATGTGACACTCTCTGACACTCTCCAACACACTGTGACACTTTCTGAGACACTCTGTGTCACACTCTGACACTCTCTGTGACATACTGTGACACTTTCAAGCACATTTGAAATGCTCTGTGACACTTTCTGACAGACGGTGACACACTGAGACACTCTCTGACACTCTCCGAGACACACTGTGACACTCTCTGACATTCTCTGAAACAAACTGTGACACTCTCTCATATACGGTGACTTTTTCTGAGTCACTGTGACACTCTCTGAGACACATTGTAAGAATTGCTGTCTCTCTCTGACTCTCTGAGACACTCGGTCACTCTCTGAGACACACTGTAACATTTTTAGACTCTCTCTCACACTCTCTGAGACACACTGTGTCACTCTCTGACTCTCTCTGAGACACAATGTGACTTTCTGACACACTGAGATACACTGTGACGCTCTCTGACACTCTCTGAGAAACACTGTGACACTCTCTGACAGACTCTGACAGACTGTGACAATTTCTGAGACACACGATGATACTCTCTGACCTACTGTGACACTCTCTGACACACGGTGACATTTTCTGCGACACTGCAACATTCTCTGAGACACACTGTGACACTTTCCGTCTGTCTCTGACTCCCTGAGACACACTGTGACACTCTCTGAGATAGACTGTGACACTCATTGACTTTCTCTGAGGCACAGTATGACATACTGTGACACTCTCTGACTTACTCTGACACTGTCTGAGACACACTATGACATTCTCTGAGACACCCTGTGATACAGTCTGACTCTCTATGACACTCTCTGAGGCACAGTATGACATAATGTGACACTCTCTGACACACTCTGATACTCTCTGAGACACACTGTGACACTCTCTCACAGACTGTGACCCTCTCTGAGCCAAATGCTGACACTCTCTGACACTCTCTGTGACACGGTATGACACACTGTGACACTTTCTGACTCTCTCTGACACACTCTGAAATACAATGTAACATTCTCTGACAGACTGTCACAATGTGACACTCTCTGAGACAAACTTTGACACTTTCTGACTCTCTCTGACTCTCTGAGACACACTGTGACACTCACTGAGACGCAAAGTGGCACTCTCTGACTTTCTCTGAAACTCTCTTAGACATACTGTGACACTCTCTGACTTACTCTGACACTCTCTGAGACACACTGTGACACTCTCTGATACTCTCTGAGACACACTGTGATACAGTCTGACTCTCTATGACACTCTCTGAGGCACAGTATGACATAATGTGACACTCTCTGACACACTCTGACACTCTCTGAGACACACTGTGACACTCTATCACAGACTGTGACCGTCTCTGAGCCAAATGCTGACACACTCTGACACTCTCTGAAACACAGTATGACACACTGTGACATTTTCTGAATCTCTCTGACACAATCTGAAATACAATGTAA
This sequence comes from Chiloscyllium punctatum, assembly GCF_047496795.1. Taxonomy (NCBI): domain Eukaryota; kingdom Metazoa; phylum Chordata; class Chondrichthyes; order Orectolobiformes; family Hemiscylliidae; genus Chiloscyllium; species Chiloscyllium punctatum. Next base: position 53,479,642 of record NC_092766.1, on the reverse strand, counting down.
CATTTTCTGATAGATTGTCAATATGTGACACTCTCAGAGACAAACTGTGACACTTTCTGACTCTCTGAAACTCTCTGAGACACACTGTCATCCTTTCTTAGACACACTGTGACACTTCCTGACTCTCTCTGACACTGTCTGAGACACACTGTGACACTATCTGACTCTCTCTGAGTCAGACTGTGACACACAGTGACACTCTGTGACTCTATCTGCCACACTGGAACACACTATGACACTCTCTGTCCCTCTCTGAGACACACTGTGACACACTCTGAAAGACTACGACACTCTCTGGGACACACTGAGACACTCTCTGACACACTGTGACACTCTCTGACAGATGGTGACATTTTCTGAGACACTGAGACACTCTCTGAGACACACTGTGAGACTTGCTGTCTCTCTCTGACTCTCTGAGAAACTCGGTCAATCTCTGAGACACACTGTAACATTTTTTGACGCTCTGACTCTCTCTGAGACACAATGTGACTCTCTCTGACACACTGAGATACACTGTGACGCTCTCTGACACTCTCTGAGAAACACTGTGACACTCTCTGAAAGACTGTGACAATATCTGAGACACACGATGACACTCTCTGACCTACTGTGACACTCACTGACACACGGTGACATTTTCTGCGACACTGTGACACTCTCTGAGACACACTGCAACACTGTCTGAGATAGACTGTGACAATCTCTGACTCTCTCTGAGACACACTGTGACACTCACTGACTCTCTCTGAGGCACAGTATGACATATTGTGACACTGTCTGACTTACTCTGACACTCTCTGAGACACACTGTGACACTCTCTGACACTCTCTGAGACACACTGTGATACAGTCTGACTCTCTATGGCACTCTCTGAGGTACAGTATGACATACTGTGACACTCTCTGACTCGTACTGACACTCTCTGAGACACACTGTGACACTCTCTCACTGACTGTGACCCTCTCTGAGCCAAATGCTGACACTCTCTGACACTCTCTGAGACACGGTATGACACACTGTGACACTTTCTGACTCTCTCTGACACACTCTGAAATACAATGTAACATTCTCTGACAGACTGTCACAATGTGGCACTCTCTGAGACAAACTGTGACACTTTCTGACTCTCTCTGACTCTCTGAGATACACTGTGACACTCTCTGACAGACTGGGTCACACTGAGACACTTTCAAAGACAGATTGTGTCACTTTCTGTCTCTCTCTCTCTCTCACTCTCTGAGACACACTGTGAGACTCACTGAGACACAATGTGACACTCTCTGACTCTCTATGACACTTTGAGACGCACTGTGACACTCTCTGATCCTATCTGACGCTTTGAGACGCACTGTGACACTCTCTGATCCTATCTGACGCTTTGAGACACACTGTGATACTCTCTGACTCTCTCTGAAACACACTGTGGCACTCGCCGACAGATTGTGACACTTTCCGATTCTCCCTGAATCTCTGAGACACACTGTGACACTCTCTGACACATGCTGAGACACACTGTGACAGTCTCTGGCACTTTCTCCAACACACTGTGACACTCTCGGATCTTATCTGACACTCTCTGAGACAGCCTGTGACACTTTCTGGCTATCTCTGACTCTCTGAGACACACTGTGACACTCTCTGAGACACACTGTGACACTCTCTGACTCTCTCTGAGGCGCACTGTGACTCTCTCTGACACTCTCAAACACACTGTGACACTCTCTGTGACATTCTGCGACACCTTCTACCACATCTGAAACACTCTGTGACACTCTCTCAGACAGACTGCGACACTTTCTGACTCTCCCTGACTCTCTGAGACACACTGTGACACTCACTGAGACACACTGTGACATTCTCTGACTCTCTCTGGCACTCTGAGACACACCGTGACACTCTCTGACTGTTTTTGAATCACGCTTTTACACTCTCTGAGAGATTGTGACACACTGTGCCGCTCTCTGAGACACACTGTGATACTCTCTGACCCTCTCTCAGACACACTGAAACACGCTCTGACTCTCGCTGACACTCTCTTAGACGCATTGTGACACACTCTGACACTCTATAAGACACACTGTGACACCCTCTGACATTCTTTGAAACACACTGTTACAATCTCTGACAGCCTGTGACAAACTCTGACACACTCTGCGACACAGTGGGACGCTCTCTTACAATTTGACACGCACTGGGACACTCTCTGATCCGATCCAACACACTCTGAGACACACTGTGACACTCACTGACAGACTGTGACACACTGTGACATTCTCTGACACTCTCTGACACTTTGAGACACACTGTGACACTCTCTGATCCTATCTGACACTCTCGGAGACACACTGGGATACAGTCTGACTCTATCTGACACTCTCTGAGGCACAGAATGACATACCTAGACACTCTGACTCTTCTGGCATCTCTGAGACACACTGTGATACTCTCTCACAGACTGTGACCATCTCTGAGCCAAGTGCTGACACTCGCTAACACTCTCTGACAGAAAGTGACACACTGTGACACACTCTGACTCTCTATAACACACACTGTGACACTCTCTGACATTCTTTGAAATACACTGTGACAATCTCTGACAGACTGTGACACACTCTGCGACACAGCGGGACCCTCTCTGACAATTTGACACGCACTGGGACACTCTCTGATCCTATCCAACACAGTCTGCGACACACTGTGACACTCACTGACACTCTCTGAAAAGCACTGTGACACTCTCTGACAGACTGTGACAAACTGTGACACTCTCTGAGACGCACTGTGACACTCTCTGATCTTATCTCACACTGTCTGAGACACACTGTGACACTCTCTGACAGACTGTGACACACTGCGACATTGTCTGACACTTTGAGACACACTGTGACACTCTCTGATCCTGTCTGACACTCTCTAAGACACACTGGTATACAGTCTGACTCTATCTGACACTCTCTGAGGCACAGTATGACGTACTGTGAACTCTCTGACTCACCCTGACATCTCTGAGACACACTGTAACACTCTCTCACAGACTGTGACCATCTCTGAACCAAATGCTGACACTCTCTGAGACACAGTATGACACACTGTGACACTCTCTGACTCTCTTTGAGGCACACTGTGGCACTCTCTGACAGACTGTGACACACTGAAACACGCTCTGACTCTCTCTGACACTCTCTTAGACACACTGTGTCACTCTCTGACACTTTGAGACGCACTATGATACTCTGATCCTATCTGACACTCTCTGAGGCACAGTATGACGTACTGTGACACTCTCTGACTCTCTCTGACACTCTCTCAGACACACTGTAACACACTGACTCTCTCTGACATTTTGAGATGCACTGTGACACTCTCTGATCCTATCTAACACACTCGGAGACACATTGTGACACTCTGTGACTCTCTCTCTGAAACACACTGTGACACTCTCTGAGACTCTCTGAGACACACTGGGACCCTCTCTGAGATTTTCAGATGCACTGTGACACACTCTGACAGAAAGTGACACACAGTGACACAATCTGACACTCTATAAGACACACTGTGACACTCTATGACTGAATGTGACAAACTCTGACACACTCTGCGACACACCGGGACCCTATCTGACAATTTCACACGCACTGTGACACTCTCTGATCCTATCTGCCACTCTCTGAGACACACTGCGACACTCTCTGACACTCGCTGACACTTTGAGACGCACTGTGACACTCTCCGATCCTATCTGACACTCTCTGAGACACACTGTGACACTCTTTGACTCTCTCTGAAACACACTGCGACACTCTCTGAGAGACTGTGATACACTGTGACACTCTCTGAGACTCTCTGAGACACACTGGGACCCTCTCTGAAAATTTGAGACGCACTGTAACACTCTCTGACAGACTGTGACACACTGTGACACACTCTGACACACACTGTTTCACTCACTGACATTCTTTGAAACGCACTGTGACACTCTTTGATAGACTGTGCCACACTCTGACACACTCTGACACACACTGAGATACTATCTGACATTCTTTGAAACACACTATTACACTCCCTAACAAACTGTGACACACTCTGACACTATCTGCGACACACTGGGACCCTCTCTGACAATTTGAGATGCACTGTAACAGTCTCTGATCCTATCTGACACTCTCTCAGACAAACTGTAACACTCTCTGATACTCTCTGACATTTTGAGTTGCGCTGTGACACTCTCTGATCCTATCGGACACTCTCAGAGACACACTGTTACACTCTCTGACTATCTCTGAAACACACTGTGACACTCTCTGACAGACTGTGACACACTGTGACACTCTCTGAGACACACTGGGAGCCACTCTGAGATTTTGAGATGCACTGTGACACTCTCTGCCAGAAGGTGACACACTGTGACACACTCTGACACTCTATAAGACACACTGTGACACTCTCTGACATTCTTTGAAACACACAGTGATACTCAGACTGTGACACACTCTGACTTTATCTGCGAAGCACTGGGACCCTCTCTGACAATTTGAGACGCACTGTGACACTCTCTGACACACTCTGACACACATTGTGACACTCTCTGACATTCTTTGAAACACAGTGTGATACTCTCTGACTGACTGTGACACACTCGACACACTCTGCGACACACGGGGACCCTCTCTGCCAATCTGACACGCACTATGACACTCCCTGATCCTATCAAACACACTCTGAGACACACTGTGACATTTTCTGATACTCTCTGACACTTTGAGACGCACTTTGACACTCTCTGATCCTATCTGACACTCTCGGAGACACACTGGGATACAGTCTGACTCTATCTGACACTCTCTGAAGCACAGAATGACGTACTGAGACATTCTCTGATTCACTCTGACATCTCTGAGACACACTGTGACACTCTCTCACAGACTGTGACCATCTCTGAGCCAAATGCTGACACTCGCTAACACTCTCTGAGACACAGTATGACACACTGTGACACTCTCTGACTCTCTCTGAGTCACACGGTGACACTCTCTGACAGACTGTGACACACTGAAACACGCTATGACTCTCTCTGACACACTCCTAGACACACTGTGCCACTCTCTGACTCTCGCTGACACTTTGAGACGCATTATGAATCTCTCTGATCCTATCTGACACTCTCTGAGACACACTGTGACACTCTTTGACTCACTCTGAAACACACTGCGACACTCTCTGAGAGACAGTGATACACTGTGACACTCTCTGAGACACACAGGGACCCTATCTGACAATTTGAGACGCTCTGTGACACTCTCTGACAGACTGCGACACACTGTGACACACTCTGACACACACTGTGACACACGCTGACAATCTTTGAAACACACTGTGACAATCTCTGACAAACTGTGACACACTCTGACACACTGTGTGACACAGCGGGACGCTCTCCCACAATTTGACACGCACTAGGACACTCTCTAATCGTATCCAACACATGCTGAGACACACTGTGACACTCTCTGAGACTCTCTGAGACACACTGGGACCCTCTCTGAGATTTTGAGACGCACTGTGACACTCTCTGACAGAAAGTGACACACTGTGACACACCCTGACACTCTATAGGACACACTGTGACACTCTCTGACATTCTTTGAAACACACTGTGAGAATCTCTGACAGACTGTGACACACTCTGACACACTCTGCGACACAGCGAGACCCTCTCCGACAATTTGACATGCACTGGGACACTCTCTGATCCAATCCAACACTCTCTGAGACACACTGCGACACTCTCTGACTCTCGCTGACACTTTGAGATGCACTATGACACTCTCTGATACACACTGTGACACTCTCTGACTCTCTCTGAAACACACTGTGACACTCTCTGAGAGTCTCGGAGACACACTGTGACCCTCTCTGACAATTTGAGACGCATTGTGACACTCTCTGACAGACTGTGACACACTCTGACACACACTGACATTCGCTGACATTCTTTGATACACACTGTGACACTCTCTGACAAACTGTGACACACTCTGACACTCTCTAAGACACACTGGGAACCTCTCTGACAATTTCAGACGCACTGTAACACTCTCTGATCCTATCTGACACTCTCTGAGACAAACTGTGACACTCTCTAAAACTCTCTCAAAAGCACTGTGACACTCTCTGACAGACTGTGACACACTGTGACACTCTCTCACAGATAGTTACACTTTCAGATTCTCTCAGAATCTCTGACACATGCTGTGATACAGTCTGTCACTCTCTGAGACACAATGTGACAATCTCTGACAGACTGTGACACACTGAGAAACTCTCTGAGACGCACTGTGACACTCTCCGATCTTATCTGACACTCTCTGACACACACTGTGATACTCTCAGACAGACTGTGACACACTGTGATGCTCTCTGACACTCTCCGGCACTTTGAGAAGCACTGTGACACTCTCTGTTCCTATCTGACGCTTTCGGAGACACACTGGGATACAGTCTGACTCTATCTGACACTCTCTGAGGCACAGTATGACGTACTTTGACACTCGCTGACTCACTCTGACATCTCTGAGACACACTGAGACACTCTGTCAGACAGTAGCCATCTCTGAGCCAAATGCTGACACTCTCTGCCACTCTCTGAGACACAGTATGAAAATCTGTGACACTCTCTGACTCTCCCTGAGGCACACTAGACACTCTGACAGACTAACACACTGGAACACGCTATGACTCTCTCTGACACTCTCTTAGACACACTGTGACACTCTGACTCTCGCGGACACTTTAGGATGCACTATGACACTCTCTAATCCTATCTGACTCTCTCTGAAACACACTGTGACACTCTCTGAGAAACTGACAAACTGTGACACTCTCTGAGACCCTCTGAGACACGCTGGGACTCTCTGAGTTTTTGTGATGCACTGTGACACTCTCTGACAGAAAGTGACACACTGTGACTCACTCTGACTCTCTCTGAAACACACTGTGACACTCTCCGAGAAACTGTGACAAACTGTGACACTCCCTGAGACTCTCTGAGACATGCTGGGACACTCTCTGAGACAGACTGTGACACTCCCTGACTCTCTCCGAGACTATCTTAGACACACTGTGACACTCTCTGACACTCTCTGAGGCACACTGTGCTACGCTCTGACACACTGTGACACTCTCTGAGACAGATTGTGATATTTTCTGACTCTCTCTGTCACTCTGAGACACACTGTGAAACTCACTGAGACGCACTCCGACACTCTCTGACAGACTGTGACACACTGTGATACTCTCTGAGACAGACTGTGACACTCGCTGACTCTCTCTGACTCTGAGACAAACGGTGAAACTCACTGAGACACAATGTGACATTCTCTGACAGACTGTGACACTCTCTGACAATCTCATAGACACACTGTGACACTCTCTGACTCTCTCTGAAATACACTGTGACACTCTCTGAGAGACTGTGACACACTGTGACACTCTCTGAACTCTCTTAGACACACTGTTACACTCTCTTATCCTGTCTGACATTCTGAGATGCATTGTGACACTCTCTGATCCTGCCTGTCACTCTCTGAGACACACTGTGATGCACTCTGACACTCTCTGAAACACACTGTGGCAGTCTCTGAGACACACTGTGACACTCGCTGACTTTCTCTGAAACACAATATTACACTCTCTGACAGACTGTGGCATTTTCTGACACTCCCTGTCTCACTGACACACAATGTGAAACTCTCTGATCCTATCGCACTCTCTCTGAGGAACACTGTGGCCCTCTCTGACAGACTGTGATACACTGTGACACTCTCTGACACTTTCGTAGACACACTGTGACACTTTTGGACTCTCTCTGACTCTCTGAGACAAACTGTGATACTCTCTTAGACAGTTTGTGACACGTTTTGACTCCCACTGACACTCCCTGAGGCAAGCTGTGACACTCTATGACCGACTGTGACACACTGAGACTGTCTCAAAGACAGAGTGTGACACACTCTCTCTGACTCACACTAAAATATACTGTAAACTTCTCTGACAAACGGTGACACACTGTGACACTCTCTGAGAGAGACTGTGAAACTCTCTGACTCTATCTGAGGCACACTGTGACACTCTCTGACAGACTGAGACATACTGAAACACGCTCTGACTCTCTCTGACAGTCTCTTAGACACACTGTGACACTCTCTGACACTCTCTGACTCTCTGACACTCTCTGAGAGACACTGTGCCACTCTCTGACTCTCGCTGACACTTTGAGACGCACTATGACACGCTCTGATCCTATCTGACTCTCTTTGAGACACACTGTGACACTCTCTGACTCTCTCTGAAACACACTGTTACACCCTCTGAAAGTCTGTGACACACTGTGACACTCTCTGAGACTCTCTGAGACATGCTGGGACACTCTGAGATTTTGAGATGCACTGTGACACTCTCTGACAGAAAGTGACACACTGTAACACACTCTGACTCTATAAGACACACTGTGACACTCTGACATTTTTGAAACACACTGTGACACTCTCTGACAGACTGTGACACACTCTGCGACAGAGCGGGACCCTCTCTGACAATTTGACATGCACTGGGACACTCTCTGATCCTATCCAACCCACTCTGAGACACACTGTGACACTCTCTGACACTCTCTGAAAAGCACTGTGACACTCTCTGACAGACTGTGACAAACTGTGACACTCTCTGAAAGAGACTGTGACACACTCTGACAAACTGTGACACACTGTGAACTCTCTGAGACACAATGTGACACTCTCTTACAGACTGTGAGAGTGTGAGAGTCCCTGAGAATCTCTCAGATACACTGACACACTCTCTGAGACGCACTGTGACACTCTCTAACAGACTGTGACACACTGTGGCATTTTGAGATGCACTGTGACACTCTCTAATCTTATCTGACAAACTCTGAGACACACTGTTACACTCTCTGACACTCTCTGAAAAGCACTGTGACACTCTCTGACAGACTGTGACAAACGGTGACACTCGCTGACAGACTGTGACACACTGAACTCTCTGAGACACAATGTGACACTCTCTGACAGACTGTGAGAGTGTGAGAGTCTCTGAGACTCTCTTAGATACACTGAGACACTCTCTGAGACGCACTGTGACACTCTCTAACAGACTGTGACACACTGTGGCATTTTGAGATGCAGTGTGGCACTCTCTGATCTTATCTGACACACTCTGAGACACACTGTGACACTCTCTGAGACACACTGCGACACTCTGACTCTCTCTGAATGGCACTGTGCCACTCTCTGAGACACGCTGTGACACTCGCTGACTCTCTCAGAAATACACTGTTACACTCTCTGACAGACTGTGACACACTGTGACACACTGTGACACTCACTGATACACACTGAGACAATCTCTGACAGACTGTGACACTCTCTGACTCTCTCTGAAACTATCTTAGACACACTGTGACACTCTCTGACACTCTCTGAGGTACACTGTGCCACGCTCTGACACACTGTGACACACTCTGAGACATACTGTGACATTTTCTGACTCTCTCTGTCGCTCTGAGACACACTGAGAAACTCACTGAGACACACTATGACACTCTCTGACAGACTGTGACACACTGTTATACTCTCTGAGACAGACTGCGACACTCACTGACTCTCTCTGACTCTCTGAGACACACGGTGAAACTCACTGAGACACAATGTGACATTCTCTGACAGACTGTGAAACTCTCTGACAGACTGTGACACTCTCTGACAATCTCATAGACACACTGTTACACTCTCTGACTCTCTCTGAAATACACTGTGACACTCTCTGAGAGACTGTGACACACTGTGACACTCTTTGGGAGAGACTGTGACTTTTTCTGACTCTCTCTGACTCTCTGAGACACACGTGACAGTCACTGAGACACACTGAGACACTCTCTGACAGACTGTGACACTCTATGACTCTCTCTGAAACTATCTTAGACACACTGTGACACTCTCTGACACTCACTGAGGCACACTGTGCCACGCTCTGACACACTGTGACACACTCTGATACAGACTGTGACATTTTCTGACTCTCTCTGTCGCTCTGAGACACGCTGTGAAACTAACTGAGACACTCTATGACACTCTCTGACAGACTGTGACACATTGTGATACTCTCTGAGACAGACTGTGACACTCACTGACTCTCTCTGACTCTCTGAGACACACGGTGAAACTCACTGAGACACAATGTGACATTCTCTGACAGACTGTGACACTCTCTGACAATCTCATAGACACACTGTGACACTCTCTGACTCTCTCTGAAATACACTGTGACACTCTCTGAGAGACTGTGACACACTGTGACACTCTCTGAACTCTCTTAGACACACTGTTACACTCTCTTATCCTGTCTGACACTCTGAGATGCATTGTGACACTCTCTGATCCTGCCTGTCACTCTGAGACACACTGTGATGCACTCTGACACTCTCTGAGACACACTGTGACACTCTGTGACAGACTGTGACGCATTGTGACACTCTCTGACTCTCTGAGATACACGCTGACTCTCTCTGACACTCTCCGAGACAGACTGTGACACTCTCTGACTCTCTCTTATCCCCTCTGAGGCACAGCACGACACACTGTGACACACTCTGATAGGTTGTGACAAACTGTGACATTCTCTGACACTCTCTTAGACAAACTGTGACTCTCTGACGCTATCTGTCACTCTCTGAGATACACTGTGTCACTCTCTGACAAACTGTGACACTTTCTGTGACACACGATGACACTCTCTGAACAACTGTGACACTCTCTGACACACGGTGACATTTTCTTAGACACTGTGACTCTCTCCGAGACACACTGTGACACTCTCTGACACTCTCTGAGGCACACTCTGCCTGAGGCACACTCAGACTGAGACACTCTCTGAGTCTATCTGACACTCTCTGTGACACACTGTGACACTCTCTGACTCACTCTGAAATACACTGTGACACATGCTGACAGGTTGTGGCAAACTGTGACATTCTCTGACACTCTCTTAGACACTGTGACACTCGCTGAACGACTGTTACACTCTCTGAGACACGGTGACATTTTCTGAGACACTGTGACTCTCTCTGAGACACACTGTGACACTTTCTGTCTCTCTCTGACTCCCTGAGACACATTGTGACACTCTCTGACCCGCACTGACACTCACTGACAGACTGTGACAGTCTCTGACACACACTGTGACACTTTCTGACTTTCTCTGAGACACACTGTGATACAGTCTGACTCTATCTGACACTCTCTGAGGCACAGTATGACAATTTGAGAGGCTCTGTGACACTCTCTGATGGACTGTGACACTCTCTGAGATGGAATGTGACAGTCTCTGATCTTATCTGACACTCTCGCAGACATACTGGAATACAGTCTGACTCTCTATTACACTCTCTGAGGCACTGTATGACGTACTGTTACACTCTCTGACTCACTCTGACATTTCTGAGGCACACTGACATTCTCTCACAGACTGTGACCATCTCTGAGCCAAATGCTGACACTCTGACACTCTCTGAGACACAGGATGACACACTGTGACACTTTCTGACTCTCTCTGAGACACTCTGCAATACACAATAAGATTCTCTGACAGATTGTGTCATACTATGACACTCTCGGAGAATAACCGTGACACTTTCTGACTCCCTCTAACAATCTGAGACACACTGTGAAACTCTCTCAGACTCACTGTGACCCTCTGTGATACTCTCTGAAAGACTGTGACATACTGAGACACTCTGAAAGACAGACTGCGACACTTTCTGACTCTCTCTGGGACTCTCTGAGGCACACTGTGACACTCTCTGACAGACTGTGACACTTTCTGACTCTCTCTGAAACACGCTTTGACACTCTGAGAGATTGTGACACACTGTGACACTCTCCGGTACTCTCTGAGACACACTGGGACACTCTCTGACAATTTGAGAGACACTGTGACACTCTCTGATGGACTGTGACACACTGGGACACTCTCTGAGATGGAATGTGACAGTCTCGGATCATATCTGACACTTTCGCAGATATACTGGAATACAGTCTGACTCTCTATTACACTCTCTGAGGCACAGTATGACGTACTGTAACACTCTGACTCACTCTGACATTTCTAAGACACACAGACAGTCTCTCACAGACTGTGACCATCTCTGAGCCAAATGCTGACACTCTGACATTCTCTGAGACACAGTTTGACACACTGTGACACATTCTGACTCTCGCTGAGACACTCTGCAATACACTGTAAGATTTTCTGACAGATTGTGTCACACTGTGACAATCTCTGATAAAAACTGTGACACTTTCTTACTCTCTCTGACACTCTGAGACACACTGTGAATCTCTCTTAGTCTCACTGTGACCCTCTGTGACACTCTCTGACAGACTGTGACAAACTGAGACACTCTCAAAGACAGACTGACAGTTTCTGACTCTCTCTGAGACTCTCTGAGGCACACTGAGACACTCTCTGAGACGCACTGTGACACTGTCTGATCTTATCTGACATGCTCTGAGACAGACTGGCACACTCTCTGACAGACTGTGACACACTGCGACATTTTATGACGCACTGTGGCACTCTCTGACCCTACCTGACACTCTCTGAGACACACTGTCAGAGTGTCTGATTCTCTCTGATACTTTGGGATGCACTGAGACACTTTCTGACCCTATCTGACAATCTCTGAGACACACTGTGACACTCTCTGAATCTCTCTGAAACACACTGTGACACGCTCTGACAGACTGTGACACACATTTTGAAAAACTTTGACACTCGTTGAGACACACTGGGACACTGTCTCACTCCCTCTAACAAATTCAGATGCACTGTGACACACTCTGATCCTATCTGTCACTCTGGGAGACACACTGTGACACTCTGTGACAGACCGTGACACACTGTGACACTCTCTGAACTCTCTTAGACACACTGTGACACTCTCTTATCCTGCCTGAAACTCTGGGATGCATTGTGACACTCTCTGATCCTGCCTGTCACTCTCTGAGACACACTGTGATGCTCTGTGCCAGACTGTGACAGACTGTGACACACTGTGACACTCTTTGGGAGAGACTGTGACTTTTTCTGACTCTCTCTGATTCTATGAGACACACGTGACAGTCACTGAGACACACTGAGACACTCTCTGACAGACTGTGACACACTCTGACTCTCTCTGAGACTATCTTAGACACACTGTAACACTCTCTGACACTCTCTGAGGCACACTGTGCCACGCTCTGACACACTGTGACACTCTCTGATACAGACTGTGACATTTTCTGACTCTCTCTGTCGCGCTGAGACACAATGTGAAACTAACTGAGACACACTATGACACTCTCTGACAGGCTGTGACACACTGTGATACTCTCTGAGACAGACTGTGACACTCACTGACTCTCTCTGACTCTCTGAGACACACGGTGAAACTCACTGAGACACAATGTGACATTCTCTGACAGACTGTGACACTCTCTGACAATCTCATAGACACACTGTGACACTCTCTGACTCTCTCTGAAATACACTGTGACACTCTCTGAGAGACTGTGACACACTGTGACACTCTCTGAACTCTCTTAGACACACTGTTACACTCTCTTATCCTGTCTGACACACTGAGATACATTGTGACACTCTGATCCTGTCTGTCACTCTCTGAGACACACTGTGATGCTCTCTGAAACTCTCTGAGACACTATGTGACACTCTGTGACAGACTGTGACACATTGTGACACTTTCTGACTCTCTGAGACACACGCTGACTCTCTCTGACACTCTCTGAGACAGACTGTGACACTCTCTGATAGCCTCTTTGGCACAGCATGACACACTGCGACACACTCTGATAGGTTGTGACAAACTGTGACATTCTCTGACACTCTCTTAGACAAACTGTGACACTCTCTGACTCTCTCTGTCACCCTCTGAGATACACTGTGTCACGCTCTGACAAACTGTGTCACTTTCTGTGACACACGATGACACTCTCTGAACGACTGTGACACTCTCTGACACACGGTGACATTTTCTAAGACACTGTGACTCTCTCCGAGACACACTGTGACACTTCCTGTCCCTCTCTGATTCCCTGACACACACTGTGACACTCTCTGACACTCTCTGAGGCACACTCTGCCTGAGGCACACTCAGACTGAGACACTCTCTGAGTCTATCTCACACTCTCTGAGACACACTGTGACACTCTCTGACTCACTCTGAAATACACTGTGACACACGCTGACAGTTTGTGACAAACTGTGACATTCTCTGACACTCTCTTAGACACACTGTGACATTCTCTGACTCTCTCGGAGACACACTGTGACACTTTCTGACCCGCTCTGACAGTCTCTTAAACACGCTGTGACACTCGCTAACTCTCTGTGTCACTCTCTGAGATACACTGTGTCACGCTCTGACAAACTGTGACAATTTCTGTGACACACTATGCAACTCTCTGAACGACTGTGACACTCTCTGAGACACGGTGACATTTTCTGAGACACTGTGACTCTCTCTGAGACACACTGTGACACTCTCTGACCCGCTCTGACACTCACTGACAGACTGTGACAGTCTCTGACACACACTGTGACACTCTCTGACAGACTGTGACACATTGTGACACTCTCAAAGACAGACTGTGACATTTTCTGACTCTGACACTGACACACGCTGTGAAAATCTCTGATCCTATGGGACACTCTCTGAGGAACTCTGTGACAGACTGTGACACACTGTGACACTCTCTGACACTCCCTTAGACACACTGTGGCACGTACTGTTCCTATCTAACGCTCACTGAGACGCAGTGCGACACTCTCTGATCCTATCTGACACTCTTGAGACACACTGTGACACTCTCTGACAGACTGAGACACTCTCAAAGACAGACTGTGACACTTTCTGACTCCCTCTGAATCTCTGCGACACACTGTGACGCGCTCTTACTGTCGGTGACACACTGTGACACTTTCTGATACTCTCTGAGACACGCTATGACACTCTCTGACACACTGTGACACACTGTAATATTCTCTGAGACAACTGTGACACTTTCTGACTCCCTCTGAATCTCTGAGACATACTGTGACACTTTCTGACTCTCTCTGAGACACTCTGCAATACACTGTAAGATTCTCTGACAGATTGTATCTCATAGTGTCACTCTCTGAGAAATACTGTGACACTTTCTGACTCTTTCTGACTGTCTGATACACACTGTGACCCTCTCTGACACTCTCTTAAACACACATTGACATTCTCTGACTCTCTCTGACACTCTCTAAGGCACACTTGCATACTCTCTGAACAACTGTGACACACTGAGGCACTCTCAAAGACAGACTGTGACACTTTCTGTCTCTCTCTGACACTCTTTGAGGCACACTGTGACACTCTCTGACAGACTGTGACACACTGTGACACCCTCTGAGACAGTATTTGACACTTTCTGTCTCTCGCTGACTCCCTGAGGCACACTGTGACACTCTCTGACCCGCTCTGGCACTCTCTGACTCTCTCTGAGGCACACTGTGACACTCTCTGACCCTCTCTGACATTCTCTTAGACACACTGTAACACTCTTTAAGACACACTGTGACACTCTCTGATCTGCTCTGACTCTCTGACTTTCTGAGATGCACTGTGAAATGCGACCCACTCTGACACTCTGTGAGACACAGTATGACATCCTGTGACACTCTCTGACTCTCTCTGGCACTCTCTGAGGCACACTGTGACACTCTCTGACAGACTGTAACACTTCTGACCCTCTCTGACTCACTGCGAAATACACTGTAACCTTCTCTGACAGACTGTGACATACTGTGACACTCTCAGAGACAGACTGTGACACGTTCCGACTCTCTCTGACTTTCTGAGACACACTGTGACACTCTCTGAGGCAAACTGTGACACTCTCTGACAGACTGTGACACACTGTGACACTCTCAGAGGCAGACAGTGACACGTTCCGACTCTCTCTGACTCTCTGAGACACGCTGTGACTCTCTCTTTGACACACTGTGACTCTCTCTGACTCTCTCTGACACTCTCTGAGGCAGACTGAGACACTCTCTGAAACACACTGTGACACTATCTCACAGACTGTGAAACTCTCTGACATACTCTGACAGACTGTGACACACTGTGACACACTCTGACCCTCTCTGAGACTGACCACGACACTCTCTGCCTCTCCCTGACACTCTCTGAGGCACAGCACGACATCTGTGATCCTCTCTGACAGATTGTGACAAACGGTGACACTCTCTGACTCTCTCTGACTCACTCCAAAATATACTGTAACCTTCTCTGAGAGACTGTGACGCACTGTGACACTCTCAGAGACACACTGTGACACTCTCTGACTTTCTCTGACACTCTCTTAGGCACACTGTGACACTCTCAAAGACAGACTGTGACACTCTCTGACACTCTCTGAGACACACTGTGACCCTTTGTGACTGACTCTGACACACTGTGACACTCTGACTCTTTGAGACACTTGCTGATTCTCTCTGTAGGTCTCAGAGTCTCTCTTAGACACACTATGACACTCACTGAGACATTCTGTGATACTCTCTGACACACTGTGACACTCTCTGGCTCTCTCTGACACTCTCTTAGATACACTGTGACACTCTCTGATCCTACCTGACACTCTCTGAGGCACACTGTGACACTCTTTGACTCTCTGAGACCCCATGTGACACTCTCTGACACTCTCCGAGACACACTATGACACTCTGTGACAGACTGTGACACACTGTGACACTGACACTTTGAAACACTTGCTGATTCTCTCTGACACTCTCTGAGACAGAATGTGACACTCTCTGAGACAGAATGTGACACTCTCTGACACTCTGAGGCACAGCACGACACACTGTGACACTCTCTGACAGGTTGTGACAATCTGTGACATTCTCTGACTTTCTCTGACACTTTCTTAGACACACTTTGACACTCTCTGACACCATTCTGAGACACTCTGTAACACTTTCTGAGTCATTCTGTCACTCTCTGAGACACACTATAACACTCTCTCACAGACTGTGATCCTCTCAGAGACAAACACTGACCAACTCTGGCACTCTCTGAGACACAGTAGAACTCACTGTGACAATCTCTGACACACTATGAAATACATGCAACCTTTTCTGACAGACTGTGACACACTGTGACACTCTATGAGACAGACTGTGTGACACTCTATGAGACAGACTGTGACACGTTCAGACTCTCGGAGACACACTGTGACTCTCTCTGAGACACGCTGTGACTCTCTCTTAGACACTCTCTTACTCTCTCTTAATCTCTCTGTGGCACACTGTGACACTCTCAAAGACAGACTGTGACACTCTCTGACACTCTCTGAGACACACTGTGACACTTTATGACTGACTGTGACACATTGTGACACTCTGACTCTTTGAGACACTTGCTGATTCTCTCTGACACTCTCTGAGACTCTCTTAGACACACTGTAACACTCACTGAGATATTCTGTGATACTCTCTGACACAGTGTGACACTCTCTGGCTCTCTCTGACACTCTCTTAGATACACTGTGACACTCTCTGATCCTATCTGACACTCTCTGAGATGCATTGTGACGCTCTCTGATCCTACCTGGCACTCTCTGAGGCACACTGGGACACTCTTTGACTCTCTGGAACCCCATGTGACACTCTCTGACACTCTCTGAGACACACTATGACACTCTGTGACAGACTGTGACACACTGTGACACTGACTCTTTGAGACACTTGCTGATTCTCTCTGACACTCTCTGAGACAGAATGTGACACTCTCTGAGACAGAATGTGACACTCTCTGACACTCTGAGGCACAGCACGACACACTGTGACACTCTCTGACAGGTTGTGACAATCTGTGACATTCTCTGACTTTCTCTGACACTCTCTTAGATACACTTTGACACTCTCTGACACCCTTCTGAGACACTCTGTAACACTTTCTGAGTCATTCTGTCACTCTGAGACACACTATAACACTCTCTCACAGACTGTCATCCTCTCAGAGACAAACACTGACCAACTTTGGCACTCTCTGAGACACAGTAGAACTCACTGTGACAATCTCTGACACACTATGAAATACATGTAACCTTTTCTGACAGACTGTGACACAGTGTGACACTCTATGAGACAGACTGTGACACGTTCTCACTCTCGGAGACACACTGTGACTCTCTCTGAGACACGCTGTGACTCTCTCTTAGACACTCTCTTACTCTCTCTTAATCTCTCTGTGGCACACTGTGACACTCTCAAAGACAAACTGTGACACTCTCTGACACTCTCTGAGACACACTGTGACACTTTGTGACTGACTATGACACATTGTGACACTCTGACTCTTTGAGACACTTGCTGATTCTCCCTGACACTCTCTTAGACTCTCTTAGACACACTGTGCCACTCACTGAGACATACTGTGATACTCTCAGGCACATTGTGACACTCTCTGGCTCTCTCTTAGACACACTGTGACACTCTCTGATCCTATCTGACACTCTCTGAGATGCATTGTGACACTCTCTGATCCTACCTGACACTCTCTGATGCACACTGGGACACTCTTTGTCTCTCTGAGACCCCATGTGACACTCTCTGACACTCTCTGAGACACACTATGACACTCTGTGACAGACTGTGACACACTGTGACACTGAATCTTTGAGACACTTGCTGATTCTCTCTGACACTCTCTGAGACAGAGTGTGACACTCTCTGAGACAGAATGTGACACTCTGACACTCTCTGAGGCACAGCATGACAGACTGTGACACTCTCTGACAGGTTGTGACAATCTGTGACATTCTCTGACTTTCTCTGACACTCTCAAAGACAGACTGTGACACTTTCTGACTCTCTCTGTCACTCTCTGAGACACACTGTGTCACGCTCTGATAGACTGAGACAATTTCTGGGACACACTATGACACTCTCTGAACGGCTGTGACACACTGAGACACTCTCAAAGACAGACTGTGACATTTTCTGACTCTCTCTGACACTCTCTGAGACACACTGTGACACTCTCTGACAGATTGTGACACTTTCTGACTCTCTCTGACTCACTCTGAAATATACTGTAGCCTTCTCTGCTAGACTGTGACACACTGTGACCCACTCTGAGCCAGACTGTGACACTTTCTGACTCTCTCTGAAACACAAGGTGACACTCGTTGAGAGACTGTGTCACTGTGACACTCTCTGAGATACATTTAGACCCTCTCTGACAATTTGAGACTCACTGTGACACTCTCTGATCCTATCCGACACTCTCTGAGACACACTGTCACACACTCCGACACTATCTGAAAAGCACTGTGACACTCTCTGACAGAATGTGACACACTGAGACACTCTCTAACTCTCTCTGAAATACACTGTGACACTCTCTGACAGGTTGATACACACTGTGACACTCTGACACTCTCTGACACTTTGAGACGCACTGTGACACTCTCTGATCCTATCTGACATTCTCAGAGACACACTGTGACACTCTTTGACTCTCTCCGAAAGGCACTGTGACACTCTCTGAGACACACTGTGACACTCTCTGACTCTCTCTGAAACACACTGTAACACTCTCCGACAAATGCTGAGACACACTGTGGCACTCTCTAACTCTCTCTGAAACACACGGTGACACTCTCTGACATACTGTGACACACTGTGACACTCTCTGAGGCACAACGTGACACTCTCTCACAGGCTGTTACACACTGTGACACTCTGACACTCTAACACTTTGAGAAACACTGTGACACTCTCTGATCCTATCGGACATTCTCAGAGACACACTGTGACACTCGCTGACTCTCTCTGCAAGGCACTGTGACACTCTCTGAAACACACTGTGACACTCTCTGAGACACATTGTGACACTGTCTGACTCTCTCTGAAACACACTGTGACACTCTCCGACAAATGCTGAGACACACTGTGGCACTCTCTAACTCTCTCTGAAACACACGGTGACACTCTCTGACATACTGTGACACACTGTGACACTCTCTGAGGCACAACGTGACACTCTCTGACAGGTTGATACACACTGTGACACTCTGACACTCTCTGACACTTTGAGACGCACTGTGACACTCTCTGATCCTATCTGACATTCTCAGAGACACACTGTGACACTCTTTGACTCTCTCCGAAAGGCACTGTGACACTCTCTGAGACACACTGTGACACTCTCTGACTCTCTCTGAAACACACTGTAACACTCTCCGACAAATGCTGAGACACACTGTGGCACTCTCTAACTCTCTCTGAAACACACGGTGACACTCTCTGACATACTGTGACACACTGTGACACTCTCTGAGGCACAACGTGACACTCTCTGACAGGCTGTTACACACTGTGACACTCTGACACTCTAACACTTTGAGAAACACTGTGACACTCTCTGATCCTATCGGACATTCTCAGAGACACACTGTGACACTCGCTGACTCTCTCTGCAAGGCACTGTGACACTCTCTGAAACACACTGTGACACTCTCTGAGACACATTGTGACACTGTCTGACTCTCTCTGAAACACACTGTGACACTCTCCGACAAATGCTGAGACACACTGTGACACTCTCTGAAACTCTCTCAAACACACTGTGACATGATCTGTCAGACTGTGACACTCTGACACTCCCTGAGACACACTGGGGCACGCTCTGACTCTCTGAAACACACTGTGAGACTCTATGACACTTTTTGAGACACTCTGTGACAGACTGTGACACACTGTGACACTCTCTGACTCTCTGAGACACATACTGATTCTCTCTGACACTCTCTGAGACAGAATGTGACACTCTCTGATACTCTCTGAGGCACAGCACGACACACTGTGACACTCTCTGACAGGTTGTGACAAACAGTGACATTCTCTGAATTTTTCTGACACTCTCTTAGACACACTGTGACACTCTCTGACTCTCTCTGTCACTCTCTGAGGCACACTGTGTCACGCTCTGACAGACTGAGACAATTTCTGTGACACACTATGACACTCTCTGAACGACTGTGGCAAACTGAGACACTCTCAAAGACAGACTGTGACACTTTCTGACTCTCTCGGACACTCTCTGAGGCACATTGTGACACTCTTTGACAGACTGTGACACACTTAGGCACTCTCAAAGACAGACTGTGACACTTTCTGACTCTCTAACTCACTCTGAAATATACTGTAGCCTTTTCTGACAGACTGTGACACACTGTGACACTCTCTGAGAGACTGTGACACACTGTGACACTCTCTGAGACTCTCTGAGACATTGGGACCCTCTCTGACAAATGGAGACCCACTGTGACACTCTCTGACAGACCGTGACGCACTCCGACACACTGTGACACTCTCTGAGACACACTGGGACCCTCTCTGACAATTTGAGACGCACTGTGATGCTCTCTGACAGACTGTGACACACTCTGCCACACTCTGTCACTCTCTGAGACACATTGTGACTCTCTCTGACATTCTTTGAAACACACTGTGACACTGTCTGACAGACTGTGACACACTCTGACACTCTCCGAGGCACAGTGTGACACTCTCTGACAGGCTGTTACACACTGAGACACTCTCTGAGACACACCGTGACACTCTCTGACAGGCTATTACACACTGTGACCCTCTCTGACACTCTCTGAAACTTTAAGATGCACTGTGACACTCTCTGATCCTATCTGACATTCTCAGAGACACACTGTGACACTCTTTGACTCTCTCTGATACTTTGAGACACATTGTGATGCTCGCTGACCCTGAGACACTCTTTAACTCTCTCTGACACTTTTAGACACACTGTGACACACGCGGACAGTCTCTGAGACACACTCTGACACACTCTGAGACACACTGTGACACTGTCTGACACTCTCTCAAACACACTGCGACACGCTCTGTCAGACTGTGACACACTGCGACACACTCTGACACTCGCTGAGACACAGTGGGACACTCTCTGACTTACTCTGACAATTTGAGATGCACTGTGACACTCTCTTATCCTATCTGAGACACACTGTGACACTCTCTGACAGACTGTGACACACTGTCACTCTCAAAGACAGACTGTGACACTTTATGACTCCCTCTGACTCACTCGAAAATATACTGCAGCCTTCTATGACAGACCGTGACCCCCGGTGTCACTCTCTGAGACAGACTGTGACACACTCTGGCTCTCTGAGACACACTGTGATACAGTCTGACTCTGTATGACATTCTGTGAGAAACAGTATGACACACTACGACACTCTCTGACTCACTCTGACACACTCTGAGACACACTGTGACACTCTCTCACAGACTGTGAACCTCTCTGAGACAGACTCTAACCATCTCTGACTCTCTGAGACACACTGTGACACTCGCTGACAGTACTGTGACACTCTATGACTCTCTCTGACACTTACGTACACACACTGTGACCTTCTCTGACTCTCTCTGAAACACATTTTGACACTTTCTGACTCTCTCTGACTCTCTGAGACACACTGCGACACTCTGTGACTCTATCTCACACTCTATTAGACACACTGTGACACTCACTAACTCTCTCTGAGACACACTTTGACGTTCTCTGTCTCTCTCTGAGACATACTGCGACACTCTCTGAGGTACACTGTGACACTCTCCGACAGACTTTGACACTCTCTGACTCTCTCTGACACTCTCTTAGACGCACTGTAACACTCTTTGAGACTCACTGTGACACTCTCTGATCTGCTCTGACTATCTGAGTCTTTCTGTGACGCACTGTCACACTCGTTGTCCCACTCTGACACTCTGTGAGGCACAGTATGACATACTGTGACACTCTCTGACTCTCTCTGGCACTCTCTGAGGCACACTGTGATCCTCTCTGACAGACTGTGACACACTGTGACACTCTCCGAGGCACAATGTGACACTCTCTGACAGGCTGTGACACACTGTCACACTCTCTGAGGCACAATGTGACACTCTCTGACAGACTGTGACACACTGTGACACACTGTGACACTCTCTGTCTCTCTCTGAGACACACTGCGACACTCTCTGAGGTACACTGTGACACTCTCTGACAGACTGTGACACTCTCTGACTCTCTCTGACACTCTCTTAGACGCACTGTAACACTCTTTGAGACTCACTGTGACACTCTCTGATCTGCTCTGACTCTCTGACTCTTTCTGTGACGCACTGTCACACTCGTTATCCCACTCTGACACTCTGTTAGGCACAGTATGACATACTGTGACACTCTCTGACTCTCTCTGGCACTCTCTGAGGCACACTGTGATCCTCTCTGACAGACTGTGACACACTGTGACACTCTATGAGGCACAATGTGACACTCTCTGACAGACTGTGACACACTGTCACACTCTCTGAGGCACAATGTGACACTCTCTGACAGACTGTGACACGCCGTGACACACTGTGACACTCTCTGACACTCTCTGAGACACACTGTGATGCAGTCTGACTCTCTGACACTCTTTGAGGCACAGTATGACATACTGTGACCCTCTCTGACTCACTCTGATACTCTCTGAGACACACTGTGACACTCTCTCACGGACTGGGACCCTCTCTGAGTCAAATGCCTACCCTCACTGACACTCTCTGAGACACGGTATGACACATTGTGACACTTTCTGACTCTCTCTGACACTCTTTGAAATACACTGTGAGACTCTCTGACAGACTGTGACACTCTCTGACTCATTCTGACACTCTCAGACACGCTGAGACAATCTCTGACTCTCTTTGAGGCACACTGTGACACTGTCTGACAGACTGTGGCACCCAGTGACACACTCGGAATCTCTCTCTGAATCTATCTTAGACACACTGTGAAAATCTCTGACCCTGTCTGAAACATCGTGTGACACACGCTGGCAGACTGTGACACACTGTGACATTCTTTGACTCTCTCTGACTCTCTGAGATACACTGTGACACTCTTTGACAGACTGTGACGGACTGTGACACTCTCTGTGACAAACTGTGACACTCTCTGACACGCTGTGACACTCTCTGACCAACTGTGACACCCTCTCACTCATGGTGACATTCTCTGAGACACTGTGACACTCTCTGAATGACTGATAGACAGTGAAGTTGCTGTGACACTCTCGGATTCTCAATGACACTCTCTGAGATACACTGTTACACTCTCTGACAGACTCTGAGACACACTGTTACTCACTCCGACACTCTGTGACATACTCTGAGACAGTGTGACACTCTCCGACCCTTTCTGAGACAGACTGTGACACTCTCTGACTCCCTCTGACTCCCTCTGAGGCATAGTACAATGCACTGTGATGCTCTCTGACTCTCTCTGATACTCTCTGAAACACACTGTAACAATTTCTGACAGACTGAGACTGAGTGTGTCAATCTCTGGCTCTCTCTGACTCTCTCTGAGATACACTGTGACACTCTCTGACAGACTGTGACATTCTTTGACTCTCTCTGACTCTCTGAGATACACTGTGATGCTCTTTGACAGACTGTGACGGACTGTGACACTCTTTGTGACAAACTGTGACACTCTCTGACACGCTGTGACACTCTGACCAACTGTGACACTCTCTCACTCATGGTGACATTCTCTGAGACACTGTGACACTCTCTGACTGACTGATAGACTGTGAATTTGCTGTGACACTCTCTGACACCCTGTGAGAGACACTGTGACACTCTCTGACAGACTGTGACACACTGTGAAACTCTCCTAGACACACTGTGACACTCTCGGTGACACACTGTGACACTCTCCTAGACACACTGTGACACTCTCTGACTATTTCTGACACTCTGAGACACACTGTGACATTTCTTGGATCTCTCTCACAATCTCTGAGACACGCTGTGACATTCTCCTACTCTCTCTGTGACACACTGTGACTCTCTCTGACACTCTTAACACTACGACACTCTCTGAGACACATTGTAACACTCTCTGACACTCTCTGAGAAACACTACGAGATTCTCTGACTCTCTCTGCCACTCTCTGAGAAACTGTGACACTTTCTGACACACACTGTGAAACTCTCTAACTCACTCTAGGACACATTGTAACACTCTCTGACACTCGGACACTTTGTGACACACTGTCACACACTCGCACCCTCTCTGAAACATTCGGACACAGACTGTGACACGCTCTGACACGCTCTGAGAGACAGTATGACACACTGTGACACTCTCTGGGGCAAACTGTGACTCTATCTGACACTCTCTGCCATTCTCTCAGACACACACTGACTCTCCCTGACACACTGTGACACACTGTGACACTCTCTGATTCTCAATGAAACTCTCTGAGATGCACTGTGACACTCCCTGACAGACTGTGACACACTGTGACACTCTCTGATTCTCAATGACACTCTCTGAGATACACTGCGACACTCTCTGACAGACTGTGACAATCTCTGATTCTTTCTGACTCGCTCTGAGACGCACTGTGGCACTCTCTGACTGACTCTGAGACACACTGTGACTCACTCCGACACACTGTGACATACTCTGAGACAGAGTGACACTCTCTGACCCTCTCTGAGACAGACTGTGACACACTCTGACTCCATCTGAGGCACAGTACGATGCACTGTGATGCTCTCTGACTCTCTCTGACACTCTCCGAAAGACACTGTAACAATTTCTGACAGACTGTAACTGAGTGTGTCAATCTCTGACTTTCTCTGACAATCTTTGAAACACACTATGATACTCTCTGACAGACTGTGACACACTGTGACATTCTTTGACTCTCTCTAACTCTCTGAGTGACACTCTTTGCCAGACTGTGACGGACTGTGACACTCTCTATAACAGACTGTGACACCGTCTGACCAACTGTGACACTCTCTCACTCATGGTGACATTCTCTGAGACACTGTGACACTCTCTGACTGACTGTGATAGACTGCGACATTTTCTGTGACTCACTGTGACACTCTCTGACACTCTCTGAGACACACTATGACATTCTCTGACTTTATCTCACACTCTCTGAGGCACACGCTGACACTCTCTGACAGACTGTGACAGACTGTGACACTCTCCTAGACACACTGTGACACTCTCTGTCGATCTCTGACACTCTGAGACACACTGTGACATTTTTTGGATCTCTCTCACAATCTCTGAGAGACGCTGTGACATTCTCTTACTCTCTCTGTGACACACTGTGACTCTCTCTGACACTCTTAACGCACTGTGACACTCTCTGACAGACTGTGACATTCTCTGAGACAAATGCTGACCCTGTCTGACACTCTATGAGACAGAGTATGACACAAAGTCACACTCTCTGACTCTCTCTGATACACTCTGAAACACACTGTAACCTTCTCTTCCAGACTGTGTCACACTGTGATACTCTCTGAGACACACTGTGACACGGTCTGACACACATTGTGACACTTTCTGACTATCTCTGTCTATCTAGGACACATTGTGACACTCTCTGACCCTCTCTGACACTCTCTGAGACATGCCATGACACTTTCTGACAGACTTTGGCACGCTGTGACATTCTCTGACACTCTCTGAGGCACACTGTGACACTCTCATAACAGACTGTGAGACGCTCTGACAGACTGTGACACACTGTGGCATTCTCTGATTCTCTGCGACACACTGTGACACTCTCTGATAGACTGTGACACACTGTGACATTCTCTGATTCTCTGAGACACATTGTGACACTTTCTGACTGACTGAGACTCTCTCTCACACATGGTAACATTCTCTGAGACACTGTGACAGTCTCTGTCTCTCTCTGACACTCTGAGACACGCTGTGACACTCTCTGAACCTCTCTGAGACACGCTGTAACACACTCGGAATCGCTCTGACACTCACTAAGACACACTATGACACTCTGACACTCTGTGAGACACACTGTGACATTCTCTGAGTCTCTCTGAGACGCACTATGACACTTTCTGGCACTCTCTGAGACACACTGTGGCACTCTCTAACTCTCTCTGACACACTGTGATACTCTTTGACACACTGTTACACTCTGACACACGGTGACATTTTCGGAGACACTGTGACACTCTCTGAGACTCACTGTGACACTTACCTTTCCTCTCTGACACTCTGATACACACTGTGACACTCTCTGAGACACACTGTGACACTCTCTGTCTCTTTCGCTGAGACACTCGGTCACTCTCTGAGACACACTGTGACATTTTTTGACTCTCTCTCACACTCTCTGAGACACACTGTGGCACTCTGTGACAATCTGAGATGCACTGTGACACACTTTCTGACTCTCTCTGACTCTCTGAGATGCACTGTGACACTCTCTCACAGACAGTGACATTCGCTGAGCCATATGCTGACCCTGCCTGACACTCTCTTAGACAGAGTATGACACACTGTCACACTCTCTCACACATTTCTGATACACTCTGTAATATACTGTAACCTTCTCTTTCAGACTGTGACACACTGTGACATTCTCAGAGACACACTGTTACACTTTCTGACTATCTCTGTCTATCTGAGACACACTATGACCCTCTATGACCCTCTCTGACCCTTTCTGAGACACACTATGACACTCTCTGACAGACGATTACACACGGTGACATTCTCTGACACACTCTGAGACACACTGTGACACTCTCTGACCGACTATGACACTCTCTCACACATGGTGACATTCTCTGAGACACTGTGACTCTCTCTGACACACTTGGACACTCTCTGACCGACTGTGATAGACTGTGACATTTTCTGTGACACACTGCGACACTCTCTGACAGACTGTGACACTTTCTGACACTCTCTGACACTCTCTGAGACGCACTGTAAGACTCTGTGACACGCTCTGAGACACATCATGACAAAGCATGACATTCTCTGACAGACTATGAAACTCTGTGACATTCTCTGACTCTCTCTGAGGCGCACTGTGACACTCTCTGACAGACCGTGACAGACTGTGACACGCTCCTAGGCACACTGTGACACTCTCTGACTATCTCTGACACTCTGAGACGTACTCTGACACTCTGTGAGACACTCTGTAACACTCTCTGAATCGCTCTGACACTCAGACACACTATGACACTCTCTGGCACTCTCTGAGACACCGTGTGACCCTTTCACACTCTCCCTGACACTCTCTGGGGCACAATATGACACTCTCTGACTCACTCTGACCCTCTCTGAGACACAGTGTAAAACTCTTAGGGAAACACTATGACACTCTCTGGGACACATTGTAACACTCTCTGACACTCTCTGAGAAACACTATGAGATTCTCTGACTCTCTCTGCCAATTTCTGAGAAACTGTGACACTTTCTGACACACACTGTGAAACTCTCTAACTCTCTCTGAGACACATTGTAACACTCTCTGACTCTCGGACACTTTGTGACACACTGTCACACACTCGGACCCCCTCTGAAACTCTCTGACACAGACTGTGACACACTCTGACACGCTCTGAGAGACAGTATGACACACTGTGACACTCTCTGAGACAAACTGTGACTCTACCTGACACACTCTGCCATTCTCTGAGACACACACTGACTCTCCCTGACACACTGTGACACTCTCGGATTCTCAATGACAAGCTCTGAGATACACTGTGACACTCTCTGACAGACTGTGACATTCTCTGATTCTCTCTGACTCGCTCTGAGACGCACTTTGGCACTCTCTGACTGACTCTGAGACACACTGTTACTCACCCCGACTCTCTGTGACATACTCTGAGACAGTCTGACACTCTCCGACCCTTTCTGAGACAGACTGTGACACTCTCTGACTCCCTCTGACTCCCTCTAAGGCATAGTACAATGCATTGTGATGCTCTCTGACCCTCTCTGACACTCTATGAAACACACTGTAACAATTTCTGACAGACTGAGACTGAGTGTGTCAATCTCTGGCTCTCTCTGACTCTCTCTGAGATACACTGTGACACTCTCTGACAGACTGTGACACTCTGTGACATTCTTTGACTCTCTCTGACTCTCCGAGATACACTGTGGCACTCTTTGACAGACTGTGACGGACTGTGACACTCTCTGTGACAAACTGTGACACTCTCTGACACGCTGTGACACTCTCTGACCAACTGTGACACTCTCTCACTCATGGTGACATTCTCTGAGACACTGTGACACTCTCTTACTGACTGATAGACTGTGAATTTTCTGTGACACTCTCTGACACCCTGTGAGAGACACTGTGACACTCTCTGACAGACTGTGACACACTGTGAAACTCTCCTAGACACACTGTGACACTCTCGGTGACACACTGTGACACTCTCCTAGACACACTGTGACACTCTCTGTCTATCTCTTACACTCTGAGACACACACTGACATTTTTTGGAACTCTCTCACAATCTCTGAGAGACGCTGTGACATTCTCTTACTCTCTCTGTGACACACTGTGACTCTCTCTGACACTCTTAACTCACTGTGACACTCTCTGACAGACTGTGACATTCTCTGAGACAAATGCTGACCCTGTCTGACACTCTATGAGACAGAGTATGACACAAAGTCACACTCTCTGACTCTCTCTGATACCCTCTGAAACACACTGTAACCTTCTCTTACAGACTGTGTCACACTGTGATACTCTCTGTGACACACTATGATACTGTCTGACACACATTGTGACACTTTCTGACTATCTCTGTCTATCTAGGACACATTGTGACACTCTCTGACCCTCTCTGACACTCTCTGAGACATGCCATGACACTTTCTGACAGACTTTGGCACGCTGTGACATTCTCTGACACTCTCTGAGGCACACTGTGACACTCTCATAACAGACTGTGAGACGCTCTGACAGACTGTGACACACTGTGGCATTCTATGATTCTCTGCGACACACTGTGACACTCTCTGATAGACTGTGACACACTGTGACATTCTCTGATTCTCTGAGACACATTGTGACACTTTCTGACTGACTGAGACTCTCTCTCACACATGGTGACATTCTCTGAGACACTGTGATAGTCTCTGTCTCTCTCTGACACTCTGAGACACGCTGTGACACTCTCTGAACCTCTCTGAGACACGCTGTAACACACTCGGAATCGCTCTGACACTCACTAAGACACATTATGACACTCTGACACTCTGTGAGACACACTGTGACATTCTCTGAGTCTCTCTGAGACACACTATGACACTCTCTGGCACTCTCTGAGACACACTGTGGCACTCTCTAACTCTCTCTGACACACTGTGATACTCTTTGACACACTGTTACACTCTCTGACACACGGTGACATTTTCGGAGACACTGAGACACACTCTGAGACTCACTGTGACACTTACCTTTCCTCTCTGACACTCTGATACACACTGTGACACTCTCTGAGACACACTGTGACACTCTCTGTCTCTTTCGCTGAGACACTCGGTCACTCTCTGAGACACACTGTGACATTTTTTGACTCTCTCTCACACTCTCTGAGACACACTGTGGCACTCTGTGACAATCTGAGATGCACTGTGACACACTTTCTGACTCTCTCTGATTCTCTGAGATGCACTGTGACACTCTCTCACAGACTGTGACATTCTCTGAGCCAAATGCTGACCCTGCCTGACACTCTCTGAGACAGAGTATGACACACTGTCACACTCTCTCACACTTTCTGATACAATCTATAATATACTGTAACTTTCTCTTACAGACTGTGACACACTGTGACATTCTCTGAGACACACTGTTACACTTTCTGACTATCTCTGTCTATCTGAGACACACTGTGACATTCTCTGACATTCTCTGAGACACACTGTGACACTCTCTGACCGACTGTGGCACTCTCTCACACATGGTGACATTCTCTGAGACACTGTGACACTCTCTGAGAGACACTGTGACACTCTCTGACACACTTTGACACTCTCTGACCGACTGTGATAGACTGTGACATTTTCTGTGACACACTGCGACACTCTCTGACAGACTGTGACACTTTCTGACACTCTCTGACACTCTCTGAGACGCACTGTAAGTCTCTGTGGCACTCTCTGTGACACATTATGGCACAGTATGACATTCTCTGACAGACTATGAAACTCTGTGAAATTCTCTGACTCTCTCTGAGGCACACTGTGACATTCTCTGACAGACTGTGACACAATGTGACGCCCTCCTAGGCCCACTGTGATACTCTATACTATCTCTGACACACTGAGACATACTCTGACACTGTGAGACACTCTGTAACACTCTCTGAATCGCTCTGACACTCACTCAGACTCACTATGACACTCTCTGACACTCTCTGAGACTCACTATAACACTTTCACACTCTCACCGACACTCCCTGGGGCACAATATGACACTCTCTGCCTCACTCTGACCGTCTCTGAGACACAGGGTAAAACTCTTAGAGAACACTACGACACTCTCTGAGACACATTGTAACACTCTCTGACACTCTCTGAGAAACACTACGAGATTCTCTGACTCTCTCTGCCACTCTCTGAGAAACTGTGACACTTTCTGACACACACTGTGAAACTCTCTAACTCTCTCTAGGACACATTGTAACACTCTCTGACTCTCGGACACTTTGTGACACACTGTCACACACTCGCACCCTCTCTGAATCTCTCTGACACAGACTGTGACACGCTCTGACACGCTCTGAGAGACAGTATGACACACTGTGACACTCTCTGAGACAAACTGTGACTCTATCTGACACTCTCTGCCATTCTCTCAGACACACACTGACTCTCCCTGACAGACTGTGACACACTGTGACACTCTCTGATTCTCAATGAAACTCTCTGAGATGCACTGTGACACTCCCTGACAGACTGTGACACACTGTGACACTCTCTGATTCTCAATGACACTTTCTGAGATACACTGTGACACTCTCTGACAGACTGTGACAATCTCTGATTCTTTCTGACTCGCTCTGAGACGCACTGTGGCACTCTCTGACTGACTCTGAGACACACTGTGACTCACTCCGACACACTGTGACATACTCTGAGACAGTGTGACACTCTCTGACCCTCTCTGAGACAGACTGTGACACACTCTGACTCCCTCTGAGGCATAGTACGATGCACTGTGATGCTCTCTGACACTCTCTGAAACACACTGTAACAATTTCTGACAGACTGTAACTGAGTGTGTCAATCTCTGACTTTCTCTGACAATCTCTGAAACATACTATGATGCTCTCTGACAGACTGTGACACACTGTGACATTCTTTGACTCTCTCTGACTCTCTGAGACACACTGTGACACTCTTTGCCAGACTGTGACGGACTGTGACACTCTCTGTAACAGACTGTGACACCCTCTGACCAACTGTGACACTCTCTCACTCATGGTGACATTCTCTGAGACACTGTGACACTCTCTGACTGACTGTGATAGACTGCGACATTTTCTGTGACACACTGTGACACTCTCTGACACTCTCTGAGACACACTATGACATTCTCTGACTTTATCTCACACTCTCTGAGGCACACTCTGACACTCTCTGACAGACTGTGACTGACTGTGACACTCTCCTAGACACACTGTGACACTCTCTGTCTATCTCTGACACTCTGAGACACACTGTGACATTTTTTGAATCACTCTCAAAATCTCTGAGACACACTGTGACTCTCTCTGAAACTCTTAGACGTTCTGAGACACTCTGTCACAGACTGTGACATTCTCTGAGACAAATGCTGACCCTGTCTGACACTCTCTGAGACACAGTATGACACAATGTCACACTCTCTGACTCTCTCTGATACTGTCTGAAATACACTGCAACCTTCTCTTACAGACTGTGACACACTGTGACACTCTCTGAGACACACTTTGACACATTCTGAGACAAATTGTGACACTTTCTGACTATCTCTGTCTATCTAAGACACATTGTGACACTCTCGGACCCTCTCTGACACATGCTATAACACTCTCTGACAAATTGCGACACTCTGTGACATTCTCTGATTCTCTGAGACACACTGCGACACTCTCTGACAGACTGTGACACACTGTGACATTCTCTAACACTCTCTGAGGCACACCGTGACACTCTCTGACAGACTGTGACACTTTCTGACAGACTGACACTCTGTGACATTCTCTGATTCTCTGAGACGCACTGTGACACTCCCTGACACACTGTGACACACTGTGACATTCTCTGAATTCTCTGAGACACATTGTGACACTCTCTGACTGACAGAGACGCTCTCTCACACATGGTGACACTCACTGAGACACTGTGACACACTCTGTCTCTCTCTGACACTCTGAGACACGCTGTGACACTTTCTGAACCTCTCTGAGACACACTGTAACACACTCTGAATCGCTCTGACACTCACAAATACACACTATGACACACTATGACACTCTCTGAGACACGCTGTGACACTCACTGACTCTCTCTGACACTCTCTCTGACACACTGTGATACTCTTTGACAGACTGTTACACTCTCTGACACATGGTGACATTTTCTGAGA
The DNA here is from genome assembly GCF_047496795.1 of Chiloscyllium punctatum. Taxonomy (NCBI): domain Eukaryota; kingdom Metazoa; phylum Chordata; class Chondrichthyes; order Orectolobiformes; family Hemiscylliidae; genus Chiloscyllium; species Chiloscyllium punctatum. Next base: position 53,445,986 of record NC_092766.1, on the reverse strand, counting down.
CACTGTGACACGCTCTGAGACTCACTGTGACACTCTCTGACTATTTCTGACAGTCTGAGACACACTGTGACATTTTTTGGATCTCTCTCACAAATTCTGAGACACGCTGTGCCATTCTCTTACTCTCTCTGTGACACACTGTGACTCTCTTTGACACTCTTAATGCACTGTGACACTCTCTCATAGACTGTGACATTCTCTGAGCCAAATGCTGACCCTGCCTGACAATCGCTGAGACAGAGTATGACACACTGTCACACTCTCTCACACTTTCTGATACACTCTGTAATATACTGTAACCTTCTCTTACAGACTGTGACACACTGTAACATTCTCGGAGACACACTGTTACACTTTCTGACTATCTCTGTCTATCTGAGACACACTGTGACCCTCTATGACCCTCTCTGACCCTTTCTGAGACACACTATGACACTCTCTGACAGACGATGACACATGGTGACATTCTCTGACACTCTCTGAGACACACTGTGACACTCTCTGATCGACTGTGACACTCTCTCACACATGGTGACATTCTCTGAGACACTGTGACACTCTCTGACACACTTGGACACTCTCTGACCGACTGTGATAGACTGTGACATTTTCTGTGACACACTGCGACACTCTCTGACAGATTGTGACACTTTCTGACACTCTCTGACACTCTCTGAGACGCACTGTAAGACTCTGTGACACGCTCTGAGAAACACTATGAGATTCTCTGACTCTCACTGCCAATTTCTGAGAAACTGTGACACTTTCTGACACTTTCTGACACACACTGTGAAACTCTCTAACTCTCTCTGAGACACATTGTAACTCTCTCTGACTCTCGGACACTTTGTGACACACTGTTACACACTCGGACCCCCTCTGAAACTCTCTGACACAGACTGTGACACACTCTGACACGCTCTGAGAGACAGTATGACACACTGTGACACTCTCTGAGACAAACTGTGACTCTATCTGACACTGTCTGCCATTCTCTGAGACACACACTGACACTCCCTGACAGACTGTGACACACTGTGACACTCTGATTCTCAATAAAAACTCTCTGAGATGCACTGTGACACGCCCTGACAGACTGTGACACACTGTGACACTCTCGGATTCTCTCTGACTCGCTCTGAGACGCACTGTGGCACTCTCTGACTGACTCTGAGACACACTGTTACTCACTCCGACACTCTGTGACAGACTCTGAGACAGTGTGACACTCTTTGACCCTCTCTGAGACAGACTGTGACACACTCTGACTCCCTCTGAGGCATAGTACGATGCACTGTGATGCTCTCTGACTCTCTCTGACACTCTCTGAAACACACTGTAACATTGTCTGACAGACTGTGACTGAGTGTGTCATTCTCTGACTTTCTCTGACAATCTCTGAAACACACTATGGTACTCTCTGACAGACTGTGACACATTGTGACATTCTCTGACTTTCTCTGAAACACTCTTAGACACACTGTGACACTCTCTGACCCTTTCTCTCACTCTCTGAGACACACTATAACACTCTCTCACAGACGGTGACCCTCTTGGAGACAAATGCTGACTGTCTCGGAAAATCTCTGAGACACAGTATGACACTCTATGACAATGTCTGACTCTCTCTGACCCACTCGGAAATACAGTGTAGCCTTCTCTTACAGATTGTGACACACGGAGAAACTCTCTGAGACATACTGTGACACTTTCTGACTCATTCTGTCACTCTCTGTGACACACTGTGATCCTCTCTGCGACAGACTGTGACACTCTCTCACAGACTGTGACATTCTCTGAGACCATTGCTGACCCTGTCTGACACTCTCAGAGACACAGTATGACTCACTATGACACTCTCAGACTCTCTCTGATACACTTGGAAATACACTATAACCTTCTCTGACAGACTGTGACACTCTCTGAGACATGTGACACTCTCTGAGACTCAGTATTACACACTCTGACTCCCTCTGAGGCATAGTACGATGCACTGTGATGCTCTCTGACTCTCTCTGATACACTCTGAAACACACTGTAACCTTCTCTTACAGACTGTGTCACACTGTGATACTCTCTGAGACACACTGTGACACTGTCTGACACACATTGTGACACTTTCTGACTATCTCTGTCTATCTAGGAGACATTGTGACACTCTCTGACCCTCTCTGACACTCTCCGAGATACGCTATGACACTTTCTGACAGACGTTGGCACGCTGTGACATTCTCTGACACTCTCTGAGGCACACTGTGACACTCTCATAACAGACTGTGAGACGCTCTGACAGACTGTGACACACTGTGGCATTCTCTGATTCTCTGCGACACACTGTGACACTCTCTGATAGACTGTGACACACTGTGACATTCTCTGATTCTCTGAGACACGCTGTGACACTTTCGGACTGACTGAGACTCTCTGTCACACATGGTGACATTCTCTGAGACACTGTGATAGTCTCTGTCTCTCTCTGACACTCTGAGACACGCTGTGACATTCTCTGAGTCTCTCTGAGACACACTATGACACTCTCTGGCACTCTCTGAGACACACTGTGGAACTCTCTGACTCTCTCTGACACACTGTGATACTCTTTGACACACTGTTACACTCTCTGACACACGGTGACATTTTCTGAGACACTGAGACACTCTCTGAGACTCACTGTGACACTTACCTTTCCTCTCTGACACTCTGATACACACAGTGACACTCTTTGAGACACACTGTGACTCTCTCTGTCTCTTTCGCTGAGATACTCGGTCACTCTCTGAGACACACTGTGACATTTTTTGAATCTCTCTCACACACTCTGTGACACACTGTGGCACTCTGTGACAATCTGAGATGCACTGTGACACACTTTCTGACTCTCTCTGACTTTCTGAGATGCACTGTGACACTCTCTCACAGACTGTGACATTCTCTGAGCCAAATGCTGACCCTGCCTGACACTCTCTGAGACAGAGTATGACACACTGTCACACTCTCTCACACTTTCTGATACACTCTGTAATATACTGTAACCTTCTCTTACAGACTGTGACACACTGTGACATTCTCTGAGACACACTTTACACTTTCTGACGATCTCTGTCTATCTGAGACACACTGTGACCCTCTATGACCCTCTCTGACCCTTTCTGAGACACACTATGACACTCTCTGACAGATGATGAGACACGGTGACATTCTCTGACACTCTCTGAGACACACTGTGACACTCTCTGACCGACTGTGACACTCTCTCACACATGGTGACATTCTCTGAGACACTGTGACACTCTCTGACACACTTGGACACTCTCCGACCGACTGTGATAGACTGTGACATTTTCTGTGACACACTACGACACTCTCTGACAGACTGTGACACTTTCTGACACTCTCTGACACTCTCTGAGACGCACTGTAAGACTCTGTGACACGCTCTGAGACACATTATGACAAAGCATGACATTCTCTGACAGACTATGAAATTCTGACATTCTCTGACTCTCTCTGAGGCGCACTGTGACACTCTCTGACAGACCGTGACAGACTGTGACACGCTCCTAGGCACACTGTGACACTCTCTGACTATCTCTGACACTCTGAGACGTACTCTGACACTCTGTGAGACACTCTGTAACACTCTCTGAATCGCTCTGACACTCAGACACACTATGACACTCTCTGGCACTCTCTGAGACACCGTGTGACCCTTTCACACTCTCCCTGACACTCTCTGGGGCACAATATGACACTCTCTGACTCACTCTGACCCTCTCTGAGACACAGTGTAAAACTCTTAGGGAAACACTATGACACTCTCTGGGACACATTGTAACACTCTCTGACACTCTCTGAGAAACACTATGAGATTCTCTGACTCTCTCTGCCAATTTCTGAGAAACTGTGACACTTTCTGACACACACTGTGAAACTCTCTAACTCTCCCTGAGACACATTGTAACACTCTCTGACTCTCGGACACTTTGTGACACACTGTCACACACTCGGACCCCCTCTGAAACTCTCTGACACAGACTGTGACACACTCTGACACGCTCTGAGAGACAGTATGACACACTGTGACACTCTCTGAGACAAACTGTGACTCTACCTGACACACTCTGCCATTCTCTGAGACACACACTGACTCTCCCTGACAGACTGTGACACACTGTGACACTCTCTGATTCTCAATGACACTCTCTGAGATACACTGTGACACTCTCTGACAGACTGTGACACTCTCTGATTCTCTCCGACTCGCACTGAGACGCACTGTGGCACTCTCTGACTGACTCTGAGACACACTGTTACTCACTCCGACACTCTGTGACATACTCTGAGACAGTGTGACACTCTCCGACCCTTTCTGAGACAGACTGTGACACTCTCTGACTAACTCTGACTCCCTCTGATGCATAGTACAATGCCCTGTGATGCTCTCTGACTCTCTCTGACACTCTCTGAAACACACTGTAACAATTTCTGACAGACTGTGACTGAGTGTGTCAATCTCTGACTCTCTCTGACTCTCTCTGAGATACACTGTGACACTCTCTGAGAGACTGTGACACTCTGTGACATTCTTTGACTCTCTCTGACTCTCTGAGACACACTGTGACACTCTTTGCCAGACTGTGACGGACTGTGACACTCTCTGTAACAGACTGTGACACCCTCTGACCAACTGTGACACTCTCTCACTCATGGTGACATTCTCTGAGACACTGTGACACTCTCTCACTGTGATAGACTGTGACATTTTCTGTGACACACTGTGACACTCTCTGACACTCTCTGAGACACACTATGACATTCTCTGACTTTATCTCACTCTCTCTGAGGCACACTCTGACACTCTCTGACACATTGTGACACTCTCCTAGACACACTGTGACACTCTCGGTCTATCTCTGACACTCTGAGACACACTGTGACATTTTTTGAATCTCTCTCACAATCTCTGAGACACACTGTGGCATTCTCTTACTCTCTCTGAGACACACTGTGACTCTATTTAACACTCTTAGACGCACTGAGACACTCTCTCACAGACTGTGACATTCTCTAAGAGAAATGCTGACACTCTCTGACACTCTCTGAGACACAGTATGACACAATGTCACACTCTCTGACTCTCTCTGATACACTCTGAAATGCACTGTAACCTTCTCTTACAGACTGTGAAACACTGTGACATTCTCTGAGACACACTTTGACACATTCTGAGACAAATTGTGACACTTTCTGACTATCTCTGTCTATCTAAGACACATTGTGACACTCTCTGACCCTCTCTGACACTCTCTGAGACACGCTATGACACTCTCTGACAGACCGTGACACTTTCTGACACTTTCTGACACACACTGTGAAACTCTCTAACTCTCTCTGAGACACATTGTAACTCTCTCTGACTCTCGGACACTTTGTGACTCACTGTTACACACTCGGACCCCCTCTGAAACTCTCTGACACAGACTGTGACACACTCTGACACGCTCTGAGAGACAGTATGACACACTGTGACACTCTCTGAGACAAACTGTGACTCTATCTGACACTGTCTGCCATTCTCTGAGACACACACTGACTCTCCCTGACAGACTGTGACACATTGTGACACTCTGATTCTCAATAAAACTCTCTGAGATGCACTGTGACACGCCCTGACAGACTGTGACACACTGTGACACTCTCGGATTCTCAATGACTCTCTCTGAGATACACTGTGACACTCTCTGACAGTCTGTGACACTCTCTGATTCTCTCTGACTCGCTCTGAGACGCACTGTGGCACTCTCTGACTGACTCTGAGACACACTGTTACTCACTCCGACACTCTGTGACAGACTCTGAGACAGTGTGACACTCTCTGACCCTCTCTGAGACAGACTGTGACACACTCTGACTCCCTCTGAGGCATAGTACGATGTACTGTGATGCTCTCTGACTCTCTCTGACACTCTCTGAAACACACTGTAACAATGTCTGACAGACTGTGACTGAGTGTGTCATTCTCTGACTTTCTCTGACAATCTCTGAAACACACTATGATACTCTCTGACAGACTGTGACACACTGTGACATTCTCTGACTTTCTCTGACACACTCTTAGACACACTGTGACACTCTCTGACCCTTTCTCTCACTCTCTGAGACACACTATAACACTCTCTCACAGACGGTGACCCTCTTGGAGACAAATGCTGACTGTCTCGGAAAATCTCTGAGACACAGTATGACGCTCTATGCCAACGTCTGACTCTCTCTGACCCACTCGGAAATACAGTGTAGCCTTCTCTTACAGATTGTGACACACGGAGAAACTCTCTGAGACATACTGTGACACTTTCTGACTCATTCTGTCACTCTCTGTGACACACTGTGATCCTCTCTGTGACAGACTGTGACATTCTCTGAGACCATTGCTGACCCTGTCTGACACTCTCAGAGACACAGTATGACTCACTATGACACTCTCAGACTCTCTCTGACACACTTGGAAATACACTATAACCTTCTCTGACAGACTGTGACACTCTCTGAGACAGGTGACACTCTCTGAGACTCAGTATTACATTCTCTGACTCTGTCTGACACTCTCTGAGACACACTATGACACTCTCTGACGCTCTGTGACACTGTCTTCGACATGCTGTGACACTGTGTGACTCTCTCTGACACACTGAGACACCCTGTGACACTCTCTGACAGACTGTGACACACTGTGAGACACTGACTCTATCTGACTCACTCTGAGACAGACTGTGACACTCGTTGACACACTGTGATGCTCTCCGAGACATACTGTGGATTCTCTGACACTCTCTAAGACAGACTGTGACACTCTCCGACTCTCTCTGACACTCTCTGAAACACACTATGACGCACTATGAAACTCTCTGACAAACTATGACACACTGTGACACTCTCAGACACACGGTGATATTCTCTGAGACACTGTGACACTGTTGGAGACATACTGCGACACTTTTGACTCTCTCTGAGACACACAGTAACACCCTCTGACAGACTGTGACCCTCTTTGAGACAAATGCTGACCCTCTCTGACACTGTCTGATACACTCTGAAATAAACTGTAACCTTCTCGGACAGACTGTGACACACTCTGACACTCTCTGAGACACACTGTGACACTCTCTGACCCTCTCTGTCACGCTCTGAGACACAGTGTAACACTCTCAGACTCTCTCTGACACTCTCTGAAGCACAATGTGACTCTCTCTGGGACACACAGTGATAGTCTCTTAGACATGCTGTGACACTCTCTGACAGACTGTGACAATTTCTGAGACGCACGATGACACTCTCTGACCGACTGGGACACTCTCTGACACACGGTGACATTTTCTCACTTAGACACACTGTGACACTTTCTGATCTTTCTGACACTCTCTGAAACACACTGTCACACTCTCTGACAGGCTGTGACACTCTCTGTGACACTTTCTGAGACAAACGCTGACCCTCTCTGACCCTCTCTGAGTCACAGTCCGACTCAGTGTGACACTCACTGACTCTCTCTGACACACTCTGAAATGCACTGTAACCTTCTCTGACAAACTTTGACACTCCCTGAGACACACTGTGACACTTTCTGACTCACTCTGCCACTCTGAGGCACACTCTGACGCTCTCAAAGGCACACTGTGACACTCTCTGACCTATTTGACTCTGTCTGAGACACATTATGACACTCATTGACTCTATCTGACACTCTGAGACACACTGTGACACTGTCTGAGACAGACTGTGACACTCCCTAACACGCTCTGAGACACAGTATGACACACTATGACACTCTTTGACGCTCTCGGGCATTCTCTGAAACACATGTGGCACTCTCTGAGACACACTGTTACGCTATCTGACACTCACTTACATTTTCTGAGACGCACTGTGACTGTCTCTGACAGATTGTGACACACTGTGACGCTCTCTGATTCTCTATGACACTCTCTGAGACACACTGTGACACTATCTGACAGACTGTGACACACTGTGATACTCTCTGACTCTCTCTGAGACACACTGTGATAGTCTCTGACTGGTTCTTAGACACACTGTGACACACTATGACACTCTCTTAGGCATGCTGTGACACTCTCTGACAGACTGTGACAATTTCTGAGACAAACGCTGACCCTCTCTGACCCTCTCTGAGTCACAGTCCGACTCAGTGTGACACTCACTGACTCTCTCTGACACACTCTGAAATGCACTGTAACCTTCTCTGACAAACTTTGACACTCCCTGAGACACACTGTGACACTTTCTGACTCACTCTGCCACTCTGAGGCACACTCTGACGCTCTCAAAGGCACACTGTGACACTCTCTGACCTATTTGACTCTGTCTGAGACACATTATGACACTCATTGACTCTATCTGACACTCTGAGACACACTGTGACACTGTCTGAGACAGACTGTGACACTCCCTAACACGCTCTGAGACACAGTATGACACACTATGACACTCTTTGACGCTCTCGGGCATTCTCTGAAACACATGTGGCACTCTCTGAGACACACTGTTACGCTATCTGACACTCACTTACATTTTCTGAGACGCACTGTGACTGTCTCTGACAGATTGTGACACACTGTGACGCTCTCTGATTCTCTATGACACTCTCTGAGACACACTGTGACACTATCTGACAGACTGTGACACACTGTGATACTCTCTGACTCTCTCTGAGACACACTGTGATAGTCTCTGACTGGTTCTTAGACACACTGTGACACACTATGACACTCTCTTAGGCATGCTGTGACACTCTCTGACAGACTGTGACAATTTCTGAGACACACGATGACACTATCTGACCTACTGTGACACTCTCTGACACACGGTGACATTTTCTCACTTAGACACACTGTGACACTTTCTGATCTTTCTGACACTCTCTGACACACTGTGACACTCTCTGTGACACTCTCTGACACTCTCTGCCCGACTGCGATGCGATCTGACACATGGTGACATTATCTGAGACACTGTCACACTCTCTGAGACACACTGTGACAACTTCTGTCTCTCTCTGACACTCTCTGAGACAGACTGTGACACTCTCTGACACTGAGGCACAATGTGACACTCTCTGACTTTTTCTGTCAATCTCTGAGACACACTGTCACACTCTCTCATGGACTGTGACACTCTCTGAGACAAACACTGACACTCTCTGACACTCTATGAGACACAGTATGACACACTTTGACACTTTCTGACTCTCTCTGACTCACTCTGAAATACACTGCAACCTTCTCTGACAGACTGTGACATACTGTGACACTCTCTGAGACACACTGCGACACTTTCTGACTCTCTCTGACGCTCTGAGACAAACTGTGACATTTTTTGACAGTCTATGACACACTGTGACATTCGCTGACTTTCTCTGACACTCTCTGAGGCACACTGTGACAATCCCTGACAGACTGTGACACACTGAGACAGTCTCTGACTCTCTGAGACACACTGTAAAACTCTCTGACCCTCTCTGAGACACACTGTAACACTCTATGACACTCTCTGACAGACTGTGAAACACTGTGACACATTCTGACACTCTCTGAGACACACTGTGATACTCACTGACTCTCTCTGACACTCACTGAGACACACTGTGACACTCTCTGAGAGACTATGACAATCTCTGTGACACTTTCTGTCTCTCTCTGACTCTGAGACACACTGTGACATCTTATGACTCTCTCTCACACTATCTGAGACACATTGTGACACTCTCAGACAATCTCTGAGACAGACTGTGACACTCTCTGAGACACACTGTGACACTCTCTGACAGATTGTGACAAACTGTGACACGCTCTGCCTCTCTCTGACATTCTCTGAAACTCAGTGTGACAGTCTATGACTCTCTCTGACTCTCCCTGACACCCTATGAGACACACTGTGACACTTTCTGACAGACTGCAACTCACTCTAGGACAAACGCTGACCCACTCTGACAGTCTCTGAGACACAGTACGACTCAATGTGATACTCACTGACTTTCTCTGACACACTTTGAAATACACTGTAACCTTCTCTGACAGACTGCGAAACTCCCTGAGACGCACTGTGACATTTTCTGACTCACTCTGCCACTATGAGGCACACTCTGACGCTCTCAGAGACATACTGTGAAACTCACTGCCCTCTCTGACTCTGTCTGAGACACACTATGAGACTCTCTGACTCTCTCTGACACTCTGAGACACACCGTGTCACTCTGTGACTCTCTCTGACACTCTGAGACACACTATAACACTGTTTGACTTGCTTCAACACTGTCTGAGACACACTGTGACACTCTCTGAGACACACTGTGACACTCTCTGACACACGGTGATGTTCTCAGAGACACTGTGACACTCTCTGAGACACACTGTGACACTCCCTGCCTCTCTCTGAGACACTCGGTCACTCTCTGAGACACAGTGTGACACACTGTCACATTTTCTGACTCTCTCTCACACTCTCTGAGACACACTGGAACTCTCTCTGACAGATTGTGACACAATGTGACACTCTCTGACTCACTCTGAGACACACTGTGACACTTTCTGACACACTGTGACATTCTCTGAGACAATGTGACACTCTCTGAGACACACTGTGACACTTTCTGACTCTCTCTGACACTCTCATACATACTGAGACACTCTCTGACTCTCTCTGACACTCTCTGAGATATAGTATGACACACTATGACATTCTCAGACTCTCTCTGACACACTCTGAAACACATGTGAAACACTACAACACTCTCTGACACACGGTGACATTTTCAGAGACACTGTGTCACTCTCTGACCCTCTATGACACTCTCTGAGTCACACTATGACACTCTCTGAACCTCTCTGTCATTCTCTGAGACGCACTGCAACACTCTGTGACAAATGGCGACCCTCTCTGAGGCAAATGCTGACCCTCTCTGACACTTTCTGAGACACACTGTAACGCTCTCTGACAGACTGTGACATTCTCTGAGACAAACACTGACACTCTCTGACACTCTCTGAGACACTCTGAAATACACTGTAACCTTCTCTGACAGACTGTAGCACACTGTGAAACTCTCTGAGACACGCTGTAACTCTCTCTGACAGATTGTGACACACTGTGACACTCTCTGACTCACTCTGAGACACACTGTGACACTTTCTGACACACTGTGACATTCTCTGAGACAATGTGACACTCTCTGAGACACACTGTGATACTTTCTGACTCTCTCTGACACTCTCATACATACTGAGACACTCTCTGACTCTCTCTGACACTCTCTGACCGACTGTGAGACACTATGACAACCTCTGATACACAGTGACAATCTCTGATACACTGTGACACTCTGTGAAACATACTGTGGCTCACTCTGACACTCTCTGAAACGTACGGTGACATTCTCTGACAGGCTGTGACACACTGTGACACGTTTTGGCACTCTCTGACACTCTCTGAAACACACTGTGCCACTCTCCAACTCTCTCTTCACTCTCTGAGAAACACTGTGACATTCTCTGATAGACTGTGACACACTGTGATACTGTTTGACTCTGTATGAAGCACTCTCTGACTCTCTGAGACACACTATGACACTCTCTGACACACTGTGAAACTCGTTGACTCTCTCTCTCTGACACACTGTGACAATCCCTGATACACAGTGACAATCTCTGATACACTGTGACACTCTGTGAAACATACTGTGGCTCACTCTGACACTCTCTGAAACGTACGGTGACATTCTCTGACAGGCTGTGACACACTGTGACACGTTTTGACTCTCTCTGACACTCGCTGACTATCATTGACACTCTCTGAAACGCACCGTGACACTCTCTGACAGACTGTGACACACTGTGATACTGTTTGACTCTGTATGAAGCACTCTCTGACTCTCTGAGACACACTATGACACTCTCTGACACACTGTGAAACTCGTTGACTCTCTCTCTCTGACACACTGTGACAATCCCTGACACACTGTGACACCCCCTGAGACGCTGTGACACTTTCTGACACTCTGTGAGACAAACTGTGGCACTCTCTGACACACTGTGACACTGTCTGAATCTATCTGACACACTATGACAATCTCTGACACACTGTGACACTCTCTAAGAGACTGTGACACTTTCTGACACTCTCAGAGACATACTGTATCCCTCTCTAAGACACTGTGATAATCTCTGACGCTCTCTGAGACATACTGTAACACTCTCTGACAGACTGTGACACACTGTGACACTCCCTGACTCTCTCTGTCACTCCCTGAGACACACTGTGACACTCTCGGGGACACACTGTTACACTGTCTGACCCTCTTTGACACTCTCTGTAACACACTGTGACACTCTCTGATACACGGTGAAGTTCTCTGAGATGTTGTGACACTCTCCTAGACGCACTGTGACACATTCTATCTCTCTGTCTGACCCTCAGAAACACACTGTGACACTTTCTGAGACACGGTGACGTTCTCTGAGATGCTGTGACACTCTCTGAGACGCACTGTGACACATTCTACCTCTGTCTGACCCTCAGAAACACACTGTGACACTCTCTGGGACACATTGTTACACTGTCTGACCCTCATTGGCACTCTCTGTAACACACTGTGACACTCTATGACACACGGTGACGTTCTCTGAGATGCTGTGACACTCTCTGAGACACACTGTGACACATTCTGTCTCTCTCTTTGACCCTCAGAAACACACTGTGACACTCTCTGACACACACTGTGACACTCCCTGCCTCTCTCTCTGAGACACTCGATCACTTTCTGAGACAGAGTGTGACACACTGTGACATCTTCTGACTCTCTCTCACACTCTCTGAGACACACTGTGACTCTCTCTGACAGATTGTGACACACTGTGACACTCTCTGACTCACTCTGAGACACACTGTGACACTTTCTGACACACTGTGACATTCTCTGAGATACTGTGAAACTCTCTGAGACACACTGTGACACTTTCTGACTTTCTCTGATTCTCTGAAATACACTGTGACACTCTCTGAGACACACTGTAACACTCTCTGACTCTCTCTGACATACTCTGAGACCTACTATGACACTCTTTGACATGTTGTGACACACTGTGACATATTCTGACCCGCTTTGAGATAGACTGTGACACTCTCTGACACTCTCTGATGCACTCTGTAACACACTGTGACACTCTCTGACAGACTGTGACAAACTCTGACACTCTCTGTCTTTCTCTGACACTCTCTGAGGCAGACTGTGACACTCTCTGAAACACACTGTCACATTCTCGGACAGACTGTGACACTGTGACACTCTCTAAGACATACTATGACGCTCTTTGACTGACTGTGACACACTGTGACACACTCTGACCCTCTCTGAGACGACTGTGACACTCTCTGACACTCTCTGAAACAGACTGTGACACTGTGACTCTCTCTGAGACACAAAGTGAAACTATCTGACTCTATCTGAGACAGACTGTGACACTCTCTGACCCTCTCTGACCCTCTCTGAGGAACAACACAACACACTGTGACACTCTCTGACCCTCTCTGAGGAACAACACAACACACTGTGACACTCTCTGACAGATTGTGACAAACTGTGACACATTCTGACACTCTCTGATGCACGATGTAACACTCCCTAACAGACTGGTACACACTGTGACACTCTCTGAATCGCTCTGACACTCTCAGAGACACACTGTGACACTCTCTGACTCTCCCAGACACTCTCTGAGACACACTGACTCTCTCTGACAGACTGTGACACACTGAGACACTCCCTGAAAATCTCCGAGACACACTGTGACACTCTCTGGCAAACTGTGACACTATCTGACTCTCACTGACACTCTCTGAGACACACTGTGATACTCTCTGACTCTCTCTGACACTCTCTGACCGACTGTGAGACACTGTGACAATCTCTGATACACTGTGACACTCTCTGAGACACACTGTGACACTCTCTGAAACACACTGTGGCTCTCTCTGACAGACTGAGACACACTGTGACAAGTTTTGACTGTCTCTGACTCTCTCTGACACGATCTGAAACACACTGTGGCACTCTCTGACACTCTCTGAAACGTACTGTGACACTCTCCGACAGACTGTGACACACTGTGACAAGTTTTGACACTCTCTGACTCTCTCGGACTCTCTCTGACACTCTCTGAAACACACTGTGCCACTCTCTGACTCTCTCTGTCACTCTCTGAGAAACACTGTGACATTCTCTGAAAGACTGTGACACACTGTGATACTGTTTGACTCTGTATGAAGCACTCTCTGACTCTCTGAGACACACTATGACACTCTCTGACACACTGTGACACTCTCTGACTCTCTCCGACACACTGTGACAATCCCTGACACACTGTGATACCCACTGAGACGCTGTGACACTTTCTGACACTCTGTGAGACAAACTGTGGCACTCTCTGACACACTGTGACACTGTCTGAATCTATCTGACACACTATGACAATCTCTGACACACTGTGACACTCTCTAAGAGACTGTGACACTTTCTGACACTCTCAGAGACATCCTGTATACCTCTCTAAGACACTGTGATAATCTCTGATGCTCTCTGAGACACTGTGACACTCTCTAACAGACAGTGACACACTGTGACACTCCCTGACTCTCTCTGTCACTCCCTGAGACACACTGTGACACTCTCTGGGACACACTGTTACACTGTCTGACCCTCTTTGACACTCTCTGTAACACACTGTGACACTCTCTGACACACGGTGAAGTTCTCTGAGATGCTGTGACACTCTCTGAGACGCACTGTGACACATTCTGTCTCTCTGTCTGACCCTCAGAAACACACTGTGACACTCTCTGACACTGGGTGACGTTCTCTGAGATGCTGTGACACTCTCTGAGACACACTGTGACACTCTCTGAAACACACTGTGGCACTCCCTGACACTCTCTGACACTCCCTGAGACACACTGTGACACTCTCTGAGACACACTGTTACACTGTCTGACCCTCTTTGACACTCTCTGTAACGAACTGTGACACTCTCCGACTCTCTCTGACAATCTCTGAGTCCTACTGTGACACTCTCTGGCATTGTCTGGGACATACTGTGCCACTCTCTGATATACTTTGACACTCTCTGACTGTCTTTGAGACACACTGTGACATTCTCTGACACACTGCGACACTCTCTGACACACTATGACATTCCCTGCCTCTCTCTGAAACACTGTGACACTCTCTGAGACACAATGGGACACACTGAGACCCTCTCTAAGACACACCCTGAGACACACTATGACACTCTGACTCACTGTGACTCTCTCTGAGACACATTGTGACACCCTCTGACTCTCTGAACACACTGTGACTATAATAGAAAACTACCCATTTACTGTGAAATTAATTATCCATTTACTGTAAAGTTTAAAGGGAATGCTTTGTTTAAATCAATGCTGTGTTGAGCTTTGTAAACGATGCTTTGATGAAGGGTTGCAGTTAGCTTATCTCTGTTTGAATTCTGTAAGCATTCAACTCGACCTTGCGATAGTCGAACTCAGCGAAAGCTGAATAATTGTTACGTCTAGCACCAGGGGATGAGAGGTTAACAACTTGAGTTTCCCCAGTCTCTGCCCTTGAGAGTGTGGTAAGGAACGCTATAAGGCAGGTGTCTGTGTAAATGTTTGGGTACTTATTGCATTGAGCATCTGACTTAGTGTAATGGGTCAATCTTGTAAAATTTTTAATAAAGACCTTTGCTTTGCTCTTGCTAATTATTGAGTCAAGTCGATTTAATTTCCATGACAGTAAACTTGGGGGCTCGTCCTGGGATCCCGCGATTGGATGAAATTCTGAAGATTCCCAGGAAGCGCAGGTGCCAGCGCCTTGAAGGTCTTTCACTTCATCTCGAGCGCTGAATTGGCCCTTTTGCGTGAGAGGACTGGGAATCTGTAGATTGCCCTAGCGCCGGGGTTTCAAATCAATTAAGGTCGGTTAAGAGTCATGGTTTGTATAATCCTACATAGAGAGTCATTCATAGAGAATAAATACAGCAGGAAAAGGGTCCAGTGAACTCTCACGTGGTATTAGAGTAAAACCCCAAGGGAAGGGGATTGCTGTCTGAAGAGTGTTTAGGAGACAGCAAGGTTAAGGGTGGTTTTAGACTTGGAACCACCACTGGCTGAGTTGGACTCACCGAAGACGTACCAGGTATGTGGTTTCTTGGTTTACGAAAACCAAGGCCTTGAGGTGGACGTGCTCATTGTGAGAGGGGAAACTCTGGAGGTAAAAGCAAGGCAAAAGGGAAAAGATAACCGTACCACGAGAGTGAGAGACAGAGAGAGAGAGAGAAAGAGAGCTGAACACTTTTCCAATTACACTAAAAATGGGTTCTGGCAAGAGCAAACAAAGGGGGAGTCCTCACAAAATTTGGAATAGCCAACCAAAAATACAATACATGCTAAATAAGTACCGCCCAGAATGTGTAAAGCAGTTAGAATCGTGGATAAAGGAATGTGGTTTTCCGGAGGGAGGACGTTTTAGGAAAAATCAGCTGGAAATATGAAGGTTGAGGTAGGAGGAGAGAGAGAAGGAGAAAAGGGACGGAAAGATCGAAGCTATGAATTGGAGTGCTTCTTGTATGTGGAATTCTGAGGCTGATATCAGAGAAAGGAATTCTCAAGTAAAGGATAGATCAAATAAACGTACAACCACCAGTGCCCATGTGGGAAACAACCTAAAGAAGCTGTACAGTGTCTTAAATCTGTTTCAGACCCTGACCTTGATGACTTCCCTCCGAGACCTGCAGCCCCCCAACGGGATCTGCCAGGTGAAAGTTCCACGTCAGCGACCACCACCTCAGGGCCTGCTAGATCACCGATAGCCCACCATACCCGCAACAGTCCGAAGCAAGAAGGCCAAAAGAAGGACGACCACTCCAAGATGGAAAGGCATCCAAGGCCTGTCCGTGATCACCCCCCGACGGATGATGAGTCCGTGAGTGCACTGGTGTACGATTATCTAACCAGGTCGTTCTGCAAGCCCCAATGGTTGAAGTTGCAGGTCCAGAAGGGCGCACAGTGTTGGCCCACCAGCCATGGACCATGACGGATCTGGAAAGTGCCTGTGGGCAGTTGCCTGACCCACACGAGGTTGGAGCTAATAAGAAGTGACAAAGTTCTGTACTGAGTTCCGTCCCACATCACAAGATATGAGACGTCTCCTGGGATGAAAACTAGGTGCCAATGTCACCAAACACAAGGATACCTGGCCAGCTGCAAACATCCATGCAAGAGCAGCCAACCCGCAAGTGAAAGAGAAGGGAGACTTTAATGCTTTTGTTGCAGCGCTGGCAACCGCCTGTCGGGATGCATTCCCAGTGCGAATAGACATGACCAAAACAGCAATGTGAAAACAATGGGAATGTGAGAAAGTGTCCCAGTACCTCACTGAAGTCCATAACACCCATAGTGCACTGAGACGACATGAGGACATAACGACTGCAGAAATCACACTGTATGAGGCACACCTGAGGAACAGCTTCATCAATGGAAAGAAGGAAGAAATAGCGAAAAAGGTAAAAGACCTGGGACACGGGAAAGCTGAATTTGATAGAACAACATGCAATACATGCTGAAATATTGCTTACCCAAGAGAAGGATAATCAGAAACTAAAGATGGAACAGCAAACGCATAAAGCTCAGCTTACTATGATGCAAATGGTCACCCAGCTGTTGGAGGGAGGTGCTGCAGGAAGAGAGAGAGGCAGACGGGGAGGTCACGGAAGAGGAAGAGGTCACAAAAGAGGCACTGATAGAGGGAGATCTGGCGGGTGCTTTGTTTGCAGAGCAATGGACCACTGGGTGAGACGGTGCCCACACAGACAGCCTCACTCGGCCCTAGAGGTGGGACATGAGGGTGACTAACAGGGGAAGGCTGAGGTAGGCGTGGGCAGCCCACAAGGTACAGGTAAGCCTCTTTCCTTTATGCTTGGCAACGAAGACTCGCTTTTGCTAATCTCTTCTACTAACCTTTCACACACTGAGACATACCACACCTCAATGTTCAGCACTGAGATTGCAAAGTGTGGACGGTATGTCCTATATCACAATGATGTGTATAAGCCGATGCCCACCACTATGTTTTATGTGAACGTACATCAGTTCCCTTTTTGGTAGATACAGGGGCAACACACTCAATCCTTACATTAGGCCCGTTTAGACAATCGACACAAATAAAGATGAGTGAAAGGTTCCTGAACACAATGGGTGCATCAGGAGTCATGGTGCGGGAGAGATTTTCTGCAGCTCTAGTAAAGGGGAAACATTCCAATTCTCCTTCTTGTTATTGGAATTTTGTCCTTTAAATTTGATGGGCCGGGATCTCATACGGAGACTGGGATTGGATTTGGTCAGTACTCCAACGGGCTTGCAGATAATTCAAAGAAACGATTTACCCAATGCAGGCTGTAAAATATGACCTACGACCCCTGATGCATGTCTATAAGTGGCTATTAATCCAGAGAGAGAAAAGTTCAGTCAGCAATTCACTCACCCTGGAAGCAATTAACTATGTTAATCCTACTAACACCGATTTTCTTGCTGGAGACATGCTGCACTGCAAAGAACACATACACCGTGATGGCCCTGACGAACCATATGAGAAGGATTGTTTCAGGAGATTGGTGAAACCAGATCAGTTGTTATTGTGTGAATTTTATTGGAGTTATCACAGATGTGCAATCAGTGTGAACTTATCTAAAGTATCTGTGACGGCAAGTAGACCCTATCTTGTTGATGTGGAAAGTTCTGGTCTCACGTGTCACTGGCGAAGGCGTCTAGTGACAGGTGGTAGGATTGAGGAGCATGAGTGCTAAAGGCACAAAGAATGAAAGGTTGGGTCTTCAGGGACGATGTGGGTATCTGGTTAAATGCAGATATGCGGACATATAAGAAGAAATTAAATTGGCTAACTCAGGCAGATAGGACAGTCCAGGTAACGCCCGCTCGCCCTGAGAAGCCGAGGGGGATAGCCTGGCGTTTCCCGAAAATAGAAGTCTCAAACCCAAGATTAGAAATGGTCCCTACTGTGTTGTGAACAAAGGGCAAACATGATATGGGGCTCATATGGGCTGTGAGCCCATAAGGATAACCCCGAAGTCTGAGTATCGTCCTCGCAGAGCACAATACCTGTTAAAACCCAAAGCCATAGAAGGAATTACTCCAGTCTTTTAATCCCTCCTAAAGGCTGGAGTGATAATCCCCTGTGAAAACTCACCGGTGAGAACCCCCATTTATCCGTTCAAAAAGACAAACATTCCCGATGAACCGGAGGAATGGAGATTTGTTCAAGACCTGCAGGCTGTCAATGACGCTGTTGTTCCACATGCCCCAAACGTTCCCAATCCCTATACTATATTGGCTCAAATTCCACCGGACAGGAAATGGTTCCCTGTTGTGGATTTAACAAATGCCTTCTTTAGTGTACCGGTACACCCAGATAGTCAATTGTGGTTCACTTTTTCATTCAAAAGGAAATCATATACCTTCACGCCAGGTTACTGCGAGTCTCCCACCATATAGAATGTGGCTCTACGCAGGAGTCTGGAGACTCTTGTTCAAATCCCGGGGTCAGTGCTGCTGCAGTATGGAGATGATTGCTTGACTGCGGCACCAACAAAGGAACAATGTGGAAGGAGAACTTTGCATTGCTCTGCCATCTAGCGCGGGAAGGGCACAAAGCCAGTCTCGCAAAGCTACAATTTGTGCAACAACAGGTGAAGTTCATAGGTCACCTAATATCTGAATAAGGGAAGGCTATTGGTCAAGACAGAGTTCAAGCAATCCAGCAAGTATTCCAAAGCCTCACACGAAGAGACAATTGCTCTCCTTTTTGGGTATGTGCTCCTACTGTATGATGTTTATCACACATTACACAACCCTTGAGGGTCTCCTAAGTGACATAGCCCATGGAAAAGGGTTGCAGAACCAGAGTGGACCCCAGAGGCCGAGAGTGCCTTTGCTGAATTAAAAAGGGGCGCTCCAAACTACACCTACACTGGGGATTCTGAACCCAAACCAGCCTTTTGTACAAACGGTAGATGATTAGCGTGGCTGCATGACATCTGTGCTGTTCCAGGATCATTGGGGAAGATTGAGGCCGGTAGCATATTTTTCAGGTAAACTTGACCCTGTAGTGGCAGGATTGCCTCAATGCCTGTGAGCTGTGGCCGCAGCTGAAAAGACTGTTGTAGCATCCAGGGATATAGTCGGCTGTGGTGAATTAACCCTCCTGGTCCCACATGCAGGATCCTGACTGCTGTCCGAGCAAAAGACCGCACACATGTCAGCAGCACGTTGGCTCCGATACAATACTGTGTTATTGGAGACGCCTAATATTACAATAAAGCGATGTAACGCCCTTAACCCTGCTAGCCTTCTCCCCACAGAAGGAGACAGAGACCCACGCGATTGTGTTGCTGTAACTAATGAAATTTGTAGCCCCAGACCAGATTTGCCGGATTGACCATGTCAGAATCCAGACATGGAGTTTGTTTGTGGTTGGGTCAGCATTCAGGAGCAAGGGGACAGGCCAGGATTGTGTTGGGTATGATGCAGTGACTATCTACGAGGTAGTCAAAGTGGGATCACTCCCTTCTCATCTGTCAGGGCCAGCAGTAGAGCTGATTGCCTTGACTGAGGCGTAAGTTGGCTGAGGGAAGGACAGTGAATATTTACACCGATAGCAGATATGCCTTTGGGGTTGTACATGATTTTGGAACCCTGTGGAAACACAGGGGATTCTTGGCCTCCACCAGAAAGCCCATCACACACCGCGACCTGATTTCCGACCTCCTGGAAGCAGCCCTGTTGCCTAAATCAATCGCTGTGAGTAAGTGTGAAGCTCACACAAAAAATAATGATCTTATTTCCCAAGGCAATGCGAGGGCAGACTCAGCAGCAAGAACGGCAGCCCAGCAGCCGCCAACTGAGCAGATTGACATGTTTATGATAAAAATTTGTACTCCAACAGCAGATGTATGGGAGTTACAGTCACAGGCCACACCAGAAGAAACTCGTGAGTGGACGAAAGCAGGATGCAGTGTGGGGGAAGGAGTATGGTGTGGTCCCAATGGGAAACCCTGTCTACCACTATCATTATTTCCATTACATGCCAAACTGACACACGGTAAGGACCATGTGTCCAAAGGGTGGGCGTACGACAGTATTTTGGCACACTGGTACACTAAGGGATTTACTTATTAATCCCAGAAATATTGTTTTATCTGTGTCACTAATAATATGGGAAGGGGAAAACAGATAAGTCATGCAGCACACCCCCAACCCCAAAAACCTTTAGTACATTTACAGACGGATTTCATTGAGCTAACGCCCAGCGAAGTGAAAAGCTATTGTCTGGTAATAGTTGATATGTTTTCCAAATGGGTGGAAGCATTCCCCACGTCTAAACAGGATGTCAGTGCAGTAGGCAAGGCTTTGCTAACTGAGATAATTCTGAGATGGGACATCCCTGAAAGGATCAATAGTGACAATGGGACACCATTTGTCAATAATGTCTTACAACAGATCAGTGATTATTTGGTAAAATATATGAGACAACCCTGTGCCTACCACCCAGTGAGTAGTGGGGCAGTGGAAAGTGAAAACGCTACCCTAAAAAATAAATGGACAAAATGTTATGAGGAATTAGGGGTGACATGGACAAAGGCACTTCCGGTTGTGCTAATGTATATGAGATCGAGGAGGAGAGGAAGAGTTAATCCTAGACCGTTTGAGATTTTGTTTGGTAGACCGCCCAACACAGGAATGGGCCCAAGACCTAAGGTAAGACAGATAACAGGCCACTGTGAGGATGAGATGTTGTGATACTGTATAAAACTCGCTGCACTTTTGTCTCAAATACAGAATCAAGTGAAAGTAGAACTACCCCAGATAGCAGGAGGGAAGCTGCATGATCTCGAACCTGGAGACTGGACTGTGGTGAAAGACTTCAGGAGGAACAACTGGAAGGCGAACAGGTGGCTTGGACCGTTTCAAGTGCTCCTTGTAACACAGACAGCAGTTAAGATCGCAGAAAGAGCCACGTGGGTACACACCAGGCATTACAAGCGTGTAGCTGGGCCCGAGGAGATATCGGACAGTACCAGAACCAATTTAGTGCAAGTAGTGATTAGAAGTCTCATACGGTTATGGGGCTGCCGCAGCTCACACATGGGCTATGTACAGGGCACACCAGAGCACGGGAAGATACTACCACAAAGCTGTGTTTCGGGGAGGTGGTGTCTGAGGAAAGGCCTGGTGTTTCCTAAACTTTTTTTGATGTATAGCTATTATGGCTCTGTATTTCTTTGTAGTTGGGCTTGATGTCATAAAATGACAAAAAGGGGGAAAATGAAATGGGAAATTATCCATTTACTGTGAAATTAATTATCCATTTACTATGAAATTTAAAGAGAATGCTTTTCTTTAATTCAACACTGTACTGATCTTTGTAAACGATGCTTTGATGAAGGGTTGCCGTCAGCTTAACTCAGTGTGAATTCTGTAAACATTCTACTTGACCTTGCAATAGTAAAACTCAGCGAAGGCTGAAGAACCATTATGTCTGAAAGACCAGGGAGTTGCCCTTGAGAGTGTGATAAGGAACACTATATGGCAAGCATCTGTACAATGTTTCAGTGCTCTTTGCATTAAGGCATCTGGCGTAGCGTAGTGAGTCAATCATGCAAGATTCAAAATAAGGATCCTTTCTTTGCTCCTGCTAATAGTTGAGTAGATTTAATTTCCACGACAATGACCCTTGATTATATTTTAGTTGAGAAAATTTACAGGACCATCTTCATTGATCTGCTCTGATACTAGCTTAATAAACTGACCTTTCTTGTCTATACATGTGTTTTCTATTTGTGTCTCTATTCTAGTTGCTTCTTGCAAATCCAATATTTCTGAGGAACAAATTATTCTCCCCAAATGGTAGACTCTAGAAGTCTCCTCAATATTTTAATTATATTATATTGGCTATTCTTTATTACAGGGTTTGTGTCTTCTTTTATGAAAAGAGATGGTAATTGAAAACTCTTCAGTCCTCTGACAACACTTCCCTATCTATGGAGCATTAAATAGTTAAGATCAATCACTTTGCTGTTGTGTCCATTCCTCAGAAACACTCAGACATCCCATCCAGACTGAGCAAATGTATTAATTTACCATGGTATAGAACAAATTGGTTTGAATGGGGTTAAGTGAACCTGCTCGTTCAGTGACTGTAGTTAATGTCAGTCTCCATGCATCAAATTATTTCACGAAAAGGTTTACTTCATATTAATAAGGAGGGGTCTTACAATATTATCACATAGTATCAGTAGGAACTTCACTTGCAGCACTAACCAGGATCAACAGTTCAAGAGTGAGGGAGAGAAGAGATCAGAGTCTGAGAACAATGCACTGGATTGTTCCAACAATGGACCAGAATATGAGAACAATAGACTGGAATGTTCCAATACTGACCAGGGGTTTACATTTGGGTCTTCACAATCTTCCTCAAGATTGGGTGGACCTTAAGAGTGCTTTGGCTGATTCAAGCTGATTTCTATCCTCTCCTCACTATTATTCCTGGTAAGTCTTTCTATCTGACTATGAATTCAATAAACTTTGTTGAACTAACTTACTGTCCTCATAATTTAAATACTGAAAAAAAGGAAGCTGTTGCCATGACTTCTGTCCACAAACTCTATTCCTA
Source organism: Chiloscyllium punctatum (assembly GCF_047496795.1). Taxonomy (NCBI): domain Eukaryota; kingdom Metazoa; phylum Chordata; class Chondrichthyes; order Orectolobiformes; family Hemiscylliidae; genus Chiloscyllium; species Chiloscyllium punctatum. The sequence continues at coordinate 53,422,180 of NC_092766.1, read as the reverse complement.
ACCAAACAATTTTAATGCCAATATCTGAAGTGGAATCAAACTGCGTATAACTCAAACATGTACTTCGGCTCTAAGCTGATATCTATTTCCATATTCTCTCCTGCACCAATCCTGTTCACTATCAACTCCGCAATATCTCAGGTCTACCATTTTGTCTCAGTCTAGCTGCTGAATAAACCATCATCTGCACCTTTGTTCTATCCAGATTCAACGGTTCCTATTCTCTTCCTGCCACAAATAATTTGACTAGAAATATTGTGTGTTCTCCCTGAAAGGTGCTGACTTCAGGAGAGTCAGTGGGATTGTGATAATATCACTACACTTGCAATCAGAGCCCCAGGCTATTACTGTGGATAGTCAGAGCCTTTTATCCCAGGATACCCATCTCAATTACAAGGGGACATAGATTTAAGGTAAGAAGGGAAAGTTTAAAGGAGATGTGAGACAGCTTTTTTACACCGATGGTGATTGCTACCTGAAATGTGCTTCTGAAAGGTAATGGTGGAGGTGGATACAATAGCAATTTCTTGAATAGGTAGGGAATCGAGTGATATGGACCATGAAAAGATAAATGGTTTTCATTTGGGAAGGCATCAAGTGTGAGCACAGTCTTGGTGGGCTGAAGGGACTGTTCCTGTGCTGTACTGTTCGTTATTCATTACTCTCTGTTTCCTCTATAGTTTAGATTAGATTAGATTACTTACAGTGTGGAAACAGGCCCTTCGGCCCAACAAGTCCACACCGACCAATTCCCCTACATTTACCCCTTCACCTGTTTGCGGTTTGGGAGTTCTTTAAAGACGAGCAACAACTGCCAATTTCCGAGCACCGTCCGACAACTCATCCGTTTTATCCTCAATTACAATGTCTTCACCTTTGACAACAGGTTCTTCATCCAGGCACACGGTTCAACCATGGGGACCAAATTTGCACCCCAATATACCAACATCTTTAGGCACATGTTTGAACAAGATTTCTTCTCTACGCAGGACCTCCAACCAACACTATACACCAGGTACATCAATGACATTTTCTTCCTCTGGACCCATGGCGAGGAGTCACTGATAAAACTACACAGTGATATCAACAAGTTTTATCCCACCATCACACTCACAATGGACTAATCTCTACTGTCTCATTCTTGGACAAATGTATCTCCATCAAGGATGGGCACCTCACTCTACCGCAAACCCACAGATAACCTCACAATGCTACACTTCTCCAGCTTCCACCCACAACATATTAAAACATGCAGACCCTATGGACAAGCCCTAAACATACACAGAATCTGGTCAGATGAGGAGGAGTTGTTTAAAATAGTTAAATCATCTCCTTGGTACACTGTGCAGTACGTTCTAAGTGCTGAATACAAGTAACTATGCAACTCTTTAGACGGGCTGAATGGTTTATTCCTGTGCCTCAGTAATAGCCTTGAGGAATTCTGTCAGAGACGTGTTGTGTGGCATTACACGGGAGGTAGGAGCACCAGTTGGCCATTCGGTCTCTGATACACCATTCAGACAGACCAGAGCTGATCTGACTGTGGCTGAACCCCCTGTCCATCTCTGTTCCCAATAGCCACGGGCTCCTTTTACTATCAAGGAGCTACTGAGCTCAGCCTTGAATATCTGCACTGCTCCCTGCAGATGAGAATGCCACAGTTAGCACATCCCTCAGGACAAAGGAGCATCCTCATCTCAATCTGAAATGGGAGCACCCTTACATTTAAAGTGATTGTCCTTGGACCAAGTCACCTCCGATTTGTGACATGATGCACAACAAATCAGAACAGACATAGACCATTCAACCCCCTCAAACCTGGCCCCCATAAGCACTGGCTGTCTAGTTGATCAAATATCTATCAAATTCAGCCTTCACTGCTCTCTGGGCAACACATTATCAGATTCATCCTTATCTCGGTCTGAAATGGAAGAGGCTACATTTTCAAACATTCTCCAGTTCCCCTAGTTCGACACAACCTCATGTGGGGATGCATCATCTCAGCATCCAGCCTGTGAAGTCCTCTCAGGGTCAGTTATATCTCAGTATGATCATGTCTGTTTCTGCTGAACTTCAAAGGGTATACATCCAAACTGCGCATGGGATGAACTCGTCATCCCAGGAATCAACCAAGTGAGCTGTGTCCATACCCTTTCTCATGTAATTAAATTCTTTCTGAGGCAAGGAGATAAAAACAGTCTCATACAGTCTTCCAGCTGCGATCTCAGTAAAACTGGGAACAGCTACAGCAACGCTTCCTTCATGGGTGACTCCTTGCAAGAAACATTAAAATTGTGACAATAGCTAGAGGGCACTTGTTGTTTTCTCTGAAGTTAGGCAACTTTGATTGGCGAAAGAGATGAAGAGATTTTTCTGCTTTTCTCAATGTGCTGTGAGGCATAGAGTTACAGAATAGAATCCTTACAGTGCACAAGATGCCAAGTTGCCCCTCAAGTCTTCACTGACCTCAAGCCCAGCACCCCATCCTGTCCCTGCATTTCCCAGAGCTAATCCAATGAACCTGCACAATACTGGTCACTCTAGGACAAATACACCATGGCCAATCATCTAACATGTACATTTTCGGACTGGAGTACTGAGTAGAAACCCATGCAGACACAGGGAGAATGTACAAACTCCACACAGACTGTTGACCCAGACTGGAATCAAGGCCCCGTCACTGGCGCTGTGAGGCAGTAGGACTAACCATTAAGGTACTGTAACCTTACCTCCAAATTAATGTATAACTTGTTTGCTTGCCTTCCTCACAGTTAATGTAGTGATGATCTTCATGCTGCTTGATAAAGAATGTGGATTGTCTCGATGTGATACCCATTACTTGGTGGCCATGGTAGTGGCAGGTCGACTGGTCGTTATCCTCAATCTGATCCTGAGACACATTCTGATTGTTGATTGAAAACACCACAGTTTCCTCTTGGGCGTCCCGATGTGTAATATCTATGCTGTAATGCTTTATATTGGGGCGGACGGTCCTGTCTTGTTGGCCATCACTTTCACCTTCGATTGATTTGTGGCCATTTGTTGCCAGAAGCTGAATTTAAATATTCCAGTTAGAAAACTGTTCTGGGAACAGCGACTGTGCTGAGCTGTTTAAAGAACATCTTCTGGTATTTTATTCTCCCAGCTCGGTATTGGCTGGATAACACCTCCTGGATTTGTGATATAACAATCGGTGTTTATTACTCTTGAGACTGGGTCATAATTGAGTTCCTCCACCACATTCAAACCTGATTTTCCAATTTCCCCGATTCTGCTGCTCAATGATTTCATCACTAGACACATGTTAATGACCAGCAGAGCCCACAGGAGACCAGTGGAGAGTCTCACAGGGACACCGAAATGCAATGCTGAAGTAAATCCATCTTGTTACTGTTAGTGTTAACAATGTATTCAATATGGAGCCAAATGTTTGTGATAGGCTATTGGTCTACGAATCAACATGAATTGTGCTGGAATTGGGATTCATGATGCAGTTTCTCAGTTGCTGCATAGTATTTTTGCCCTTACCCTGACAAAGTTCAGGCACCATCTGAAGAAGGTGCTGAAACATCCCTTCACTCTAATCAATGAGTGAATCAATCAAATTCATTTGGTGTGTACTTATTGGGCCGAACGGCCTGTTTCCACACTATAGGGATTCTATGAGGACATAGATGTGGCAGTGTTGGACTGGCCAAAGTTAAAAATCACACAACGCCTGGTTATAGTCCAACTGGTTTATTTGGAAGTATACTACCTTTCGAGAGCTTCATTGGGTAGTTAGTGGGGCAAGATCATGGAACACAGAATTTACTATAAATTCGGTGTCCTGTGATCCTGCCCCACTCGCTACCTGATGGAGGAGCAGCGTCCAGTCAGTCCAGGTTTTTCTCATTTTAATTCAAATTCACAGCAATGAAGCAGCCTCTCACAATGATAACAGACTGAGGACAGGTGACTGAGGTGTCAGTGGGGGAATACTTTCTGGCCAGTGACCAAAGTTTGATTAAATTTAAAGTAGCAATGGTTTTGTGTGTGGAAAATCATGTCACACGAACTTGACTGATTGTTTTGAAGAAGTAACAAAGAGGATTGATGAGGGCAGAGCGGTGAACGGGTTCTGTATGGACTTCAGTAAGGTGTTTGACAAGGTTTCCCATGGGATACTGGTTAGCAAGCTTAGATCATATGGAATACAGGGAGAAATAGCCATTTGAATTGGCTCGAAGGCAAGAGGTGTTGGTGTAAAGTTACTTTTCAGACTGGACGCCTATGCCCACTGATGTGCTACAAGGATCGGTGTTGAATCCACTGCTTTTCATCATTTATATAAATGATTTGGATGCAAACGTAGGAGGTATAGTTAGCAAGTTTGCAGGGGGCAACAAAATTGGAGGTGCAGTGGACAGTGAAGAAGGTTACCTCAGAGTACAATGGGATCTTGATCAGACGGGCCAATGGGCCGAGCAGTGGCTGTTGGAGTTTAGTTTAGATAAATACGAGGTACTGCATTTTGGAAAAGCAAATCAGAGCACGTCATATCTACTTAATGGTAAGGGTGCGTTGCTGAACAAAGAGACCTTGGAGTGCAAGTTCATAGTTCTTTGTAAGTAGAGTTGCAGGCAGATAGGATAGTGAAGAAGGCATTTGGCATGCATTCCTTTATTGGTCAGATGATTGAGTATCGGAATTAGGAGGTCATGTTGTGGCTGTACAGGACATTGGTTAGGCCATGTGCAATTATGGTCTCTTTCCAAACGAAGAATGTGGTGAATCTTGAAAGGGTTCAGAAAATATTTCCAAAGATATTGCCAGGGTGGAGGATTTGAGCTATAGGTAGAGGCTGAAATAGGCTGAGGCTGTTTTCCCTGGAGCATCGGAGGCTTCTCAAGTTTCATAAAATCACGAGGGGCATGGATCGGACAAAGTCTTTTCCCTGGGGTGAGAGAGTCCCAAATTGGAGGGCATAGGCTTAGAGTAAGAGGGAAAGATATAAAATGGACCTAAGGAGACAACTTTTTCACAAAAAGGATGGTGTGTGTATGGAATGAGCTACCAGAGGAAGTAGTGGAGATTGGTACAATTACAGCATTTAAAAGGCCTCTGGACAGGTATATGAATAGAGGGATACAGGTCAGGTGATGGAAAAAGAGACTAGATGAGGTTAGGATATCTGGTTGGCATGAATGAGGTGGACCGAAGGGTTTGTTTCCAAGCTGTACATCTCTATGACTAAGTGCAGTATATCAGAGCATTCAGGACTCCCTTAGTGACAACAAGGGAGTGTTTGCACTGTGGTGATATTTGCACTCTAAATCTACACATCTGTACATGACAAACACCTCAACGTACAGAGACCAGGAGGGCAATCTGTCAAGTCTTGAATTCTCTAACCAGAGACTGTGAGAACGAGAACATTTCTGGAATCCCTACCCAAAACTGCGCTCACCCCCTCCCTGACTGATCCCTACCCAACACTGCAATCTCCCCCTCCCTGACTGATCCCTACCCAACACTGCAATCTCCCCCTCCCTGACTGATCCCTACCCAACACTGCAATCTCCCCCTCCCTGACTGATCCCTACCCAACACTGCAATCTCCCCGCCCTGACTGATCCCTACCCAACACTGCACTCACACCCTCCCTGACTGATCCCTACCCAACACTGCACTCACCCCCTCCCTGACTGATCCCTACCCAACACTGCACTATCCCCCCGACTGATCCATACCCAGCACTGCAATCTCCCCTCGCTGACTGATCCCTACCCAACACTGCAATATCCCCCCTGACTGATCCTTACCCAACACTGCAATCTCCCCTCCCTTACTGATCCCTACCCAACACTGCACTATCCCCCCGACTGATCCATACCCAGCACTGCAATCTCCCCTCGCTGACTGATCCCTACCCAACACTGCAATATCCCCCCTGACTGATCCTTACCCAACACTGCAATCTCCCCTCCCTTACTGATCCCTACCCAACACTGCAATATCCCCCCTGACTGATCCCTACTCAACACTGCAATATCCCCCTCCCAAGGAAAAAAGAATAACTAGAGAGAAAATAGGACCCTTCAAGGATCAGAGTGGACATGTTTGTGCAGAATCGCAGGAGTTATTTCTCCTCTGTGTTGACCTTGGAGAAGGACATGAAGGCTTGGGAACTTGGGAAAGTTAGTGATGATCTCTTGTGGTCAGACCATATCACAGGAGAGGATGTGTTGAATGCATTAGAATGTATGAAGGTGAATAAATCTCCTGGACCTGACCAAACATATTGAACTGCACCTCAAGAGGCGAGGGAAGTACTTGTGGGGTCCCTGCTGATCTTTTTGCCTCACCGTTAGCCACGGGTGAGGTCCCGGAAGACTGGAGGACAGTATATGTTGCGCCCTTATTCAAGAATGGCTGCAAAGATAAACCTGGGAACTATAGATCAGTAAACCTAACATCCGTGGTAAGTAAGTTACTTGAGAAGATGCTGAGAGATTAGATAGACATGCATTTGGAAATACAACATTTGATTGGGAGTAGTCAGCAAAGCCTTGTGCATGGGAGACCATACCTCACAAATTTGTTAGCGTTCTTTATTGAAGTGATCAGGAAGTTTGACGAGAACAGGCCAGTACATGTAGACTCTACAGATTTCAGGAAGACCTTTGATAAGGTTCCACATGGTACCTTGCTCTGGAAGGTTAGATCGCATGGAATCCAGGGGGCGTTGGCAAGCTGAGTACACAATTGGCTTGATGGTAGGGAGCAGAGGGTAACAGTCAGACTGGAGGCCTGTGACTCGTGGTGTGCCTCAGCGGTCATTGAATCATAGAATCCCCCCTCTGTGGAAACAGGCCCTTCGGCCCAACAAGTCACTGGCTCTCTGAAATTTATTCCACCCAAACCCATTCCCCTACTTTATTACTCTACATTTTCCCCTGAGTAATGCAACTTACTTACACATCCAGGAACATTCTCGGCAATTGAACATGGGCAATTTACTTGACCTGCAGAGCTTTGGACTGTGGGAGGAAACCGGTGCATCCAGACGAAACCCACACAGACATGGGGAGAACGTACAAACTCAGTTGGTCTGGCATGGTGGCTCAGTGGTTGGCACTGCTGCCTCACAGCGCCAGGGACCGGGGTTCGACCCCAGCCTCGGGTGACTGTGTGGAGTTTGCACATTCTCCCTGTGTCTGCATGGGTTTCCTTTGGGTGCTCTGGTTTCCTCCACATTCCAACAATGTGCAGGTCAGATGAATTGGCAGGGCTAAATTGCCCATATTGCTAGGTGCATTCGTTAAGGGTAAATGTTGGGTAGGGAGAATGGATCTGGGTGGGTTATTTTTCAGCAGGTCGGTGTGGTTTGTTGGGCCAAATGGCCTGTTTCCATACTGTAGGAAATCTAACCCGAACAGGATCTAACCCACACAGACCATCCTGTGAGGTTGGAATTGAACCCAGATCCACGGTGCTGTGAGGCAGCAGTGCTAACCACTGAGCCATTGTGCCACTGAGCTGGTCAGTGCTAGGCCCATTGCTGTTTGTCATCTATATCAGTGATTTGGATGAGGATGTTTAAGGCATGATTAGTAAGTTTGCAGATTAAACTAAAATAAGTGAGGAAGGTTCTCAGAAATTGCAACAGGGCCTTGATCAGCTGGGGAATTGGGCTGAGAAATGGCAAATGGAGTTTAATACAGACAAGTGTGAGATCTAGCATTTTGGAAAGTCACATCAAGACAGGGGTTTCATGGTGAATGGTAGGGCCTGAAGGAGTGTGGTGGAACAGAGGGACCTTGGATTCCAGGAGCACGGCTCTCTGAACTCAGGGAGACAGGGCAGTGAAGAAGGCTTTTGGCACATTGAGCCCTTCACCAGTCAGGGCATGGAATATCGAAGGTGGGAAGGTCTGTTGGATTTGGGCAGGATGTTGGTGAGGCCGCACTTGGAATATTGTGTTCAGTTTTACCCACCTTGCTATAGGAAGGATGTTATTAAACTGGAAAGAGTGCAGAACAAATTTACAAGGATATTGACAGAACTCAACTAGAGTTATAGAGAGAAGTTGGACAAGCAAGGTCATTTTCTTTCATGTGTAGGAGACTGAGGGGGTGTCCTTATAGAGGTGTATAAGGTCATGGGAGGCATGGATAGGGTGAATGCACTCAGTCTTTATCCAAGGCTTGGGGAATCAAGGATGAAAGGGCATCAGTTTAAGTTGAAAGGGGAACAATTAAAAGGGAACCTGAGGGACAATGCTTTTACCCAGAGGGTGGTACACATACGGAATGAACTACCAGTGCAAGTGGTCAAGGAGGAGACATTTAATAACATTTAAAATGCACTTAGACAAATACATGGAGAGGAACGTATTGGAAAGATATGGGCCAAGTGCAGGGAAACGGGGTTAGTGTGGATGGACCAGTTTGGGCCAAAGAGCCTGTCTCCATGCTGTAGAACTCTATGAACATACCTAAGCGTCCCATCATCCAGAAGCGGCCAATGCAACACGAACACGAGCCGGTACAAATGTGAAACAGTCCTGCAGAATTTGGCAGGAAGCCAGCCTGGCCTTGCAGTGAAGGATTCCTGGTACAGGAGCTGTGGTGAGATGCCCATAGAGAGTTGGGGAAGGAAACTGGAAAGCTCACTCCACTGCTGATAGCCTGGAGGACCCCTGGCTGGGATAAGGCAGCTGGGATCCGGTCACCCCAGGGAAAACTACAGGCTGTGACCGAGCTAGGTCTCCTACACAATGAGCAGGATAGAAGGGTGCAGGAAAATCTCACCCACATGGGACTACTCCGGTTCCAATTGGGCAGAGCCCAATCCAGTGAAAGGAGGGTCTCTGGGGATGGGGAGGCAGCCTCAGGATACATTGACAAACTGGAAGGACAGTGTATGAGCTCCAAGCAGCTGCATGGGTCCTGTACACCTGCAACATGGAGCAACACACATCAGGCCCTAGTAGGAGGTGCCAGGAGCAAATACAATCCCTAGGGAATTAGGACTCCTCCCAGAATGGGATAATGTGTGCTTTTGGGGTTCTACCTCCCCAGGGAGATAATGACAGGCCCCACAGTGACACATCCACACCTGCTCACAGATGGGGTCTCCAACTGCCTGTCTCCCAGGTAACTGCACCTTTTGTCCCCAGCCCTGACCCACAGCTGAACTCAGATTCCATGAATCATGTGGTTACCTAGTGTAAAGCAGCTTATGGTCTCACTCCGTACACAACAGCCATTCCAGCCACCCAGCTGGTGGGCAGCACAAAAAAGATCCCGTCTCTGACCCAGATACATGTTTGGATGAGATTGACTGACAGTCTGTCATACACAGAGTGGACGCTGAGGGACAAACCAAATGAATCGCCATGTGCCTTAGTCCAGCAGGCCATTCAGCCCTCCCTGAGGGCCAATAGCTTGGGAGGGGCATCCAAGATGAGATGAAAGCAGCGATCCTCACTGCTCGAGGGCAGGATAAGGCATATCCTGCAGAGGCGCTACATAACTGCAGAACAACAACCAGGGGAATGCCCCTCCCCTCCCCCGGTCAGCTTCACCCGGAGACTCTGGGTCCAATTTGTCTGGATTTTTGGGGTTATGACCTGCACCTCTCTTAGCGATGAGAAACAGGGCCAGACCCTTTGTCTCCCATGTCTCAGAAAGGAGGAGGGACACCTGGGATTCGACCCAATATCGCGCCCGTAATGAGGCTTGGGCTCTCTGCTAAATAATTGCTGAATACGAAATAGACTTTAGGGATTTCCACATTGTGTGACAGGAGCTCAGGGATCAGAAGCGATTGGTAGGGTGTGCCTGAGAATGGTAGTCGGATACCAAGCACCCTGCCTGGACTCGGGGTCACTTTCAGACAGTGATATCCAAGGAAGCCCACCAGGGAGAATTCCTCAGAAACAAAATTTAAAACGGGCTGTGACCAGGAGGGAAGGCTCCTCCCCCAGCTTGTCCCACACATACCAGGCTCTCACAATTGACTAGGCATTAAACTCACAGGGAATTCCTTGTTCACGAACATTTATCACAAACTGACACTAATCATAATGAATGTATCAGGGATACAGTAATCAGAGTGGCGTCCTTCCCCATTAAAATAGTCATGTTCCCAACTGACCCACAGGATAATGGGACAAAAGACAGGGATATTTGAGGGAAAACACAGAACCCAGAAAAGTAATTAACAGACAAAAGAAAAGGGAACTCCTTAATGATTGAACCACAGTATACGAGTCCACCCCCAGGGCAGGAGTGTTACTGGTCAGTACGCTGACTTGGCTAATTTGGAGAATAAACTCAGGATCCTGACCCAACAACTCTCTAATGAGCCTGAGAAAGACTTAATACAGAAAACCCAGAGGAGATCATGGGACAACTCGTGGAGAATCAGGCTAACCATCACTTCGTGACCAAACTGGAGGGTCACGCCAACACGATTAACCAGATAATCCACGGCCCATTCAGAGATTATGGTGAGCAGTGAAACCACACCCTGTGCAGTAACGGGATGATGGAACAGCTGAGGGAGGAGCTCAGGCAGGCCAGCCAAGGGAAAGTCCCATCCCGGGTTACTGACAAACAGCATAAATATTTGTTCCAGGAGAACACCCACACCAACGTCTCTCACTATCAGTGACAGCAGCTCACCAATGGCTGGGTTAATAACAGCTGTAAGGACACTTCGGTGGGACACCTGGGCTTGGTATGAGGGATTCCACTTAACCCAAGTGACCAAAGGTCGGACGAAGTCCAAATTATCGGAGTTGTATCAAAAATGTATTTGGATGGGCTACCATGATTACCTCCCACTTATTGTGGAGATAGAGGGAACATTGACAGGGACCATACTTACGTAAATGGGAAGGACCAGGTCATACTATGACATTCCCATAGTCTGTTATCCAAGAATTCGGCTCCTCTCACATCAGCTGTGGTCCTAACCGCACTCACCTTGATATATCTCGGGATACCGGTGGTTAGGATTGCAGGCTCTAACAGATTGGTACGATCATGGTGAATAATGCCTGGATACACCCCCCAGGGGCTGGAAGGTAGATGGAACTCCCCGGGTGATCACCTTAGTTTCATTCATTTGCAGTGTTTGAGTGTTGCTGGCTGGGCCAGTATTGATTTCCTGCCCATAGTTGCCATTACGACAGATTGGCCATGTTAAATTGCCCATGGTGTCAAGGGATATTCGGGCTAGCTGGAATAGCCATAGGAAATGCAGGGTTTCAGGGATATCATTGGGGGAGTGGGTCTGAGTTGGAATCTCTTCAGAGGGTCATTGTGGACTCAGTGGGCCGAATGGCCTGATTCTGTTCTGTCAAGATTTTATGATATCACTTATCAGCTATAAGACCATCAGTTTGGAAAACGTACACAATTGCTTTTGCACAGACAGCTGGCTACTCTGACAACAAGCATAACCAGCTTTTAAAATTAGGTTTGTAATTTATTGCATAAGCTTCTTGTCTTTCCATTCAAGTGGATGAGTTGGGGGAGATGTCATAACCTCCTGGCTAAAACACACAGAGACAGCCATGTTTTATTGGCCAAGGAAATCTCCCAAATCACAAAACCCACAACACCAGGCACAGCGCAAACACAGCATAATGTAAAAGGCAACAGTTATTCTGGACAGACGTATCCACCAAACAAATGAGGGCCCAGACAGGAAGGCACCGGCTCCAGCTACACAAAGAAACTAACAGCAACAAGCCATCCAAATGATTGGCAATGCTTCAAAATATTAACGGATTCTCCTAATTGGCCACAACATAGAATGTTCCGGAAAACCATCCAGAAATGAACAAAAACAGGGTTTATCTGCAGACTGATTGCCTGAATCTCTGGAGGCCTTCTGAGGAGACCAGCATGGCAAGAGACAGAGACCATCTGACCATCCAGAGAGAGAGAGGGCGAGAGATAACAGTTTTGCAGACCCAGAAGCAGAATCAGAGAGAGAGAGAGAGAGAGAGAGAAAGAGAGAGAGAGAGACAGGCTGAAGCAAAACCCAGGGGCATGGGAGAGAGGGAATGTGAAAATCCATTGAGAGAGAGAGTTGGAACCAACTGGAATAACGAGTGTCATCCCTTCAGTTTGTCCATGTTTTAACTCCTCAGTCATAGTCTGACTTCCCCTCCTCTCCCTCTCTCTGTCCTTCTGTCCGTGTCTCTCTCTCACACACACTCTTTCTCTCACTCCCTCCCTCTCCCTATCTACCTCTGCCCATCTTTCTCCCATCCCCTTCTCCATCCCCACTCTCCATTTCTCTCTTTTTCTCACCCTCCCTTTCTGTTTTTCGCTATTTATCACCTTAAAGATCTCATCCAATTTTGTCCCCCCTCAAAAATACTATGCCCTTCATTTTCACTGTTCTCCCAAATTTATCCCCTTTCCCAAATATCTTCCCTCCCAAATAATTACCTCACCAAATTAGCTCCCCTCAAATATTTTGCTGCCCCCAACATTGCTGTGAGCCCCACTCCCTGGGGCAGAGGGAAATGAGTGGAAAAGTGTGGAGCTGGAAAAGCCCAGCAGGTCAGGCCAGAACGGTCGACTCTCCTGGCTGACCCGCTGTGCTTCCCCAGCTCCACGCTTTGTAACTCTGACTTTCCAGCATCTGCAGTCCTCACTTTCTCACGCAGGTAAATGAGTCTGGGTAGACTGACTGGCCTGTCGCTGTTTAAATGCACAGCAAGATCCCAGTCCCAGAATTATAGAAGGCTTATACCACAGATGGAGTCCTTTCTGCCCATTCCCCCCTCCCCCATTAAATGATCCTGGTCCTGTTCAGGATCCTCAGGATTGTCTCCTGAATGGCCTCACTGACTATCCTTTCTGTGGAGATCTCTTCTCCATGTTGTGGTTCTATTCGCCGAGCTGGGAATTTGTGTTGCAGACGTTTCGTCCCCTGTCCAGGTGACATCCTCAGTGCTTGGGAGCCTCCTGTGAAGCGCTTCTGTGCTGTTTCCTCCGACATTTATACTGATTTGCCTCTGCCGCTTCTGGTTGTCAGTTCCAGCTGTCTGCTGTGTTAACAAACACAATAACGAGTGTCACCCCTTCAGTCTGTCCATGTTTTAACTCCTCAGTCTTAGTCTGACTTTGTTGACCACATCAACCTGGACCCAATATACCGGCCACTGCAGCGGACTGCTGGAACTGACAACCGGAAGCGGTAGAGACAAACCATTATAAATGTCGGAGAGACCAACACAGAAGTGTTTCACAGGAGGATCCCAAGCACTGAGGATGTCACCTAGACAGGGGACGAAACGTCTGCAGCACAAATTCTCAGCTCGGTGAACAGAATCACAACAACGAGCACCCGAGCTACAAATCTTCTCACAAACTTTGAACACCTCTTCTCCATCCTGTCTCAGACTTTGCGTCTCATGCTGTCCCTCCCTCAATCTCTCTGTCTCTCACAGCAGCCTCTCCTTTCTCCACCAACCCCAAAACCCCATCAAACAGTCTCCCATCTCTGGCTGTCCCACTCCCCCCTTGTCTCCCAATCTCCCCCTTCCCATGTAGACCCACAGCTCCTGGGCTGGAGGACATGGTTCAGAGACTAACACACCTTTTGACTGACTGCTGTCATGCACAGAAAGATCCCACTCTGCAACCATTCCCCAGCCACACACACTGTCCTTTTCCCTTCATATGTGTCCTTCTTCCTCTCCCTGTTTCTCACTGTCCATCTCTCTCTCTCTCCTCAATTTCTCCATCCCCACTCTCTCCATGTCTCTCTTTCTCTTTTTGTCACCCTCCCCTTCTCTTTTTCTTCATTTCAGACTCAATGAGAAAAGTACTTTTATGTCCCTTACACTAACCCCCTCCCCACAGTCGGGGTAACGTTCGGGAGAGAACAGGAAAAGGTTGATCCCCCGCATTAACTGTACAGCATCCAAGGACACAGAGACAAACTCTTCCCATGTCCCTTCCCCAGTCACTGGGACAGAGGTCTAGGGAGACAGAGGGAGAGAAACTACAAGAGAGAAAGAGAGATGGGTAGACAGACAGTGAGAGGGAGGGAGAGAATAAGAGAAAGACGGGCAGGCAGAAGGTGGGAGAGAAAGTGAGAAGAACTGAAAAGAGCAGGAGAGAGGCAGAGAGAGAAAGGGCGAGAGAGAGAGTGTAAAACCCCAGGAAGAGAAATACAATGTCAGACAGATACAAGGGGGAAAAGGGGAGGCAAAGACAGGGAGTGAAGGTCAAATAGACAGCAAAAGAGTGAAAACCCAGGGAGAGATATAGGGTCGAGAGAGAGAGGAGTTGCAGCAGCAGCAGCATAGAGCTGAGAGAGTGGAGTGGGGGGTGTGGCGGGGGGGGGGGGCTGCTGTGATGCAATGAGAATGATTTACAGACAAGAACGGCAAGATCCCCCAGAGCTGAGAGAAAGATACAGAGAGAGATGAGCAAGGTGTTGGTTTTGGGGAAGATTGAATGATGAAACGTTCCTGAAAAACAAGATGGGGTGTGAAAGGGGCAGAGTGTTGGAGGAAGGGAATCTGCAGGGAAATGGCAACAGGGCAGAGATATGGAGGATGGTGTGAGATAGGGATTGAAGGGAAAATGTGGGAGATACAGCTGGGAACACAGAAATATACATAAGAGCTCTCATGGGAGTGGGAAGCAGTGAGATCGGTGGGATCAGACTGTGCAGCTGCCCATTCTAGCATTTTGTGCCTTTGTCTCTCCTCAGTGTAGAGCTCACATCTTGTGGTAAAATTCCCAGACAGCCTGAATCCCACAATGTGTGTGTGTGTGTGTGTGTGTGTGTGTGTGTGTGTGTTCACTCTCTCTGGTTCCAGCTCCTGCCTGATGATTCCGTATAGCAGAATAATTTGATTCTCTGTCTCTCTACTGTCCGGGTTTCAATCCCAAATCAAATGCTAAATCATCCACGATCCTATTGAATAGTAGAGCAGGCTCGAGGGGCTGAATGGTCTGCTCCTGTTCCTATTTCGGATGGTCTTATATTCTTAACACTACCTCCCAGCTCTTGGCCCCCACACTGGAGGTTATGACTCCACAAGGCCCTGATCTGTAGAGTGCTGCACTCTTCCGTGAGTCTCGGAGGGAACCAGCCTGATTTGGATTGGAGTTGCAGCCTCTCAGTGAGAAGTGAAATCTCCTTGAGGTTCCCCTCAGTCTCTCACTGTAAGGTGGAGCAGGCCAGTCTCAGGGAAGCAAACAGCAGGCCAGGTCTGCCATGTCCTCCAGCTCCATTTCAGAAGGCCACATAGGAGGGGCTTGTTTCCTTCATCAGCTTCCCGTGCTCTCCCTTCTGGGTTAGAGTCGGGGCCGAATGGCCTTGCTCCTGGCTCTTATTGAGGTGCAGGTTGGCTATGATTGGTTTATAGAGGGCATGCCCCTGGAGTGAAGTCAGTTAGCTCAGTTGGCTGGACAGTTGGTCTATAATGCAGAGTAAAACCAATAGCGTGTGTTTAATTCCCACACCAGACACCGCTCTGTAATGAGGAGCTGTCCCATGCTCTGGTAAGACTACGGTAACATTACATTGGTTTGTACCTAGAGCTCAGTGTGCAGGACTAGTCACTGCATTGCCAGAGGGATGTTAGTGTGTGGGGAAGGTTTACTGGATGAATCCCCACTGGAATGAACAGCACTCTCTTTCCCCCAGTTAATTCACTCTTGCAGCCTTTGTGTCTTTGGAGACACAAGGACCAATTCACCCGAAACAGCAGTTGGATTTTATATTCATGAGCACCCAATAAGATTGGTTATTTACATACACACACACACACACCCTCAAACACACACAGACACAATCACACACACATACACACACACTCCCTCAAACACAGACACGCTCACACACACACTCCCTCAAACACACACTGTCACACACACATAAACAAAGGACCCCGCCATACACAGGCTCTCTCACACACAGACACACGCTCCCTCAAACACAGACACACACACACACACACACACACTCCCTCAAACACAAACACAGATACACTCTCACACACACATCCATACAGGCACAACTCTCTCACACACATACACACACAAGCACACACTATATCTCTCACACACATACACACACAGACATACGCTCCCTCAAATACACACACGGACACACACTCTCTCTCACACACACACGTACACACACAGAGACACACTCTCTCACGCACACACAGACACACAATCTCTCTCACACAGACACAGTCTCTCTCACACACACAGAACTCTCTCTCTCACGCACACACAGACATACACTCTCTCTCACACAGACACCCTCTCTCACATTTACACACACTCTCACACACACTCTCTCATTATATCACACACCCACTCACTCGCACGCACACACTCTCTCTCTCTCTCTCACACACTCTGTCTCTCAAACAGATAGACATTCTCTCTCACACACATACACACAGACAGACACACAGACACACTCTCTCACACTCACACATAAATACACAGTTACTCTCTCTCACACACACATACGCACGCAGACACACGATCCCTCAAACACACACAGACACACTCTCTCTCACATACACACATGGACACACACTCTCCCTCTCACACACACTGACACACACACATGCACACAGACACACACTCTCTCACACACACATTCACACTATTTCTCACATAAGACACACAGACACATAGACACACAGACACACACACACATAGACATACAGACACATTCTCTCTCACACACATACACACTCTCTCACACACACCCTCACTCGTATTACACACACACACACACACACACACACACACACACACACACGGCTGTAAAGGCATGGTTGAGGTATTGATGAAGAAATGATTTCTCCGAGGACTGAACCCTGATCTCACATGATGACTGCTCCAGGGAGACAGACAGCAGCTACAGATGACTTGTTGGATCTTCCTGTCCACCACCTCTTGCATCGACAGCGTTAGTCTGTTTGGGTGCCTGCTTTTCTAAAACGTCTCCAAGCAACAATTGACAATAGATTGATGAAAGTTTTCCCCCAAACCATGTTTCAGACACATGCTGCTGTTATTTTTCACTGATTATTTAAAATGATCTGAATCTTCTGAAATGGGGAGTGGCTTCCATTTCAAATTACGACACCAGAGCGCCTCAGGGACTGTGACGAAATGATCAGGGAATTGCATCTGTTCCTTTCTATCCTCTGCACTCTGTACCACGAGATAGTGCTCCGCCAGTACCTCAGACAGTGCTCCCTCAATACCTCAGATAGTTCTCCCTGATTACCCCAGATAGTTCTCCCTCAATACGTCATATAGTGCTCCCTCAGTACCTCAGATAGTGGTCCCTCAGTACCTCAGAAAGTGCTCGCTCAGTACCTCAGATAGTTCTCCCTCAATATCTAAGATAGTTCTCCCTCTGTACCTCAGATAGTACTCCCTCAATACCTCAGATAGTTTTCCCTCAGTACCTCAGATAGTGCTCCCTCAATACCTCAGAAAGTGCTCCCTCAATACCTCAGATAGTTCTCCCTCAGTACCTCAGATGGTGCTCCCTCAATACCTCAGAAAGTGCTCCCTCAGTACCTCACATTTTTCTCTCTCAGTTCCTCAGATAGTGCTCCCGCAATACCTCAGATAGTTCTCCCACAATACCTCAGATAGTTCTCCCTCAATACCTCAGAAAGTGCTCCCTTAATACCTCAGATAGTACTCCCTCAATACCTCAGATAGTTCTCCCTCAGTACCTCAGATCGTGCTCCCTCAATATCTGAGAAAGTGCTCCCTCAATACCTCAGATAGTTCTCCCTCAGTACCTCAGATATTGCTCCCTCAATTCCTCAGATAGTGCTCCCTCAGTACCTCAGAAAGTGCTCCCTCAGTACCTCAGAAAGTGCTCCCTCAATATCTCAAATATTGCTCCCTCAAAACCTCAGAAATTGCTCCCTCAATACCTCAGAAAGTGCTCCCTCAATGCCTCAGATAGTGCTCCCTCAGTACCTCAGATAGTACTCCCTAAATACCTCGGAAAGTGCTCCCTCAGTACCTCAGAAAGTTCTCCCTCAATACCGAAGAAAGCATCACTTTGTTGTTTTTAACCCCCAAAGCCCCTTAGACAGTAGCTCCACAAAACATTCACATCCTCAACACTTCAGGGCTCAGCCCAGCTCCCCCTCAGATTGCGTTCAAACCCCTTCAGACTGTAAGGACCCACATCCACCCCTGTCCAAGATTGAAGCCCAGGTCCCCAGAACATTACTTGTCTCTCTCGATTAATTTTAGAATTCCTAAAGTGTCGAAGCAAGCCATTCCGTCCATTAGCTCCACACTTACTGTCTGAACAGCTTTGCACCCAGACTCACATCCTCTACTCTGTCCCTGTAATGCTGCATTTCCCATGGCATCTTTGGGCGGTGGGAGGAAACTGTATCACCCGGAGGAAACCCGCACAGATACAGAGAGAATGTGTAAACTCCACACAGACAATCACCGGGAGTTAGAATCAAACCACTGAGGCACTGTGCTGTCCTCTCTCCTTGGATGCCAACTCATCTAACTTTTACGAAGCAACCTCCAATGTGAAACCTTCTCATTTGTCTCCTTGGTCATCCGTTCAAAAGCTCTATCAAGTTGGACACATCATTTCCAAACAAAGCCAAGCTGACCATCCCTAATCAATCCTTGCTTTTCCAAATGCATGTAAGTTGTCTCTCAGAATGCCCTCCAACAGCTTACCCACCACTGCCATCAGGCTCCCAGCTCCATTGTTCAATGGCTGTTCCTTGCAGCCTTACTTCAATAATAGCACATCATTAATCACCCTCCAGTCTTCAGGTACCTCACCCGTTGCCACTGATCGGTCCATCAGACAAGGCCATCTACATCCTTCTGTAATCTAAGGCTATCCTCCTCAGTATTTATCACCCAAGCAATCTTCATATCATTCATGAACCCAATGATTAACCATCCACCATTCAAATCGAAATCTTTTTTATCAACCACGTCAGCAAGACCCCAACAGTGAGACATGAACAGACAGAGATTTCTAATTGGGCCATCACTGTCTGCTTCCTGCCACTCAGCATTCTGCGCCAAATTCATTGGATCTTGAGTTTTTATGTTCACTATCAGTTTCCAATATGGATCCTGATAAAAGCCTTACTGACATCCAAGCAGGGGACAGGAAAGTATGGCCCTTATTTACACACCTGGTCACCTCCATAAAAAGTGCAATCCCATTGGTCAGACCTGAGCTCCCCTTAACACAACCATTCTGACTGTTCTTCATGAACTCCAGTCTCTTTAAATGCTGATTAATTCTCTCTCCCAAAATTGCTTCCAACAGACGTCCCACCCACGATATTAGCCTGACTGGCCTGTAGCTGCCTGGTATGTCTCATGCTCCTTCTTGAATAACAGTACCACATGGTCAGTCCGACGACACCTCTCCTGTGGCCAGAGGGGATTTGAAAATGTTTGCAAGTGTACCTGCTACTTCCTCCATCACCTCATTCGGTAAACTGAGATAGATTTCCACCGTCTTTGGAGATTTATTGGGTTTTAAGAAGGCCAGACCACTCAGAACCATCTCTCTCTATATATATGCTAATTCATTTAATTGTATCACAGAGCATCTCCACGATTTCATATCAACCCTGTCCCAATGAGCATTGACAAAATGCATCCATTCACTGTAGCCTCTGGGTCCATGCACAAATTCTCACTGTGTTTCTCTCATTAGCAATTCACCCTTAATGTCACTGTAAGGTACTTTCAGAATTCTATTTCCCCTCTTAGCACTCCTCTCTCCCAAGCAATTAGCCTGCGATACGATTTGGAAGAGTGTGGGATGTCATTCTGGATGTGGATTAGCATTGGGAAGCTCAGAAATAAGGAACACACAATTGTGCTGTGTGTGGAGCAGTGGGATTCATTTGGGATAAGCACATGGAAACTGAGGAATAAAACAAAAACTCGATCCCTGGGAAAAGAGGGTGGTACCTCTTCAGGTTCAATAACCAATTAAAGATATTCTATTTGAACATAGTCTCTGGAATCTGGACGTGGGAATCATTGCTGAGCAGGGTATGTAGGAAGCAGAGGCAGAAATATACTGAACAATTTCAGATATTCCTCTTAGACCACAAGACATGGGAGCAGAAACTAGGTCTTTCAGCCCATCTGATAGTGTGGCACTCACTCAGTACTGACTCTCTTACAATGCAGGTATCCCACAGACTGATGCGCTGACAGTGTAGCGCTCCCTCAGTAATGACCCTCTGACAGTGCAACGCTGCACCCATATGGACCCTCTGACATTGCAGGAATCCTTCATTACTGACCCCCTGACAGCACAGCACTCCCTCAGTACTGACCCCCAGACAGCGCAGCACTCCTTCAGTACTGACCCTCTGACATTGCAGCACTCCCTCAGGACCGACCCTCTGACATCGCAGCGCTCCCTCAGTAATGACCCCTCTGACATTGTAGCACTCCCTCAGTACTGACCCCTCTGACAGTGTGCCATTCCCTCAGTACTGACCCCTCTGACAGTGTGGCACTCCCTCAGTAATGACTCTCTGACATTTCAACACTCCCTCAGTACTGACCATCTGACATTGCAGTGCTTCCACCGTCCTGACCCTCAGACAATGCTGCACACCTTGCATACTGATCCACTGACAGTGCAGCACTCCCTCAGTACTGAACCCTCAGACACTGCAGCATTCCCTCAGTACTGACCCTCTGATTATGGAACGCTCCCTCAGTACTGACCCTCTGACAGCGCAGCACTCCCTCAGTACTGACCTTATGACAGTGCAGCACTCCCTCAGTACTGACCCTCTGACAGCGCAGCACTCCCTCAGTGCTGACCTTCTGACAGTGCAGCACTCCCTCAGTGCTGACCCTCTGGCAGTGTAGCACTCCCTCAGCACTGACCCTCTGACAGTGTCACACTCCCTCAGTACTGACCTTCTGACAGTGCAGCATTCCCTCAGTTCTGACTCTCTCACAGTGCAACACTCCCTCAATACTGTCACTCTGACAGTGTGACACTTCTTCAGTATTGACCGCTGACATTGCAGCACTCCCTCAGTACTGACCCTCTAAGAGTGCAGCACTCCCTCAATGTGACCCTCCGACAGTGCAGCACTCCCTCAGTGCTGACCCTCTCACAGTGTGACACTCCCCCAGTGCTGACACTCTGACAGTGTGGCACTCGCTCAGTAATGACCCCTCTGACAGAGCAACACTATCTCAGTACTGACCCTCTGACAGTGTGGCACTCCCACAGTGCTGACCCTGTGACATTGCAGCACTCCCTCAGTACAGACCGTTTAGCAGTGCAGCATTCCTTCAGTACTTACCCTTTTATATTTCAACACTCTCTCAGTACTGACAGTGTAGCACTCCCTCATTGCTGAACCTCCAGCAGTGTAGCACTCCCTCATTACTGGCCCTCTGGCCCTGTAGCACTCCCTCAGTACTGACCCTCTGACATTGCAGCACTCCCTCAGTGCTGACCCTCTGACATTGCAGCACTCCCTCAGTGCTGACCGTCTGACAGTGCAGCACTCCCTCAGTATTGACCCTCTGGCAGTGTGACAATCCCGCAGCACTGACCCTCTGACAGGGCAGCACTCCATCAGTACTGACACTCTCACGGTGCAGAGAATGATTGGAATAAAGGTGTCTCATTATATTGTTTTCCATTAGAGATGCCCCAAATGGTGGAACCAAGATGGCGGCGATCCAGCAAGTCTGAGTCTATAGTGCTCTTCCCAAGACTTGAGTAAAGTGGGTCACCCACCCCCACCACACTCAACAAATCATTCATAATAGCTGTTTAATTTAATTAGTTGCTAAGTATTACATTTAAACAGACTAATATTTAGTAAAAATGACCAAAGGGAAGGGACCCGCAGCTCTCAGCAAGCAGGAACCCCTCCCCTACCCTCCTCAGCTGTAGCTGAGGCGTCCACAGCCGCCCTGGGGGACTTACCTACAATGACAAGCCTTGTGGAGATGATCTCCAAGCTGGATGCGAAGATCGACGCTTTTAGCGAGGAGTCCCGAAATCGATGGGACTCACTCTCGGCCGCGCTGCAGAAGCACGACCAAGACATTAAGGAAATCGAGCGCCGAATCGATAGGAGGGGCAGAGATAAAGGCCGCGACCTCCGAAACTACAGTACAATCGGCCGTGGATCAGGTCCGGACTCTGGAACAGCGAGTCCGGACATTACAGAATTACATTGACGACCTCGATAATCGATGTCGTTGAAAAAATATTCCTTTGCTGGGCCTTCCCGAATGGGAATAGCAAGGCCAGCTTACCAAATTCCTCGAGCAGTGGCTACCACAGCTTTTAAATCTTGAAGCTGGATCAGACCAGGCAAGGGTGGAATGGGCCGACTGGGTCGCAATTCGCGGGCCCAGCTCGAACCAGCGCCCATGCTCGGTCATGTTCTGGCTGCAGAGCTATAGGGAGAGGCAGATACTCGTAGAGGCTTCTAGAAATCTTGGAAAGGACCCCCAAGCTATGACCGATAAAGGATCCAAGATCATGTAATTTCAGGACTTTTCCCCAGCTCTGGTCCGAAAGAGGAAGGCATTCGAGGAGGCGAAGAGGTGTTTAAGGGACTTAAATATTCAATACTCCTTACGCTTCCCAGCGACGCTGTGCTTTAACAATGAAGGATCCGTGTATAACTTCGGATCGCCAGAAAAGGCTAAGGAATTCTTGGACTCTCTTAGATAAATTGTAAGAGATAATGGATGTTAGTTTGCCTTTCCCCCCGCTTTGGTTGATATCCCCTCCAACCACTTTTTTCTTTTTTCTCCTCATTTTATTGAGGAGCGCCTGGGTCAACGGTGGGGCATTGGTTGGGAGAAGACATGATGGACTTTTGGAAAGGAAGTGACACCCCCTGGGCACAAGGGGGAATATCTCCACTTAAATATGATTTAATTTTTTTTATTATTTAGAAATAGCTTTTTAGGATACTGTTGTGAGTGTATTAAAGAGCCTCTATTTTTGTAAATTTTATATGCTCTATGCTCGGGATGTTCTGGATAGGGTTTCCCCTCCCGAGGGGTCTCGGATTTGCCCGGATGATTATGGCTGATCAGTCGTTTAAGTGGTGCTCCGGGAATGTCAAGGGGAGTAATTCGTCAGTCAAAAGGAAGAAAATATTATCAAATCTTAAGAAGGAGAGAATTGATATAGCTCTCCTACAGGAGACACACCTGTCGGATAAAGAACACTTGAAATTACGACAGGGTCGATTTGATCAGGCCTTTTTTTCTTCTTTTAGCTGAAAGAGCAGGGGAGTTTTTATTCTCGTTCGGAAGAATTTCCCTTTCAAAATCCTAAATCAGATAAAAGATGAACCTGGACGATATATTTTGATTAAAGCCCTTATAAATGGAGAGGAATATGGGATTTTAAATTTGTACTGCCCCCCGGCACATCCCTTTAAATTTATAACGGAAGCCTTTTCAAAATTGATGGCTTTTGGTGTCCGTCATACAATTATAGGGGGAGACTTTAATTGTATTATGGATCCGGAAATAGATAGGATTCCCAACAGTACTGCAGAAGTATCTCCCAGATCTAGAAAATTGGTCGATCTGAACAGAGAATTACGATGGAGATGTCTTCATCCACAGGGCAGAGATTTTTCTTTCTACTACAATCCACATTAATGTCATACCAGAACTGATATGTTTTTTGCACCCTCGATTTTTTTTAAATTCCGTATCATCCTGTAAAATAGGCAGTATAGCAATTTCCGACCACACTGCTGTATATATGGAAACTAGGGCGAGGAACAATGGGACATCCCCTCGGCATTGGCGTATGAACCCCTTCCCAATGAAAGATAGTAAATTTGCAAAGTACTTCTCTCAAGAATTTAGAACTTTTTTAGAAATTAATTCAAGTACGGCTAGCAACTCATCAATGATGTGGGAGACCATCAAAGTTTACATGCGAGGTTTGATCATCTCCTATTCAGCGACCCAGAAAAAATTGAAGGAAGAACAACAGCGTCTGCTTGAAGCTTGCTTAAAAGCAGCTGAAACAGCATACACTGATAGACCTTCTATTATTAAATTGCAAATGATTACGGCTGTTAGGCAGCTCTAAACACTACTCTTACTCAAATGGCTAAGAGGGAAATAGTATTTGCAAAACAAAGGTTATATGAATATGGCGACAAACCGGGTAGATAATTAGCATTTCTCACAAAGGAAAAAAAGGCCCCTCAGACTATTACGTCTATCAAGGAAAGTACCGGTATTTTGACTCAAGATCATAAAAAGATTAATGCGATCTTTAGAGAATTTTATTCTGAGTTATATAAATCGCAGGATTGTGAAGACAGGACGAGGAGGCTGCAGTCATTTTAAAAAATTTTGACCTTTCCGGGCCTAACTCCGAAACAGGTATCGGTCCTAAATGCTCCTCTAACAGTCCAAGAAATACTTGATGCAATTAGGCAACTTCAGAGCAGTAAGGCACCGGGCCCAGATGGTTTTCAAGCTGAATTCTATAAAGAATTCACAGAAATATTGGCTGGTCTACTTATGGACATGTATAACTATGCATATTGTCAGGGCTGTCTCCTGCCTTCGCTGAAAGAGGCAAATATCTCTCTTATCCTTAAAAACGGAAAGGATTCAGAAGATTGCACGTCATACAGACCAATATCCTTGCTAAATGTAGATTTTAAAATCCTTTCTAAAACGTTAGTATTAAAACTAGAAAGGGTACTGCCACATATTATGAAGGAGGATCAAACGGGGTTTATTAAGGGCCGTAGATCATCCAGTAATATGAGAAGGGTTTTGAATATGATTCAAGCCTGTCATCAGGGAAAGATACCAGTTTCATTAGACGCGGAAAAAGCATTTGATAGGGTTGAATGGTCATATTTGTTTTACACATTGGAAAGGTTTGGCGTTGGACAGGTATTTATCAAATGGCTCTCACCATTGTATAGTGATCCAAAAGCAGTGTGGTTACCAATGGATTAGGTTCGGATAGCTTCATAATGGGTAGGGGCTGCCGTCAGGGATGTCCTCTCTCGCCATTGTTATTTACGTTAATAATTAAATCACTAGCAGAAGCTATACGAGCTGATCCTAATATAACAGTCCCGAGGATTGGTACAGGTAAACATAAAATTACCCTTTATGCGGATGATGTTCTTCTATTCCTCAGTAATCCTCTGATGTCCCTACCTCGCCTAATCCAAGTTATTAATACATTTAGCGCATTCTCAGGCTATAAAATTAATTTTTCAAAATCGGAGGCTATGCCAATGGGTGGCCTTGCTATGACACCCCACTTAGTGGACGGATCCCATTTTCCCTTTCGTTGGTCCCTGGAGGGCTTCTTATATTTAGGCATTTTTATTACCCGAGTATTTGGTCAGTTATATAAGGCTAATTTTGTGCATTTACTGGAAAGGATAAGGCATGACCTCCAGCGATGGGGTGACCTTCCAATTTCCTGGTTGGGTAGAATAGCACTAATTAAAATGAATGTCCTGCCCCGTCTCCTGTATCCTATGAGAATGCTTCCGGTGATGCTGCCGAGGCTGGCTCTATGTAAATTATATGGCTGGCTGGGTTCCTTTATCTGGAATCATAGACGGCCCCTCATTAAGCTGAAGAAGCTACAGCTTCCACAGGCAAGGGGAGGATTGGACTTCCCAGATTTTAGGAAATATCAGTTAAGTTCCCTATTATGTTACAAAGCCGATTGGGTCTTGTCTGATCCACAATCAATCTGGTTGGACATCGAGGCCTCTCAAGTAAAATACCCACTTATTAACCTCTTATTTTCAGACAAGAGGAAATTCATTACAGATCACTGTAAAAACCCAATAATACTAAACACAATTAATGCTTGGAATATAATGCGGCAAAATGAGGGTAATTCACATAAAACATCCCCCTATGCACCGATAGTGGGAGCATGGGAATTCCAACCGGGGTTTACAGATGCCGCTTTTAAACTCTGGAGATCCAGGGGTATCTCATGTATAGGGGACCTATTTAAAGATGGGGTCCTGATGTCTTTTGAACAGCTGCGTCAGAAATTCGGATAATCAAATGGAGACCTCTTTCGATACTTTCAAATTCGAGATTATATACAGAAGAAGACTACGTTATTAGACAGTCTTTATAAATCAGATAGCGAATGTAGTGTCCGACGACCAGTGGGGGTATCTTCCGTCAGTACTATTTATCTATTACTACATGATGAAGTGTCGGGAGTTATGGATAATCTGCTAAAAACATGGGATCAGGATTTGGGACTAGAAATCTCTATTGAAATATGGAATGATATTTGGGAAAACGCTAGAAGAATGACTATTTGTAACAGAACCCAGGCTATCCAGTGGAAGATACTTCATAGGGCCCATATAGCACTGGTTCGATTGGCAAAATTTAAGGCAGGAGCATCTCCAACGTGTCCCAAATGTAAAATAGAGATGGGTACTCTTGTACATTGCCTATGGACTTTTCATAAGATGCGTAGATATTGGACTAAAGTAGCAAGTACCCTGACAGAAATTTTGGGAACGGAAATTAAAGAGAACCCTGTATCTCTCCTTTTGGGCTTTTCGAACTTTCCCTCCCTGGACATGTACGGGAAGAGACGATTTTCTAATCTCTCTTTCTGTGCAAGGAAAAATATTTTGGTGAACTGGGTGGCTGAAGGCCCCCCTGGACTTTCAAATTGGCACAGATTAATAATGAAATGTATTCCCCTTGACATCCTTACAAATATGGTGCACCGAAAGACCGAGTTATTTTATAAAATATGGCAGCCCTTCCTGAATTACTTAAATACAGATCTTTCGGCTATCCTAACAAGGGCTTTTATTTAATTGAGAATACAAACATGGCTGGTCCGGGGCCTCTTAGAAGAGGAATCACGCACGAATACGGATTTTGTTACATTTGATGTTAACACATTCCGAGCATGTAAGAGACTTAAATATACACTCTTGTTAGTTGTAGGTTAGATTAGTAGATAGTTGAGTTTTGTTTTTTTCCTTTTTCGGTATTTTTTCTTTTGTTAAATTTTGGCTATTGTATATTTGATTTAATTGTATATCAATGTTTGTATTTGAGAGTTTTGTTTATTTTTGTAAACTTGTAAAAATGTTAAATCTCTTATAAAAATATCTGTAAAAAAAAAAGAGATGCCCCAGATACTCACTTTACTTGCTTTGAGTTAATATTCGTACATGAAGTGAGAGGTCCTTTGAAATTAATTAACTATAAACTGATAGGACCGAAATCGGAAATCTCAGACCAGGATTATGTATCTGAGGTGGGGGAGAGATTAGATGGAGTAGGTGAGTTAGCTAAACAGCACTTGAAGAGGACATAGCATGGAATGAAGCAGGTGGCAGATAAAAACTCTGAAACTTTGACGATTTCCCGTGGGGATGACGTGTTAGTATTGCCACCAGTGGTAGGAAATCCCTTCAAAGCCAGGTTTAGTGGCTCCTTTTAAATAAAAAAAAGTGTTGAGTCAGTTCAACTATCTGGTAAAGATACCGGAGATGACAAAAAAAGTTAGAGTACGTCATGTGAATGAATAATGCTCCAGACACATTTAAGACTCAAGGACAGAGTTGTAGCCAGACGTACAAATTGTGTAGTTTATCTGTATGATGTAGTGTTCTTTAGCAAGTGATTGAAAGCTCACATGTTACAGTTGGCAGACCATGTTGAACGATTACAAGAAGGAAACTTGGTAATAAACTTAAAGAAAACAGAATTCTTGAAGGCAGAGGTGACGTTCTTGGGACATTACATTGGACATGGAAGGTTGACCCCAAGGAACACAAAGACGAAGGGCTTTGAGGAATTTCCACGACCATCCTCGAAGAAAGAGGTGCTTCAATTTTTGGAACCGTGTGGATTCTATCGAAAGTTTGTTCCAAAATTCAGCAGCGTATTGGCACCACTGCTGGATTTATTAAAGAAGAACACAGAATTGTGGTGGACAGAACAATGCCAGGAGGCTATGAGAATTTTAAAGCAGGATTAATCACCGCACCAGTTTTAGCTGAACCAAATATTTTCAAACCCTTTCAAAATTGCATTTGATGCTCGGGATATAGGGCTCGGAGATGTATTGATACAGTAAGATGATGATGGAATTGAATGGCCAATTAGCTACTTGCCGAAAAAAACTCAATATCCACCAGAAAAAAATGCAACATCTACATTATTGAAAAAGAATGATTAAGTTTCGCACTGGACTGACAATATTTTAATGTTTATATGATAAACAAATTGTCAGAGATGATCGTGGACAACGACAAACCTCTCGCATTTTTTTGAATATTTAAAAAACAGAATATGAGAGTATTTCATTGGAGTCTTATTTTACCGACTTTAAACTTACAAAATGTACATGCTGTGTTTCCTAAAATGTGATAGCAGTTGTGTTATCGCAGATTTAAAGGAAAAAGTTAAGATAAGATTTGACTTATTGCAATGTTAGTTATGTGTGCAGAGTTAATATGTATGGTATAGCCGAGATTAATACTTTTGTAATTCATAATAATGGGATTAAGAATTAGAGGAAAAGAAATGAAGCCATCTTTTCATTCTGCTGTTTCATGTTTTTTTTTTCCTGAATGGGGGAGGTGTTATGAAGCCGAAATCATGTCCGGTCACTTTAAGACAGAACAGGTTTTTCTGAATAGAAAGGACAGCCACAGATGCCAGCTGAAGGTCGTTTATCAGAAATTGCCGCTTGACCTTTATCAGGTGGGGATGTAAGTTGAGAAATGTCAAATGGAGTTTAATATAGACGTGTGAGGTCTTGAATGTTGGAAACTCAAATCAAGGTAGGAGTTTCATGGTGAATGGAAGGGTCTTAAAGTGTGTAGTGGGCAGAGAGACCTTGGTGTTCAGTGCACGGTTCTTTAAGAGTGGAGTCACAGGTAGACAGGGCAGTGAAAAAGGCTTTTGGCACATTGGCTGAGTGTTTAATCTGTCGAGCTGTGAGAGACGAAGAAATGGTGATGCTGAAACATGAGGAGTGGCAGCGATCACTTATTTCAAAAAGAGACATTGATAGGGTGAGAAATTCCATACTTTACCCAGGATTGATTGGTTTGATTTATTGTCACGTGTACCTCAGTACAGGGAAACACTTTATTTATGAGCAGTGAAGGCAGATCATAGTAAGCATGGCCAGACAGATCATAGGGTGGAAATAGACTTGGACAGAGTAAGGCACACAGGTTACACTGAATAGGACAAGCACTGGACAAGATCAACATGAATAAGATCAGCATTTTTTGAACTTAGAGAGTCCATTCATCAGACGAACGTGACTTTCCTAATAGTTTATATGCCTTAATTAACTCTCCCCAAGCGAAGTCTGCACGGTGGCACAGTGGTCAGCACTGCTGCCTCACAGCGCCCGAGACGCAGGTTCAATTATCGCCTCAAGCGACTCTCTGTGTGGAGTTGACACATTCGCCCCGTGTCTGCGTGAATTTCCTCCAGGTGCTCCGCTTTCCTCCCACAGTCCAAACATGTACAGGTTAGATGAACTGGCCAAGTTAAATTGCCCGCAGTGGTAGGTGAAGGGGTAAATGTAGGGAATGGGTCAGTGTGGGTTGCACTTCGGCGGTTCAGTGTGGCGTTGTTGCTCCGAAGGGCCTGTTTCCACACCGTAAATGATCTAATC
Organism: Chiloscyllium punctatum; assembly: GCF_047496795.1. Classification (NCBI taxonomy): domain Eukaryota; kingdom Metazoa; phylum Chordata; class Chondrichthyes; order Orectolobiformes; family Hemiscylliidae; genus Chiloscyllium; species Chiloscyllium punctatum. The sequence continues at coordinate 53,392,438 of NC_092766.1, read as the reverse complement.
TAATCGGCGTGTGAACCCGTACTGAACGTTAAACTGTTCACAATCCCCAACAGCAGCCACAATACCTTCCATCTGAAACAGGTAGCTATTCTCACCAGCTTCCGCCCTACATAGATAACACCAGGCTGTCGCCTCGGAGATGGAAGATGCCTTCTTGAGACTTCACACAAGACATAAGGCTTCCCTCCTCACCACTAGAAAACTAAAGTCCCACATGTGTATCATAAGCAACGGAGCCAAGAGGAACAACGTGGAGCAGTCTGTCTGTGCAGCCTCTGCTCCACTTGTTCATCAAATTAGAGCATCAATCTGGAGACACTGAAGACTGCCGATGTTGGAGATCAGAGTAGAACCTCGATTGCTGGAAAAGCACAGCAGATCAGACTTCACACAAGACATATGGCTTCCTTCCTCACCGCGAGTAAACCACGTTAAAGTCCCATGTGTGTATCATGAGCGATGGCGCCACGAGGTGCAACGTGGAGCAGTCTGTCTGTGCAGCCTCTGCTCCAATTGTTCATCATGTTAGAGCATCAATTAGGAGACAGTGAGGACTGCCCATGCTGGAGATCAGAGTAGACAGTGGTGTGCTGGAAAAGCACAGCAGGAGAGTCGACGTTTTGTGCATAAGCCATTCATCCGGATCAGCATCAATTACCCTATTCTGCCCCTGTGTCAGTGCATTGAGGTGGGAATGGCCTCCTACTGTTCCTATATAAGTGGCTCAACTGACTGAATAGCCTCCACCTGTTCCCGTATAAGTGGCTCAACGTGCTGAAGGGCCTCATTCTGTTTCTGTGCAATTGACTCAGAGGACTGAATGACTTCTTCCTTGTCTGGTTGGACATGGCCAAGGGCCGGATTGAGTTACCCTTGGTTCCTGTTTGACAGCTCGATATGCTGACAAGTGTGATGTTGCTGCAACTTTAAGAGATTATTTTGTCCTGGTTTCTTTTAAGAGAGAGATTGAACGAGTTGGCTAGTTAAGATCACTGGGTAAACAGCAAGGGAATCCTTGGGTTTATTTTAATGCAGCTTGAATGGGTGTGGCCAACTCTCACAGATTAGGATCTCTGGGTTTTGTTTTCTCAGTAATATCAGAAAATATTCGGGCCTACACTGAGTTGAATGCTTCAGTGACTATCTCTTGGCTGCTACTCTCTCTGAATTTTCTCTTGCTGCTGTTGTTAATTCCTGGATTGGAGAAATGTTCGTGACGATCTGTGTCTGAATATTCCTTTTTGCCAAGGGCTGTGTTTATGGGATTTTCCTATATTGGAAGAGTTCATTAGTAATAGCTCCGCGGTCTATTATTCTGTTAAGTTGCCCAATGGAATTACGTTATTCTAGATTCCTCTTTCTTTGGTTTCATTTTATCTTCCGTGTTTAATTAAATGGCGTTTGCTTTACACGGAGTAGTTTGACCTGTCACATTGTATCTGGAACAGACAGTTCATGTATCCTTTAAAATACGAAAACATTAGAGTCTCGGCTACCGCCTTCAAATATTTTCGAGGGGCTCGGGTGTGGTCCGTCTCTAGACTCCTTCTCTTCCTGAGTAATAGGCTGGAGGCACTGAATGTGCTGTCCCTGTTCTACTCTAATACTGTCAATGGGCTGAATGACTTCCACATATTCCTGTGAAACCAGGGTGAGCTGCTGAATGAACTCTATTTCATTGTGGCAATGTGCAGTGCCAGGCAGTGCTGTTACATGAATGTTACAGACCATTTAACAGCACAAACCTCACTGGTGTCTGGGTCTTGCTGCACATGGACAGAGACTGGTTCAGGAGCTGACAGGCGACAAATGTTCTGATCATTGTGGAATCTTCAGTGACCATCCCCACTTCTGATCTTAATTTGCGAAGGGTGGGGGCGGGAAGAAATTGATGAAGCAGCTGAAGCTGTTTGTGAAGAGGAAGCTACCCTGAGGATTTCGCACAGAGGTGACTCAGGACTGAGATGGTGAACATCTTCCTTTGTGCCATGTTTGACTCCAAACACTGGAGAGTTTACTCTGATTCCCATTAAGTCCAGTTTTGTTAAGCTCCTTGATGTCAACAAAAGCCAACCACTGCCTTGATATCTGGGCCAGTCATTTTTACCTGAACCCTTGAGCCAACTTCTTTTGTCCATATCAATAGGCCATGGTATAGGAACAACACGTGTTTTCTACAAACAAATGGTATTGAATGTCAGGGTTTCTCTTCTCAAGAATGTTAGGGAGCAAGACGACTGAAAGTATTTGAAGAAGAGGTAGATGGGTATGGACCTGACAGAGAGTTGAGGGCGATGAAGAATTGGGTATAAAAGAGGATTTGAGACCAACAGCAGATCAGTCATGATCTTAGTGAAGGGCAAGGCAGGCTTAGGGAGTGAACGACCTTTCCCTGTTTCTGATGTTCTCACATTCTGTTATTGGAGGGTTAGTGAGTATTATTGTCATAAATATGCAATTACTGAATATTGCGGTCAGGGAGACCAGATGATTTTGTGAGCCATCTCTGGTGAGTACATGGGCTGTATTCAGAGTCAGTCTGCGTCGACAGCATGACCAACAAATGAAGCCCAAGTTGCAGAGAGGGGAAGCTCTGTGAGGAGAGATGAGGGTCCTCTTTCATACCTGTGCCTGGATTTTCCAATTACATTTCCCAAATCACTTCAAAGCGTGTGTGACAGTCTTGAGAGGCTGAATGGTCTCCTCTGTTTCTGTGCACCAGATTATAGGAGTGAGTGGCCTCCAACTGTCTAGCAGATATGAGGGGCTGAATGGAACACAGAAACATGGGACTGAGGAGCAGGAGTGGAACATTAGATACTTTGAGCCTTCTCCACCAGGAACTACGATTGTGGCTGATCAAGTTGTGGACTCAGCCCTACTTTCCTGTCTGTATCCCAATATCCGTGACTTACTTTCCTGTCAAATATTTAGTAATGCAGCTTTCAATCAATGTGAACATAGAGGCATGATAAACTTCCAGTGAAGAGCATTCCCACTTGAAAGGTAATTTTAGAATTTTTCCTCGTTCCTCTTAGAGAATCAGAGTGTCATGCAGAACAGAAACAGACCCGTTAGTCCAACCTTTTTCACTCCGATCAGATATCAAATCTGATCCAGTCCCATTTGACAGCATTTGGCCAATATCTCTCCTCTTCCAGATACGTTTTAAATGTGTGATCGTAACCGCCTTGAGCACTTCCTCTGACAGCACTTTCTGTACACACAACACTCTCTGTGTGAAACATTTACCTTCAGGTCCCTTCTAAATCATTCGCCCTCTCCCCTTCAACCTATTCCTCTGAATCTGGTCTCCTCTACCCTGAAGAGCAGAACGTGGCTGTTCAGAATATCCATTCTCCTGATGATTTTATAAACATCTATAATGTCACCCTTCAGCCTCTGACACTCCAAGGAGAAACACCGCAACCTAATCAACCTCTCCCTGGGACATCAGTGTAAATCTTTTCAGCAGACAACCGCGTTGTATGCACTTTTCTTAAAATGGCCTTCCCAACACGGTGGACAGATGAAACATGCCACCACAAACCCTATACTCAATGCTATGTCTGATTAAGGCAAATGTGCCAAATATGTTCAGGACCACTCTGTCTACCTGCGACTCCACTTTCAAGGAACAATGTACCTGCAGCCCTCGGTCCCTTTGTTCCACAACACTCCCTAGCACCTTGCCATTAAGTGTTTAATTTCTTCCTAAAATGCAAAAGCTTATATTTATCTAAATAAACTTCATCTGTGACTCCTTGCCTCTTAGTCCCATCTAATTGTGGTCTCGCTGTACTCTGAGATAATCTACTATACCACATTTCTGATGTCATCTGTAAACTTACTAACTATGGCCCCGATATCCACATCTGAGTTCTTTTCATAAATGATGAAATGCAGTGAACTGAGCACTGATTCTTGCAGCACACTGCTGGTCACAAGCCTCCAGTCTGAAAAATATCCCTCTTCCTTCAAGACAATTGTGACGAGCTTCTTCTGTGTCCCATGTGACCGAACCTTTAATCTGTCTACCAATTTGGAATGTTATGAATACCTTGCTGAAGTCCATATAGACAATGTCTACCAAATTGCCTTCATTAATCTTCTTTTTTCCCTCTTTATAAAACTCAACCAAATCAATGGGACATGATTTCCTATGCAGAAAGCCACGTTGTCTACCCCAATCAGCCCCTTGCCTTCCCAAATGAATGTAAATCCTATCCTTCAGAATCCCCTCCAACAACTTACCCACCACTGACATCAGGCTCACCGATCTATAGTTCCCCGACATTTTAGGTCACTGTTTCCTTTTCTTGTCCCACCCCTCCACTGCTCACAACAAATGTTAAATGTGACCAGGTTGGTGATATGGCCGATGATAAAGGTCTTAGACTGGGTCAGGGTCAGTTTTAGGAACAAGTCAGGCTAGTTTCTTTAATCTGCTCAAATAGAACGTTTATGATCCAGAGCAATGTTACTCAAACTATGATGGAAAGATGAATGGCTAACTTTTTGAGTATTGCAAATATATAATCAAAACTTCCCTGTTTAAAATGCTGAGACACACACACACACATAATCTCTGCAATTTGAAGTTGAAAGAACTTTGTCCAAATATTTATGTAACTTATGACAAAATGAAAAATTGAGAGATTGTCCAAAATGTGATTCAGCTTCTGAAGATATTCTACTCACACAAGCTGCGAGCAATGGGATTTCATCCTGGGACAGTTGGATTTGGCTGAATTCACTTTGCATTAGGCAGTGAGAAGATTCCAATGAATTCTGGTCAGTAATCACCCAAAGGGTAGCACAGTGGCTCAGTGGTTAGCACTGCTACCTCACAGCACTAGGAACAGAGGTTCTATTCCAGCCTCGGGCGACTATCTGTGTGGGGTTTGTACATTCTCCCTTTGACTGCGTGAGCTTCTAATAGGTGCTCCAGTTCCCTCCCACAGCTCAAACTGTGTACATTAGGTGGGTTGGTCATGCTAAGTTGTCTGTCGTATTCAGGGATTTCTAGGTTAGGTGCATTAGTCAGAATTAAATCTCAGGGAACGGGACTGGCAAGATTACTGTTTGGTATGGACATGTTTGGCCGAAGGGCTTGCTTCCACACTGCACGAATTCTTTAAAAATGAGAATGGTAATGACTGTATAGGTGTTTTTTTTTAGCTCACACACATTGCTGTGATGAGGAATAATGAGGGAGAGAGAGCGTGTGATAGGCCATTCCTTCTCAGGAAGATGACATTGTCTCCCTCTCTGAGTTGAATCACACAATAATGTCATCCTCTCCCAAACTGGATCATGTGAGGTCTCCTTGTATAATGTCCAAAATATGTTTCCATCACATTCCCTTTTCCATGTCGATGCATCATTGTTGCCATCTCGTACATACCCTGAGCAGAAAATGGTCTTGGTCAATTTGAAAATATGTTTATATGCCCCTGCGTCATTACAAAAATAAAATATTTAATTTATTTAGAATACCTGTGTTTAAAAAATGCATTCATTTTAAGAAATACAGAAATTGCTGGAAAACCTCGGCAGGCCTGTCAGTACCCAGATGCCTTTTACATGCTGTAGTTGTACCAGCCTCCACCACTTCCTCTGGCAGCTTATTCCATATGCACACCACCCTCTGCGTGAAAAGGTTCCTCTTAGGCCTCTTCAAAACCTTTCCCCTCTCACTTTCATCCAATGCCCTCTAGTTTTGAACGCCCCTAACCTGGGGGAAACCCCGAGCTACTCACTCTATCCATGACCATTCTGATTTTATAAACCTCTACTGCTGCAAGATGTGACTCCAATCAACACGAATAGCTGTGCTTTCAGTCATTCTGAGCCTAAATTCTGAAATTCAATTCTGACACTTCTTTCTCCATCAGATCACAATTCTACAACCAGTTTAATCAGTTTGTTCAGATATATCATGAAACACTTCTGTGGGATTTACACCGAGACCTTTGCGCTCGGAGGTAGGGACACTAGCATCACTGGGCAATACCCATAAAGCTGTAACAGTATTCTCCTGTGTGTTTGTTCATCAGCCTGTTCTGACATGCTGTGACATACCTCTGCAACAGGCAGGACTTGAATGCAGTCCTACTAGTCCAGAGCTAGGAACACTACCACACAAGTTCAGGAATTAAGATCAAATCCAGAGTTCTGGTTCAGAGCCAGGGACACTACCAACTACACTACCATACCCAGACTTGGGTCATATTTTAAGTGCCAGCTTTCTGCTCGGTGTGGATTTATTATAATCAGCTTACCATTACTGAACTACACAAAACACTTTGTATTGTTAAATAAATGCAAGATATTTGTCTCAACTGTAGGATATTGAGTGTACGTGTTGTGCTACTGAAATTAACTATGAACGTCTTCAATCGCTATTATCTGTAATCTACAATATGAAGGAAAGAAATCCTGCAGTCACAGTCTGCCCAATGAAGGGTTTCGAATAGATGTTATCACTGAACACCACAGACAACGAAAAAGCATAATTTCTGGTCCCAAACATCGATCACTATTACCCACCTCTAACGTGCAACTGCCCTCTTCCTAAAACAATGAAATGACACGAGGCCGCTGATTACTGTCCAGCCTCTCCTCCCCACTGACTGTGTCTGCAATCTGTCCCTCCTCCCCCAAACCACACAAGGCAACCCAAGCTCAGGTTCTTTGTGAAACTCAAGGCCGGAGTGTGCAGGTATCCTGGAGATGGGGAGGATATTTTAAAGGGGGAGAGTGAGGAGGTGGTAATATCACACACTGGGCTGTGGGCTGGCAGATGGAGTTTAGTTTGAATTAGTGTGAGGCATTAGATTTGGTAAATCAAACTAGAGCAGGACCTATACAATTTAAAGTAGGGCCTTTGTCAGTGTTGTAGTACAGAGACCAAAGCCATCAGGTATAATTCTTTAAAATGTGCATCTCAGATAGATAGAATGGTTAAGGAGATGTTTAACACACTTGTCTGCATTGGTCAGACCTTTGAGTATTGGAATTGCGACGTAATGTTGAGGTTGTACAGGACATTGGTCAGGCCTCTTCTGGAATACTGTGTCCAGTCTGGTCATCCTGCCGGCTCATTCCACAGGCACACCACCCTCTGGGTGAAAAAGCTGCCCCTTAGGTCACTTTTAAATGTTCCCCTATCACCTTAAACCTGTACCGTCTAGTTTTGATCTCCCCACCCATAGAAAATACCTTGATTATTCACTTTGATATTACTGACCTTGATATTATTAAGTTGGAGAGGATTGAGCAGACATTAACTTGGATGTTGTTGGAAATAGAGGGAGTGAGCGATAAGAAGAGGCTGGGTAGACTGGGACTCTGTTCAATGGAGAGTATGAGATTAAGGGGTAACTTTACAGAGGTTTTTAAAATAAAGATGGGTGCAGATAAGCTGAAGGGCTGGTGTCCTTTCCCGTGAGTTGGGGATTCAAAACTGAGGGATATTTTACGGTGTGATGAAAAAGATTTACAGAAGTCCTGAGAGGTAATTATTTTGGTCAGAATCTGCCTTATGTGTGGAATGAACTCCCAGAGCAAGTGGTGAAAGCAGGGACAGTTACAATGTTTGAATGACATTTAGATCAGTCCATGGATAAGACATCAGTTTGGATGGTGCTGTGAGCAGCTGCCCTCTCCCGCCCCCTCTCTGAATGAATCTCTGTTCGTTTTCACACTCTACCAATGCCGGTGCAGTGGGGTGAGGAGGCCAGCAGAGGGTGGCATTGCATTACTTTAAGCACCACAGAGATTGCCACATCTGCCCCACACAGAGACACACAGATACACACACACACAGGAATTGTCAGAGCGCGGCGTGAAGCTCATCTGGTAAATTAAACTAAACATAAAGGAATGCTCAATTTGCCTCGTAAACTGTTAAAATACGAGTGACAGAGAACTCTCAAATTCCACTGTTTACATAATAACATCAATTTATTTTTTAACTCTGATAGTGAACATTTTACATCAAGCATTCTGAAATCTGAGATCCCCTTTCTCTTAACTGTTTATTACCCGACTCCAACTCTAAAATGATATACTGTTTCAATATGACACTTATTATAATTGCACTCATTTAATTTCAAAATCACACAGCAGCTGTTGTTTGTGTGCCTTCTTGTGGCCATGGATCTCCCTGGGTCACCTTCTTTCTTTTTACTGCGAATATGTTCCATGTGAAGAGGTACCTTTGATAGAGAGTGTTTCCTAATCTCTTGGATCTGTGTTGATGGCATTTACTCTGTCTGCAATTTTTTAAATGCCTGCATTTTTAATATGCACAACGTCGGATCATCTCATTGGTTCAACTTCTGAAAACCAATATATTCAAACTTAATTTGGTTTTAGTATCCTGTGGCATAATTTAAACTGATTGGTAAAATTCGAAATGTTGTCCAAGGTGCAACCACCTCAGGGATCTATTTCACAGCCAAATGTGACATATTTTCAGTTGTAATTCACACTATGGGTCTGCCATCCTCTCATATCACAGGTGCTTGGAAGCTCTCAGTTCAGAACAGCTTTCCCTCTCTCTTAAAAGTACATACACACTTTCGATTTCATGACATTAATATCCTGATGTCAATACAGAAATTTGGAGCCAATCTGGAATTCTCTTCTCTATGGTTTGTCAATATTTCATTTACTCCATCTGGTTTGTATCAGGAATTTTGTTGCTCCATTGACAGCATGTCATTATTCGACTCTGTCTGTGGGAATATAGCGGTATTACACTTGCTCATACTAGTGAGAGTCGCAGAATTTCAGTTGTTGCATGGGAACTGTGACGCTATAACAATCTCAATGTTTGTAGATGGCACCAAACCTGCAAGAACTCTGAAGTCTATGGAGGAGAGTGTGGAACTCTAACAGTACAATCACACGTTGATGTAGTGTTCAGGTGTATGGCATCTGGGGATCAATGCAGAGCAGTGTGAGGTGATGCACTTTGGTTGGAAAGACAACAAAAGACCATATAAAACAGGCCATTCCGTTAAATAGGGGGTGCAGGAGCAGAGGGCGCTGCGTGTATATGAGCACAGATAGTTGAAGATGTCAGGACAAGTGGGGAGAGCAGTTACTATCACAGATTAGTTTCAGTATCTGAGCTGTTTACAGGGGGAGGCGTAGGAGGGAAATTCGGTGCTCCCTTCCTGGGAGGTGGTGATGACGATGTGTTGTGAGCCCACCCTCCTGCCCACCGAGACTGTGGGGATTCCATTTGTACCAGCTCGACACAAAAGGAAGATGGCATCAGGGCCATGGCTTCTAAGTTGTGCCGGGGGGAGACGGAGCTGCCAGTGGGTTTAAAGTGAGAATTGCCCTTCACTAAACATGGCTCATTACTCGGTCGGTGGGACGTGGATGTTTCAGAATCTCCACACGAGGCGTCCCTGTCCTCTCCGGCTTCTACCAGGGTCCTCCCCACATGGCTGGGGGGGGGGGGGGTGGTGAGGGAACGGATATTGGGCACCCCACAACCCGGCTTGGCCCTTTCTGTCCTATTCCAGGCTGTTTCTCCTGGAATGGGAGAAAGGGAGGAGGGAGGGTGGGATTGGGTGGCCCTGCTGTTAGTGCTGGTGTAGGTGTGGGACGGTGTCATGGTGAGGTGTCCGGAATGAGTCAGTCAACAGTGTTGTATGCATGCAGCATTATTAGTGTCGCGGAATGGGGTAAAGTAGAGGGAAGGTGGGGGGGGGGGGGGGGGCGAAGGTGCTGCATGCAGCAGTGAGAGCGGTGGAGCATTAGTCTTGTTCGGGGGTCGGTGTTATGATAGATATACAGTGAGTGTGAGGGAGCAGAGAGAATACGGTGACACTTATCTTGAAAGAAGGGGAAGGATACTGAAGCTTGTCCTGTATTGCTGGGCATTTCTTCAGACCGCAGATACTGCACTGAGCTGGGTGGTGAGCACAGACCATGCTTGGTGGGTCTGGTGGTGTGGCCTCCTCTGGAAAGAGAATGGTCTCATTCTGTACTGGCTCATCCACCAGGACCTCCGTGCCCCTGTCGACAAACCGCTGTGTAATTGCCCATGATCTGCCATGCTCGGGGTAAACTGTGCAGGGCAGCACCGAACTGAGAAAGCTCAATCGTGTGCCCATTGGCCTTTTAAAGGTGGCACCAGTGCCACGGATCACGGAATATCCCGGGGCATCCGGGCGATGGTGAGTACCACCCGTCATGATGGGTGGGAGAATCGGGCTGGTATTGAATGACAGGAACAACTTGGGGTGGGCTGGGTAGTTAATGAGATGAGTCCGATCCGATAGCACCAGGAAATTAGCTCAGCCTCGTGCGGACGTACCCTCTGTCAAACTCAAGAAAAATGAATCAAAGATAAATTATTGTTAGAATCTGCCCAATGAGTCATAGATTCGGTTCAAAGCAATTGCACTAACAAAGATGGAGAACAAATGCTCATCTGGCCTCACACCTCTTTTCCCATCATTCCGGTCAAGACAGGTTCATGTTACAGGATGCGATCGAAGTGTCTACATTTCAGCATTCTGAAACCTGGGAACACATCCTTCCATGACACTGTCTCACAGTCTACCCCTCTCTGTCTATACCCCAAACCCCTCCCATGTGGCGGTATTTAAACTGATTCCCCCGCCATCTCTCTCTGGCAGTGATGTTCACACCCACAGCACCCCCTTGTCAGGGTAACAATGGAGAGATGGAGCTGTAAATTGGTGGGAGCTGTACATCCTATCATTTCCAGCATGGGCTGCAAGTTTCCCCATACTGCGCAGGGATCTAACACAGTGTTACTGAGGAATGCAATGGGTTGGTGTACAGAGCTCTACATGCCGGGAGGGTAACTGCTCCTGGTTTACAGATCAATGCACTGGGGTGTGGTGTACACAGTCCTACGTACTGGGAGGGTAACTGCTCCTGGTTTACAGATTAGTTCAGGTCGCTGTGCTGAACAGACTATCTGGTTGACGTTTATCGATTATGCAATGATGTGGTCAGTGTAGCTCCCAGTGCTGGACAGATATGCAGCCTGTGCACAGTACATCATGTTGGTGGAGTGGGTAGAGGGGAAAGGTGATGGACAGTTGAAAGAGATCCTGAAACGTTCTGCCCCCGATATTCTATAACTGACATTCCCTGGAACGATCTGCCCCCAACATTCCAAAACTGACATTTTTGTCAGTAATTCCGACCTTCCCATTTGTTATTCCAGCTCCAATTATTTTAATAAATCCCTGAATACAGGGACACATTTGAAAATCTCACTGGGTCCCCGATCAAACGGGTCCCTTTGCCTCCAGGCTGATGGATAATGGGTTTGTTTTCCTTCCTCACAGTTAACGTAGTGACCATCTACGTCCTGCTTTATAAAGATTGTGGATTGTCTCCATGTGTCAGACGTTACCTGGGGGCCATGGCAGCGGCGGATCTCCTGGTCATTATCCTCGACCTGATCCTGAGACACATTCCCATTGTTTATGAGGAACAGTTTTATTTCCTGTACTCCGTCCCCGTGTGTAATATCCACGCCGTCCTGCTTTATGCAGCCACTGACTGCTCTGTCTGGTTCACCGTCACTTTCACCTTTGATCGGTTTGTGGCCATTTGTTGCCAGAAGCTGAAAAGTAAATATTGCAGTGAGAAAACGGCGGCTGTGGTTCTGGGAGCAGTGACTGTGCTGAGCTGGTTAAAGAACATTTCCTGGTATTTTATGCTTACGGCTCGGTATCGGCTGTGGAACCAGCCCTGGTTTTGTTCTGTAACAGACGCTGCTTTATCCTCCAGTGTCTGGGTCACAATCGAGTTTCTCCACAACCTTCTAACCCCGTGTGTCCCTTTTCTCCTGATTCTGCTGCTCAATGTTCTCACCGTCAGACACATTTTAGTGACCAGCAGAGCCCGCAGGAGACTCCGCGCTCACACCAATGGGGACGTTCAGTCTGACACTGAAATGAGAATCCGAAAAAAATCCATCATTTTACTGTTTGTGATCTCTGCCAATTTCATCCTGTTATGGTCAACGTTAATGCTGTTTTCTATATGGGTACGGATGTGGTGGATTGGGTATCGGTCTGTGTATCTCGATGCCTTTGTGCAGGAATTGGGCTTCATGCTGCAGCTCCTCAGTTGCTGCACAAACACCGCGATTTATGCCGTGACCCAGACTAAGTTCAGGCAGCAGCTGAAGAATGTGCTGAAATATCCCTTCACCCGAATCCATCCATCCATCAAATTCCCTCATGAATCAATCCATCCGGGATTTTCTCATTTCAGTTCAGTTTTTCAGCGATGGAGCAGCCGGTCGCTATGGTAACAGACTGAGGGTAGAGCTGGTTTGTCCATCCTTATCCCGCAGTGGGGTTACAGGGAAACATTTCAATGTTTCTCACAACTCAGGGGCCAGTGACAAAAGGTACCATCCCACTGACTGTATCCATCACTTCCATTTGTAAACAATAAAAATATTGATTAAAGCGTGCCGAGCAGCAGAGTGACTGATGTTGTTGTGTGTCTTTGTGTTGGAGAAGCTGAGCTGGAGAGAGACAGACCCAGCCTCAAGTACTGGTCCTCAGGAAAGGGGAGGGCACCGCGCCCTTAGCTCAGGAGCTGGATTTAACTCCATCTGTCCACCCACTCCAATCTGACCTCCACATTTTCTCTCCCCTACTCTTTCTCCTCATTTCTCTCACTGCACACTCTCTCTTTCTCACCACCTCTCCCTTTCACTCTCCCTCGTCCACCCTCTCTCTCACACACACCACTTACCCTGATTTCTCCACCTGCCTCCACTCTTTCCTTTCCCACTCCCCTGCACTCACTCTCTCCTGCAATCTGCCTCCCTCCCGCAATTCCGTCTGTGCTCCATTTTCCCCCTCCTCCCATCTCCCATATCTCTCTATCTTATCAAAACCACCCATCCAACCACATGCAGCCAAAGCACCAACCTTCCCCATCCCCCACCCCCATCTGGATTAGTGGACGAGCGAGACGTCAGAGAGACAGAGTGTGTCAGAGAGAGAGGGAGGGGCAGAACGGAGAGAGATTTAGTCTGAGAGATACAGAGCAAGGTGGGGAGAAAGAGAGACCGAGATAGGGGAATCGAGAGTTAGAGAAGGTGGAGAGAGAGTTAAGGAGCAGGGCAAGAGTGAGAGAGAGAGAGACGGAGAGAAAGAGAGAGAGAGAGAGTGAGAGACAGAGGCAAGGCAGAGATATGGTGAGGGAGGGAGAGTGAGGGAAATAGGGGAGAACATAATGAGAGAGGGGTCAGAAAGAGGGGGCCAGAGAGAGAGGAACAGAGAGCGGGGGACAGAGAGATGGGGGCAGAGAGTCGGGGACAGAGAGAGGGGGACAGAGAGAGGGGAACAGAGAGAGGAGCAACAGAGATAGAGGGGGAAAGAGAGAGGGGGACAGAGAGAGAGGGCCAGAGAGTGGAAGTCAGAGATAGGGGGAGAGATAGCGGGGGAGAGAAAGAGGAGGACAGAGAGATGGGGGTCAGAGAGAGGGCGGGACAGAGAGCAGAGGACAGAGAGAGAGGAGGACAGAGCGTGGGGATAGAGAGAGGAGGACAGAGAGAGGGGGGACAGAGAGCGGGGGCCAGATAGAGATGGACAGCGAGAGTGGGGACAGAGAGAGGAGGACAGAAAGAGTGGGACAGAGGGAGGGAGACAGGGAGAGGGGGACAGAGAGATTAGGGACAGAGAGAGGGGAACAAAGAGAGGAGGCACAGACAGAGGGCAACAGAGATCGGGGGACAGAGAGAGTGGGGCAGAGAAAGGGGGAAAGAGAAAGGGTGTAAGAGAGAGGGGGAAAAGAGAGAGGGGACAGAGAGGTGTTAGAGTGAGCAGGGGACAGATAGAGGTGGACAGAGAAAAGGGGGAAGAGAGAGGGGGGACAGAGAGAGGGGGACAAAGAGTGGTGGAGATAGAAAGTGACAGAGAGAGGTGGTCAGAGAGAGGAGGACAAAGAGGGGGTGAGAGAGTGGGGGGACAGACAGTGGGAGGATATATAGTGGGGGGAGGAGAGAAAGGCTGACAGAGGTGGGGATGGGGGAGAGAGAGAGAGAGGAGAGAGATAGGAGAGACAGAGAGGGGGGAACAGATAGAACGTGGGCACAGAGAGAGGGTGGGGAGAGAGAGGGGAACGGGGGGAGAGAGAGCGGGGGAAAGAGAGAGTGGTACAGAGAGAGGGGGAGATAGAAGAGGTCAGGGAGTGGAGGGACAGAGAGAGGGGGATCAGAGAGAGGGGGCACAGAGAGAGAGGGAGAAAGAGAGTGGGGGACACAGAGAGGTGGGCAGACAGAGAGTGGACAGAGAGGGCGACAGAGGGGGTGAGAGAGAGGGGGTCTGAGAGCGAGGGGTCAGATAGAGGCAGGACAGAGAGTGGGGCAGAGGGAGGGGGACGGGGGACAGAGAAGGAAGGGACAGAGAGGGGGTGACAGAGATAGAGGGGGAAAAAAGGGGGTCAGAGAGTGGAGGACAGAGATAGGGGACAGAGAGAGGGAGACAGAGTGAGGTGGGACAGAGACTGGGGACAGAGAGAGGGGGCGAGGGGGAGAGAGAGAGGCGGGACAGAGAGGGGGACAGAGAGGTGGGGACAGAGACGGGGGCACAGAGAGAGGATGGGCAGAGAGAGAAGAACGGGGGAGAGAGAGTGGGGGAAAGAGAGAATGGAACAGAGAGAGGGGGAGATAGAAGAGTTCAGGGAGTGGGGGGACAGAGAGAGGGGGATCAGAGAGAGGGGCAACATAGAGACGGGCGACAGAGAGAGGGGGACACAGTCAGATGGGCGACGGAGACAGGTTAAAAGAGAGAGAGAGGAGAACAGAGAGAGGGGAGAGAGAGGCGGGAAAGAGAGATGGGGACAGAAAGGGGGGACAGAGGGGACGACGGAGAGGAGGGCGGGCGCAGAGAGAGAGGGGCGACAGAAAGAGGCAGGGGACAGAGAGAGGGGGACAGAGAAAGGAGGGACAGAGAAAGGGGTGGACAGAGAGAGTTAGGGGAACAAAGAGAGGGGGACAGAGGAAGGCGAGAGAGAGAGAGTGAACAGAGAGAGGGGTACAGAGCGAGGGGACGGGGGATCAGAGAGAGAGGGAGTACAGGGAGGGGGACGGAGACAGGAGGAGAGAGAAAGACGGACAGACAGAGGGGACAGAGAGAGGTGGACAGATAGAGGGGGAGAGAGAGGGGAAAGAGAGTGGGGGACAGAGAGAGGGGTACAGAGTGAGAGAGGGGTGGGGGATCAGAGAGAGAGGGAGTACAGGGAGGGGGACAGAGAGAGGGGGACAGACAGAGGGGGACATATAGAGGCGGACATAAAGGGGGACAGAGAGAGGGAGGACAGATAGAGGGGAGAGAGTTGGGAAAGAGAGTGGGGGACAGAGAGAGGGGAAAAGAGAGAGGTGGGAGATAGAAGAGGTCAGGGAGTGGGGGCACAGAGGGGGGTCAGAGAGACGGGCGACATCGAGACGAGCGACACAGAGAGGGGGAAACAGCGAGAAGGGCGACAGAGAGAGGGGAACAGAGAGAGAGGGGAACCGGGAAAGGGGAGAGGGAGGGCGACAGAGAGATGGGGACAGAGAGGGGGGCAGAGGGGGCGACAGAGAGGGGGCGGGGGTACAGAGAGAGAGGGACGACAGAGAGACAGGGGACAGAGAGAGGGGGGACGGAGACAGGGGCAGAGAAAGGGATAGACAGAGAGAGGTGGAACAGAGGGAGGGGAACAGAGTGAGGGGAACAGAGAGAGAGTGAACAGAGAGAGGGGTACAGAGAGAAAGGGGGACGCTGGAGAACAGAGAGAGGGGGACAGAGAGGGGGACAGAGAAAGGCGGAGAGAGATAGGGGGACATTGAGATGGGGATGAGAACAGTGAGGGGAGAGAGAGAGTGGGCCAACGAGACGGGGAGAGAGAGGGGAGACAGAGAAGGGGGACAGAGATTGGGGACAGAGAGAGCAGGAGAGAGAGGCGGGACAGAGAGGTGGACAGAGAGGTGTGGACAGAGAGGGGGGCACAGAGAGAAGGGGACAGAGAGAGGGAACAGAGGAGGAGGAAAGAGAGCGGGGACAGAGAGATGGGAACAGAGAGAGGGGAGATAGAAGAGGTCAGGAAGTGGGGAAACTGAGAGAAGGGGCAGAGAGAGGGGCGACATAGAGATGGGCAACAGATAGGGGAACAGAGAGAGAGGGGATCAGAGAGATGGGGACAGAGAGGGGAGATAGAGGGCGCGATGGGGGAGTGGGGACATAAAGACGAGTGACAGAGAGAGACGGGGACAGAGAGTGGGGTGACAGAGAAAGGGATGGACAGAGGGGGGAACAGAAAGAGGGGGGACGGCGAGAGGGGACAGAGAGCGAGTGAACAGAGAGAGGGGTACAGAGGGGGGGGACGAGGGGAACACAGAGAGGGGAGGTACGGGGGGCAGAGAGAGTGGGACAGAGAGAGGGGCACAGAGACAGGCGGACAGAAAGGGAGGACGGGGGAAGAGAGAGGGGAAGAGAGGTGGGACAGAGAGGGGTCAGAATGGGTGGACAGTGAGGGGGGTAACAGGGAGAGGGGTGAGTGAGAGAGGGGAACAGACGGGGAAGAGAGCTCAGGACAGAGAGAGGGTAACAGAGAGCGGGGGGAGATAGAAGAGGTCATGGATTGGGGGGACAGATAGAGAGGCGTCAGAGAGAGGGGCGACATAGAGACAGGCGACAGAGAGAGGGGGTCACAGCGAGAAATGCGACAGAGAAAGGGGAACTGAGAGAGAGGGGAACAGAGAGAGCGGGGTAGAGAGATGGAGACAGAGAGTGGGGAACAGAGGGGGCGACAGAGAGGGGGCTTGTGGGGCAGAGAGAGAGGGGCAACAGAGAGAGACAGGGGACAGAGAGAAAGGGGACAGAGAAAGGAGGGACAGAGAAAGCGGGAGCAGAGAGAGGAGGTCAGAAAGACAGTGAACAGAGAGATGGGCACAGAGAGAGAGGGGGGATGGAGGGACAGAGAGAGGGGAGGACAGAGATGGGGACGGGGCAGAGAGGGTAGACAGAGAGAGGGGGGCAGAGAGAGGGAGAGAGAGAGGGGGGACGGAGAGGGATACACAGAAGGGGACAGAGTGGGTGTCAGAGAGAGGGGGCAGAGATCGAAGTGTAGAGGGGCGCGAACAA
Source organism: Chiloscyllium punctatum (assembly GCF_047496795.1). Taxonomy (NCBI): domain Eukaryota; kingdom Metazoa; phylum Chordata; class Chondrichthyes; order Orectolobiformes; family Hemiscylliidae; genus Chiloscyllium; species Chiloscyllium punctatum. Next base: position 53,375,282 of record NC_092766.1, on the reverse strand, counting down.
GAGTGGGGACAGAGAATGTGAGACAGAGAGGGGATAAAGAGTGTGCGGGGCAGAGAGAGGGGGTGACAGAGCGAGCGGCGAACAGAAAGAGTGGTACAGAGAGAGGGGGACAGTTTTGAATGTCATCGGGGGAGCGTGTGGTGTTGGATGGAAATTGGGGAGGGGGCGGTGTTGTAACGGGTTGGGGAGGGGGCGGTGTTGGACGGGGATAGGGAGGGGGCGGTTGTTGGATGGGGTTGGGGAGGGGGTGGAGTTGGATGGGGTTGGGAGGGGCGGTGAAGGACTGGGTTGGGAAGGGGCGGTGTTGAAGGGGGTTGGGGAGGCGGCGGTGTTGGGAGGGGTTGGGAAGTGGCGGTGTTGGACGGGGTTGGGGAAGGGGGCGGTGTTGGATGGGAATGGGGAAAGGGCGGTGTTGGATGGGGTTGGGGAGGGGATGTGTTGGATGAGGTTGGGGAGGGGGCGGTGTTCGCCGGGGTTGGGGAGGGGGCGATGTCGGATGGGTTTGGTGCAGGGGCGGTGTTGGACGGAGTTGGGAGGGGATGGTGTTGGATGGTGTTGGGGGAGGGGGTGATGTTGGAGGGAGTTGAGTTTGGGGGCGGTGTTGGACGGGGCTGGGGAGGGGGCGGTGTTTAACGGGGTTTGGGGGAGGGTGCCGTGTTGGACGGGGATGGGAGGGGCGGTGTTGGACGGGGTTGGGGGAGTAGATGGTGCTGGACGGGGATGGGGAGGGGGTGGTGTTGGACAGGATTGAGGGGAGGGGCGGTATTTGATGAAGTTGGTGGGGGGAAGGTGTTGGACGGGGATCGGGAAGGGGGCGGTGTTGGACGGGGTTGAGGGAGGTGGCGGTGTTGGACGGGGTTGGGGGAGGTGGCGGTGTTGGACGGGATTGGGGGGGCGGTGTTGGATGGTTTTGGGAGGGCGATGTTGGACGGGGTTGTGGTTGGGGGCAGTGTTGGATGGGGTTGGGGATACGGGCGGTATTGGGCTGGGTTGGGGAGGGGCCGGTGTTTAACGGGGTTTGGGGAGGGGGCAGTGTTGGACGGGGTTGGGAGGGGGCGGTGTTGGACGGGGTTGGGGAGCGGGCGGTATTGGATGGATTGGGGAGGGAGGCGTTGGACAGGGTTGAGGAGGGGGCGGGGTTGGACGGGGTTCGGGAAGGGGGCGGTGTTGGATGAGCATGGCGGAGGGGCGGTGTTGGGAGTGGTTGTATGGGGGGCGGTGTTGGACAGTGTTGGGGAGGGGGCAGTATTGGACGGGGATGGGGAGGGGATGGTGTTGGACGGGGTTGTGGGAGTTGGCGGTGTTGGACGTAGTTGTCGAGGGGGTGGTGTTGTTTGGGTTTGGGGGAGGGGTAAGTGTTGGATGGTGTTGGGAAGGGGGCGGTGTTGGACAGTGTTGGGGAGGGGATGGTATTGGATGGGGATGGAGAAGGGGGCGGTGTTAGATGGGGTTGGCGGAGGTGCGGTGTTGGACGGGGTTAGGGGAGGTTGTGGTTTTGGACGGGTATGGGGGAGGGGGCGGTGTTGGACGGGTTGGGGAGGGGACGGTGTTGGCCGGTTAATGGGAGAAGGGGGAGTGTTGGATGGGGTTGGGGGAAGAGGCGGTGGCGGACGTGGTTGGGGAAGGGGCAGTATTGGACGGGGATGGAGGAAAGAGTCAGTGTTGGACGGGGTTGGGGAAGGAGCGGTGTTGGACAGGGTTGAGGGAGGGGCAGTGTTGGACAGGGTTGAGGGAGGGGCAGTGTTGGACAGGGTTGGGGAGGCTGCGGTGTTGCACGGGGTTGGGGAGGGGGCGGTGTTGGCTGGGGAATGGGGAATGGGCGCTGTTGAATGGGGTTGGGGGAGGGACAGTGTTGGACGGGTTTGGGGACGGGGTGGTGCTGGACGAGGTTGGGGAGGGGGTGGTGTTGGATGGGGTTGGGGAGGGATCGGTGTTGAATCGGGTTGCGGAGGGGGCGATGTTGGACAATGTTGGGGTGGGGGCGGTATTTGACAGGGATGGGGAGGGGGCGGTGTTGGCCGGGGAATGGGGAGCGGGCGCTACTGGACGGGCTTGGTGGAGGGCAAGAGTTGGACAGGGTTGGGGGAGGTGGCGGTGTTTGACAGGGTTGGGGAGGGGGCGTTGCTGGACGAGTTTGGGTGAGGGGGCGGTGTTGGATGGGTTTGGGGAGGGGGCAGTGTTGGACAGGGTTGTGAGAGGGGTGGTTTTGGACAGGTTTGGGGAGGTGGTGGTATTGGACGGGGATGGGCGAGGGGGCGCTGTTAGACGGGATTGGGGAGGGGGCGGTGTTAGACGAGGTTGGGAGAGGTGGCAGTTTTGGATGTGGATGGGAGGGGGTGGTGTTGGACGAGTTTGGTAGAAGGGGCGGTGTTGGACGTTTTGGGGAGGGGTGGTATTCGAAAGCGTTGGGAATGGGGTGGTATTGGACAGGGATGGGGAGGGGGCGGTGTTAGACGGGATTGGGGGAGGGCGGTGCTGAACGGGATTGGGGGAGGTGGCGGTGTTGCATGGGGTTGGGAAGGGCGCGGTGTTTGATGCGGTTTGGGAGGAGGCGGAGTTGGACAGGTTTGGGGCGGGGGCAGTGTTGGAAGGGGTTGGGGAAGGGGTGGTGTTGGACGGGGTCTTGGGGAAGGGGATGTGTTGGACGGGGTTGGAGGGAGGGTGCAGTGAAGAAGGGCGTGAAGGGAGGGGGCGGTGTTGGACGGGGTTGGGAGCAGGGGCAGTGTTGGATGGGGTTGGGGGAAGAGGCGGTGTCGGACGTGGTTGGGGAAGGGGCAGTATTGGACGGGGATGGAGGAGAGGGGCAGTGTTGGACGGGGTTGGGGAAGGAGCGGTGTTGGACAGGGTTGAGGGAGGGGCAGTGTTGGACAGGGTTGGGGAGGCTGCGGTGTTGCACGGGGTTGGGGAGGGGGCGGTGTTGGATGGGTTTGGGGAGGGAGCAGTTTTGGACGGGGTTGGGGATGGGGCAGTGTTGGACGGGGTTGGTGAGGGGGTGGTATTGGACGGTTTTGGGGAGTGGTCGGTGATGGATGGGGATGGGGAGGGAGTGATGTTTGGCAGGGTTGGTGATAGGGCGGTGTTGGATGGGGTTGGGCAGGGGGCGGTCTTGGATCAGGTGTGGAGGGTCGGTTTTGAACAGGGCTGTGGAAAGGGGTGGTGCTGCACGAGTGTGGGGATGGGGTGGTGTTGGACGGGGTTGTTTGAAGGGGGCGGAGTTGCACAGATTTGGGGACGGGAGGTGTTGGACGGGTTTGGGGAAGGTGGCGGTGTTGGACGGGGTTGGGGGAGGAAGTGGTGTTGGACTGGGTTGGGGGTAAGGGACGGTGTTGGACGGGGTTAGGGAGAGGGTGGTGTTGGACGGGGTTGGGGTTAGGGGCAGTGATGGAGGGCGTTGCGGATAGATGCGCAGTGATGGAGGATATGGTGGTAGGGGCGTTCTTAGATGGGGTTGGGAGGGGGCAGTGTTGGATGGGGCTGGAGGGAGGGGGCGGTGATGGATGGAGCTGGGGGAGGCAGCATGTTGGACGGGGTTGTGTATTGGTCGGTGTTTGGCGGGGTTAGGGAAGGGTCGGTGTTTGACAGGGTTGTGGAGGGACCGTTGTTGGACAGGGTTGGCGAAGGGGGCGGTGTCAGACAGGGTTGGGGAGTGGGATGTGTTGGACGGGGCTGGGGAGGGGGCAGTGTTGGACGGGGGTGGGGGAGGGGGCCGTGTTTGACATGTTTGGTGAGGGGCCCGTGTTGGATGGGTTTGGGGAGGGGGCGGTGTTGGACGGGCTTGGGTGGGCGGTGTTGGACGGTGTTGGGCAGGGGGCGGTGTTGGACGGGGTTGTGGAGGGGCGTTGTTGGACGGGGTTGGCGAGGGGGCGGTGTTGGACAGGGTTGGGGAGGACGAGGTGTTTGACGGGGCTGGGGAGGGGGCAGTTTTGGACGGGGCTGGAGGGAGGGGGCGGTGATGGATGCATCTAGGGGAGGGGGCATGTTGGACGGGGTTGGGTATTGATCGGTGTTTGACAGGGTTCGGGAGGGTTTGGTGTTTGATGGTGTTGGGGGAGGGGGCGGTGTTGAACGGTGTTGTGGAGGGGGCAGCGTTGGACGGGGTTGGGGAGAGGGCGTGTTGGACGGGTTAGGGGAGGTGGCGTTGTTGGACGGGGTTGGCGAGGGGGCGGTGTTGGACAGGGTTGGGAAGGGGGAGGTGTTGGACGGGGCTGGGAAGGGGGCAGTGTTTGTCGGAGTTGGGGAGGGGTCGGTGTTGGACAGGTTTGGGGCATGGTGAGGTGTTGGACGGGTTTGAGGAAGGTGTGCTGTTAAATGGGGTATGGGAGGGGCGGTGTTGGACAGGGTTAGGGGAAATTGCACTGTTAAACGGGGTTTGGGAGGGGCGGTGTTGGACGGTGTTGGGGAGGGGGAGGTGTTGGACAGTGTTGGGAGAGTGTGTGGTGTCGGACGGTGGTGGGGAGGGGCCAGTGTTTGGTGGGGAAGGGGAGGCGTCGGTATTGGACGGTGTTGGGAGGGGGGCAGTGTTGGACGGGTTTGGTGAGGATGCGATGTTGGACGGAGTTGGCTGAGGGTGCCGTGCAGAACGGGGATGGGGAGGGGCGGTGTTGGACGGGTTTGGGGAGGGGATGGTTTTGGACGGGGGTGGGGAGGGGATGTTTTGGACGGGTTTGGGGGAGGGTGCGGTGTTGGACAGGGTTTGGGAGGGGGTGGTATTGGGGGAGGAGTTGGTGTGGGACGGTTTTGGCGGAGGGGGTGGTGTGGGACGGGTTTGGGGAGGGGGTGTTGTGTGACAGGGTGGGGGAGGGGGTAGTTTTGGACGGGGTTAGGGGTGGGGTGGTGTTGGACGGGGTTGAGGGAGGGGGCGGTGTTGGACGAAGTTGGGGAGGGGGCAGTGTTATATGGGTTTGGGGAGGGGGCAGTTTTGAACGGGGCTGGGGGAATGGGCGGTGTTGGATGGGGTTGGTGGAGGGTGCGATGTTGGACGGAGTTGGGGGAGTGGGCGATGTTGGACGGGGTTGTGGGAGGGGGAGGTGTTGGACCGGGTTAGGGGAGGAGGCCGTGTTTGACGGGTTTGGGGGGCAGTGTTGGACGGGGTTGGGGAGGGCTCGGATTTGAACAGGACTGGGGGAGTGGGCAGTGTTGGATGGGGTTGGGGCAGGGGGGGTTGAGGGAGGGGGTGGTGTTGGACGAGGTTGGGGAGGGGTCATGTTTGAAGGGGTGCGCGTGATGGGGCAATGTTGTACTGGATTGGGGCTGGAGCAGTGTTGGACGGGGTTGGGGAGGGGGCAGTGTTGAATGGGGTTGTGGAGGGGGCGGTGTTTGACGGGGTTGGGGAGGGGCGGTGTTGGACGGGGTTGGGGAGGGGGCAGTGTTGGACAGGTTTGGGGGAGGGGGAGGTGTGGGGCGGGTTTGGGGGGAGGGACGGTGTTGGACGGGGTTGGGGGAGGGGGCGATGTTGGGGGAGGATTTGGTGTGGGTCGGGTTTGGTGAGGGGGTGGTGTGGGACGGCTTTGGGGGCTGTTGTGGGACAGGGTGGGGGATGGGGCTGTTTTGGACGGGGTCCGGTGTGGGGCAGTGTTGGACGGGGTTGGGGAGGGGGTGGTGTTGAACGAGGTTGGGGAGGGGTCGTGTTTGAAGGGGTGTGCGTGATAGGGCATTGTTGGAAAGGGTTGGGGAGGGAGCAGTGTTGGACGTGGATGGGGAGGCGCCGTTGTTGGATGGGATTGGGGAGGGGCGGTGTTGGATGGGGTTGGGGAGGGGGCGGTGTTGGACGGTGTTAAGAATGGGGGTGGTGTTTGATGGGGTTGGGGATTGGGTGGTGTTGGACGGTATTGGGGGTGGGGTGCTGTTGGACAGGGTTGGGGTGAGGGAGCAGTGTTTGACACGGTTGGGGTGGGGGCGGGTTGGACCGTGTTGGGGAGAGGTCCGCTTTGAACGGGGCTGGGTGAGTGTGCAGTGTTGGAAGGTGTTGGTGGAGGGGGCGGTTTTGAATGGGATGGCGGAGTGGGAGGTGTTGGATGGTTTTGGTGGAGGGGGCAGAGTTGGCTGGTGTTGGGGAGGGGGCGGTTGTGAACGTGGCTGGGGGAGTGGGCGGTGTTGGATGATGTTGGTGGAGGGGGTGGTGTTGCACAGGGGTTGGGGATGGGGCAGTGTTTGATGGTGTTGGGGGAGGGTGCAGTGTTGGACAGGGTTGGGGAAGGGGCAGTTTTGAACGGGGCTTGGGGAGTGGGCGGTGTTGGATGGTGTTGATGGAGTGAATGGAAATGTTTGCAGTTCCGGTGGGGGCGTTTGTGAACGCGGCAGGGGGAATGGGCCGTGTTGGAAGTGGTTTGTTGAGGTGGCAGTGTTGGATGGGTTTGGGGAGGGGCGGTCTTGGACGGTGTTTTGGATGGGGCGGTGGTTGATCGGGTTGGGGGGAAGGGGCAGTGTTAGACGGGTTTGGGAGGGGGCGGTGTGGGACGGGGTTGGGGAGGGGGCGGTGTTGGATGGGGTTGGGGAGGGGGCGGTGTTGGATGGGTTTGAGGGAGGGAGCAGTGTAGGACGGGGTTGGGGAGTGGGCGGTGTTGGATGGGCTTGGGGGAGGGGTTGATGTTGGACGGGGTTGGGGAGCGGGCAGTGTTGGACAAGGTTGGGGGAGGGGGCAGTGTTGGACGGGGTTCGGGAGGGGGCAGTGTTGTATGGGGCTGTAGAGGGGCGGTGATGGACGGTGTTGGGATGGCGGTTTTGGACGAGATTGGTGAGCGGGCGGTATCGGACGAGGTTGGGGAGTGGGCAATGTTGGACCGTGTTGGGGAAGGGGCGGTGTTGGACAGTGTTGGGGGAGGGGGCTGTATTGGACAGCTTTAGGGGAGGGAGCGGTGTTGGACGGAATTGGAGAGACGGCGGTATCGGACGGGGTTGGCGGGGGGGGCGGTGTTAGAACGTGTTGGGGGAGTGGGAGGTGTTGGACAAGGTTGGGAGAGGTGGCGGCTTTGGACGGTTTTGAGGGAGGGGGTGGTGTTTGATGGGATTTCGGGGAGGGGGCAGAGATGGTGGGGATTGGGGAAGGGGGAGGTGTTGCACGGGGTTAGGAGACGGGGCTGTGTTTGACGGGTTTGGGGAGAGGGCAGTGATGGACGGGGTTTGGAAGATTCGGTTTTGAACGGGGCCAGGGGAGTGGGTGGTGTTGCATGGCGTTGAGGGAGGGGGCGGTGTTGGACGGAGTTGGGGCAAAGGGCGGTGTTGGATGGGATTGGTGTAGGGGGCGGGGTTGGACGGGGTTGGGGTGCGGGCGTTGTTGGACCGTGTTGGGTAGGGGGCCGTTTTGAAACAGGCTGGGGGAGTGGGCTGTGATGGATGGTGTTGGCGGAGGGGTAGGTGTTGGACGGGTTTGTGGGTTGGGAAAGGGTGGTGTTGGACGTGGTTTGAGAGGGGGCACGGTCGGACGCTGTTGGGCGAGGCGGCTGTGTTGGACGGGGTTGGGGGGTGTGGGGAATTGTTAGATCGGGTTTCGGAGGGTGCGGTGTTGGACGGGTTTGAGGGAGCGGGCAGAGTTGGACGGTGTTGGGGGAAAGGGCAGCTTTGGATGGGGTTGGGGTGGCAGCGGAGGTCGACGGGGTTGGAGAGGGGGTGTTGTTGGACATGGTTGGGAAGGGATGGTGTTTGAAGGGGCTTATGGGAGGGGGCAATTTTGGACGGGGTTGGGGAGGGGGCAGTGTTGGACGGGGATGGGGAGGGGCAGTGTTGGACTGGGTTGTGGGAGAGTGCTGTGTTGGACGGATTTGAGGAGGGGGTGGTTTTGGACCGGATTTGGGAGGGGCTGGTGTTGGACGTGGTTGGTCAAGCAGCGGTGCTGGACGGTGTTGGTGGCGGGGTCGGTGTTGGACATGGTAGGGCGAGGGTGCAGTGAGACGTCATTGTGGGAGGGGGCGGTGTCAGACGGGATTGGGGAGGCGGCGGTGTTGGGCGGTGTTGGAGAAGGGAGTGATGGGGATGGGCTTTTGGAGGGGGTGATGTGGGATAGGGTTGGGGATGGTTTGGTGTCGGATGGGGTTGGGGAGGCAGCGGTGATGGATGGTGTTGGGGGAGGTGGAGGTGTGGGACGGGTTTTGGGGAGGGAGTGGTGTGTGATGGGGTTGGTGAGGGGGCGGTGTTGGACGGTGATTGGTATGTCACGGTGTTGGACGGGGTTAGGAGAGGGGGTCGTTTTGGATGGGGTTGGGGGGGTCAGTGTTGGATGGGGTTGGGGTAGAGATTGGTCTGGGACGGGGTTGCGGAAGGGTCGATGTTTGAAGGGGTTCGCGGGAGGGGGAAATGTTGTACGGGGTTGGGGAGCGGGCAGTGTTGGACGGGATTGGGGAGGGGGCAGTGTTGGATGGGTTTGGGGAAGGAGCAGTGTTGTATGGGGTTGGAGAGGGGGTGGTTTGGGAGTGGTTTGGGGAGGGGATGGAATTAGACATGGTGGGTGAGGCGGCGGTGTTGGACGGTGTTGGGGAGGGGGCGGTGTTGGACATGGTTGGGGAGGGGCGGTGATGGACGGATTTGGGAGGGCGGTGTTGGACGGGATTGAGGAGGGGGCGGTGTCCGATGGGGTTGGGGAGGGGACAGTGTTGGACGGTTTTGGGAGAGGGGTGGTGTTTGATGGGGTTTGGGGAAGGGGGCGGTGAGGGAGGGATTTGGGGGAGGGGGCAGTGTTCGACGCGGTTTGGGAGGGGTCAGTGTTGGATGGGGTTGGGGAGGGGGCGGTGTTGGACAGGGTTGGGAGGGTTCGGTTTTGAACGGGGCTGGGGGAGTGGACGGTGTTGGATGGGGTTGGTGGAGGGGGCGGTGTTGGAGGGAGTTGGGGGAGTGGGCGGTGTTGGACGGGGTTGGGAGAGGGGGCCGTGTTTGACGGATTTGGGGAGGGGCATTGTTGGACGCGGTTGGGGAGAGTTCCGTTTTGAACGGGGCTGTGGCAGTGGGCGGTGTTGGATTGGGTTGGTGGAGGGGGCGGTGATGGATGGAGTTGTATCAGGAGGCGGTGTTGGATACGGTTGGGGAGGAGGGTGTCGGACGGGGTTGGGGGATGGGGCGGTGTCGGACGGTGTTGCGGTGGGAGCTGTGTTGGACAGGGTTGGGGTGAGGGAGCAGTGTTTGACAGGGTTGGCGTGGGGGCGGTGTTGGACCGTGTTGGGGAGGGGGCGGTTTTGAACGGGGCTGGGGAAGTGGGCGGTTTTGGGCAGGGTTGTGGGAGAGGGCGGTTTTGGACAACTTTGGGGGAGGGAGCGGTGTTGGGTGGTATTGGGGAAGGGGTGCTATCGGACTTGGTTGGGGAGGCGGCAGTGTTGGACAGTTTTGGAGGGAGTTGCATTTTGACCTGGTTGGGGGAGGGGGAAGGTGTTGGACGGGATTGGGGAGGGGGCGGTGTCAGACAAGTTTGGAGAGGGGGCGTTTTTGTACCATGTTGAGAGAAGGGGCGGTGTTGGACAGAGTTGGGGAGGGGGTGGTTTTGGACAGCTTTGGGTGAGGGATCAGTGTTAAACGGGATTGGGGTGGGAGCGGTTTTGGACGGGATTGTGGAGGGGGCGGTGTCAGACGGGTTTGGGGAGGGGGCGGTGTTGGACTGTGTTGAGGGAGGATACGGTGTTGGACAGGGTTGGGGAGGGGGCAGTTTTGGACAGCTTTGGGTGAGGGAGCGGTGTTGGACGGGATTTGGGAGAGGGCGGTATCAGACGGGGTTGGATGGCGGAGGTGTTGGACGGTTTTGGGGGAGGAGTGGTGTTTGATGGCGTTGGGTAAGGGGGCAGTGATGGAGGGGGTTGGGGAGGGGCATTGTTAGACGGGGATTGGGAGGGGGCAGTGATGGACCGGTTTGGGGGAGGGAGTGGTGTTGGATGGAGCTGGGGAGGGGGCAGTGTTGGACGGGGTTGGGGGAGGTTTCGGATTTGAACGGGGCCGGGGGAGTGGGCGGTGTTGGATGGGGTTGGTGGAGGGGGGTGTTGGACGGAGTTAGGGGAGAGGGCTGTGTTGGACGGCGTTAGGGTGGTGGCCGTGTTGGACGGAGTTGGGGCAGTGGGCAGTGTTGGATGGGGTTGGAGGACAGAGCGGTGTTGGACGGTGTTGGGGTGGTGGCCGTGTTGGACAGGGTTGGGGTGAGGGAGCAGTGTTTGACAGGGTTGGGGTAGGGGCGGTGTTAGACCGTGTTGGGGAGGGGGCTGTTTTGAACGGGACTGGAGGAGTGGGAAATGTTAGATGGTCTTGGGGGAGGGGTCGGTGTTGGACAGGGTTGGTGGAGCGGGCGGTTTTAGACAGGTTGTGGGAGAAGGCAGTTTTGGACAGCTTTGAGGGAGGGAGCGGTGTTGGACGGGATTGGGGAGGGGGCGGTGTTGGACAGGGTTCGGGAGGGTGCGGTTTTCTAACGTGTTGAGAGAGGGGGCGGTGTTGGGCAGGGTTTGGGGAGGGGGCAGTGTTGGACTGTGTTGGGGGAGGGTGCGGTTTTGGAAGGGGTTCGGGGAGCAGGCTGTTTTGGACAGATTTGGGTGAGGGAGCCGTGTTGGACGGGATTGGGGAGGGGGTGGTGTTTGATGGGGTTGGGCGAAGGGGACAGTGATGGAGGGGGTTGGGGGGTGTGGCACTGTTAGACGGGGTTTGGGAGGGGGCAGTGTTGGACCGGGTTGGGGAGGGGGTGGTATTGGATGGGGCTGGGGGGGGACAGTGTTGGACCGGGTTGGGGAAGGGTTTGCTTTTGAACGGGGCTGGTAGATTGGGCGGTGTTGGATGGGGTTGGTGGTTGGGGCGGTGTTGGACGGTTTTGGGGGAGGGGGTGGTGTTGGATGGGGCTGGGGAGGGGGAGGATTTGGACGGGGTTGGGGGAGTAGGCCGTGTTTGACGGGTTTGCAGAGAGGGCAGTGTTGGACGGGGTTGTCGAGAGTACGGTTTTGAACGGGGCTGGGGGAGTGAGCGGTGTTGGATAGGGTTGGTGGAGGGGGCTGTGTTGGACGGTTTTGGGGGAGGGGGTGGTGTTGGATGGGGCTGGGGAGGGGCAGTGATGGAGGAGGTTGGGGGGAGGGACAGTGTTGGACCTGGTTGGGGAGGGGGTGGTGTTGGATGGGGCTGGGGAGGGGGCAGTGTTGGACCGGGTTGGGGGAGGGTGTGGTGTTGGATGGGGCTGGGGGGGACAGTGTTGGACGGTGTTAGGGGAGGGGGAGGTTTTGGACGGGGTTGGGGGAGTAGGCCGTGTTTGACGGGTTTGGGAAGGGGGTAGTGTTGGATGGGGTTGGCGAGGGTACGGTTTTGAAAGGGGCTGGGGTAGTGGGCGGTGTTGGATGGGGTTGGTGGAGGGGGCTGTGTTGGACGGAGTTGAGGCACGGGCGGTGTTGGACGGGGTTGGGGAGGCGGCGGTGTTGGACCGGGTTGGGGAGGCGGCGGTGTTGGACCGGGTTGGGGGTGGGGGGTGTTGGATGCGGCTGGGGAGGGGTCAATGTTGGACTGGGTTGGGGGAGGGGGTGGTGTTAGATGGTTTTGGGGTTGGGGCGGCATTTGTTGAGGTTGGGGGAGGGGGAAGTGTTTGACCGGTTTGGGGGGATGGGGCAGTGTTAGACGTTGTTGTGAATGGGGGCAGTGTTGGACGGGGTTGGAGAAGCGGTTGGTGTTGGATGGGGTTGGGGAGGGGGCGGTTTTGGACGGAGTTGGGGAGGGGGCCATGTTGGACGGGGTTGGGGATGGGGTGATTTTCAACGGTGCTGATGGAGAGGGCGGTGTTGGATGTTTTCGGTGGAGGGAGCGGTGTTGGACGGAGTTGGTGGAGGGGGCAGTGTTGGACGGTGATGGGGAGGCGGTGGTTGTGAACGGGGCTGGGGAAGTGTGCGGTGTTGGATGCTGTTGGTGGAGGGGGCGGTGTTGGACGGGGTTGGGGAGGCGGTGGTTTTGAACAGGGCTGGGGGATTGGGCGGTGTTAGACGGTGTTGGTGTAGGGGGTGGAGTTGGACGGTGTTGGGGAGGGGGCGGTTGTGAACGTGGCTGGGGAAGTGTGCGGTGTTGGACGGGGTTGAGGAGGGGGCGGTTTGGACGGTTTTGGGGATGGGGCCGTATTTGATGAGGTTGGGGGGAGGGGGCAGTGTTGGACCGGGTTGGGGGGAGAGGGCAGTGTTAGACGGGATTTGGGAAGGGTCAGTGTTGGATGGGGTTGGGGAGGGTGTGGTCTTCATCGTGAATGGGGGAGTGGGCTGTGTTGGATGGTGTTGGTGGAGGGGACGGTTTTGGACGGAGGAGAGGGTGGGGGCGGTGTTAGACAGGGTTGGGGGAGGGAGCGGTGTTGGTTGGTGTTGGGAATGGGGGCGGTGTTTGACGGGGTTGGGCGAGGGGACAGTGTTGTTCGGGGTTGGGTGACGGGTCAGTGTTTGACAGGGTTTTGGAGGGGGCGGTTTTGGACGGGGTTGGGGAGGTGGCGGTGTTGGTCGGGGTTCGGGGAGTGGGCGATATTTGACGAGGGTGGGGATGGGGCGGAGTTGGACAGGGATTGGGAGGGGGCGGTTGTGAACGGGGCTGGGAGAGTGGGCGGTGTTGGACAGTGTTGGTGGAGGGGGCGGAGTTGGACGGTGTTGGGGAGGGTGCGGTGTTGGATGGTTTTGGGAATGGGGGTGGTGTTTGATGGGGTTGGGGGAGGGGGCAGTGTTGTACCGGCATGGGGGGAGTGGGGCAGTGTTAGACGGGGTTTGGGAGGGGGCAGTGTTGGACAGGGTTGGGGTTGGGGGTTGTTTTAGATGGGGTTGGGGACGGGACGGTGTTGGACGGGCTTGGCGATGGGGCGGTGTTGGACGGGGTTGAACGAGGGGGCGGTGATGGACGGGTTTGGGAGGGGGTGTTGTTTGAAGGGCTTCATGGGAGGGGGCAATGTTGGACGGGGTTGGGTGGGGGCAGTGTTGGATGGGGATGGGGAGAGGCAGTTTTGGACGGGGTTGGGGAGGGGGCAGTGTTGGACAGGGCTGTGGGAGGGTGCAGTGTTAGACGGGTTTTTGGGAGGGGGTGGTTTTGGACGGGTTTGGAGGGTTGGTGTTGGAATGTGTCGGTGAAGCAGCGATGTTGGACGGTGTTAGTGGAGAGGTTGGTGTTGGACATGGTTCGGGGAGGGGGCGTTGTGGGACAGCATTGTGAGAGGGGACGGTGTCTGATGGGATTGGGGGGAGGTGTCGGACGAGGTTTTTGAGGTGGCGGTGTTGGGCAGAGTTGGAAGAGGGTAGAACTGGGTTGGGGAGGGGGTATTGTGATACATGATTGGGGAGGGGGCAGTGTCGGACGGGGTTAGGGAGGCGGCGGTGTTGGATGGTGTTGGGGAGGGGGAGGTGTGGGAGGGGTTTGGAGGAAGGAGTGGTGTGGTATGGGGTTGTGGAGTGGGCGGTGTTGGACGGTGTTCGGGTGGGGGTGGTGTTGGACAGGGTTGGGGTGAGGGAGCAGTGTTTGACAGGGTTGGGTTGGGACCGGTGTTAGACCGTTTTGGGGAGGGGGCGATTTTGAACTGGGCTGCGGGAGTGGGCGGTGATGGATGGTATTGGTGGAGTGGGCGGAGTTCGATGGTGTTGGGTAGGGAGCGGTTGTGAACCGGGCTTGGGGAGTGGGCGGTGTTGGATGGTGTTGGTGGAGGGGGCGGTGTTGAGTGGGGTTGGGGGAGGGGGCGCTGTTGGGCGGGGTTGGGGAGGGGGCGGTGTTGGATGGGTTGGGGAAGGGGCGATGTTGAACGGTGTTGTGGATGGGGGCGGTGTTTGATAGGGATAGGGGAGGGGGCAGATGTGGACCGGTTGGGGCGAGGGGGCAGTCTTAGATGGGATTTGGGAGGGGTCAGTGTTGGACGGGGTGTGGGAGGGGCCGATGTTGGACGGTGTTGTGGATGGGGGCAGTGTTTGATGGGGTTGGTGGAGGGGGCGGTATTGGACGTAGTTGAGGGAGGGGGCGGTGTTGGAGAGGGTTGGGGGAGGGGGTTGTGTTGGACGGGGTTGGGGGAGGGGTCAGTGTTAGACCGGGTTTTGGAGGGGGCGGTTTTGGATGGGGAGGGGGGAGGTAGCAGTGTTGGTCGGGGTTGTGGGAGTGAGCGGTGTTGGAAGGGGTTGGGAGGGGGCGGAGTTGGACAGGGATGGGGAGGGGGCCAGTGTGAATGGGGCTGGGAGAGTGTGCGGTGTTGGATGGTGTTGGTGATGGGGCGGTGTTGGACGGGTTGGGGAATGGGCGGTGTTGGCTGGGGTTGGGGAGGGTGTGGTGTTGGACGGTTTTGGAGATGGGGGCGGTGTTTGGTGGGGTTGGGGGAGGGGGAAGTGTTGGACCGGGTTTGGGGGAGGGGCAGTGTTAAACTGTGTTTGGGAGGGGGCAGTGATGGACGGGGTTGGGGGAGGGGGTAGTTTTGGATGGAGTTGGGGTGGGGACGGTGTTGGACGGGTATGGGGGATGGGGCAGTGTTGGACGGGGTTGGGGTGGGGGCAGTGTTGGACGGGGTTGGGATGGGGGCAGTGTTGGACGGAGATGGGGGAGGGTCAGTTGTGGACAGAATTGGGGAGGGGGCAGTGTTGGACGGGGCTGTGGGAGGGTGCGGTGTTGGACGGGTTTGGGGAGGGTGTGGTTTTGGACGGGGTTGGGGACTGGGTGGTGTTGGATGGAGTTGGTGAAGCGGCAATGTTGGACGGTGTTAGTGGAGGGGTTGGTGTTGGACATGGTTCGTGGAGGGGGCGGTGTGGGACGGCATTGTGGGAGGGGGCGGTGTCGGACCGGATTGGGGGGAGGTGTCGGACGGGGTTTTTGAGGCGGCGGTGTTGGGGAAGGGTGTGGTGTGGGACTGGGTTGGGACAGGGGTTGTTGTGATACACGGTTGGCGAGGGGGCGTTTTTGGACGGGGTTAGGGAGGCGGCGGTGTTGGATGGTGTTGGGGAGGGGGAGTTTTGGGATGGGTTTGGGGGAAGGAGTGGTGTGGTATGGGGTTGGTGGAGTGGGCGGGAGTGCTTGGCTCGCACAAGTCATCAGTATTATTGCCAGAATTTTGTCAGCCTCCATAGCATTTGCAGTAACCAGTGCCCCTCACCCAACAGTGTCTTGACATCACGTGGAACGAAGTGAATTCCCTGCTGACAGGTATCTGTGATATTGGTGATCTATGGAAGATGCCGAGATGGATCAGACAATTGGCACTTCTGGCTGAAGATTGCTGTGAATGCTTCAGCCTTAACCTTTGTGCTGATGTTTTGTGCTCTCCAAAGCAGAGCAAGGGAATATCTGTGGAGCTTATTCCTTCAATGAGTTGTTTATTTATCAACTTTAATTCACGACTTGTTGTGGCAGCACTGTGGGCTCAGACTCTAGTTTCCTGAACTAATGGTCTAGCCACAATATCTCCAGACGATAACTCCAACCCCCACTCCATGATGTGGATATTCACAACAGAAGATTGCTTATCCTTTGTATTGTGCAGATTCCAACAATGCATCGTATATTCGCTTAAATTGTTTGTCTCGAAAATACTTTACTTCACAGACTTTAGGATATAATGCTCTGTTTTCAATTCTTCTCTCCAACAGGCAAGGTCATCGATGTCACACTGGCTTTCCTCCTCACTAATTGCAAAACCAAACGTTTTTCACCTCATCTTTGAACTTACTGATCACAATTGCTATATTCTTCACTAGATCGTTCATAAACGCTGCAAACAGCAAAGGATCCAGCACCAAGTCATATAGGGAGGCACTGGACACAAGATGTCTTCACAATGACTACCTTCAACCATTACCTTCTGCCAACAAATAAACCTTCGATACATTTGCTTTACTGCACGAGATCCCATGAACCCTTACCATATTTAAGATGCAAGATCTGGTCAAAGACCTGATTGAAGTCAAGACGCATTACATCCACTTTTTACACCTGATGTCACATCTCATTTCCTCTCCGGAAAACAGAATCAACCACTTCCGATATGATATCACTTCCACCAAAGCCATGCTGATTTTTCTTGCTTAAACCTTACAATTCCAACTTTTAATGAATGCTGTCTCTTAGATTTACTTATTAACATCCCCCAAGCTTTCTACTTTTTAACATAGGTTTATGAGTGAAACGACACATTGTCATTTAGCTCCTTTCACCCGATGATAACTCTTCTTATCTCTGACAGATAATTTACTCTAGCTGAACTAATCTTGTGTCTCTTCTGTTTCATTCTGGAAAATGGGAATGGAATTGAGTACAATGTTGTGACCTACAGCCATTTGTCCGTTTATTCTTGACACTCTCAGTGTATATTCACCCTCAGAGGTAGGAAGACTGTTTGTGCTGATAATAGGGAAAGTAGTGCCTGGTGTATCATTCTCAGCTGGCACACAACTTCCTGTTTCTATGTGCCAGCAGCAAGCCACACATCTCACTTCTGATCAGAAAATAAACCCAGGGGATGCAATCTGTCAGAAACATCTACCAATGTGACCTATATCAGGACACAGAGTGTGAAGCGATCATATTGAAGTGACATTTGCAAACCGACCTTTTGATCTCTGTTTCATGGTCTGATTCCAGGACACCATTGGACGAGTCTCTCGACCATCTAACAAGCTCATTCGATTCACTAACGTCTGGAGCACATCGACATGCACTTTTCATGTCTTTGATCATGTACTACTTGTTACTCTCTTTTCAGATTTAATGTTCCCAGTTTTTGATTCTGTCTTCTGTATCCATCACCTTCCCAGCGGAATACATTCTGTTTGATCTATTTCCTAAATTTTGATCAACTAAACAAATAATACAGTTTTGTACAGACAGATATGTTGGTGTGTCAGATTAACAGAATCAATATATGGAGAGATCACCTTGGCTGTATCTAACTCTGACCGACATTGAATTCAAATAAAGCACAGCATTGTATGGTTTCAAACTTTGCAATTCCTCTCTCTTTGAAAGAGCTTGTTCTAACAGTTAAGTATTTTCTTGATTTTTTTCAGAAACTATGACTAAAATCCCTATTTATAACAAAGTTTCAAATAGTATTAAAAGTTGCAGCACTAGCATTTCCTACAGTGAGCTTTGTGGTGTTTAAATGTTTTGGTCAAAATTTGCTTCAAGCAGAAGACTTAAACATTGGTTTCTCCGAGTTCCCAGCCATTGCACTTGCAGTTCCTTAACAACTGCAAGCTATTGAAAAGCCCCAGAATGAACAGAATGTCCAGGCCCTGTACACATCCAAACACCATGATGGAGGCCTCGAATCCCTCCATTTCTTCCTGTCACGCCAAGCCAAGCAGTATATGCTCAACCTCAACTACATTTCCTTTCAGTCCTCCCACTTCCTCCAAACCAAAGGGGTAGCCATGGACACCTGTATGGACCCCAGCTATGCCTGCCTCTTCGTCAGATATGTGGAACCGTCAATCTTTCACAGCTACACTAGTATCATTGCCCACCTTTAACACCGCTACATTGATGACTGTATCAACGCCACCTCATGCTACCACTCGGAGGTTGAACCGTTCATCAACTTTAATAAGACCTTCCACCCTGACCTAAACGTCAGAGGGACCATCTCGGACACCTCCCTCCCTTTCCTAGACCTCTCCACCTCTATCTCCAGTGACCGACTAAACATTTACTACAAGCCACTGATTCCCACAGCTACCTGGACTACACTTCTCCCACCCGACCTCCTGTAAAAATGCCATCCCTTATTGTGAATTCCTCTACCTCCAGCACACCTACTCCCAGGAGGACCAGTTCCACCATAAAACATCCCAGATAACATCCTTTTTCAAAGACTGCAATTTTCCCTCCCACGTGATCGACGATGCCCTTGAACCTCATTCCTCTAATCGCAACAGGGAGACCTCCTGGTCCTTAACTTCCAACGCACCAACCTTGCATACA
The DNA here is from genome assembly GCF_047496795.1 of Chiloscyllium punctatum. Lineage (NCBI taxonomy): Eukaryota > Metazoa > Chordata > Chondrichthyes > Orectolobiformes > Hemiscylliidae > Chiloscyllium > Chiloscyllium punctatum. The sequence goes on along the minus strand of NC_092766.1, from coordinate 53,357,441 downwards.
TAATATCATCCTCCACTGCTTCCTCCACCTGTAAACAGACCCCATCACTAGGGTATATTTCCCTCCCTACCCCTATCTGCATTCTGGAGACACCATTCCCTCCGCGACTCCCTCGTCAAGTCCATGCCCCTCCACCAGCCCACTCCCCACCCTGTCACCTTCCCTTACGACCACAGGAAGTGCAAAACCTGCGCCCACAACTCCCCCCTCACCTCCGACAAGGCCCCAAATGATCCTTCCACATCCCAGAGAAATTTATCTATACTTCCACAAATGTCATCCACTGTGTCTGTTCCACCTGATATGGTCTCCTCTACATCAGGAAGACAGTACACTAACTTGCGGATCATTTCAGAGAACATCTCTGGGACACCCATGCCAACCAACCCCACGGCCCCGTGGCTGAACACTTTAACTCCCTCTCCCACTCCACCAAGAACAGGCCGGTCATATTCTGTTCATTTCCAATGAATAAATACAAAATAACTGAGCCTGAATTTGGGATGATATTAACAGGATTTATTTTGATCTAAGCATGAACAGATTATTTTGGCATAACAGGTGGAGAGATTCACTTCCTGAAAAAGCAGCTCAAGTGATATAAGCTGCACCAAACCGAGTTTGGTCAATACTGAGGCAAACATATAGCATACAGTCTTGAGTGAAATAAATAAAGAAACTATCTTAACACCGGAACAAGATAGAGTGTATTAAATATGAACAAAGACACAAGTATTTCAGGATGTCATAGAAAAGTAATTTATAGTATATTGAAATGCAAACAGAGATGTGAATTTGTGTCTCTACATTCTTCCTAGCTAAATTAATCATTTCAGAAATGCCTTTGTTAAATTTCATGAATCATTCGTTGATCCATTCCACGAACCTTGCGAGGTCCTTGTTAAATTCTCAACCATCGCCTTCCAGGTTCACAGTGGTTGGGAGTTTCATGTTGCAGCAAATTGTGAAGTTGTGCACTATATGCCAATGTCTTAGTTAAAAATTTAAAACAATTACAGCTCCAAACATTTACAAAATATCACTATGGATCTTCCTGGAATCCAAAAAAAATGTCCCTTTGATCAATGATTTCTAAAATTTACTCACATATCTGTTGTGAAAGACGTTTTCAAATAACTTGAAGTGCAAATAGTTCCCATCAATCGGAATACAGTAACATTTCATGTATTACGCCACACAAAAAGAAATTAAGCAATATTCACGAGTTGCTCTAAGCAAGTCGATGATGGACTGTTTTATCAAACAAAATCATTTCCAATGTTGTGAGGGCTCGTCTATCTTCTGTGCAATGGTCTGAATTTTGTGTCTGACTGCAGATGAAACTGGCTGATCTGGGTAAAAGTACGGTTTATGCCATTTACATTGTTAATGTATATTGCTGACTTTAGTTGAATAAAGTGATGTTGTCCCAGGCATCGTCTGGCACCATTAATTAAACCATTAATTTCCACATCACTAGCCAGGCTATAAGGTGGAGTGTTTTGATCTCATTGAAAAAAATGCTTGGGATATTTCCGGTATGAATCATGTGAATTATAGCCTCTGAACGAGACAAAGTAGGAAAGATGAATTTCGAGTAGTAGAAAGTGTTTACGACAGAGAGAGATCACTTCGCCCATCGCACCTGTATCACGTGAAGACAGAACCTTCCAGCCAACACCCACCTTTTCGCATGTTGTCCATAACCCTGCAGGTGATAGCACTGTAAACATTGTAACATTGTGTAGGGTCTAATCCATTATCAACATAGATATGATCTCCAATGCTGTAAGTCCTGGCTTATGGGGAAAAAGTAGGGGTAGAACTGTATCAATATTCAAACCGTTCATACAGCCCTGAGGAGCTAATAGGCCCATTTCTAAAGTTGATTCTCAGGACATTTTGAGTATTCTTGTTTTAATATCATTGTAAACTGACATGAAAAAAATGCAGACATGTTCCCAAGAAATGCTGACAGCAACATACCTTTATTCAGCCAAGATCAGCAACATGAATTAAGAAAGTTTAAAAAAAACCTTTCTTTTAACTGATTATTGACAACACAGATTTCACAAAGTGGGAAGTACAGAAGTGAAGGGTGGGGGGTTGGGGGTGAGCGATGTTCACTATTCCCTGATGTCTGGTTGTGCTTGTGAGCAACAGATGAACCTGCGAACCAGATTCACAGGGTGGTACTGCAGGTATTTCAGCAGATACTGTGTACACGGCATTTTCCCATGAATCAGCAATGATATGAAAATTTAATTTTTATGGTGTTTGAAGCCATAATTGAACAATATGGTGGGACAAGTTCCTTTCATTTCTTTGAACTAGTATCAAGGGACACTATCTGTGGACCTGGGATGGCAGGCGGATCTTAAACAGCAGAATGTGAGGGAACAGAGTCACCGTTGGAAATCCAGATAGACTGGAACTTTTTTCACTGGAGGGTGAGAGTTCGGGGGGTGACCTTATATAAGTTTATAAAGCCATGAGTGGAAAGCTGAATGGCTCTAATTGACATGATTCATACTGGAAATGTACGAAGGTTTCGTTTAAAAAATATCACATATCAATAAACTCCACCTGACTCGACGGCTAGTGATGTGGAAATTAATGGTCTAATTAATGGTGCCAGACGATGCCTGGGACAACATCACTTTATTCAACTAAAGTAAGCAATATTCATTAACAATGTGAAAGGCACAAACTATACTTTTACCCAGATCAGCCAGTTTCATCTGCAGTCAGACACAATTTAAAATTCAGACCATTGCACAGAAGATAGACGAGCCCTCAGAACATTGGAAATGATTTTGTTTGATAAAAGAATCCATCGTAGACTTCCTAAGAGCAATTAATGTTCACAAACTTGTTTTTTTTGTGTGTGTGGGGTAGCGCACGAAATGTTACTTTAATTCGGTTGATGTGAACCATTTGCACTTAAGAAGTTGTTTGAAAACGTCTATCACCGTAGATACACGAGTAAATGTTACAAATCATTGATCAAAGGGGACAATCTTTTTTGAACTCGAGGAAGATCCATAGTGATATTTTGTAAATGTTTGGAGCTGGGATTGTTTTCAATTTTTGACTAAGACATTGGCGTATTTTCCCTATGGTGGGGGATTTCAACAATAGGGAACATGTTTTTACAATGAGAGGAGAATTTTTTTTTAAATATCAGAGACAACATTTTACACAGAGAATGGTTTGTGTGTGAGATGATATGGTGGTGGATACTTAAAACCTTTAGAAGACATTTGGATTAGTAAATGAATATCAAATGTTTGGAAGGATATGGGCCAAGTACACACAGGTGGGATTACTTTAGTTTGGTATTAGGACTGGCATGGACTGGTTGGACCGAAGCGTCTGTAACCATGCTGTATCATGGCTCTATGATTATTTATCAATTTTTCTCAATATTAAACAGTGCTGTAGTGATCCTCGAATGAACTGTTGATGTTTAGGTTGTGTCTGAGACTCTGCGAATATTTCCTTCAATGAGAGGAGTGACTAGTTCTCCAAGTTACACAACTGAAAAATAAACTTTTCTCCAGCAATGTTGCTGAGTCGATTTGTTTCTGTAGAGGCGGTAGTTATGGTTTGCAGTTGGTTTTCCACCAACTGGTCAACCGTGAGACAAAATATCTTTGATCCACTGCAGAAAGTCCAGCTGCTTCCAGTAAATGAAACTGGGAACTCAAGGACCTTTTCTGCAGTCAGTTTAATTGCTGCCAACTATTGTATCTGGCCGATTAAAGGGACAATGAATCAACTAAAGTAAAATCCTACAAAACAAATTATATTTTCCCATTTACTCACAATGGACACATTTCACTTGACATTTCTTCTTTAAAAATGAAAGTCACTAAATACAGCATTCACTGTGTGACTGTCAGAAAACAGGACATTGAATGCAATGACGTTCTGATCAGTTCAGCCTGTTTACTGAGTATCTTTAAAGCTCCTGAATATGAAGTTAATGGATCCAAAATCCAATATTGCAGTAACATTTGTTATCATCTCAAAGTAAATTAACAAACTTGAATTGATTCAAACTCACATCACTTGTTGCACCATTCTCTGATTCATGCATCTCAATAAAACTGAGTGGTTAACACTGGTGTCGTGTAACAGCGAATTTTTGCTGATTTTTATGAGTTAACTGCCCCTGTCAGAGCTATCAGTCAGCAGAGACATGTACTGTTTATAACCTACATTCGTGGTAATGATTATTGTAATACTCTCTAATTTAACTAAATATTCCTGATGTACGACAGACTGTTACATGCAATGGTTTAGACGTTGAGGATTTCTTAAAAAAAAACGTATGGACTGTCGTGTTCTAGTTCATTAGATGCTCTTTCAAAAGTTTCCTGAGGTGTTATGTATCACTGCCAACTCACTTTTTGTTTCTCAGGCACACAGCTTTCCTTTACTATGCATTTTAGGGTCGGAGTAATTTGAGAAAAAAAAGCAGGGAGAGACATTCTGCAATGTAAGGAGGTGCTTCTAATCTCCGGGTCCAAACTGTTTAGTGACACACACTCACATTCTGAACACAAGGACTTTAGACATGCTCCATATTAGGTTGCCTAAATTGAATTTAGAAACGCAGATTAGAAATGGTATGTTATTTTGTAAATTGAGAGAGACTTTGAGTGACAGCAAAAATAAAGTCACTAATTTTGTTGGTTAATAATATTATTGAAGTTCTTTTTAGCTTTATCTGCTTGTGGTGGAATGTAGAATTAAAGGGAGTTAACTTCGAATTGAATATTCTAAATATAATCACTTTGGACATGCTCTGTGTTCAGTTGTCTAAATTGAATTTTGAAATATTTAGTATGAATTACATGTTATTTTGTAGTGGGACAGAGACTGGCAGTGTCCTGGGAAAACAAGCTCAATTGTTTTACTAGCTAAAAATATGTTTGAACTTTGATTTTAGTTTTATCTGATTGTGAATGAATGTTGAAATAAAGGGAGCTAACATCCGAATGAATTTGTTATTTTTTTTAAAAAACTTGCAACTATCATGTGAAACAGCTACTCAATTTTACTTCCACCATTAAAATAGAAACACTCCCAAAGAAGCTATTCAGCAAAACCAATATCCCAAGATGTGTATATGTCCATGTTTAAGCGTAACCTCGTAAATACATGCTCCCATGTGTTCGGGCTGTGCAAGCTGATACCAGGATCCAGTCTGAGCCTCCAGCAGGAAACCAACGGGCGGAAGCTGTAAACCTGCCTTTTCCGATGGCCATATAATCCTGGGCACTAGACCGTAATTCAACACTCCTGGGTCGGCTCTGTTTAGAAAGATCTTGACAGAACCGCTTCCCACAAGTTATCAGAATGATTGTGTCGACAATTCTTCTCAGTTTATTACTGACTTTCTTATCATGTGAGTGTTTTTTCTTCAAGTCTGTCTTTGTCAATGTCTCAATTGTTAGTCTAACGCAGGAATGTAAAAGACTCAGCCATTATTTAATCTGCATTAATGCTCATGGTTTATTTGTTTTATTTTTTAAAGGTGTCCAGTCGGAGATGGTTTGACTCAGCCAGAGGCAGAGACTGGCCGTCCCGCAGGCAGCCTGAAACTGACCTTTAAAACCAGCGGCTTCGATCTGAGTAGCAACTACATGTACTGGGTCCAACAGGTTCACGGACAGGATCTGGAGTGGCTGCTTAACTACTATAGTTCATCCAACAGTAACTATGCACCAGCGATTAGGAATCGATTTATTGGGTTCAAAGACACTTCAAACAACATTTTCACGTTGGACATGGGGAACCTGAAGATCGAAGACACCGCCATCTATTACTGTGCAAGAGATCACAGCGAGAGGAACCAGGTCTGGACCCGTTCAAAAACAGCTCGAGGGAACATTTTATCAATTCCATCATAAACTGACGGTCAGTACGAGTTTTAAATGCAATTATACCAACGGCGATCTGAAGCAGACCTCAGGCTGCCTCTTACAAAACTATCAAAGAGGAAATGTACCATTTAAACTAGCAAACTGGTGACACAATGGGACAATGTTTTAGGCATGTCATATGTACTGCTAACACTTCCATCAATTATATGCTCGGACAAAATGTTAATTTTAATATATCTGACAGCTCAGAAAAACACTTCTAATTGTTATGTCAACTATGGCATTCATTCTAAACATGATCAGTACTGAATGGCTCTTTCAAATGAAAATTGAGACCTAGAGTAAAGAACAGAGAATGAGTGTACTGGTCTCCATCATTGTGATACTGTAGTGGGTCACAGTGTTGTACACAGTGACATTCTCATACAATAACCACTGACAAGTGTTTATCTCAAATTGGTGATTTCTACCATGGCAGGAGCGAGAAATAATGTGAGATGCAATTTAAACGCAGTCCAGTAGTGCTAATTTGTACAAATATATATTTTTTTTCCTACCTTCTTCGTGTTGATTGTCAAGTTAAATGCAGACTAAACCTGGAAAAGTGTTCCAAGCTTTCAAAATACAATGAATAGTAAAAACTGAAATAATGCACCAAATCATTTTTAGAGGAGTCAGAATCACTGCTTTGTAGGAAGTGAAGAAATTATCTGCATTTTACAGTTTACAGTCTGTCATAGTATTTGACACAACGTGTCTCATAGTGATATAGCTGGAGTGACACTGCAATTATGATCAATACAAAACCCTATTCAGCCTCCATTGTTTGAAACTAGTCAGTGATTACTTCTACAAACCGCCTTAACTTGCAGTGTAGTATTAGTTCTGTGGGGTTTAATGCCAGTATCACTATTTAATTTGTAAAAGTGTTGGGTAATTATTGATACACCAGTTGGGGATTTTGAGAATCAGCTCATGTGTTACTCTGTGAAGGATAAAACAGTATTAAAGTTTATCAAGAATGATCAGAATTCACTAGCACAATTATGTGATGACGATTTATCGTGATGTTTTGTTGCCTGTGGTTCTGAAAATTTAAAATGATGATAGATTTTTGATTTGTTTTATGCAGAGCTGGTTATTGTGTGACCCAGTCCGGAGAATGTAACACTGTGACTATCTTGATTACTGGGGCCAAGGGACCATGGTGACAGTGACTTCAGGTAAGAACTTTGAACTTTCTTCGTGACTTTAAAAAAAAACTTTCTATTCATGTGACTAATTTCTGAATTAAATGAAACTCAGATTCTGTGCTGAGTTTGGTTTGGTTCGGATTGATTTTTCTGCACACTGATTATAGACTTCAGTTAAGGCTCAGCAAATAGTTAAAATTGTGATGATGGAGTCAGTTGCTCAGTGTATCTCTTTTATTTTGATCAGATGGGCATTCTGTGTGGCTGGGTTACTTGAAACACCTAATGCCTCTTAATCAGTCAGCTATAAATAATGTTTAATGTCAGTGACACCCTGACTGTGAGTTTTATGATCAACAACAAACGCAAGAATTCAAAGATGTTCGAGATATTACCAAACATGATTAATATATGCTAAAATATCATTATTCATTTCTTGAATATATGTTCTTACCATGATTATATTTTCTCATTTATTTTGTTAATTAGTTGGTGACAAGCAGCTTAGAAACTGTCATAGAATTTTCTTGCGGTGCGAAATTTCATTCTGTTGATAAGATTCTGAGTTTGTTTTACTTGATTCTGTTGAATTGAGTTGATTGGATTTTGATGAGAAAGTGAGGACTGCAGCTGCTGGAGATCAGAGCTGAAAATGTGTTGCTGGAAAAGCGCAGCAGGTTTTTGGATTTTGGCTTTGTTTTAGTTGATTCGGTTGAACTGTGTTGATTAGATTCCGACTTTGTATTTACTTGGTTTTGTTGAATTGTGTTGATTGGTTTTTCAAATAGTTTTATTTGATTCTGTTGAATTGAAGTGGTTGGATTCTGATTATGTTTCATTCAAATCTGTTGTTTTGAGTTGATTGGATTCTGATTTTATTTTCCTTGATTCTGTTGAATTGAGTTGATTGAATTCTTATTCAGTTTGTGAAATTGATCTGCGTTTTCATGCTTTCTGTAATTGGTGTTTTCTGTCTGGTGAGGAGATTGACTCTCTGGATTACTGTTCATTACCAATATTTGTGAAGTTATTTTGTTTTTCATGAATCATTTCTGCATTTGTTAAACTTATATGACACATTGTTCTCTGCTTGATTGAAAACATTACATCCATTTGTAACGGTCTGAAAACCAACTTAAGGCAGAAACCCAGAAGTATGAGAAATGAAAAGAAAATAAGTTTTTAATGCATTGACTTTTTTTAAAAAAAGAACTCAGTTCTAATTTTAAACTAACTGAATTTTGTTTTGAGTAGCCTTATACAAAATAAAATTTAGGACTAAAATCTGAAACTGCAGAATTGATCAGATTATGTAATTGAAACTAACTTAAAATTATAATGTGGTAATATTTGTCCAATCAGTAATTTTGTTTTGACCATGAAGTGATTAATCAATATATGCCTTCAACTTTCTACTGTGTGCTGCACAGGATTGTCATGATCAAGAAGGGTGTGCAGGTTGGAAATAAGTTAAACTGTTGCCAGAAACGTTACAGCTTTAAGTGTTAAGTCCCCTCACAAACAAGGTTGCTGTTATGACTTGTTATTTCTATTCAATTTAATCATTAGCTTGCTTCATTCTGAGCAGCTTTGTTAGACTTCAATTTGTTTTTTTTGTGAGGTTACATCATGTTCTTGGTTCTGTTGAAAATGTTTGCAGAGCTAGTTCTGCTGCAAACACACCGTGTCGTGATCTGGTGATCGTTGATCTGTTGCGGAGGGACTGTTCTTGGGTAACATTAAATGTGTTACATTTAGGAAACCGTTTCTGGTTTCTACATTGTTTTTGCAATGTTAACACGGTTAGTGACAGTGAACCGCTCCAGGTTCCTCATTCAATGCAATCAGCATGCGAATTGAAATTTCATAAAGCCTATTATTAAGTGAAAGGCAAATTGCAAAGATTTTAGAAATGAAGGAAAACAGATACTTTGGGGCGCCATTTTTACTTAAAATAAATAATTAAGGATTAATCTAATCCATGCTTTACAATCCAAATTCAGAACTCCACTATCTAGGTCAATCACAAGGTCTGTCTTTAAACAGTTTACAAGTCATAGAGAAATATAAATAGAATTTCAAAAGTCTAATGTTCTAATAGTTCTTGCTCTTGAGCAAAGGTGCCATGACTGTGTTATAATTGATCAAGAAATACCTTTAAATTCCGCTGTGCACTACATACATATTTTTCTGGCTGGAAAAGATCATTGGCAAAGACCATTTGGAAATTCTGCTCAATTCTATGAAGAACAGATCCGTTTCACTGCTTTGATCTGTTTCACACGTAACTTGAGTTAATTCATTGTTATGTCCCCGATTAAACTTGATTTGCAGGATTAAAATGAAACATTAACTGAATTATTTAATCTGCACAGTGCTTTAGGTGTTCCCAATCTGTGCATTTTAAATAAATAGTTACATTTTACAACAAAATATCAACTAAGAATAATTTTTTCGGAAACAACTGCTATAGTGAATTATGTGACCAAGGCCAACTTTCAAATTAATTGAAATAATCTAATCATGACCTCGCAGGGCAGCATGATGGCTCAGTGGTTAGCATTGCTGCCTCACAGCGCCAGGGTCCCAAATTCGATTCCGTCCTCGAGTGACTGCCTGTGTGGAGTTTGCACATTCTCCCTGTGTCTGCGTGGGTTTCCTTTGGGCGTTCTGGTTTCCTACCACAGTCCAAAAGATGTGCAGGTCAGGTGATTGGCTGTGCTAAATTGCACATAGTGCCCAGGGATGTATAGGTTAGGGCGCATTAGTCAGGGTAAATATAAATTAGGAGGAATGGGTCTGTGTGGGCTACTTACTGTTCAGATGGTCAGTGTGGAATTGTGGAATTGTTGGGCCAAATGGCCTGTTTCCATACTGTAGGAACTCTACTCTTTAAACCATGGGAGTACTTGCTGCAAATGCAGAGAATTCATTTTACATCGATGTGTTCAGACGTATGCAGAGTTCACAAATTTGCAGAAGATGTGACCGAGACGATAACAGAGCACATTGTTTATTCAGACACTGAAAATAGAGTAATATTTATTTTAATTTTTATACTTGACCAATTTATTGCAATGTAGCGATCAGACGGAATCTGCTCACATTAGTTTAAGTATGACAATCATTTAGATTAGATTTCCTGCAGTATGCATTTGGCCCAAAAAGTCCACACCAACCCTCTGAAGAGTAACCCACCCACACCCATTCTTCTACTCTATATTTACCCCTGACTAATATACCTAACACTATGGACAATATAGCATGACCAGTTCACCTGACATGCACATCTTTGGATTGTGGGAGGAAATCCACACAGATACAGGGGAGATTGTGTAAACTCCATATAGGCAGTCACCCAAGGCTGGAACCGAGCCTGGGTACATGGATCTGTGAGGCAGCAGTGCCCATATTTACTTAGACATTTGTTAAAGCGGGCAACTCCAGACAGAAGGATGTTTTCAATTCATACCTTTTTAAACATTTTAGTTCATTAAAAGCAGTTAACAAGAAAATGACCTTGCCCTATTTCCTTCAACTGAAATGCTTTCCACACTGGAATGCAGTATTGACTTTATGCAGTGCATGCAAAATCTCTACAGTTCAAGGAACGTTTTAAGAATATGAAAAAATAATTTAGAGAATAATCCATTTCCTCTGGATCTGTGCTTTAATTGGCGATATTTCCCACCTCAATAATTTTGTTAAATACAATGACTTATTAATTTATTAACTCAGTGGTTATTTATGTTCATTGTGAACACATTCTCGTTCACATTAATCCACTGGTTAGTTCTTCTGATGATTGTTCAATTATAGTGAATATATTTGACATGAGGAGTTGAGCAATGATTAGTCTCTAGGATTAAGTCTGTTGTACAGTTTGTTTCAGTGCTATCTCTGACTAACTTGTTAACGGAAATGACTTTTTGTAAATTGTCCAGTTCGGATGCCTGAATCTCAGATAGTTCAATTTCGTCTCGCGCTTCAAAACCACTTTTATCAGACAGAAATACAATATTCGATTAGGTGCCTCAGAATTGAGAGCCCTGACTAAGTTGTTCCATTCAGAACGAACGTTTCAGGAACAAAAGGCAGATAGCAAGAGTTTTGAAATTGGTTGTTGGCAACAAAAGATATTTAATTGAGCTAGGCAGAAGGAAATATGCTGCATATTTTCTTTGTGCCTCAGTTATGCAGGACATGTTTCGTGGCACAATGTAGAATCAGAAATTTTTTGCATCTTCCTCTGTCGTTCCCATAGAGTTTCAGCAATTCAGAGCTGCTGTCAAAGAATTCTTGGATAAATGTTGAAATGATACTTTCATTGTACAAACATTCTGGAACAATCCCTGGTTGTTGGAAAGTGTTAATGACTAACATGGTTTATGTACTGTCAAAACAGGTGGGCTGTGTTCTCCGTGATAGTGTCGAGCTCATTGTGTTCAGGTCTGTTGTGATGTTGTCGTAAGGTCCCTGATTCTGTGCCATGTGGCCTGTGTTCACTTACAACCTGTTAGAGAGGTATGTAACACAATCTCTTATCAGGTTACTTCAGTGCAAGAAATTAGATTGAGATGTTTGGGTGTTTGTTGGAATTCCAGTCACAGAGGCCAGTGAAATCTATTCAATTGCTGTCCTGACTTGTGTCTCTTAGATATTAAACAGAAATTTGGTGTTTTGCAGCTTTCTCCAGATCAATATTTGTTCACAAGCTTTTGGTCATCACTAGATGGGGTTAATGGAGTAAGTGCTCAAAGAAATCCCAGCTTTTGACTTGCTGTTCTAACAATATCATTTATAACTAAACCAGAATGAATCATTTTCGAAGCATATTTGATGAGATTATGCCTAGGCTGTTTTACTTTATATTAAACCAGTACTGTCGCTGAATTTGATTATTCAGTACGGTGGGGGTTCCGCTGAATCCAACACTTGCAGCAGATGGACATAGTTTTTCAGTTGATCTTCAATTGCTATCTCAGACCATCCAGTACCTCTGGTAAGAATTCTTTTTCCAACAGGAGTCAAGCCAACGTAAATCACTGTTTATCTTAACAGGTTGAGCTCTTGTGTCAAAAACATGAAAGCAATTTGGTAAAGTGGGGGGGGGGGGGGGGTTCTCTGGGTGGGAAAGGTTAACCTTGCCTTCTCTCCACAGGAGCTGCTAGACATTCTGAGTTTCTTCAGAAATTTCTGTCTTTTGTTTTGGTTTTCTCGCATTTAAAGTTTGTTGTTTCATTGAGACAAGTTCTGTTCGATGAAACACGTTCTTCAGAGAAAAGATGCATTTGAACAAATTGCGAATGTTCAGAGATATTAAATATCAGAGAATCATTGAATTTGAGCGCCCTGATCTCGAGCTGTAATTTCACAAGAAACTATTATGAAGTGACAACACACTCGAGAGTGCAGTGGCTGCTGTAATTGTGTTGAAGTTATTTTGATCACTCAAATAGAGAATGTCAATGATCCCGTTCCAAATAATCAACAGAATTTTTTTTTAAAGCATGTGTGAAACAATTAATTTGTTGAAATATTTTAATAAAAAGTGTTCACCGCCAGTGCTAGCTTAATGAACGACACAATGATAGGAGCAAGAGGAGGGCACTAAGCCCCTCGAGCTGTTCCAACACTTACTTAGATCATGGAGGATTTGTGAGCTAAATGCACTGGTCTACCTTTGGCTAAAACTCTTTAACACCTTTGATTAACAAGCAAAAACTATCCCAGATTTACTGATTTGACTGCCCATAACAAAGGGAGACACCATTTCTGAAAGATATTCCTGTGAGTACTGTGACACAATGAGGCTGGAATTAATTGTTCATGAAAGTAAACTTTAAATCTCTGACAATTTCCAATTGAAACATCCCAATCATCATATTTCATTAATTTAACACTATACTTCCCTGGAATAAAGAAATATAATGTGTGATAGCCTTGCTAAAAATGAGGGATGCTTGATTCCTATTATATGATTAAGAAATAGCTCTGTTCATTCAGACAAAACACAGTCAACTCACACAAAAGGAAACCATGTCATCTTGTGTAGACACGCAAGTACCACAAATAATTAACAATTCTTCCAGTGGTTGTTTGAATCTCCAGACACGTGTGGAATTGTCAGACTTTTTACATTGTCTTGAGAAAACAGTTATCATCAGTTTATTTGAATTGCTGAAGTTTTTGTGGTATTAGCACATTCACAGCGCTGTTAGGAAGTGAGTCCCATGGCTGTGATTGAGGAAGAGGAAACGGGCAGAGAAATAGTTGAGAGTCAAGTTGAAGTCTAATTTGGAGGAAAGATTTCAGGAGAAGCATTTACATGCATGTGCGCCCTTATCCTCAAGGATCACATTTTTGGAACATGCTGCCGAAGGGACATGTCAGCATGCAAAATGGAAGCTGAAAAAGGCACCTCGGCCCCTCGAGAAGGCTATTCCATTCATGGGATCATCATTAATCTTGCTGCTCACCAATCTTCCCAACACAGCGATAACATTGAACCTGATTATTTACTCTACAGCAAAAGACTGATGAACCTTTGGAATTCTCCACCACAGAAATTGATTGAGGACAAAACATTAAATGATTTCAATAAGGAGATAGATTCCTTCAATCCTTAAAAAAATGCTCCAGATATGTGGGAGAAAGGGAAACAGGCTTGGTTGAAATTGGTTGAAAGTCATGAAAACATTGAAAGGGACATGGTTTGTAGGTTTGTAAGTTTTCATGTAATGCCAAAATTGGTGGTATAATTGGCAGTGAAAGTTATCTAAACGTACAATGAGATCTTGATCAGCTGGGCCAATGGACTGAAAAGTGGCCGATGGAGTTTAATTTAAATGAATACGACATGTTGCTTTTTGAGAAGATAAATCAAGTCACAACTTACAGAGTTAATGGTAGGGCACTGGGTAGTGAGGTTGAACACAGGGCCCTGAGGGTTCAGACTCATAGATTCTTGAAAGCGTTGTCTCAAGTACCTAGTGTGTTGAAGGTGGACCTTCATTGGTCAGAGTACTGAGTGCAGGAGTTAGGGCTTCACGTTATAACTGTCCAAAACATTGGAATGAACTGCCAGAGGTAGTGGTAAATGCAGAGATAGGTCCAATATTTAGAAGACATTTGAACTGCTACAGGAACTGGATAGGTCTGGATGGATATGGGCCAAAGGCAGGCAAGTGGAATTAGTTTAATTTGGGAACTCTGGTCAGCATGGATGAACTGGACCAAAGGAACTGTTTCTGTGCTGTACGACTTTATGACTCTCTGACTTTATGTTGGAGTAGGCTCAAAGTTGGAAGGTGGTGAGCAAGTGAGGGGCTAGATTGGGCAGGTGGGAGCATTTAGTCTGGTAGGCTGTGAGGTGCTGGCTGGCTGCTGGGTAAGCTTGCATGCACTCTGTCTGGCAAGGTGGCATCAAGGTAAATGGTAATGGTCACAGGATAATTTGTTCGAATTGCGCTTGGTAGGTGAGGGGTAGTTTGAGCTGAAATGCAGGAGGTCTGTCTTTGCCAGGCAGGTTTATGGAGAGGTGGGCAGAATGCCAGGCTGGTTAGTGTAGAGAGGTGGGCAGAGTGCCAGGATGTTTCGGGGGTGGAAGGTCACTGTCATGAAGTGAGAGGTGGACTTGTTGTCAAAATGCAAAGCTCGGAGTCTGGCAAATTGGTAGTTTGTAAAACATAGATGTGAAAGGAGCTAGGATGCAATGTGCACAGGTTGTCTTGGGTAAGATGAGAGGTCAGTGATCAAGGGCTGAGGTCATGTCTTGGGTAGTGGGCTTTTGTCAGAGGTTGTGAAAATGATGGTGCCAGGTCCAGTCAGGGCCAGATTCACCATGGGCCAGGTACAGGGCGGCAGGAGTGTAAATGAGTGAAAGGAATTGAGATCATATGTCCATCTGGAAGGTAGAATCGAGAACATTACAGTGCAGTACAGGCCCTTCAGCCCTCAATGTTGCGCTGACGTGTGGAACCAATCTGAAGCCTGTCTATACTACACTATTCCATTTTCATCCATATATTTATCCAGTGACCTTTTAAATGCCTTTAAATTTGGCGAGTGTACTATTGTTGCAGGCAGTGGGTTCCATGGCCCTACTACTCTCTGAGTAAAGAAACAACCTCTGACATCGGTCATCTATGTCCTCTCCTGCCAGCCATCACTATTCTAGGAAAAATACTTTCACTGTCCACCCTCTGTTTATCTTTTATGTCTCAATTAAGTCACCTCTCAACCTTCTTCTCTCAAACAAAAACAGCCTCAAGACCCTCATCCTTTCCTCATTAAACCTTCCCTCCATATCAAACAACATCCTGGTAAACCTCCTTTGAACTCTTCCAAAGCTTCCACATTCTTTCTATAATGTGGTGACCAGAACAGTACAAAATACTCCCAAGTGCGGCCACACCAGAGTTTTATACAGCTGCAGCCTAACCTCGTGGTTCTGAAACTTAGTCCCTCTATCGATGAAAGCCAACACAAAGTATGCCTTCTAAACAACTCTATCAAACTGGCTGGCAATTTTTAGGGATCTATGTACATGGACACCGAGATCTCTGTGCTCAGCTACTCTGTCAATATGGATTGCCTTGGATTTGTTGGGTGTGATAGGTGTTGTGTGTTCTGGGCATGAATGGGTGTATAGCAGGGTAGGGTTTGTCAATGTGAGTGGAAATTTAGGTCTAGACAGAGTAAGTGCAGTGATTAGTCTGAAAGATGAGATTTGGTGGTGAACTGCGTGTCAATTTGATAGTTATTAAAGTTAAAGATTACTAGATCATTTCTCAAATCATATTTACGTCAATACTCAGCTGTAACACTCCAAAGTCTCTGAACCTTAATGGCCCTCCATTTTTCAGAGGCCTCCAGAATTCAGATAATTGTAAATTAGATGTTTCAACTTCCAGACAATTGGCATGAGTTCAGCCGTGACAGCCCTCCTCCCAGTCCCAGTGCTCAGCTCCTGCCTGTGCTGCTGCTGCAGTGACCTTCCTCCCAGAGAGAACATTCTGCCTTGCATTGATAAGTGAGGAAGGATCACTGGACCTTTTCCAAGTATGGGGACGGCAAACACGAGGGGACACAACTTTAAAGTGAGGGGAGATAGGTGTAAGACAGATATCATAGGCTGTTTCTTCACTCATTGAGTAGTAAGGGTATGGAATGCTTTGCTGCCACGGTAGTAGATTCGCCAAGTTTAAGTCATCATTGGACAGGCTTGGATGCTGCCTGAACTGCTATTCTCTTCCAGCACCACTAATCCAGAATCTGGTTTCCAGCATCTGTAGTCATTGATTTCACCGAGGCATATCGACGTACATGGAAGAGTGTAGTGGGATGGGCTTCAGATTAGAATGACAGGGCAGCGCAACATCGAGGGCCGAAGGGCCTGTACTGCGCTGTAATGTTCTATGTTCTATGATTCACTCTGATTTCTCTCCGGGGGTACTGCCAGCTGTTGGGTATTTCCAGCAGCATGGTACATGTTGGGGCAGCACACTGGTTCCATGGTTAGCGCTGCTGCCTCACAGTGCGAGGGACTCGGGTTCCATTCCAGCCTCGGGTGACTATCTGTGTGGAGTTGGCAATTTCTCCCCATGTCTGTGTGCGTTTCCTCCCACAGTCCAAAGTTGCGCAAGCTGGGGGAATTGCAAATGTTGTGTTCAGTGATTTGGGAGGTAAGGTGCATTAGTCAGGGTTAACTGTCGCATAATAGGGTTGGGGAATAGGTCTGGACGGGTTACTTTTCAGAGGGTGGGTGTGGACTTGTTGGGCCAAATGGCCTGTTTGCACACACTGTAGAATTTCGATGAACCTGCATTTTCTTGGTTTGTATTTTGTGAAACCTCTCTGCTCTTCACAGCAATCCAGTGAAAGTGTCAGTTGGTGAGATCTTCAAACAGTTACTGGGGTGGGATCTGGAAGTTTTTCTTCCTAAATTATACCGTAATTGTCAAGAAGAGGAAACCAATGATCATAATCAGCAACTGGTAGGAAACAAAAATAAACTCCAGTTATGCTGTAGACTTCAGCGGGAGCATACTGGCAAACGTTTACAGCTGAGGATACATTTGAGTAACTGATAAAGTCAAATGAACAGCAACTAACTTGCTCAATTGGTCATTCTATTGTAGAGACACCGTCTCCCCCCCATGCTTTATGGCCTGGTCTCCTCCTGTCAGGAGCATGACACAGGTTCTGCGACCTTTGGTTGTTTGGTGATGGACTATTCCCCTGACGTCACCAAGGTAACCAGGAAGAACGGTGGGGAGCTAATCACGACTGGATTTAAGACTTACCCATCAGTGAGAAACAAGAAAGGAACCTCCACCCTGAGCAACCAGTTAACCCTGCCCGGGTCAGCGTCAGATTGCCCCAGCAAAATCTACTGTGAGGTTCAACACAGCGGGTCACACAAGAACAAAGAAATGCCATGTCCAGGTACGTGTTGTGGGAACTGAGATAAACAGAGCAACTGGATTAATATGAAGAAGGCATTATTTATAACCGTTTTCACAGAATCACCTGAAAGAGCACAAGAAAAAGGCCCTTTGATCCATCCAGTCCACGCCTATCAATAACAGCCACCTAACTATTCCAGTCTCATGTGCCAGCACATGATCCATTGCTTTGTGTGACTTGCCTTTGCAAGGATGCATCTCAATTCCTCATATTTATTTAGAGGGGCTCAGTCTCTACATGACTTATAGGTGCTGAGCTCCAGGCTAACTCCACCCTCGGTTTGATTTTGTTTTCCCCTGAGATCCACTTGGAACCTCCTGGCCTTACCTTCATCCTGTGCCCCTGAGGCATTGATCAATCCGTCAAGGGGAAAGGTTCCATCCAGTTGACCCTGTCTATGCCTAAAATAATTCTAGACATCATGATAATCTTCTCCCTAATTCTCCTCTGCTCCAAGGTAAACTCCTGTCTATCTAAACTAGTTTCATAACTAAAACCCTCTAACCCCGGCAAGATCCTGGCAAATCTCATCAATACTGCCTTCAGTGTAATCTCATTCCTTCGATAACATGCACACAACGCTTCAGTATGGCCGAACCAGTGTTCTATTAAGTTCCAGTATCATCTCCCTACTCTTCATTGTCAATGTCTCGGCTCAGAAAAGAAAATATCCTCTGACCTTCTTAGCCTCTTTGTTAAGACGACACAGAACTACAGGGGATCGGTGGGTACATGCACCAAAGATCCTCAGGCCTTTCCAGGGTTCCACCATTCAAAACGTCATACCTCACAGATTCATCTGCCGAATTACATCACCTTACATATATCCGGAATAATTTGCATTTGCAACTTCTCTTTACATACAACCAACCCTTTTAAATCCTCCTGCAATCTAAAGCTATGATGCTCATGACTTACCAACATGACAGTTTTCATTTTATCTGTGATTTCACTGGTTAATCCTCCTAAATTTGAGTCTTAATCGTTGGTATGTAAGAGAAAAGCCAAGGAAACCTTTTCATCTGCCCTGGAAATATAACCACTTTTCATTCAGCAAGACAACACAGAACATCACGTCATGTGTCCTAATTTCTGAAAGTACATCCCAACACCCCTCCATGATTTCTGTCCCCACATTGTCCCTCATACCAGTGAACACTGACACAACACATTCGTTTTGACAACACCCTAATACTCCAGCTCCACTCCAATAATAACACTTAATGAGCTTTACTGTTCCCGAATAATTCTTTTATTATGAATGAGACTGTAACTTTTAAAAATATTTTCCTTTGTTTTGACTGCTATTATTTTCTCATGGTCCCTTTTGCTCTTCTCATTCCTTTGTCTTTCAAACTCCCCCTTGCACGTTCTGTACTCGATAATAATTTCAATTGTTTTGAGATTTCAGTATAGACCGGAAGCCTCCTTTTTTTCTCTTTATCTCACCCTCCATGCCCTTTGGTGTCGAGAGCCCGCTGCATTCTTGGTCCCATGCAGTGGCTTCCTGGGAAATGTCCTCCCTGTGATTTTCCTATCTCTTTCTTAAATGTGTCACACTGCTCTGACTCAGATTTACCAATAAATGTCAGCGTCCAGTCCACTCTGGTCAAGTCATTACCTGATCTTACTAAAATTGTCCTTCCCCTTTTCAGAACTTTGGGCCAATTTCTATTCCTTTGCAGTACAATCTGAAATCCAACTGATTTACGATCACTGTCTCAAAGTGCTCCACCATTGAGGTTTTACCCACTGGGTCGACTTCATTCCCTAAAGTTAAGTTCAGATTCACCCCTTTCTTGCAAGGTCTGGATTGAAATTCTCTGTATTAAACACACACTTTGCGAAAATATTCTCCTGGGGGCATTTTCAGAATTGTGCTCCTTCTAAATGTTTGACAAAATGAATATCCAACCCTGTGCTGAGGAAGTTCAAAACCTCTTTTCTCATTCCCCTATTTAACTTACATTTCTCTGAAATTTGCCCATGTATGTGCACTTGGTCTTTTGGACCTATAGTAGGGTCTATCGTGCTCTCCCTGTAGTTATGTTTGCCGTATTTTGGTTTAGAAGTACTATCCATTTACCTTGGTTTGAGGGGTATCCATGATTTCATTTCTCTTTACAGCTTAAAATACTTTTGTCAGAATTGGGACAGAAGCAACATTCTGTACCCCACACCCCCGCCCCCATCCTTTTCCATCTTTCCCTGTCTCGCCTGAAGGCACTAAATCCTAGAGTTTTGAATAGTCACTCCTGCCCGGCTCTCAGTATGTCTCCGTGATAGCAACCGCATCATTTCCTCATTTATGCCGGCAATTCATCTGCCTTGTTCATCAGACTCTGTCATTAAAATGAATACCATCGAACGTTGCTCTCTCCCTTCTGGTGTTACTGGCCTATAGTTTCTATGCCTCCTTGACTCCCTTGCTGTGTCCTATAATATTAGCCTTTCACATTGTCCTGCTGATCTTTCTGTGTGGATCCCAGCTTCTCCAGCACTCTGCACAATTATGATTCTTGTATCCATTAACCACAAGAAACCTTGATATATGAGAACTGATTGTATTTGTTCTGAAATTCGTCAGATAATTTATGCGATGTGTTTCTTAATGATCTAGGTATTCTCCCACCAACCCTTCTAACTGTCAGCTCCAGTGAAGAAATCGCAAGCAGCAAGTTTGCAACCGTCGTCTGTTCAATCATCGATTTCCATCCGAAGTCAATCTCCGTGAGTTGGTTGAAGAATGGCCAACCCTTGGATTCTGGCTTCTTCACGTCTCCCGTGTTTGAGGCGAACGGGAACTTCTCGGTGACGAGTCGGCTAATGGTCCCTTATGGTGAATGGTTCAACAGCGCAGTTTATACCTTCCAAGTCTCTCATGGAGGGAACATTCAAAGTAAAAACATCACCCGCACTCCAGGGTAAGAGACACACACTGAGAGAGCTACAAATCACTCTGAACTCTGATGTGAATCAAACACACTAATTTATCAGGCATAATAAACAGCATGGTACAGCTTCTTATTTCCCAACATGCCACGTATCTCATTTCAGTTTGAGTGTTACATTAGCATTGCTCATAATTCAACATTTTGGCAAGTCAGAAAAGCATGTTTCCTCTCTGTTGAAGATAGATATATAGACAGTGAGCTTTGTTAAATAGTTTGTTGCCTGACCGTGCTGGGACAGGCATTCAGAGTGCTGAATCCTTGCCTGATAGCCGCTTCAAGGATAAGTTTGGGGGTGGAGTGGGGATATTGGAGAGATATCTGATCGAAACATAGAAAATACTAAGAGACTGAGGTCGAGTGAATGTGGAATAATTGTTTTGACTGGTAGGCAAGACTCGGACCCAAGGGCACAGTCTCAGGGTCAAAGGGGCACCTTTTCGAACTGAGATGGGGAGGAATCTCTTCAGCCACAGGGTGATGAGGCTGTGGAACTTGTTGCTGCAGAGGGCTGTGGAGGCCATGCCATTGTGTGTATTCGAGCCAGAGATAGATCGGCTCTTGTTTAGAATGGGTAGAAGACAGTAGAATGGCTTTAGCCCGAAACCTCGATTTTCCTGCTCGTCGGATGCTGCCTGACCTGCTGTGCTTTTCCAGCATCATTCTGATCTCAACTCTGGATTGGTCGAACAGCCTTATTCTGATCCTCCATCTTATGATGTTGTGGTCTTAAAATGATGTGGTTAAATATGCAGTGACCCTTACTTGAAAATAAATCAAAATGCGTTCAACGCTTTATTCCCTGCTCAGGAATGACCTGTTGGCCTTAGACACTGTACGACATTGATTTTTATCTGGTACTGAGCTCTTTAACTTCATTTATGGGATCAGGCCACAGAACAAGTGGGGATCACATTTGATGAACTGGGATAAACGTGATCTCACTGAGCTTCTTTCAGGTGCTCTCTGTAATTATTGGATGAGGCAGGAGAGTAAATTCTGGTAAGAACGCTACAATAGGGATGAATGAGCTAAGAACTCGAGACAGGCTCCATGCTTCAGGCTCACTGCCTTTATTCCTGATGAAGGGCTTTTGCCCGAAACGTCGATTTGGCTGCTCGTTGGATGCTGCCTGAACTGCTGTGCTCTTCCAGCACCACTAATCCAGTACAGGCTGATTTAGCCTGGTTTGGGGTGGCAATGTTTACATCGTGAGTAGTGGATGTCGATAAAACTAGTGTACATTTCCATCGCGTTTGTAGATTAATTTAATACGCTTTTGTTTGTTTTTTTCTCCCCTGCTCTATGAAGAAATTAAAAAATGCAGCTTGGTAAATAAAGTGAAAGTACAGACCAGTCATGAACTAACTGAATGGAGGGAAAGACTTAAGGAGATGGGTGTCCTTCTCGATATCCAATGCTGTACTCAATGTCTTGTTTTCAGATCTACTCCAAACACAGCCCACGAGGAACAATGACATAAATTAGAGAATGACATCACACCAATATTGCAAAGTAATTTTGATCATTAAATATAATGAACAGAATTTCCATGGCTGTTCACCGCTCCTGTATCACTTTAGAACTCTGCAAAGAGAATAATTATTATTTATTATAATTTGTCCAAAATTTAGGATGTGATTTGGCAGTCAGCGTGACCAGCAGCATTTGCACATAAGGGTTAT
This sequence comes from Chiloscyllium punctatum, assembly GCF_047496795.1. Lineage (NCBI taxonomy): Eukaryota > Metazoa > Chordata > Chondrichthyes > Orectolobiformes > Hemiscylliidae > Chiloscyllium > Chiloscyllium punctatum. The sequence goes on along the minus strand of NC_092766.1, from coordinate 53,335,248 downwards.
GAACATGGAAATGAACTGATTGTATTCAGATTACTCTTGTCACAAGTATCAATAGATGGTGTTAAGTGAGAGACAAACTCTGAAAGAAAGGTCATTACATGGGTCACATGATGGTATCTTCGATGATTTTACTTTTTATCGTTCCAGCAATAGTTGGAGTTGCCATTTTGAAGGTGGTGTATTCACCCTGTGAAGAAGTAATCTGAAGATTGGCTGTTTGTATCAGAAAGGGGCATTTTTCATTGACTTTGATATTTGTTTCATAGAAGATACCTAGTGCCAGCCGAACACCATTAATATCCTCCCACCGCCAGTAGAACAAGTCTTACTGGAGGCGACGGTAACGTTATCCTGCGTTGTGTCCAATCTTCCTTCTGGAGTCAACGTGACCTGGAAACAAGAAAAGAAGCCTCTGAGATCAGAGATTGCTGACCAGCCTGGACAGAATCCCGACAGCGTGATCAGCAAATTCGACATTTGTACTGAAGCCTGGCTGAGTGGCTTTACTTTTGAATGTGTGGTGTACCATCAGAATCTACCGACTCCACTGAGAGACTCCATCCACAAGGAGAAAGGAGAGCGGTGAAATTAATGCACAAAGGATCCCATGTGTAATCCAGATCCAGTTACATCAATGGCAGGCTTTGATTGGTAATGAAAAAAACACTGTTGGGAGTATTAATGATGCATCTGAAGGCAGGATAGCTAGGTAGCTGATGAAGAAAAAGATGGACAAAAGGATATTGTATTCTGATTAAGTCAGATAAGGTGGGAAGAAGCCAGGGTTTTGATGTCACCATCAGCAATGACAGTTGGACAGAATGTCCTTGTTGTGGGCTGGAAACATGGAGGCAACTTTCACATTAAACTTTACTTTTTTAACTGGACAGAATGTGTACCATTCTGCTCCTTTAGTAAACGGAAGTGACCAAATCCCAAATTAAACATGGCGTATTTTAATATTTAGTGAAATTGTGATATTGGTTCAGGATTTTTTGGTTGATTTATATTTGTCTCAAATATTCTGCCGTGATTAATCCGCTGGAGCCATCAGTGTCAGTCCTCCTGCCACCAACAGAAGAAATCTGCGCTAAGAGGTTTCTCTCCCTCACCTGTTTAGTGAGAGGTTTCTCCCCCCGAGAGATCTTCGTCACGTGGACAAACAATGACAAGCCGGTGAATCCCAGTAACGACAAGAACACTGAGGTGATGGCCGAGAGCGACAACACCTCCTTCTTCATGTACAGCCTGTTATCCATTACAACGGAGGAGTGGGCCAGCGGTGCTTCTTACTCCTTTGTGGTGGGACATGAAGCGATTCCATTGAAGATCATCAACAGAACAGTCGATAAATCCAGCGGTAAACCAAGTTTCGTAAACATTTCACTTGCACTGATGGACACTGTTAATTCATGTCAATAAAAATCTCAAAGTTGCATTTAATAATTCAACAAAAGTAATAAAACTTTTTTTCCCTCCAGTTGTGAGTTAAATACTGAGTTAGTTGTTTCTCACTCTGACTTACATTGCATCTGTGTAGTTAAAGTGGATTATGAACAGGTCTAGGATGAGTGTCTTGTGCAGTTAATGTTCTCTGCTCAGATACACCCTGGGTCAGAGACAGAGTAAAGCTCACTCATTGCAGGATTCCGCCAAGTACCTTATCCATCCTAAATCCCTCTGTGACAAAATCTGACAAAGACCATTTTATGTCAAGGGTATAGCACGGGTTTTGAACTTGGTGTTCTTGATTCCCCCGATTGGACATTCTTATAAAATTCAGGTCAGTTTTCAACTGCCACATTGCAGCAATTGGAAATGTAAATTTAAGACACATTAAAACTAAATTTGATTGGAACATACCAATCGTAAACAGTGCAGAACAGTTTGAATGTAACCTTTGTTTCTGGGGAACTTCCAGGGATCTTGCACCAGCGCATGAGTTGACAGAATGTATCTTCACTTCCATACTAAAGAGAATCGACAGATAAGTTGTCGTGGAGCAGAGGGGAGGGGAACGTTGAATGATCTGTCCTCCTGCTCCCTGTGCAGAGATTTCATGGTAGATGTCCTCTGTCATGTTACCCAGTTACTAACAGGAACAGTCAGCTTCTTGCTTACTGTCCAAAGATTTAACATTTCCTTGCAAAATAATACCTTGGAAGCATGTTGGACACGCTTGGCTCTGTTAACAAATGATTAACATTGATTCCCATAATCCAAAACTGGTGTTTGCATCGTCCGGGTTAGAATTCCATAGTTTTGTCTCAGTTTTCTGGAGCACATGGGATCAATTCTGGTATTCGAATACCTGATATCATTTTGTTTCACATGCGGAACACAAGTAGACATTTTCTAATAAACATATTCAGAAATGTTATCAGTTGGGATTTGAACTCACGCCTTTTCTCTCAGAGACAGAAATTCTATCACTGCAACAGAAGAGTTGCTCATAAAATGCTTTTCTCGCCACGACGATGGGAAATGTTTCCTACAACAGCAAGGTCAAGTCTAATTATGGACAATCCATTAAAATAAGAACAATAAATTAGAATAACAAAAATTGCAGTCTGGCATAAGAACAGATACAGAGAGATGATCGCAAATACACACGTAATGACACATATACGGGCTCTCACCTAAAGACAAATATTTATGTGCACACTCAAATGTGCATATAGATACTAAGTCACACACGCATACTCGCACAGAGCCACACATGGCAAGTGGTACTTAAACACTCATGCTCATACAAAAACTTACATACACCAAATGAAAATCATTTGCACAAATGAACAGGGGTACTCACACATAACCATGAGAAACATAGACATACGGTAACACACAAATGGGCATGAATACAGATACATTCATACAGCAAAATGCGTACAGACATAGACGCGTGAACACACAGATACAAATTTTGAAATATGTCCTCCCACATAGCCAAGTAAGTGCACAGAGATAATTATTAATATCATTATTTTCCCATTTTCAGAATCACAAATAAACGATGACAGGGTCAGCTGAATTAGTTATTTTTACACCACATTGATTAGCATACATACAATATCACACGTACACACAAATTCAGAGTCTCACATGCAGACACACAAGTGCATAAAGAGAGGGGCGTTTATTAAATAAGGATAATGGGCACAAGCATCCACAAACAATAACACAAACAAGCTTATCAGGAGATGGTTTGGGAAAGATTGCCACACAAGCAAACATAATCATATAAATATAAACATCCATCAAAACATTACATTGCATGCTAACATTTATTAAGCATAAACATGAAAATAACCTAGTTGTTGGTAGGATCTGAAACAGACACATAAACACACATTTTAGATAGCACTAATGAAAAGTGAACACTCACAAAGACATTACAAGATAAGCATAGGCAGCAACGAAGTGACTTATTAGCATGATGATGCTTACACAATGTGAAAAGACCAAAATTTAGGTGCACAAACACATGAGCACACCAGCAGCAAAGGAACAGGAATATGTTTATTCATGCACGGACTCCAACATGGGCAAGAGTGAAGTAAGAGACTCTCATAACGACATACACAAACATTAAAGGAAAACCAAACACACCAAGCAGTAGATCAAATAAATCAAGGGACACACGTACAAAAACTTATTCCTAAATATACAGATCCTACAAACAAAAATATGAACCAATTACCTGACTGTGATGTCACTTATATTCATGATTTGCCAAGCCATTGGTCACCAATACATAAGGATGAGAATCACATGTGAACTTTTATTCAGTGATGTCCACAATTTTCAACTAATTTGCTGTCACAGCCTATATTTAATATATAATGATTTAATTCATAATGAGCATTCCACAAATAATAATATCCTTAAATAATAAATGAAAAGAAAAATAATTTAAAACGTTCTGACGTGAACAATGAACAAAGAACATGTGCAGTTAGTATTTGTAATGTCCTGCTAAGAGTCAATAATGCACTAAATGATACAGATAACAGTCACATTTGAGAAATACCTGACTGCTTTATGAAGATGTAATGGTCTCTAATTACATGACTTGGATGCAGATAGATCGATCTGGATCGATAAACAATCTAAATGCGTTCTCTCGGCTTTATATTCATAGATTCAATAGATCGCACTTGGATTGAAGACTATGAGGATGATAACAGCAACATCTGGGCAACTGCTTCCACGTTCATCACCTTGTTCTTCCTGAGTATTTTCTCCAGCGCTGCCGTCACTCTGGTGAAGGTGAGAATAATCACATCTTTCTCACGCCAAGCAGCCCAATAGGTTGTGTGAAATCTCTAAGTGTGCCATTGAATAAACATTAAGTCTGAAATTCCCTGATCATAAATATCTGCATTATTGTTTTATTTCTCTTTTCCAGGTTAAGTGAATGAGTTGTGGACCTCTTTGATTTTCCTGATCTGCTTATCAAGGTCTCTGAATTCCCAATCTACAATCTGTCCTGTTGCTGACTCTAACTGTGAGATTACTTCAGTTTATCAGCGTGTAACTGAGACAATTATTGATGGATTTTCCTTTTTACTTTGATATCTTTGAGATGGTTGTGGTTGGAAGAATTTGTTGCTTCCCAGTTGTTTGAAGTCTCATTTGTTTTGTTTTTATTTGTTCCTTCCTCAGAATGGTTGCCTACCCTTTCTGGTGAGCCTTTGTATTCCCTTTCTTGTGACTGTTACTGATGTACAGAAAATTCCCAGCTCACAGCGCATGTGTTCTCGTCTCAATGTGGCATTCACCCACTATATTCACTTCTGCAAACTTTTACATCAACCTTTTGGATAAAAATGCTTTGTGAAATGGTTAATAAATCTCGAATGGATATGCACTAACCTTGAGTTTGTTTAATTCTTTCTTCATGGCCAGTCAGTAATAATACATTTTCCCACATCCAACTCCTTTCCCATCCAAATACTTTCACTTGTTCTGTTCGGTTGTGTTTCATCCAGTCATTTAGTTTAATGCTGCGCTACCATGCAGCCCACTAATGTAAATACATCTTTCACACGATATGCCTGATGGAACACTCCAGAGGCAGAATGATGAGAGAACATTTCCTCTTATGCACAAAGTGTCACGGCCTCGGGTCACGTAATGATAATTTTATAGGCTCCACCAGAAGCCAATAAAAGCCAGGCAACGGAGTTTGAAAGTTTACTCTATATTGTCTAAACTAAAAGTACTCCCAATGTCGGGACAGCCTAGGTTAGTAATGCAGAAATCGCCATCTAAAGTGCCCAACGAAATATTCATCAGCCAAAAATGTCAACGTTAAGTCAGGTATTCAGACACAACACGTGCACAATCCAAGGGCGGATTCTCAGAATTGGAGTTTTTCTCACACCTAAATCTCATGGAGCACAATTCCTGGGATCTATTTGACACACCACACCTGTCAAATCCCAGGAAATGAGACTGAAATCTATCTGAGACAGGGATATTACTGAACAGCAACCCTCAAAAATAATAAATCAGAGTTCGATGTTGATCAGGCACGGCAGAGCTCATGAGTGCTTGAAATTTTCAGCCTTTGGGATCTATATGACGCAAGACAGAATTGAGAACCAATCATAGCAACTGTTCACAGAGTCTGGAAACTGTCAGCAGAGGAGAACATTCTCAATTTCTTAGAGTCGGTGAGGTGTATCAACCCGGGAATAGTGTTGTGAATCAGTCACGCACCCAATCTCATAACTTTGCATTTTTTCAAAAATGTGGCACCTGAAATTGGATGAAATATTCCAAGTGAGGCAAGCGACTCTTTTATATCAGCTTAATATTATTGCTATGCTTTTGTTCTCTACAACTTGAAGTCGGGATTATTTGCTCTTCTGTCCACATGTCATGGTACATGCCTTGATTTGTGCACGTACACACGGAGGATCCTCTGCTCCTTCACCCCTTTGGGTTTACTCCCTTACTATTGTATGTTCGCCTGAGTTCATCACTAAATAAAGAAGCACGTCACACCTCCCTGAGTCTGAGATCTATCTGACACACCATGCATTCACAACTCTCTGCGTAAAGAACCTTCTCTATACCTTTCTCCGAATATCTTAAAACTATGACCCCCTCGTACCAGTCAATTCTGCCCTGCAGAAAATTCTCTCGCTATTGACTTTATCTATTCCTCTCATTATTTTGTATACCTCAATCAGGTCTCCTCTTTTCCTCCTTCTCTCCAGCGAGAAAAGTCTGAGCTTATTCAAACTTTTTTTCATAAAGCAAACCTCCAGTCCAGGCAGAATCCTGGTAAACCTTCTTTGCACCGTCTCCAAAGCCTCGAAAAATATTTTTATAGCAGGGCGAACAGAACTGGACACAATATTTCAATTGTGGTCTCACCAGGGACGTGAAGAGCTGTAGCAAAACCTCGCTGCTCTCAAACTCGATTCCCCTGTAAATGAAAGTCTAAACACTATATGCTTTGTTAACAACCCTATCCACTTGGGTGGCAACTTTGAGGGATCTATGTACTTGCACACCCAGATCTCTCTGTTCCTCCACACTGCCAAGAATCCTGCCTTTAACCCTATATTCAGCATTCGAGATCGACCTTTCAAACTGGAAAAGGATGGACCGAATGCCAAACAGGAGAAGGTTGTTGGCATGTATCAGAAGAGTTTGGACCAATGACCAGAAACATGAAACCGGCTTTTAAGCAAGCTTTCAAAGTTAGAATGAGTACCAGAGGGCAGCTAAGGGAGTTTATCAATAAAGTGCATCTAATTCAGAGGACTTCACCAAACTCTTGGACAAAAAGATATAAAGCAATCAGATAACCAAAGAACAGAGTGTGTATATAAAGGGTACAAGAGACAGCGTGGACCAAGGCCTTGAAGAATTTAGAGATAGACATAAGTTTACACTCAATATATTAGATGATAATGAGCCAGTTAAGATAGAACATAGCACATAGCACAATACAGCACAGAACAGGCCCTTCGGCCCACGATGTTGTGCCGATCATTTGTCCTAGTTTAAGCACCTATCCATGTACCTATCCAATTGCCGCTTAAAGGTCACCAATGATTCTGACTGATCTCAGTCCTTTCTCGAGAAGCACAAGTTTAAGGTTACCAGTCTTGTCCAGGCCAGCATTAAATTGGATTTTTATTTGCACTGTGCACACCTCCTGATTTCACAAGATATCTTAGTTTGTAAATGCAATAGAATGTATTTTCCACCGTTTCAGGAATTCATTAAATAGAAGTTAACAGAAATAAACAACTTTCCAAAGCTGACTTTCAACAGCCAGACTGATACAATGTTCAAAGAGGAGCTGCATGTACAAAGTGGGCTTGTCAGGGAGTTAAATCATTACAAACTCGAAACCTAGATTCCATTTTAATCATATTAGCTGGATGCCTGATACTCCATTAACAAAAGGTACCCATATTCAAACGGTTGTTTGCAAATATAGAAATTGGATATTGCCATAAAATAGGACATTTTTTTTGTCTTGCATACAGCAGGATAGCTGCAAAGATTTTGATATTACGGGAAACAACATTTTACACTGGACAAGAAAAGAGTTCTGATGCTTTGGAAAGTGCACAATGATTGATCGAGATGTCCCCAATGGAAATTGACTGGTCAGATGGTAATGGACAGTTAACAGCTAAACGTTGTTCAGTTTTCATTTGGCAGGTTGCCTGAGTGGTCAAGGTATTGCCTTGCCAAATGAATCAGAGAATGACCATCACCAATTTAGTCGAATCACAACAAGCATTGGCAGTTAACTGCCAACCATCCCCTGGTCCATTCTCCATGCCTTTACCAATCAGCACTCATTACCCAGACAGATTAAATGCTTTCTCCCTTCCCATTGGTATTCTTGAGAGTATCCTGATAAGTACAATACGAAAGACTTAAATTTTAAGAAAACCTTTATTTTCATCAATACTCCAATTTTCATGTTGTACCAGCTGGCAGAGGTGAAACTTCACTATAATGTATCAGGCCTACAATGAACTGGTAAAGTTCTGCACTGGTCTCAGAGGAAACCCAGCAACAATGTCCTAACGGAGACATTACTTTGCCTTTGATCCTATACTGCAGCAATTTCAAAGCCATTGAGGAACAGAAATAAATAGAAACAAACCACATGCACATACGCACAGCACACTATTATTTAAAGTAACAGAGAGAAATTCTGCACGAGCAGAAAAACTAATTGTTATTCTGAATAGTGAATGTGGCACTAAAAACACCCTTGTGATAATGACAGTTGGAAAATCTAGCCCACATTGGTTTGCAGCAGTGGAAGAGGTGCTCATTCTATTATGAGCCCCGCTCAGTTCCTACACCAGAATGTGACCACAGATTCAGATTGTTTTTAAAGGCAGTTGTCAATATGAAGTTGCACAGTGGCAGGAGCACGGCTCTCCTATGGACATCACTAAAGAGATCTCACACACATTGGCTCTTTAATAAAGAAATTGGGCAAACCTCAGAGATAGGGAAATGTAAATAAATGAAACACTAACATGATTTCATCCAATTCGATAGTAACTGATACCTGATAACCAAATTCAGCTGCCACGTGAAAGGATTCAAGAAGCCCCAAAAGGAGATACTCCAAATTTCACTTGATTCTGTGTCACATTATCGCAAGAGAGCTTTGTAGTTGCCTCCTAGCAGACATTATTTTTATCCACAAACCACATAGGCTTGACAGAGAAGTATTGGTTCTGATCAGAGATCAGAACCGAATAGTGCAGAACTACATCATAATTCATCTCGAGAAGCTGTGTCAATGGGTGTTTGGGTTTACAGTGCCTCTGTGTTCTCAGCTTCGGCCCCAATCTCTCGCTGCTCCCTAGTTTTTCTGATAAGTTGTGGTTCCAGTCAGTGTGTATTTCATCATTGTCCCAGATTATAGAGGTTTCAGTAACAGTGAGTTCACCAGTATAGCGCATTGGGTAAATCAGCAGTGGCCCCATTGAAAAGGCTTTTAAATCCTGAGGGACATCGAACAGCACATAGCTATCCCTGTTAAATGACCTAATAACAGTTAACAACATCATATTTGATCTGCTATATTTTCCATTACTGATTGCAATGAATCTGCCTCATGGGATACAGAAACTCACCAATATGAGTAAAACCTCTTAAACTTTGGGCAAAACCCAGGCTCTTGACTTAAGAGAATAAACTCCACACAATAATGCAAAAGAGTAAAGCAGATTGAAGTCAAATGATGCACAGGTTTGATGAAGAGCAAAACCCTCTCTACCCTCGCAGGAATACAAGTAGAAAAGTTGTGTATTTATATAACATCTTAATGCAATCTCAGAGTATCCTATACATCTATTTCCAGATCTCTGAAACAAATACAGAACCCCTGGGGCCACTGTCAACTACATGCTATCAAACCCAGGGAGTCATAGATGGAAATATCTGCATGTACCCATGTAACAGTTTAAAATGTGTTTCGAGGTATGAACAATGAACGAGGATAGGTCACTTGGCCCTTCGAGCCTGCTCCGCCATTCAATAAGATCCTGACTGACCCGATTTGAACACGCTTATCAAACATTCAGCTGACAATATCCCACTTCAGCTTCTCTCATTCTATCATTTTAGTATATTCCACTGCACATCTATTCTAACCTGGAGAGTACTTTTCTTGCTGTTAATCACTGATCCACGCTGTACTCCTTTCCTCATTCTCAAATTGAAGGAGCCCATAATGCACTGCTCTTTTCCTCAGCCTATTCTTGAGACAAGATAAAATAGATTGGAACAGACTCCACTGTTTGCTGGTACTTGACACAATGAGAACTACTGAAATATTTCAATACACTCCTTTGGTGAAATATATAATTTGTTTTAAACGTTTAAAACTGGTTCAATTCGTTTTATATTTGCATTGAATGGTATTTTACTTTCATCCACTTTTAGTACAAAGTGAAATATTGCAGCACTGAGCTTTGTCTCATTCTCCTTTGGTGGAAATTGGAAAGGAGTTTTTTCTTACAGCATAGAGTGAAGAGAATAAAAAATGAAGAGCAAAGTTGAGTAACAATACATCCAGGTTCTGACAAATCAATTTTCAATCAGAGATATTCTATGCAACAACCGAAGTACTCTTGATCATGGAGTCACATGTCAGAAAAGTGATATTTAATTTGTGTGCCATGAGAAAACCAGGAAGGAGATGATGACTGGATCATCTGCTCACTGGGATTGAGCAATAAATATTGGCTGGGACACCAAGTATAATCTCCTCACGTTAGTTCAAAATAATAAGGGTCCCTTTAGCGGGCAGAGTGGCTTTGGTTTAATGCCTCATATATGTCTGATGTGTAGGATTATCTCAGGACAGAACTGCTGTGGCAGTATCAATTAGTCTATTTTAACCCCGAGGGTAGATCTTGAACACTGAACGTTCCGCCTTAAAGATCAGCACACTGCTCAGTGACACCTGAGCAAAACACAACACTCTGACAAGTGCCTTATTACTTACATCCCAAGGGATTAATGAAGCAATTAAGGGCAATTGCATCGATTCGGTGTGAGATGCCAAACAGGCCTCTTATCGTCGAATGGTAATCTCCCTACCCTAGATCAGTAGCTTAAGGACCCAGGTTAGACTGAGTAGGCTTATCTACCTGTCCCACCTACTCCAGAAGTGTATCATACATCGATGGGCATTTTAATTTTAAATAAAATAAAACTTCTTTAACCAATGGACTGTTGTCATTTGGAAAGTGCAACATGTGTAATTAGGAATCAGCACTTTGGGTCACGTTTGCTGATTCCCTGTGTGTTATACAGGAGTCAGTAATTTCTATCACTGCCCACCGTTACAGCTGCAAAAAGTCCTCTCATATCTCTCCTCAATAGGTAATTCTTCCCATTTGAATATGGGCAGTGAACACTCAGTCCTATCTCTTCCTTAGCAACAAATGGCTACCTTGCTTCCAGCCTGCTATCAGCAAGAGGTTAACTTGCACTGTCAAAGTGTCGCAATACTGAGAACAACCCTCCCCATATTGACCCAGGCTAAGATCACAAGATGCAGCACAAGTCAGCGTTTTTGTCCAGAATTAGATAACCAGGAAGGATGTTCTCCACGGCTGGGGAGTCCAGAACCAGGGCTCACGGTCTAAGGATACTGGCTCGGGCAATTTGGACTGAGATGAGGAAACCTTTCTTCACCCTGATAGTGGTGACTCTTTGGAAATCACTGTCATAGAAATTGATTGAGTCCAAAACGTAATAGTTTTTTTCGGGTTAAAGGGATCAAAGCTTACAGAAAGAATGATGGAACAGGGTACTGAGTTAGATAATCAGCCATCGTCATTTTAAACAGCAGTGCATGCTATAGGGGCTGAATGGCTTACTGGTCCACTTATTTCTGTGACCATTATGTGGCTTGAAGAGATGTGTTTAGTTCAAAAGCTATTTTGATAGGAAAACAAAAGAGACTGTGTTCCTGGTTACAACACAGAGTGATGAAACAATTTCAGACTATTGTGAATTGGTCTCCTCAACTTAAATTGAACAATGAGGAAGTTACGGGAAACTGGGATAACCTGCTGAGTTCCCTTCCAGATGAAAATCGAAATTACCCAAAATAAATAGTATAATCACATGGGGAGATATGTGGGAATAACCCGGGAATTACATTCCCACTACACATAATATTGATTGAGGAAATGCTGTTCCAATCAAATAACATCCTACAGATTTAACCTTTGAAGGTTGGCACAGGTTCAGAAAGAGACTGAATACATGCTGAAAGACAATATAATCAAAATCTGTCGTAGTGAATAGAGCTCACCGACATCAGTGGTACCAAAGCCAGATAATATCCAATGATTATGTGTGGACCTATGCATAATCCATGCAGTTACTAAATCTGATACATGTCCTAAATCAAGTTTGGAAGACCATATTGAGAAGATGGGACTAGCAATTTATATTTCTCTGTACGACTTACTCAAAGGATCCCTTCAGCTACTTCTATTCAAAAAGGTGAAGACAATTTCGGCTTTTGTGACACCAAAATGCACTGTACAGTTTACAGCCATGTCATGTGGTACGAAGAATGTGCCAGCTACATTTTAAAGACTAACCAATGACGCAATTTCTTCGTTCCCCAATTGCGTGGTACACATTGATGACCTGGTTTTTAGTCACACATGGATGGCAAATTTGCAGAATTTCTATAATTTATTGCCAGACATTTAAAAAATGCAGAAGTTTCACAATGCTGCATTTAAAGCCTTGATCAACTAATTTAATGAAGCAAGATCATACTCCAATCAGCATGATCGTGATGAATGGCAGAGCAGGCTCGAAGGATTGCATGGCCTGCTCCTGCCCTATTTTCTACGTTTCTAAACTGGATTAAATACCCAAGAAAACTGAAGATTCAGAATTATCAGCCTTCATCAGTTCATTAAGGTAAATAGGTGACACATTAGATTTTTAGTCAGCATATAACGTTAGTCCATATGATCTCCCAACATTGTTGCTTGAGGCTAAGATTACAGTTCATTAGAAACTTTCCCACCACTAGGATGAATCTGTTTGCTGGATTTATCCAGACAATTTTGAATAAAATTATTTTAAATGTTATGATTCTCCTGTCTCTGATTCCATGCGTCTATTTGAACAGGATTACGTTGTTGAGGATATTCCCACTGCAGCTTCAATGTTACTTTTCTGTGTATCCTCAGGTGTCTCCAATTTAGTTGTTATCAGTTACAACATTCAATGACGATCAGCCTTTCTAATTGAAAAAGAAAGAGCTGGATATGCTCAATGCGTCACAGGACTCGAAAACTAAAACTCTGCTTTCCCGGCACAGATGCTGCCAGACCTGCTGGGATTCTCCAGCAGTTTCATTTTTGTTTCAGATTACCAGCATCTACAATTTTGTTTTATTTTAGCCTTTCTAAAATTCTGTCAAACTTCATCTCATCCAAGTCTCAACTACATTTTGTTTCACCATGAACTGGACATCAACATCCTCTTCATAATATCTCAGCCAGGCCCCTGCCCCTATGAGGTTTAAACAGGGGATTTATGATAATTGGCCCCACTCATTCCTTTGCTACCCTTTCACTGTTTGTGACTAATGACGACTTTTGGATTCCCTTTTAAAGTTAGCTGCTAGTCTCCCTTTCTCTTTATTTCCCCTGTGAACTATCTATATTTAGCACTGTTCTCACTGGGGTTAACAATAATCCATGTCCTTTGCAACATCATGCAGGGAATTAGAGTACTGTTTTAACCACCAGTTCCTGCTTGTGGAAATGTTAAGCTGTACTGTACAACTGAAGCTGAACATTGCCCAGATTTGTGCTCAAATGACCTTGCACAAATGCCCTCTTGCCCCATTGAACTCAGCCCTCCTCCAACTCAGAATTATTCTTGATTGTTCCTTGCTCATTTTATACACAAGCTAAAATCTTTCGATACAATGATCAATGCTTCCTTAAATGATCCCAGTCTAATATTTAATGCGTTTTATACATATTGTGTGTATGCAGACAAATTATGAAGTTGGCAGTGGAGATTGAAGATATCATTAGGATTCTGAACATTATAAATAGGACCGTAGCGTGCAAAATAAGGAAATTATGACAAATAGTTATAAACATTCCTGCTTTTCCCTCATGTCTAATATTTATACAGCACGCTTCAAGAAGAGATTAGAGAAGGTGCACAAATGGTACACAAAAATGGTACCAGAGATGAGCAAGTGGACAACTATGTGGATAGTTTGAAGAAGCTCGGGCTGCTCTTTACGGAGAACAGAAGATGCAGAAGACATTTTAAAAGTGTTTAAAATCATGAGGGATTTGGATAGAGTAGAGTAAAAGGGTAGGAGAATGCATCTGGATTGGTTACTCTGTGAAGGGTTGGTGTGGACTTGGGCCAAGTGGCCGGTTTCCATTCTGTACGGATTATATTTTAAAAAGACTTAAGAAGAAAAGGACACTGATTTAACACGATCAGCAAAAAAAAACAACGGTTACAAGGAATCCTTTTTTAAAAAAAAGAAGCAGCATAGTTCTGAAACTGGAATGTTTTGCCTAATAGTGTAGTGGTGGAGACAGCTTCAACTGAGGTATTCAAAAGGAATCTACAATTTTCATAAGGAGATGTTTTGCAGTATCACATAGTAAAAGGACTTGGGAGTGAATATAGGCAATTTTCTTTTTGAGAGCTGATCAAATCATTGCCTCCGAGTTGTTACCATCGATCGTTCTATAACATTGCACAAACTAGCAGCTCACCAGTCATTTCCTAATGGTTTGTCATATTCTGAAATAATGACTAACTTCGTCATGCCTGCAAATAAACTTACTTTGCAATTACTTCACTTGATCCATGAGAACCTGCATTCCCATTTTCCGCACTGTTTGCAGTGACAATGTTTCCAGAACTGCAATTCATCAAAGAACACTAATTAAGTCATTTAACATCAGTAAACCTATCCAGAATTAAGTCCAAAGTAATTTAACAAAAAAAATCGCAGACTTGATATTCAATATTCCAAGCCTGGTCGACTAGTTTTCTTAAGTTAGTCAATGACTACAATTTTAATAAATCGCATTATTTTGCCATATTGATAAGAAAAGAACAGCGATATCCATGCAAAGTCAGAATCAGGTGTAACAGACATTTTGCTGATCGTTGTTCTCTTCAGAAATTGTAATTATAGGCAGGAAAGGTCCTTTCAGTGTAAGTCTAATGAGTTGTTGTAGTTCATTCCGTAGAGTGTAAGTGCTAGGTAGCCCAACATCTTAGCTCAGTGATGGTGAAGGGAGTGGAAATTAGGTACGTTAGTTCTTTTGCCAGTGAATCAAACTGCGCTCTCCTTGATCATATTGAGCTTCTTGACTATTGTTGCAATTACCAGGTGAGCAGTGAAGATTCCAATGCTCCCGAATTTAGCCTTGTAATGATGAAGTTAATGAGGGGGTAATGACAAAACAGTATACCTTGTATCCCAGTCTTGTAATCTTGCTAATGTAACTAGTTATTGCTGCCTTCACCACCCGTCCCCCTGGAGTATATTGACAATGCTGTCCTATGATCGAAAAAATGTTGCTGGGACGTTATTTGTTTTCAAGATGCATCAGAACCATCGTGGTCGTGTTAGTATGGGGTTCTTTAGACTTCCACAGGATGTCTACAGTACACCACAATGAGGGAATGCTGGCGTTGGAGTGTGGAAGAGACAGTACAGGGTGAAAAGAAGAGAAAACCATTTCTTTAGTGTGTCACCATTGTTTATAGCCATTTCTAGGCTATGCAACCCTTCATGTTCAAAGATAAGCAAAATTCAACTGACCACTGAAAAACTTTGGATGTTTTATTCTGATTCAAGATTGGTCTTTTTAAAAAAGCCAAGCATTTCTGAATCAGTCAGGCAGTTGTTCTCTGTGATTGTCCTCATCGCTGTTAGTGTTCACTACACTGCCATGGGATGTCTTCGTGAGGCAACCCTGACATAATCTTGCAACAGCAGCCAGCACTTCCCTTTCATATTATTGGATCCATAACATAGCAGATTTAAGTCTGACATTAGACCAAACTTACTTGCCAATTTGTTTCCTTTAGTTTCTGACAAACTTTGGTTTCCAGCTTATTCACAGTGTGAGGTGACAACATTTTCACAGCTGAAACTCATCATAAAGTGCCAGTTAGATCATTTTAAATATGTGCATGATCACCAAGTTAATAGTTGGCACTTCTTATCAACATTGAGACTTTTGGCTGTGAGGGCAGGAGCTGGTGGTTGGGGAGGAAAGAGGTCAAATAAAGACTTTCTGCACTGAGACAGAGGGAAAACATCCCAAATGCAAGGATTTCAGTTTAACTTCCTGATCTTAGAAAAAGAAACTCAAGCTCTTCACATACTAATGCTAATTTAACCCTTACAGGCACAATTAGTAAATCAATGTTTGATTCAGAATCCGAATATAGTAATTTCTCATTTTTCAAATTCACTGAAGATTCATGTCATATTAGTCAGTATTGACTGTATCGTTGAAAAGAGAATTTTATTCCTTTTCCTTTCCTGCTCCTTCATTCATTTGGAGTTAACTGAAAGATCTGACCATAATAAACGCAGGAGTAATTACAGGTATCTGACCCAGAGCAGTGTAATGACCTCAGCATTTAGGATTCTATTAATTGATGACATCAGTGAAATGGCGTGGATGTGATGCTGTCTGTATTGCATTCGCCATGAAAGCACTTTATAAGCTTTATTCAAACAAATAACTATTACTAGGGAAAGTGCCTGACTCCGTGGATACACATGGCCTCTGGTCAACTTAAATTATAAAAAGTGTGAAGCATTCAATAGCGACATTGCATGGGAGATAGACAAGGCGAAGAGACCAGGAGCTGGTCCCAATCCATAGCCATATTTCATCAAGTGTCACCAAAGTCTGGAGACCATAGCAATGATTTTGGAGGGAGTGTGGAATGGTGGGTGGGGAAGTGAGGATGAGCAGGAAAGAGAAACAAAGAGAAATGATGAGGTGGGGTGTAGGAGAGGAACCCAATTCTTCAGCATTTTCACTATAGCTCCAATGGCCAGAAACAGAACCTCAATATTGATCAGCAAGTAATTTCCCATCTCAGCATTTAGGGTGGTGGTACTACTAATTAAGACAAGCCTGTCACTTATGTTAAATTCCTTGGGAGGCAGTCTATCAGTCTCCTTAATGTAGCTGCTGTTGTCTGAACTGGCATTCGTCGCATTGCACAAAACATTTTGAAGGAATCAAAGGTTCTTCAACGTGCCCTTTTCACATTGTTGTATTCCAAATGAAGCATAATTAAATCACATCAAAATCAGATCAAATCAAACTTGCTTCCTCATGTCTGGCAAACTTTGATTCCCATCCTCCTGGCAATCTGGTCTGTCAAAACGTCCCCAGCCACAAGTCATCGTGAAGCACAAATTAAACAAAAGGTCTCCACCTAAAAACAACTTGCAAACATTTGGAAAGAAACCCTGAAGATCAAAAGGCTCTATTGAGCTGATACATTTTTTTTTAAAAAAGAGGAATCACTTTACTCACCAGGGGAAATGCAAATATTGGGAGGGGCTGGAGTCTGGAATGGTGGTGTTTGCTGTAGCACTGGGTGATTTTGTCAACAGGAAGTTCCTGCAAAAATCTTACAGAAATTCCTGCTGTCCAGAAATTCCTGTTCACATTACATTCTGTTAAAAAGGCCACTTTCAAAAGCTATGACTGCAATATATGTTGACTTTTTTTCAACTTTCACAGTGGTTTGCAGGACACCATGGTCTGTTCCATTGAAGGGATGGGATGAGGGGACGTCGCCGATGTAGTAGTATTGGGAAGCAGAGAGTCAGGTAGTTAAAGGGTTGTCAATACGTTTAGCCTCATTGCACAGTCCAGTGCTTTGAAGTGAACAACTGAAGGCCTGAACATTGAACGGTTGGAAATGATTATTGAACGACTTTGTGTTAATGCATGCTCAATTATTCACTGGCTTTTAACTGGGAGGTGGTAGGACTTAGAAAATGGCAGGTAGGGACTCTGGCACCTTTTCATTGCGAGGCCATGCTGACATAGACCAGTTCTCTTTGACATCTTGACTCTCCATGATCTCTCAAGCCTGCCTCCCTCATTTCCCTAATTGTGCCCACTTTTGGTGTCTCAGCGATGATCAGTATGAATAGTAGGGCTCATAAATGTGTTGATCTGTCCTCCCTCTTACTGGAGTAGCAGCTCTTGAAAGTAAGCTGCACCGTCAACTGATGAGTAACCCTTGCAAGAATCTCTTCATTTTAGTTTAGAATGGAGCTGGAAAAGCACAGCAGGTCAGGCAGTATCTGAGGAGCAGGAAAATCGCGGTTTCGGGCAAAGGCCCTTCATTAATGAAGAATCTCTTCATTGGTCACTGCTGGCAATATACCATCCTTAGCATACGCCAAAACTCCAGGTTTCTGTCCCAGCATTAGGTTTGCAGCATTCACTGCAAGCTTCCACCTAAAACGTCTTTTCACAAGACTAACGACAGAGCAAAGATTATATGCCAGTCAATAATTTCTTTAATGTAAAAGAACAAACTGTGGAATCTGACAATCTAAAAGAAATGCAGAATTTGCTGGAGAAACTCAACATATTTTGCAGCATTTGTGGACAGAAAGCAGAGTCCACCTTGATTCAAGTGACCCTTTTTCAGAGAGATCTGAAGTTCTGAACATTAGTCATTCAACTAAAAATTTAACTCTGTTTTCACTCCACAGATGCAGCTAGATCTGCTCGCTGTTAGTAGACAGTCACACATTGTATTCAGCTTATTTTTCAATTACCTTCTTAGTTTCTGGAGAACCAGAAACCCCAGCTCCCTTGCACTTTCAGCAGTTGATGTTTTAAGAGCTGCAAATGGTCAAGTGCCATTAAGCCAATTTAAGCAAACATTTACGCTCAGAATAAAAACGTTTTTAGAAACTTGAATATGAGTGTCAGGCTTTCGAGCCACTGACAGTCAGGCTAGAACATGGAAATAAAGGATGTGACAAACCCATTTCTTCAACACGTGTTGCATAGTCTAGAAAAGTCTCAAATAAAGAGCTTAG
Source organism: Chiloscyllium punctatum (assembly GCF_047496795.1). NCBI lineage: Eukaryota > Metazoa > Chordata > Chondrichthyes > Orectolobiformes > Hemiscylliidae > Chiloscyllium > Chiloscyllium punctatum. Next base: position 53,316,611 of record NC_092766.1, on the reverse strand, counting down.
GGCAATTATAGAAGGGCAACTAACTGTCCAATTTCTCCATTTAAGAGAATTGGATATTGGCTCTTCATACAGGATTGACTTTTCCTCATCAATGGGTATTGGCTCAACAATTGCGAACATTAATGGTGGCACAGAAAGGTTTGCCACTCTGCTATTGTTCCAATTAAACCATCAGCTCTTTAGATTGCGCCATTTCATTCTTGGGATAGTGACCAAGCAACAGATTCTTGATCAGGCCGCATCAGCAGCATGTCAACATTCGTGGTGCCGTCATTCACAGCAGCGCTGGCTCCAGCTCTCAGTCCAAGCAGCAGGGCTCCACCACAATTCACAATATTATTATTGCAAATGGCTTGTTTTTTTAAAAAAAAACACCACAATCTAACTTGCAGGAAAAATACAGACTTGGGAGGCAGAGCCCTGCATTTTCCGTCATGTGCTAACTAAGGCCTGGAATAGTATATTTGACATTGTTCGCGCATGTATGCAAAAGGAAATACCTACATAACTTCACAGGAATTGCTGGTTCTCCAGAAATAACCTTTATTCCAAATACAATATTAATCAGGAATTAAATTGCACTTTGGGTCAAACTGACACTTTAATTTCTTCAGTTGTTCCTGATGGACTATAGGTTTCATTTCCATCGCAGTTTGGATTGTCACACTTACTATGCCTGCAGTTAGTCATAAAAGACAAATGAAGTTATTTAAATGAGCATTTACCTCCATCCCACAATTGTGTGCCAGCTGTTTGAAAGACTGAAGATTCTGGATTCAGGACTGTATCCTGCATTCAGCCATTTGAGTGAAACTGGCCACAGTCCAGATGGGTGACTACAATAGATGGTGTATTTGTTCTTCAAATCCTTTGCTGCTGGTGATAACATTTAGAGACAGAAATGGGATAGCAAGTTCTTGAATGTATTCGTATTCGGAGTTTAGAAACTTAAATAACAAAATGCAAGCAAACTTACACTGATATCCTCTACGAATACAATATTTTTGAATCAAAATTCTAAAGCCCTAGTTCTAATGCAGATAACGGAGAGACAGTAATGCAAATGCTCTTGCCTGGAGTGGTGTTCCCTGCGCTGCTGTGTGATGTTTCCTGAAAAGTTCCTAGAAAGTAATTTCCTTTCTATTTTGTGTACTCTGAATGAAGCAAAACATTAATCACATATTATTTTCAAACTTACTTTTTTCACGATAGATTTTGCAGTGTACAGTTTTCCATTGATCTTGTACATTGGACTGTCAGGTGATCTGCAAATAGTCAGAAAAGTGTTATTCAGTCATTTTAAGCATACATCTTCATCCACAATAAAATCATCATTATAAACCTGAAACATTCAGTAAGTATTTCAAGCCATTGACTGCTAGTTTTGTAAAATTAGTTCAAGACACAACTACAGTAGATGGGGATTTATCACCCCAAAACCCTCATTGGCTGTTTGCAAGACAAGATAATGAGGCTGGAGTGTGGTAGCAAAGAAAGGGAGACACGATGCAGCAAATTCATTTCTTCAATACTTTATACTTATTGCAACATCTCAAAATATCTCAACTCAACAGCTCCAGGCCCAAATGGAGACGAGGCGAGCAATTTTCCAATGTCTCCAATGAAGACCTTTGGTACAGTCTCGACATACAGGGCTGCATTTTCCATGTCAGCTAGCCCTTGCCAAGATTCGCATGAGTGAGGCCAAGTGGAGAGGAGTTCAGGAGCAAAGCCCAACTCCCTTCTGCACCACTATATTATCTTGTCAGTGGTGAGCAAGTGAAGGCACAAATTGAGAGCTACTCCTGTCTGTCTGTGTTGTGAACAATAGAGCTCCGCAACTCCCACAATGGGCCGTGGCCAGCAAATCCATTTAGTACAGGCTCAGCAATACTCAACACTAATGGCAGTAAAGGAAAGGTCACTGCTCTGCCTTCACTCTGTTATTGCTGTTAGCTCCTGTGATCATGTCATTTCAATAATGATTTGTGACCAGGCAGCAACTTCTGTATTAGCTACTGTCAGTATCATGCCACCCTTGGCACTGCCAACCATCGCGTTATAATCCAACTCTCAGTTCAACCAGCAGGGCTTCACCAGAATTCATAAAATTATGACTGCAAAAGTCTTGAGTAAGAAAGAACACCATCTTCCAACTTCTGGATGTAATACCTATTTTGTGGGTTAAGCTGAGTTTGGGTAACTAGAGCCTGCTGCATGGCTTCTGGATGCAGAAGGAAATATCTACATTACTTCACAGGAACTGCTTGTTCTCCAGTAATTGCCTTGGAGAATATAATATCAAATGAAGTACGAATTACACAAAATATCAAACATATTTTCTAGTTATTGCAAACAATCCTGGAGAACTATATTTTCCATATCCCATGCAGTTTGGATTGTCATCCTGGCCATGCCTGTAACTGGTCAGGCAAGATAAATTAAGTCCTTAAGTTTGCATTTGCCTCCAGCTATCATTGAGTGCCAGCTGCTGGAATGGCCGAAGACTCTGGATTTAGTAGTGGAGCTTGAGTTCAGCTGCTTTTGATAAACTTCTTACAATCCAGACGGATACTGCAATCAATACTGATTTGATTCTTCAACCCCTTTCACAGGTTTGATGGACACTAGAGCTGGTGATCAGGGTGAGAGTGGGATGGGATACGGATTTCTTGAATATATTCATTTTAAGAGACTAAAATCTTCAGAGATAAGTAACCCAAATTTGCAAGCAATTATGAATTCAAGCTTCCTTGATGTCCTCTCCTAAAGCTGTCTGTTTTGAAAAAAAAATTTCTCTCCGACCCAAAGAACAAAATAGATAATGGAGAGGCAGTATGTGATTGCTATGGTCGGGAATGGTAATCTCTGCATTGCTGTGTGGTGTTTTCATGATGGGTCTGTACGTTATCTTACGTAACTGCCTGCCCACCAGCAACGTACTTTCACTTTCTTGTACTCTGAATGAAGCAAAATCATGGTCACATATCATATCACACATACTTTTTCGCGACCGCCTTAGATTTGGAAGGCACGGTTTTCAATCTCCATCGCCATTTAGGCTCTCAGGTTTACCAGGCTTGCAATTGAACAGGCAAGTTTAGTCACTGAAATCAGCATTCGCCTGCATATGCAATTGTGTGACTGCTGCTGGAATGGCTGAAGGATCTGGATTCAGTATTGCAGCGCTTATTCAGCTGCTTTTTAAAAAACTGCTCACACTGCAGAAGGATGACTGCATGAGTTGGTGATTTGTTTGGCAAATCTACATAACTGGTTTGCAAGAAGTCGGAGCACAGGTAAGGGGAGAGGCAGAGAATGTCAGGGAGATGGAATTTTTCCATGCAGTATAGACCAGAGAGGTCAATGGGAAGTAAAACGTACAGGACCGGGCTGATGAAGGGGAAACATTTCACTGAAGAGATTTGGATATTTTAAAGGAATGGCATTTCCAGCAACTCTGTTTTTCTTTCTGATTTACAGCATTCGCAGTTCTTTCCGGTTTTATTTGGATGGATTCTGTTGTTCTAGTTAAATAAGAGCTTCAATCTGGAGGAACAAAGCAAGCATGAGAGATGCAAATTCAGTGCGATTGCTGTGGTCTGGTTTACAAAGGTCTTTGTTGCACTGCTGTCACATGCTTTCAAGAGGCAGCCCCTGAACAATTAAACAACAGTTCTCCAGCAATATCCTTTCAGGTCTTTGAATTGTTAATCAAGGATCATTTATAAACAAAATGGAGCAAACTTATTTTCTGCAACTGTCCCTGGAGAAATTAGATTTTCCGGTTCTTTACAGTATACACAGCTGAAATTAGTCATGAAAGAAGATATTTTAAGCTAGGTCTTGTACGAACAATTGGCTGATGCTTGGTATAAAATTGCTGGATGCTCAGGGATTCAGTATTATATTCTTTGATCAACTGTATTTATTAAGTAGATCAACTTCCAGAGGTAGTGGGACAATGGAAAACATTGTCTTTAAAACTTTCATCGGGGATTTGAAAGACACCACAGGCAGAATGAGGGAAGCAGAGAAGATAGGAACCATAATCATTCAATGTTTTTATCCTTTCTTCAGAGTTCAGCTATCTAAATGTTCGACTACAAATTGAGTCTGAATATTGAATGGGCAAGCAATTTTCCACTGACCACTTTTGAAGCTTTTGTATTGACGCAACTATTCAAAGTTTGGGAGAAGATTTGTAGCTCGGGTGCTCGTTGTTGTGGTTCTGGTCGCCGAGCTGGGAATTTGTGTTGCAGACGTTTCGTCGCCTGTCTAGGTGACATTCTCAGTGCTTGGGAGCCTCCTGTGAAGCGCTTCTGTGATGTTTCCTCCGGCATTTCCTCCGAATGACGGATAAAAGATCACAGAAGCGCTTCACAGGAGGCTACCAAGCATTGAAGATGTCACCTAGACAAGGGACGAAACGTCTGCAACACAAATTCCCAGCTCGGCGACCAGAACCACAACGATGCAACTATTTTTTAAGCAAACAAAATCTCGAATCTCTCAGAGAAATGCAAACATTATAGACATATTAAAACAATTTTGTTAATGTGACTGCTGTAGGCTGGTGTTTGTTGCATTGCTGTGGCATGTACTCAGACAGAAGCCCCTCCATCGAACTTACAGGAAGTGGTACTAATTTTCTTTCACAAAGTTGTGTTCTAGATGAAACGTAATTAAGTCACACATTGGACTAAAACTTTCTTTGCGATCACTGCATTCATTACTGGAATCTCATCTGCCTTCGAAATGTCGCAGTTTCCATATCTGCAATTGGTGTTACAGCACAAATTAAGTGATTTTAAACAAACACTTGAAAATTTCAACCATTGAAAAAGCTCTGAAGATGGAGGATTTCAGCATTATAAACTTGTTTGTTGAATCTTTACATTGAAACTCCAATTTGGTAATTTAATCAACCTGCCACATCCCATACAAACAGGGATGAGTTAGATATTCAACATGAGAATGTCTCATTAATTGTAATGTTAAATCCACATTCCTGCCTACCCTGAAAACCTTTCCCCACCCCTCTCTCAACAATAAACTATTTATCTTGGCCTTTGAAATATTCCATAGCTCTGCTTTAATAACGTGTCAGAGTTTCGACGTTTTGAGATAGAATAAGTAATCTCGATCTGTTTTAAATGGACAACCACTGACATTTAGATAGTAGTACTTCATTCTAGTCTCTTCTGGAAGTGCTCTCTACTTTTGTGTTAAAATTCCCCCACGATAAAAGGAAAACATTTATTCACTTTCCTAATTACATACTATATCTGTATGTACTTTGTGATTTAGGTAATGTTACAGTCTCATTCCACTGCATCTCAGAACTATGGAATCTCCCTCTATTTAAAAAAATGCTTTTCTTCCAGTCAAAATGGACAACTTCACAGTTATCTACGTAAAGTTCTATTTGTCAGGTCTTTGACTACTCACTTTACCTATATTTCTCTATAGCACCCCAATGTCCGCTGAGGTTATTATTTAACCTTTCTTTGTCATGTCAGCTTTATATTCATTCCTTCGTAAGTCATGGACTGTGAGTCAATACTTAGAAAATTTGAGGAGATACAAATTTGATTCAAATGGCTGCTCAAGTTATATTATCCTCACCATTCAGAACTCCAGTTAATTCTCAATTCCAAACAAACACCAAAGTAAACGCGAACATTCATGTAAAAAAGGTTGAGCCCTTGAATCTAATTAGAGAATACCAAAACAGCAATAGCGTGCTCGTCATCCTCTCTCTCTCTAAACACACACACACACACACACACACACACACACACACACACACACGCACACACACACACACACACACCATGGATAAGGGACAATCTTGAAATGTAAGGTGTCTGTAAGGCAAATGGATACTATAAACTTCCACTGTACTATGACAACCTTTTAGCCAAACTACAATGGCTGACTTAGACCTGTGACCTGTGCGTCTTGTTGATGTGAGAGCTTAGGAACGTGGTGACGTTCCTGACTCTTACACTTGCCAGAAGTGTGTCCAGCTGCAGCTCTTGTTTAACTGCATGACGACTCTGGAGCTGCAGATGGACTTAATGTGGAGCATCCGCGATTCTGAGTAGGTCGTTCATAGCAGATTTAGTGAACTGGTCGCACCGCAGTTAGAGTTGCTGAGGGTGACGGTGAATGGGTGACCAAAAGGCAGGAAAAGAGTAGGAAGGCAGTGCAGGTGTCCCCTGCGGTCATCTCCCTCCAAAACAGGTATACTGTTTTGAATACAGTTGGGGGAGATGGCTCACCAGGGGAGAGCAGCAGTTGCCAGGATAATGGCACGGCGATGGGCACTGCTGTTCAGAAGGGCAGGAATAAGACTCATAGGGCCATAGTCATAGAGGATTCTATTGTGAGGGGAGTAGATAAGTGGTTCTGTGGCCGTAAACGGGACTACTGGATGGCATGTTGCCTCCCAGATGCTCAGGTCAGGGATGTCACTGATTGGCTTCAGAGTGTTCTAAAAGGGGAGGGTGAACAGCCAGTTGTCTTGGTTAGGCACCAATCATATAAGTATAAAACGAGATGAGGTCCTCAAAGAAGAATTCGGGGAGCTAGGAGAGAAGTTAAAGAGGAGGACCTCAAATGTAGTGAGCTTGGGATTACTACCAGTGCTAGCCAGTGTAGAAATGAAAAATTAGGCAGGATGAACACGTGGCTTGAGAGATGGTGTAGGAGGGAGGGCCTCAATTTGATGGACATTGGGACAGGTTCTGGGGATTGTGGAGCTATTACAAAATGGAGGGTCTACATCTGAACCAGACCGGAATCAATGTCCTTGGGGAAGTTTTTGCTACTGCATGTTGGCAATATTTAAACTAATGTGGCAGGAGACTGGGAACCAGAAGAGAAAATAAGTAGGCAGTGATGCGGAGATTGGAGACTGTAAGAATTATGAAGATAGCATTCATAAGGGGAAGAGTAGGCAGAGAGTAGATGAGTGCAAAAACAAACTGGCAGCCTGAAATGCATCTACTTGAATGCAAGGAATATAGTGTGTAAGGCAAATAAACGTAGGTCTGTATTGCTACCTAGTAGTATGACGTTATTGCCAACACAGAGACTTGGTTGAAGGAAGGGCATGAAGATTGGCAATCAAACTTTCCAGGATCTAGATGCTTCAGACAGGACAAGGAGGGAAGAAAAAAGGAGGGGTGGAGTTGCATTGCTGGTCAAGAACAATGTCACGGCTGTGCTAAAGGAGCACACTATGGAGGTCTTGGGTAGTGAGGCATTATGGGTGAAGCAGAGAAATTAGATGGATGAAGTTACACTGTTGGGGCTGTATTACAAGCCTCTCAACTGTGAGCATGTGGTCGAAGAACAAATAGGTAAACAGATTATGGAAAGATGTGGAGGCAATAGGAAGTGGTGATGGGAGATTTTAATTTTCCCAACATTGACTGGGATATGCTTAGCGTCAGAGTCTGAATGGGGTAGAATTTGTAATAAATGTCCAGGAGAGTTTTCTACTGCAGTATGTCAATAGTCCGACGAGGGAAGGGGCCATATTGGACCTGGTACTGGGGAACAAGCCTGGACAGTGGTAGAAGTTGCGGTGGCGGATTTCTTTGGGAACAGTGACCACAATTCTGTAAGTTTCAGAATTATCGTGGTTAAAGAAGAGAGTGGTCCTAAGGGAAGAGTACTAAACTGAGCCAAGACCATTTATATTAAAATTAGGCAGGAGCTCAGAAATGTGGAATGGACACAGCTATTTGAAGGGAAGTCCACATTTGAGATGTGGGAGGCTTTCAAAGATAGGTTAAAGATAGTGCAGGTTAGGCATGACCCGTTAAAGGCAAAGGATAAGAAGTGCAACATTCGTGAACCGTGGATGACAGAAGAAATTGGACGACTAGCCAAGAGGAAAAGGGAACCATACTTAAGGTCTAGGCAGCTAAGAACAGAACAGTCCCTGGAAGAATATCAGAAGAGTAAGACAAGTCTTAAACAAGGAATCAAGCGGGCTTACACGGATTATGAAATAGCTTTAGAGAGGAGAATTAAGTAGAATCCCAGAGCATTTTATTCTTATATAAGAAGCAAGAGAGGAACTAGAGAAAGGATTGATCCAGTAAAGAATAATTAGGGAAGGCTGTGTGTCGAACCTGAGCGAATGGGTGAGACTCTCAATATTACTTTGCATCAGTGTTCACTGAGGATTGGAACATGATGAATGTTAAGATTAGAGATAAAAGTTTCATTCGACTGGATCATGTTGATATAAGTAGCGAAGATGTGTTGGTTAGGCTATAGATTATTAAGTTGGACAAATCCCCAGGACCGGATGGGATCTATCCCAAGGTGCTTAGTGAGGCGAGAGAGGAAATAGCTGGGGCCCTGACAGATATCTTTGTGGAATTCTTAAATACAGGTGAGGTGCCGGAGGACTGGAGGGTAGCTTATGTTGTCTCCTTGTAAGGGAAGGGTAGTAGGAATATTCTGGGTAACCAAAGACCAGTGAGCCTGACGTCAGTGGTGGCAAAGTTGCTGGAGAAGTTACTGAGGGATAGGATCTACTTATATTTATAAAAGAATGTGTTTATCAGTGATAGGCAACATGGTTTTGTGCTGGGGAGATCGTGCCTTACCAACCTAATTGAGTTCTTCGAGGAAGTGAGCAATTGATCAGTGAAGGAAGGGCTGTTGATATCATACACATGGACTTGAGTGAGGCGTTTGATAAGGGTCCCCATGGTAGACTAATGGAGAAATTGAAGTCATATGGTGTGTAGTGTGCTCTCGCGAGGTAGCTAAAGAACTGTATGAGAAATAGGAGACAGAGAATAGTAATTGAAGGGAGTTTCTCGAAATGGAAAAAGGTGACCAGTGTTGTTCCACAGGGGCCAGTGTTGGGGCCACTGTTGTTTGTAATATATATAAATGATCTAGAAGAGGGCACTGTTGGTATGATCAGAAAGTTTTCAGGTGACACGAATATTATGGAGTAGTAGAAAGCATAATGGACTCTCAGAAAATACTGGAGGATATAGATAGACTGGAGATTTGGGCGGAAAATTGGCAGATGGTTTTTAATCCAGACAAATGTGAGGTGATGCATGTCTAATTCTAGAGCGAATTATACAATGAACGGAAGAGCCTTGGGAAAAGTTGCTGGGCAGAGAGATGTGGGAGTGTAGGTCCACTGTACGCTGAAGATTGTTGCACAGGTGGGTAGAGTGGTCAAGAAGGCATATGGTTTGCTTGCCTTCATTGGACGGGGTACTAAGTATAAGAGCTGGCAAGTCATGTTAACATTGTACAAGACATTGGTTTAGCCGCATTTAGAATACTGTGTACAATTCTGGTCTTCACATTACCAACAGGATAGGGGCACTTTTTAGAGAGTGCAGAGAAGGTTTACGAGGATGTTGCCTGGTATGGAAGGTGCTAGCTATGAAGATGGTTTGAGTAGGTTAGGTTTATTTTCATTCTGAAAAAGGAGATTGAGGGGGAATCTGGATGAAATTTACAAAATCATGAAGGGTATAGACAGAGTGGATAGAGACAAGCTTTTTCCCAGGGTGAAGGATTCAGTAACGAGAGGTCACGCTTCCAAGGTGAGAGGTGGAAAGCTTAAGGGGGATACACGCGGCATGTACTTCACACAGAAGGTGGTGGGCGTTAGTAATGTGTTGCCAGAGGTGGTAGAGGCAGTCATGGTAGATTCATTTAAGATACGTCAGGACAGATGCATGAGTAGGTGGGGAGCAGAAGGTAATAAATGCTTCGGAATTGACTGACAGGTACATTTGGATCGGCTCAGGCTTGGAGGGCCGAAGTGCCTGTTCCTGGGCTGAAAATTTCCTTTGTTCTTTTTTGTTAACATATACTTTCCTTTTCATGTTGTATTTATTAGAAAGTGCGAGGTTGGGAAGTGCTTTTGGCAAAAAGGACAGGAATGTCCTTGGCCACGCGTCACAAAAAGAATTCATGCAGGACATCCATTAATCAGGTCAGGAAATGAAATGCCAGCCTTCATTACAAAATGAGTCATATGTAGGAGTTATGGGGTGTTGTTGAGGCAGTATTTGGGCTATTGTGGGCAGACTTTCTGACCTTTATAAATCAATGATCACTATGTCACAGAGGCAGTGCAAAGCTGTTTTATCAGAATAATCTCTGGGATGATGGTAACATGAAGAGCGTGTGAAGGAAATTGATGTTTAATTTGCAGCACCGTGAAAGAATAAGAGTTGACTGCATTGAACCTTGAAGATTATGGATGAAAACACATTACGTCCAAAGAAAGACACAGATTGCATGGAAAATTGCTTTTTGCCCATGATACATGCTTCTTTTTAGTTTATGTACCTCTGTTAAGCTCCTATGTTGATTAGGAGAGGGCTTCAGGCTCTGAATGAACTCTCATTGCCTCGATGTGCAGTTGGTGTGTGACCCTGCACTGAAAGGCACATTTTTCACAAATCTGTCAGTAGCTGCAATGCCTAATAGTTTATTGTGCCCAACAGCTTCCGACCTCCACGGGGAATACTGGTCTGCCTTCTCAGAGATGTCCACCCTCCTCCCCGTCAGCGAACCATATTGATGTATCTATTGTGTACCATTACCAATGGAGCCATAGGAACAACATAGAGCAGTCTATCCGTGCAGTCTCTGTTTCATTGTTTTGTCTTGCTTGGTCATAGATAACATCGTCTCATTTCTGTATAATGGGCTTGAGCGGCTGGCTGGCCACCTCCTGATGTCATGGGAGACGCTCAAGAACCTGACTGGGCAAACTGTGTTTCCTGTTTAACAGCTCATGTGTTTGACAGGGCTCGTTACCTTCCTGTGTGACAGTCAGGAGAGAATGAATATGCTATCCCTATTCTTATCCAATAACATTGATGGGCAGAATGACCTCCTCAAATTCCTGTGAAGTGAGCTTGAGGTACTGAATGAGCACCTCTCTTTACTCCAGTAACGCATCTTCTTGTACTGACTCACTTCAACCTGTGGCGAGGTAATGCTTCATTTCCATTATGTTCAATTTTCTTCAAGTTACTTGATACCATCCTCAGTTAAACACTGCCTTGTTGTCAGAGCCAGTCTTCTGGTTTTTATATATTTTGTTGATGTCAATGGGTCACGGTGTGTTTCCTTCTCACAGAGGGGTGTGACCGTCGGGATGTCACTATTCCACAGAGGAAGGGGAGATCGATCATTGAGGTAATTGGAAGAAGGGACGGATGGCTGTTTGACACAGCAGACACTCCAGGAGTTGGGGCTTAGAACAGATCAGCCATGATCCTATTGAAGGGAAAGGCAGACCATTGGAGCTGAATGGCCTCCTCCTGCTTCTCATGTTCTTGAAAGGTTCATCGTTGTTATTTTCCTGGCTGTCCTGTGAAGGAATGTTATAGTCAAAGAGATCAGAGGATTTTGTGAGCAATATCTGGGTACAGTATGTGGTCATTATTCACTATGAATCTGGCTCAACAACGTGACAAATAAATTGAGACGGGGGAGCTTCTGTAAAGAGACAGGAGGGGACTGTTTCAAACTAACACCAACTCTTTTTCCCAAGTCCGTTTTCTGATCAACACCAAATCATGTTTGACTGTATTCAGGGGCTGAATGGTCACCTCGGTTTCTGTGCACCAGGTAGTAGGAGTTAGTGGTCTCCAACTGCTCCTGTGTAGCATGTTGAGGGGCCGAATGGAATGGGGCGAAGTAGGACTGAGGAAGAGGTGTGGGTCCATGCCCTACCAGGCCCTAAGGTTGTGGCTGATCAGAGTGTCGTCTCAGCCCCACGTTCCTTTCTGCAGTTCATTATCCTTGTGTCACTTTCCCGTTAAATATTTAACTAATACATCTTTGAATAAATGCAAACACACAGGTACCACAAACCTGTGGGTAGGAGAAATTCCCACTCAAGTGGCTTTTTGAGAAATTCTCCTTATCCCTGTCCCGACCGAGTTTAGAGAGTCATTGCTTCTTTTTCTGGTCCCACTCCTCCAGACGTCACGACAAATTATCCGTGTAACTAAATGTGTGATATGGTAAATGATATCCGTCTCAGACTGGGTCAGGTTCGGTGTTAGGAACAAGTCGGACAGGTTTCTTAAATTTGTAAAAATAACTGATCTAAAACCAAAGCAAAGTTAGTCGAATTAAGATGGATACATAAATGATATACAGTTTGAACATCAACAATATGTACATCAACATTTATTTTTCTATAAATCTGAGACACAAAAATATGCATACGTAGACACACGCACACGCACGCACATCTGAAGGCAAACCGAAAAAAAAGGAACTCTGCAGAATATTAATGCGAAAGGGCTTTGTCCAAATAACAGTTAATTTCAGAATAAAAGTAAAATTGAGAGAGTTTCAATTGTTATTCTGCCTCTGAAGTGATTCTGCCTCACAGAGGCTGCTAGCACTGGGGTTTCTTCCTGGAACAGTTAGATTTGGCTGAAGTCCCTTTGCTGCAGGCAGAGGAGAGATTCCAATGATTCCTCAAAAGGAACCCTCAAAGAGTGCTAAAGATGTCTGATTGGTTTTCAGCTCTCATATGTTGCTGTAGAGAAGTACAAGTAGAGACAGAGCAATGGCCGATGCTTCAACAACGGGTTGCATTCGCTCCCTCTCTGATCTGAAACATGCAATAATGTGACCCAAACACCAACCTGGACTAGGTAAGGTCTGGGTGAACATTCTCCTGATTGAATTACTCCATCCCAGTTAACTGCTCCATTTAGGAATAATTTGTAATTTTTTATTTGAAGGTATATTTATATGTGTCTGCATAATTTTTGTACAATATATTCATGTGTTCATAGTACCTGTGTTAAAATGAGCATGTTGTTTTCTAAAATTAAATCCTTAGTTTTATTCTCTCATCCCTCAGCTCCGCCCCAATACACTCTCCTCGGGGTCTTATATGGTTCAATATGAACAGCTCTCATTCTCAGGTCTGAAGTACTCTGACCTTGTACAGACCATGAGGGCCATGGATGCGGGATCGGCCAAGCCGGTTTATTTTCCGAGGCTGGAGGAGCCCAAACCAGAGGGCAAAGATTTAAAGTGAGGGAAAAATTAAAAAGATACCTGACAGGTAAAGTTTTCACACAGAAGGTAGTGCGTGTAAGGGATGAGCTGGCAGTGAAAGTGGTGGAGGCTGGTACAATTACAACATTTAAGAGGCAATGGATGGGTATATAAATAAGAAAGGTTTAGAGAGTTATGGGTCAATGTTGGCAAATAAGTTTACATCAGATTGGAATATCTGGTCGGTGCAAATGAGCTGGACTGAAGTGTCTGTTTCCGTGCTGTATGATACTATGATTCTATCAGGCCTTCATTCTAGAAAAGATTAAAGTGAAGCATCTGTGAAAAGCTTCCAAAACAATTGCATTTTTTTTCTTTCAACTTCAGGGTTCACGAATTGAACGAATTGAGCTTCAATTCAATCAGTCCTCTCATCTAAGTCATTGGTATAGATTATAAATTGTTGCTAATGTCGCACTGATCCCTGAGGCACTCCACCAAGTTACAATTTTACAACCTGAATATAAACATTTATCCTGAATGTTTATTCCCTGATAGTTTACCAGATTTCCCCTGTTGCTGGGCAGCAAGCTAGAAAGGTAGGATGGCCTCATCCTACACTGTGTAATGTACTTAGCCAGCTGAATGACTTCAATCTATTTTTGCGTAAATCCTTAGAGGGCAGAAGGGCCCCCGTTGTCTCAGTATAACGATGCTGATTGGCTGAATGGGATCTTTCTTTACCTCTGTAGCATTACTGAGTGGTTCAGAGAACAACATATGGGTTAGGGCCAGCAGCTGGCCACTCAGCCACTCGCGCCTGCTGCATCATTCAGAATATGCATTGTTGATGTGAATGTGACTAAACATCCCTTTCCTGTCAGTTCCCAATAAACATGGATTCACTTGTTCACCAGAGATCTATGGAACTTAACCTTGCTACTTCGGCATGAGAACACCCCAGATCGTACAGACCTATTCTCAAAATGTGTTCCCCTCAAATGAATCACCACTCCATTGATATATAAGGAGTGGACAATTAGGAACATATATCGACCAGCACAGCAGTTCAGGCAGTATCCAAGGAGCTTTGAAATCGACGTTTCGGGCAAAAGCCCTTCATCCAGATGAAGGGCTTTTGCCTGAAACGTCGATTTCGAAGGTCCTCGGATGCTGTCTGAACTGCTGTGTTCTTCCAGCACCACTAATCCAGAATCTGGTTTCCAGCATCTGCCGTCATTATTATTACCACATGTATCGACCTTTCAGCCCATAATGCCTGTCCACTTTCTCATTAACTCGCCTAAACCAAATACATACCAAATTCAGCCTCCACTGACCTAGTCGAAAGACAATTCCAGGAACCACAAGATCACATGAGCAATGAACCCTGGAACAGAATGAGGCCATTCAGCCCATCTTGTCTGCCATGACATTTGATCGCTGCTAAAATATTGCTCTACCCCATTCTCCTGCCTTCTCCGGCTGATCATTGATAACTTCTCAATAAAAACGTATATATCTCTGTATTAAAGACAGTGTGTGCCTGTATGTGGGGTTATGTTCAGGTGTTTGTATATAAATGTCCCAATCTGTGTGCGTATCTCTGTGTCCATGTGTTATGTGTTCGCGTCAGTATCTCAGTTTGTGTGTACCTCTGTCTGCATCTCTGTGCAAAATTGTTTTTGAAATAAATAGATTGAAATTAGAATCGAAGTCTCGCTCGCCTCTCTCTCTGTCTGTCCCTGTTGTTCATGGAGTTCATAGAATCACGACAGTGTGGAAACAGGCCCTTCGACCCACTACATCCGCACTGACACTTCGAAGAGTAACCTACCACCACCAGTTCAAATGCAATCTTACGTTTACTCATGACTAATTCCCCTAACCTACACATCCCTGGGCACTATTGTGACTTTAGCATGGCTAGTTCACCGAACATCCGCACCTCTGGACTGCGGGTGGAAACAGGAGAATCTGGTGGAAACCCTCGCAGACACGGGGAGAATGTGAAACTTCACACAGATAATCGGCCGAGGGTGGACACGAGCCCGGGGGGGCTGGTGCTGTGAGATAGCAGTGCTAGACTCTTCAGATTTGTGATTACTACCCTCTGCTGGACTCCCCACACCACTGCATCAATGGCAGAGTTTTTTTGCTCGCTCAGAAGATAACAAATTGCTCTATGGGCTATACATTGTTCATTGATTATTATTCTCCAAACATTCTTTACAATAGAACCGGGAGTGGGAGAGGGGAAATTAAGATCACGCATGACTTTTGCCATCTTTTAGCACTCACACACAGTATTTTTTCTTGTACGTCATATTTCTCACGTTGGTAAGTGCGAAGGGGCTTGTCAACTACACCTGCTGCTGACTTCTTTTCTCACTGTTCCTTATCTCGATACAAAACACATTTTAGAACGTTATTTCCTGAATCAAGGCAATTTCTAATCATTGCATAAATATCACTAAAATCTCGGCATTTTTCATGCCTCTCTATGTCATCTTCCAATATTAATCGATTCTATACTGTGCTGCAATTGCACATAATAAGAGGAAGATAAAAATGACATTGGTGTACCTGTGCTTCACACGCACTTTATTCAAGTTAAAACGCAGATTACTCCCCACAATACGGTCATAGAAGCACTCATATAACCTTCAGGAAGCACAGAATAAGTACAGTGTTGTAGGGCATGTCAAGAGCAGCACCAGAAACATAACAGAAATACTGCTCTGGGCTATATTTTGTATGTATTTCTCATTGAGCAACATGTATTCCATCAGGAGTTATCTTACACAAGGAAGTAACCAGTGCTGCAGACGGTCATATAATCCCAGTTCTAACTCCCGGAATCAGAGATAATCAGTGTCCTGCATATCGATAGAAGGAACAACTCTCTGTGTCCTTTACATGCTGGATGAACTTTATGAATGCAGCTCGCACTTTGTCAGCCTCTTTCTCCTATATATTGTTTCGTGTAGTCCCTTTGTGGAATCTCGTCAAATACGTTTGTTCTGCACTTGATGGGTATTGGGTCTTGTGTTCTGAAATCCCAACAATCGGAAGCAGCGGGATTGAAACTAATTCAATTCATAACACCACATGACCGCAGCGTTTCACAGGAGCTAATGCAGCGCTGAGAATATCATCGATAAAGTGGAGGAAAAGGCTTGAAGACATTTTCCCAGCTCCACTGAAATTTCCAACAACATCTTTGAGGACACGAGCTTCATATCGTTCTTCTCCAAAACTCTATGGTTTTCTGCCGCAGAGAATTGAACCCTCAACTCCCGCGTGCAAGGTGAGGATATCAAGGATGGCAGTTCGAGCGAGGGCAACACCTGTCACTATCATATGGACAACCACAAACACACTCTTTTCATATGGAAGTCTCGGCAGCCCCAGTTAACGGGACCGAAGCAGCCTGTGCTGGGTTTTCATATTCCAGACTATTTGTGTTGGACACCGTTTTCCTTGAAAGTGAATGGAGATCGGTCTTTCACCGCTGCTGTGAAGCCAGATCCTGCATTGAATCTGCTCGCTGTTTTTTTGTTGCTGTGGCGAAACGGCGGACAATCGTGTTATAAAATGGTGTTTTACTTCTCTAATTTCCTTCATTACTGTCTTGATGTGGGAGGCTGGTGATTGGCTGTCTCGATCAGATGGATGCACCATTGTTGACCGAATTTAATGAAGAATGGAATTAAAAAATCTTCACTTTACATGGTTCCTTGTTGTTTTATTTTGTTTTCTGTTACTTGAACAATTTCTGGGACTTGGCAATGCGATAAATGTCAAGGATGTTTGGAACCACTGTTTGGAATTGTCTCTCTGCCATTTGTATGATCGGTTCATGACATACACATCAGTAATTATCTCGTTTTTATCACCGAAATAACCAGAGGCCATAGGAGCCGCAAACACAGGCACTCATATTGTTCATTTCAGTTTTTGCAGCACCGAAGGCCTCTCGTCCTTTCGGTGATAAAAGCGAGAAAATTATTGACTGGCTGTGAAAAGAGTGAGTGTTCCTTCTGTATGAAACCTCCTCAAATCCATTCGAAAAGCCTGCTTTCGGATACATAGAGGGCCGATTTTGCTGCCACGTTCTGTGTGTGAAATGGTCAGCGCATCTGGCTGAAATGTTGGCTCGAGCTCACCCATATACAGAGCTTCAATTATTTCAGATATATCCTTGAGATCAATCACGTACCAACATTGTCATCAGCAAACCTTCATCCCAAATCCGCATGAAGTGAGACGGGGACTCGCAGTCGAATGTGACCGCACTCTCTGCAGACCTTCGCTGCCAGCTGAAAGCGGCCACTACAGCTTCAATCAGCGGCTTCCTGCTCAGCCCTGGGACACACCTTAGAAAAACCCTTTCCTCAACAACGCCTCTTCCCGTGTGAAAGGGGTAAAAAAAAACCACTCTAGTTTGCAAACAGCTTCAGAAAAGTGGAAGATTGTTCCTGTTCATGGAAAGGCTTTTAATAAAATCTTCTGTCTCGGTAATGACAAATGGTACAAGTTGGAAGCAGGAAAAACAAAGGAAGTGTTGATTGTGATGACTGTGTCTCGTCAGACAGATTGAGTATCCGACATTCTAATCAGAAATGATTGCGTACCCTTAGGTAATTTTCCAATTGATTTGCCATCTGCAAGAGTGACTGGGAATCACATCGGCGATGTACACATGAAGGTCAAAAATATTAAAGTGTTAACATTGAATATTAAATCCCGCTACAAGTGCTAAATAAATTGTAGTTGATTGTAATTGTCGAAAGAATAACAGTCAGAAGTGTAAGGTGTCAATGATGTTATTTGTGATTGGGAGGAATGAATGAACCCTGGCAAATTGCAATGCCACATGAATATTGATCAGTATGAAATTACAAACGAAGACACTGTGCCCCTGGGTTGGCTAGAGGATCGTGGAGTCATTCCCCACGGTGGGCGCTTTTCCTCGTTAATACAATCTTTGCTCTCCATTCCACTTACAGTATGACAAGAAAGTGCTACTTATGTTGCCACGTCGGTTCCCCTGTTTTTGATCACACGTCGCTTTCTAAATGAAAACCATCTCCACTTTACTGGAAGTGTCAGAGACAAGTCTATCAGTGACACTTTCAGAACGTGATGTTCTACTCCAGCAGTACAACACCCAATGTGCTCAGAGGCAATGAATGGGAATGGCCACTTGTTGTGGGGACTGACAGTGATTGTTCCATGTCAGATGGTCCTGAAACAAAATTATCTCATTCAGAATCTTCTGATGGAAAGCGAAGAGAACTCTTCCTGGAAGTTTTCCAATTCACAAGGAAAATGATTTTGTTGTGTGCCAATGTCAATTTAAGTAATTAACAGTTTATTGTCAGGAAAGGGAGTGGGCAGAATTGTAGGGTTTCACTGTGGGATACAAGTGATCTGGTAGAACAGGAAAGACAAATATCCACAGAGCAGAGAGAGTGGATCGGTCCAGGATCACTCTCCCATCTTCTCTTTCTGTACCAACAAAAGAAATTGCTGTCAAATCTCAGCAGGTCTGGGAATATATTGGAAAGCAAAACAGGGTTAAGACCTCGGTACCAGTGACACTTCTTGTTCGATGTTCATCTCCCTGTGCCTTTCTGCACACTTTTTAATTAAATATATCCTGACTTCCAACGTTATTCTCAGCTTTTCTTTTGTTACTTCCTCTCCAAACATTTTCGATCATGCTAAAAGCCCCGGACAACATCGATCGACTCGATACAACGAGGTAGTACATTGAGCGGCTGCCAGTTTCAGTGCTGGAGGAATGTTAGAAGGCACGGTTGCAAGGTTGTGACGACGTTTTTCCGTTCATGTCACACACTATACGTCATCGTTTCAAATCAAGCAGGAGTTTGGTTTGTCCCCTTGTTACATGCTGAAGTTTTTGAATTGTTGGCAACGGAGCATTCGTGCTTGTTAATCTCATTAACAAACCCGCTTTGAATTTGCTCGCCCATGTCTGCCGCTGCGCTGAAAAGAATTTCAATTCCAAGTTATTGTTGCGTGAAACGTTTTTCATCTTCTGTCCTCGAATAAAGTGAGGACTGGAGATGAAGCACTCCTGCTAGAAATGCCGTTTCTCCTGATGCTCGGATGCTGCCTGAACTGCTGTGCATTTCCAGCACCACACTCTCAAGCAAAATTCTCTCCTCCCTGGTTGACAATATACTTCCATTTGTATACCTCGAGAGGCGTCCACTTTAAGGGCACAGTTACCAGACATTGATCCTTTCTGGACCTGGACGAAGGCATTTGCTTTACATGTGAATGTGTTCTGGTTCAGTGTCAAGGAGAACATCCATTTGCTCCTGTGACAGCGAACACTGGTATCCTAAAGTATAGTCTCTGTCAAATGCATCCAGAAGTAGGCTTAGGGAGCAGCAGACCTTTCTTCGGTCACCAGTTACCTGTAAAACAGTTTTCTGGTTTTATCAACACTTGCTATGTTGTGCACTGTACGTAGCCCAAACTTCACACGTAACTCACTTCAATGTTACGGTGTGGTGGAATCCATGTAATGGGATCTTCCTGCTGTAGGACCTCTGATAGTTTTACCATCTGGTATCCCGTTGCACTCATAAGCAAATGCCGGAGGCAGGTACACAAGCAGGGTCCTACGCAAAGCAGTATGTGTAAGACCAGTCCTACACATAGTAGAGCGTGTAGGGTTCAATATCCCCATCCGCCCCAAAGGGAGATAAGCCTTTGGAACCAGGAGTCACTTGCTGTGGAGGTAGTCTTATTGCCGCCTTCAAATGATCTATTACACTAGTGATATTCTGGAACGCATCAGGAATCTTAAAACAGTTTGAGGTACCGAACATTTTGCAATCGCCCCCTCTCTCAGCCGTCAGTATGTCTAGTACTAATCGATTTCGTATCACTGCGTCCCTTACTGGCGTTAACTCAGTATTAATGATTGTCAGACCTTCATCCGTCTCATTTGCTGACAGAAATACACTGCATGTGAGACCATTCATCATGTTTGTTGCCACCGTTGTCTCTGCTCACAAGAGAACAGACCACCCAATATCCGCTTAGGGTGTAGTCCAGGGGTCTTCGAGTGTGTACCCATTCCAATTCCGCGGGATATCACTTCGGTTTCGCCAGTTCCTGGCATTTGGGACGAACACTGTCGTGCTAGTGGACAGTACCGTGGGGTAGCAGCACCGGTTCAATCCCAGGCCGTGGTGGCATCCTTTCTCTGCACAGGCCCATATTATACCCGCCATTATGGTCTGATTATTGATAAAGGATCAAGTAATGTGTAAACTCGTACGACTTGCATAGGTTGCGGAGCAAGAGTCATTGTTCAATTACAGCCTTGTAGAACACTGTGAGATCCCCAAATGTCTCCCCTGGTGTGTGCAAATACACGTTTCTCCCCTGCTTTCCACTGTATGGCAGGCTGTGGTTGGTAGC
Source organism: Chiloscyllium punctatum (assembly GCF_047496795.1). NCBI lineage: Eukaryota > Metazoa > Chordata > Chondrichthyes > Orectolobiformes > Hemiscylliidae > Chiloscyllium > Chiloscyllium punctatum. The sequence goes on along the minus strand of NC_092766.1, from coordinate 53,296,100 downwards.
GTGTCCGCATTGGGACTGCAGTTAGCCTTAACGTCTGGTAGTGGTGCGGGATTTGCCCTAACTGATCTCCTATCAGGGTCAGGGGTAATCACTGCCCCTGGAAGCAGGCAGATCGCATTTCTTGCGAGCTCTCTGTTATTTGTTCGGCAGTCAATCGTCGGGCTGTGTGCAAACATATCCAACAATTGTATCCAACCTGTAATCTCCGGTGTTGTATCAGGGCCAATGGACACGCTTCACAGGTAGCGATAGTCCTTCCCTCCTCCCAACCTACTGGCATTGCATGTACGCCATTTATCTTATGAATTGCCAAGTCCACTTCCAAGTTAGACTCGCTCGCGAACCCTGACCAACTCCCTTCAGGTTCTGGCGTGACATTAATACGCTCTGCTCTGCTTGGTGTTTGGTGCATTATTTGGTTTGGATGGTTGCCGTGTCCTGGTGCTACCATTTCCTGTAATATATCTCGCGGAAGGAGGAGGCTGTACCACTATTTTCACCATATATATCGGAGAACGGTCTATCTATTCCACACCACCAGGCTTCCTCAATCCTCTTCTTTGTGTTGGTTATTATTACCCGTGCCATTGGTACCTCCTCCCTTGATAATAGAATACCTATATCCTGTGTCAGGTGTCCCTGCAGCCGTTATGTCTACTCCTAAGTCACTAGGGCCATAGGGATCTCTGCATAAATATATATTGTCCCATTTATAGTCGTACTGCTAACGAAACGGCCATGGTTCATATGTAAAGGTCAACTTAGCAGCCTCGGTAAAGACTACCATCTGCGGCTGTATCCCAGACGCCCTTGCCTTCACCAATTGTCCGACCATGGCAGCCCCGTGTTTGCATGAATCTTATAATCTTTACTTGCACTTATTTGGTTCCGATGTTGTCCGATGTCTCTTCAAGTACAGCTGCACCGGTGCAATGGCTGGCGTGTATTAACGTGATACTCTGGGCGGTCTTAACAGCTGACTGTGTTGTAAGGAATACTTCAAACGGTGCCACCCATTTCTTAACCTTGCAGCGTTTCCTCCTGAAGTCTTACAACAATATCCAGTCTCCAGGTTCTAGGTCGTGCGTCTTTGCTTCTGCTGATTTGGGTAGTGCTGCCTTCACTTGATTCGGTATTTGAAACGAAAATGCCGGCGGTTGCACGATGGTACGGTAGTCAGCACTGCTGCCTCGCACTGCTACCTCACACTGCCAGAGACCCAGATTCGGTTCCCATCTCGGGCAACTGCATTTTCTGGAGTTTGCACGTTTTGCCCGTGTCTGCCTGGGTTTCCTCCGCGAGCTCCCGTTTCCTCCCACAGCCCAAAAATGTGCAGATTCGGTGAATTGGCGATGCTAAATTGTCCGTAGTGTTGTGACGTAGGAGTAAATGTAGGGGAGTTGTTCTGGGTTGGCTGCTCTTGGGAGGGTCGGTGTGGACATTTTGGCTGAAGGGACTGTTTCCATACTGCATGTAATCTCATCCTCACAGTGATCTGTTAACGGTTTACCTTAGGCTTTTGGCTAATTCATGTATTTGGCGGCCTACAAAACAAAATCGAAAACGGGCAAAGATTGGATGTTCCCCTACTTCTAGATCTCATATACTTTATCACAATTAGTAGTGCCTTTGTGCATGCCACCCCGAGTTCCTCACAACGTTTGTCAATTTACTTTTTACGGTTGCATTTCTCTTTCCACTGCCACCGCTTTCTGGATGGTAGGCACAGTTTTGTCTCACGTTTATTCCCAAATAATCACTGATCTATTCCACGGCAATAGTGACAAATGGTGTCGCATTGTTCCTGCTAAGCCATTCAGGAATTCCCCATCTCGGAATTATTTTAGCTAGCAAAGCCTTGGCTCGTGCAATGGCATCATGTTTAGACGTGGGGAGCGATTGAACCCATTTGGAAAACATATCAACTATTACCAGGCAATGCCTTTTCCCTTCGCTGGGCATTAGTTAAAAAAAATACATCTGTAAATATTCAAAGGGTCTTCGAGTTTGGGAGTGTTCTACCTGACCCATCTGTATTCCCTTCGCCATATTATTAGTGGCACAGCTAACACATCAATCACAATATTTTCAGGAGTAATGAGTCGATCTTTTCGTACACCAGTGCGCCGAAATACCGTCGTACAACCCCACCCCGCCCCCCTTTTGACACATGGTCCTCGCTTTCTGTTAATTGGCATGGAATGGGAATAATGATCGCAGTAGACTGGGTTTACCAATGGGGCCACACCACACCTATTCCCTCATTCTGTACACTAATATTGTCCATTTACTTTTCTCTTTCGGCGTGGCCTGCGACTCTAACTCCCATAAATCTGCTTTGGATTACAAATTATTCACATAGACATGTCAGCTGATCACTTGGCGGCTTCTGGGCTGCCATCCTTCCCACCGAGTTTGCATTCGCATTGCCTTGAGAAAGGGAATCATATATTTTCGTGTGGGCTTCACATTTACAGGCAGCGAATGATTTCGGCGGTAGGACCGCTTCCAGGAGGTAAGAAATCAGGTCACGGTGTATTTTGGGTTTTCCAGTGTCGGTCCAGGAGCCCCTGTTTTTCCACAGGGTGCCAAAATTATGTACAATCCCGAATGCATATCTGCTGTCAGTGTAAATATTCACTATCCTTCCCTCAGCCAATTTACATGCCTCAGTCAAGGCAATCAGCTCTGCTGCTTAAGCTGATAAGGGAGTGATTCTGCTTTGACCACCTCGTGGGTAGTTACGACAGCATACCAAACACAATTCTGGCCGGTCTGTTTGCTCCTGAATGCTGAACAATCCACAACAAAACGCCATATCCTGATTCTGAGTTTGTGAATCCTGCACATCTGGTCTTGGGCTGCAAATTTCATTAGTTACAGCGACACAGTCATGTGGGTCTCTGTCTCCTGTTGCGGCGAGAAGGCTAGCAGCATTCCGGACGTTACATTCCGTTATTGTAATGCTGGGCATCTCCAATAGCACAGTATTGTATCTGAGCCGACATGTGTGCTGTGTCTTGCTCGGAAAACAGTAAGGAAGCATGTGGGAACAGTAGGGTTAATTCTCCAAGGCCGACTGTGTCCCTGGACGCTATAGCAAACTTTTTCAACTGCAGCCACAACTCATAGGCAGATATGCAATCCTGCCGCTACGGGGACTAAGTTTAGACGAAATGTAAGCTACCTGCCTCAATTTTCCCAGGTTATCCTGTATCAGCACAGTTGTCATGCAGCCACACTTCTCATCTACCGTTTTTACAAGAGGCTTGTTTGGATTCGGAATCCCCAGTGTCGGTGTCATTTGGAGCGCCATTTTGAATTGAACTGTTACGGTCTCTGGTTCTGCAACTCTTAGCTATGGAAAATTTCACTCGGGGGGCCTCAAAGGTTGTGTAATGTGGGATAAACATTCTACAGTCGGAGCGCATGACCAAAAAAATAGCAATTGTTTCTTCATGTGAGGCTTTGGAATTTGCTGGATTGCTTGAATCTGTCTTGACCAATGGCCTTCCCTTGTTCAGACAAGAAGTTACCTAAGAACTTCACCTGATGTTGCACAAATTGCAGTTTTGCGAAACGAGCTTTGTGCCCATCCCTGGCTAGGTGGTAGAGCAACGCAAGCGTATCTTTCTCACATTTTTCGTCTGTTGGTGCTGCTGTTAAGCATTCGTCTACATACTGCAGAATCGCTGACCCCTTGGTTAAAACAAGAATCTCCAGACTCCAGCATCGAGCCTCATTAATTATGGTGGGGGACTCATAGTAATCTTGACAAAGTCGCTTGAATATATACGATTTGCCTTTGAGTGGAAAAGTGAACCAGAAGTAACTTTCAGGGTGTACCAGTACACTAAATAAGACATTTTCTAAACCCATAGCAGAGAACCATTTACTGTCAGGTGGTATTTGAGCTAATATAGTACAAGGATTAGGAATATTTGGGGCGGGCGGAACAACAGCGTAATTGATTACCTGCATGTCTTTAGCAAAGCTCCGTTTCCCTGATTCAACTGGAATGTTTGCCTTTTTGACCGGAGAAATTGGGCTCTTACCAGTGATTATCCACAGGAAATTATCACTCAAGCCTTCAGGAGGGATGCAAAGTAATTCATTTGACAGCCTCGGGTTTTAACGGGTCATGAGTTCTGCAAGGACGATACTCAGACTTCGGGGCTATTCTTATGGGTTACCAGCTTCGTATGAGCCCCACATCACGTTTCCCTTTTGCCCTGCACTCAGTAGGGACCCGTCTTCATCTTGGATCCGAGACATCTACCATAGGAAAACGTCAGGCTACCCTTTTGGCGGGGGTTACCTGGACTGCCCTATCTGCCAGAGTTAGCCATTTTAGTTTCTTCATATCTGTCCTTATATCTGCATTGAAGCAGATACGCACATCGTCACTGAAGACGCAATCTTTCGTTTTTGTGCCTGTAGTACCCATGGTCCCAAATCCTGCCACCTGTCAATGGATGCCTTCGCTAATAGTACTTGAGGAAAGGTGTCTTCTACTTCAAAAGGATAGGGTCTACTTGCCGTCACAGATACTTTGGATAAGTTTACACTGACTGCACATCTGTGATCATTCCAATAAACTTCGCACAATACTAACTGCTCTGGTTTAACCAATCTCCTCAAACAATCCTTTTAATATGATTTGTAAGGGCCATCACGGTGTATGTGTGCTGTGCAGTGCAGCATATCCCAGCAAGAAAATCGGTGCTGGGCGAGCGAATCGCTCACGGAACTTATGGCTCTCTGGCTTAATCGCCACTCATAGACATGCATCGGGGTCGTGAGTCGTAAATTACAGCTTGCACTGATAAATCTTCTTTTTGTATTTCCTGCTCGCCTGTCCAGGGTACTGCACAACCTGACCCCAATCTCACAATGTGATCGCGAGACATCTGATTTAAAGACAGATTTCCAACAATAGTAACGAGAATTGGAATATTTCACCATTTCTGTTTCCACACAATAGGGGTGCGGGTTAAGCTGTCTCGTATCACGTCTCCTGATGCATCGACTCTCTCAACGGCCTTGATTTAAGGACTGAATATGTTGCTCCTGTAACTACCAAAAAGGTAACTGTCTCACTTTCCAGAAATAACACATTTTCCCTTGAAACTCGAATTCGCTTCTTCTTATCAACACCTCAAGTTCAGGGACCTGAAACATTCGAGTTACATTCCAAATACGGAGTTGTTTTTTTTCTTATTCCTTGACTGTTGATATGCTAGTTTACTGGCCTTGTAAGTCTGCTATTATTTCGGTATAACTTTATATTTTTTACCTGTCTCCAACACTTGCCTCTGCAAAGTCAGGTACTTACTTATTTGTTTCCCTGTGCGTTTATTGGCTTCAAAATAAATGTTAATTTTCCATTAAAATGGACATAACATTATTTTACAGGTCGCGGCAATAGCCCAGGCCGAAGTGCCTGTACTGCATTGTAACGTTCGATGTTGTAAGTTACATTTCCTGCTGGTTTCCGATATCTCTCCTTACTGTGGAAGCTTCTAGTCACAGCTTCCAGAGATTTGTCTGCACTTCATTTAATCGAGGCAACTGTATTTCCTGCTCAGAATGTGACTTCTTTCCAATGGAGGGAGGAAAACAGAGTCGGTGACAAAGCTGAGATCACTTCAATTCCGTCCAGAATCAACAAAAACTATCCCGATCTTCCAGTCTCCTGTAACTTCAACATTACAATGTGTTCCCACCCTTCAGGCTCTCTGCCTATATTCCTGATGAAGGGCTGTTGCCCGAAACGGCGATTTTCCTGCTCCTCGGATGCGGCCTGAACTGCTGTGCTTTTCCAGCACCACTCTAATCGAGACACTGTGTTCCCAGGCCATAATTTCAGTCTCTGGTCTGCTGCAGTGCTCCTTCAAGACACAACACAAGCTGGAAGACCGGCAAATAATTTTCTACCGACAGACCATGCAAACATTAGGACCCAACATCGAGTTCATCACTTTAGAAACCGTCCGCCCTCTTACACATTCTTCACCCACCCGCCCTTCACATCAGTTCCGAAGATGTGTTATTGGACTCGAAGCGTTAACTTTCCTTTCTCACCAGAGATGGACAGGAGCTGCTGATTTTGTTCAAACCTTTTAGATTTTCTTCTAAGAACTTTGCTTTTCCATTCTAATCATCAGATTTTGGAAGCGTCTGATTGCAGGAGGAGAATTTCATAGGAGATGAAAAGAATGGCAAGAGCTTGACCACTCCCATTTTGAAAGTACACGAGCTCGGCTCGGGATGTTTATCGAAGCGCAGAGAACGCTGAATGAGAAACCGAATAATATGCTCATGTTATGAAGAGGATAGATATGTGTGACAGGGATAAGCCTCTATCGGGAAGAAACAGTGTGACATAAATGCAAAACAGGAGACGATGAGGAGATTTAGGAAGAATACTTTCACCTATAGAGTACTGTTTATCTGGAAATCATTATCTGAACATGTGGTAAAGCTAAGTGTCATGAGAACGTTTCAACAGTCTGTAGCCGAACATATGATGAGCCAGAGCACTCGTGGATAAGTACCAGGTACCGGAACGTGTGACGAGGACAGAGAGACACGAGATGGGTATCCTGAACGCAATGCATCAAAGGCAAACTTGTGTGCTTAAAGCAGGCAGCTGGCGTGGCTCTTTGGCACAATGGAAAACAAGTTGGCCTTCTCCCTCACTGTTCAGGTTGCTATTTGAAAGTCGTGGGATCACATCCCATCTGAGTGGAGTTTTAATTTATGTTTTGAAAGGTGGTCAGACCAGCCTGGGCTGCTCATCTGCAAAACCAGCAATACTCGTGCATAAACCCAACTATCTCGAAACGGAACATTTCCATCTCACAGATTTGCATTCTCGATGACTATTTATGATAAAGGTCGATAAATATCTGTTAGCCAGTAGGCAACACGATGTTGTGGATGGGCTGGAAAAAGACATAAAATTGTTGTGTCAGCCAAAGCCATGATGATATCAAATTACGTGGCGGGGCAGGATCGGTGTTAAGAATGGCCTCCTTCTGTTCCGTTGTGTCTGTGCCCTTTCTGGCCCAGGTTTTTAAATAATCACAATTGAGGACAATATTAATTAAACGCCAAGTAATATTTTGGCCTCACCTCCACCTTTTTTCGCTCTCAGCTGGAATACAGAGCTCTTGTTTCAGTTTTAGATCAGACAGTGCAGGATTCTCACAATTTCTCCTTCAGGCTGAACGTTTCTTCACATAAATTTCCAAGTGGACACATGGAGCAAGCAAGTGCATGGATGCTGGGGATTCAGGGGCTGATTTCCCCTTTGCTGGACTGGAATTCTGGCCCAGGTAGTGAACGTGAACTTCGTATATTTTGAATCTTACTCTGGATTCCTGAGACTTTACTAATTAAACTGAATTTCAATTTGCCCTTGCAAAACATTATTCAATGTTCACTGTGCATAAAAACCATGCTACGTGCTCGTGCACGTAGTATGCTGAACATTGTTGTTGTGTGGAGTGTGGGTCGATGTGACATATAAACATGCTAAAGGAAGTTGTTGAAATATCAGTGAATCGAATTCTCTGATGCATTGAAGCAAATAGCAGGGAAAATCCCAGTAGAGTGGCCACATAACATTGCCTGTGATCAACGCAGGAAGCCACGGTAAATGTATGGGGGACTCAATAAAACTGATTTTCACCACATTTTTCTATGCCATTTTCCTGAAGCTGATGCTTCATAATCGATGATCCATTATCAGAATACCCACCTCTGCACTGCGTTTCATTTCAGATACACAGAAAAAAATTGAGTAATTGGGTTGAGCGGCCCAGTTGTAAGATCAGGAGCCGTTCGTCATCAATAGACGGCAGATCCAATGGTGCAATTAGTTAGCTTGCTGTACTTGCATGACAGAATGGCAGTACATGAACTGCCAAAGTTGCGCATTGGATTCTCGTCAGGTGTTTGTTTTACTGATAGTGACCAGAGATGATTGCAAGTTAAAGCTGAAGAACAGTTCAAACACGGAATATTATACCACAATAAAGTGCTTTTGGCCCTAATGTTGCAACGACAGGTAATATCAATCTGAAGTCCATCTGACCAGCATTTTGTCATTATAAGCTGTAAGTTTATCGAACGATCATTTAATTGCCTTGAAGGTTAGTGAGTCTACGACTGTTGAAGGCAAGGCGTTATTTACCCTTACTACTCTCTGAGAAAGGAACTACCTCGGCATCTATCACGATCAAGTTAAATTGATGTGCCCTTATGCCAACCATTTCCATTTCAAGAAAAAGACCTTCACTGTCCACCTTACGGCAAACTCTGATCATCTTTTATGTCTCTATTAATTCACCACTCAAAATTTTTATCTCTATCAAAAACAGCCTCAAGTCCCTCAGCCTTTCCTCGTAAGACCTAACCGTCGCAGAAGTCAACATCCGAGGAAATCTCGTCTGCACCCTTTCCAATGCTTTCACATGCGTCCTATAATATGGCGACCAGAACCGCACGCAACTCGACAGGTTTGGCCTCACCAGAGAAATTTCTGGAGCGGCAAAAGGAACGTTTGACCCTGAAACTCAATCCCTCTCCCAATAAAAACTCACACACTGTGCTCATTGCAAACAAGTCTATCAACGTGTGTGTTAACTTTCTGAGTTTTATATACATGGACGCCGAGATCGCTCTGCTCATCTAAACTTCCAAGAATATTACAATTAGCCCAGAACTTTTTATTCTTGTTGCTCATTCCAAAGTAAATCAACTCACACTTTTCCACATTAACCTCCATATGCAACCTCTGAGCCCCGATTTGCAGTTTATTCATGTCCCTCTGGAACCTGCAGCAGACTTTGGCACTGTTGACAATTCCATCGAGCTGAGTGGGTTCTGCGAATTTATTCATCCATCACCCCATGCCCGAACCCAGGTCATTTATAAAGGTGACAAACAACAGTGGAACCAAAAAGGAAATTTGTGGCACACCATGGGTAACTGAACTCCAGGATGAATATTTTCCATTAACAACCATACTCTGTGTTCTTCCAGCGAGCCAATGACTGATCTAAACCGCTAAATCACCGTCAATCCCATGTCTCTGTATTGTAGGCAACAGCCGACCGTGCCTTCGTGAAAACCATATCTACCAAGTTAACCACTTTACTCTCATCCACCTGTTTGTTGACCTTTTCAAATAACTCAATAAAGTTTGTGAGGCACAACCTGCTATTCACAAAATCGTGTTGACTGTAGCGAATCAACTTCATCCTTCTTAGATGATCATAAATCATATCTCTCATAATCTTTTCCAAAACTTCACCTACAAGGAAATATGACGACTGTTCTATAATTACCAGCGATCTCCCTACTCCCCTTCGTGAAGAAGGGGACAATATTATCTGAAGTCGATCCTTCTCTCACTAATCACATTGACACTGACGAAATAAAGTTGGTAGTCAAAAGTTCTGCAATCTCCTCCCACGATACACAGGGAATACTAGGATACATCCCATCAAGCCCAGGGGAGAAATCTATTTTCAGGCATTGAAGAATTGCTAACAACTCATCTTTATGAATATCAATTTCGTTTATTCGAACAGATTGCATCTCAAAATTCTCTTCCATAACATTGTCTTTTTCATTTAAGATATGATGAAAAATATACATTCGTCGCCTCTCCTATCCTTGGACTCCATTGACGACTTCGTACTGCTGTTCTTGACAGGCCCGAATCATATCCTAGATATTCTTTTAATCTTGAAATGACAAGAAAAAGCTTCAGGGTTTCAATTACCCTGAAAGCTAAAGACTTCTCATGTCCCCTCTTCGCTCTAAATAGCTCTCTCTTTTGGCCCTTCCTTGCTAGCTCTTCATTTTCAAGTGCCCTAACTCAGCCTTCATATCTCATGTTTACATGCACCTCCTTCTCCCTCTTGACAGGAAATTCAACTTTTTGAGTAAAGACGGGTCCTTGTCTCGACCTCATATTCCCTACATGACACCTATTGCAGGTGTGCAAAACCCCTGCGGTTACTTTCCCATCTGGTGCATCCCAACTCTTGCCTGATCGCATCATACTTGGCCTTTCTCCCAGCGGTACCTCATGTCCTGCGATATATATATATATATATATTCCTATCCATCACTAAATAAACATACCGAATTGTGGTCACGATCACCAAAGTGCTCGCTTGCCTCCAAATCGAACAGTTGACTTGCTTCATTACGCAGTACCAAATCCAATATGTTTTTGGTTCTTGTTGGCCTGTCTAGATGCTGCGTGACGAAACCCTCCTGCACACATTGGAAAAAGACTGACCAACCAGAGCTCCTCAAACAATAACATTTCCAATCAATATTTGGAAAGTGAAACTTACCCACTACAACTACTCTGTTACTTCCGTTCCTATCCGGAATCATCGTTGCAATCTTTTCATCCATATCTCTAGAACATTTTGGTGGTGACCTCTACTTCCCTGATTTTAATCTCAGCCCATTCTAGTTCAGCAGATTGAGTCGGGTCCTCACCAAGTATCCTTTCTGCTACCATAGTACTGTCTTTGACTGAAAATGCCACATCTCCCCCTCTGTAACGACTTTCCTGTTCGTACTGAAAAATCGAAACTGAGGTGCCAGGTACAACTATTCCTTTCAGTGCTCCTTTCATGTCTCCAAAATGGCTACCATATTGAAGTCCCAGTTAACAATCCATGACAACTGCTTTATCCCAGATGCTCCTAGCGGTGAAGTAGATGCACTTCAAACCACCTTCGTCCTTGCCAGCATTCACTCGCAGACACGAAAACCTATTTATAACCTAACCACTCACAACGTCCTGCAAACTGCAGCTAAAATTCAGGTTCGCACTCCGCTGCTGAATTCGTTAAAACCCTCTTGAAGAGAGTTAGAAAATTATCCACTCAGGATATTGGTACTCTTCCAGTGCAGGTGAAGACAATCCTGTTTGTAGATATCCAACCGACTCCAGAATGAGCCACAACTATCCAGGTATCCAAGTCACAATTAGCAGCACCATCCTTACAACCACGTGTTCATCTACTCTCTCCCTATTCTTTCCCTCACTATAACGTGGCATGTGTAACCATTCAGAGAGAGCAACTCTGTTTGATCTAGATCTAAGATGTCAACCTGGATCCCTGAATTTCTGCCACATATCCACATCACTTTTATTACATATCTTGTTAGTGCATATGTGAAACATGACCTCGGGCAGCTCCCCCTCACCCTTATGGATACTTAAAACACGCTGTGACACATCACAAACTTGGAGTTCCAGGGAATTGATGCCTCCAACTGGTAACTTGGAGGTATCACATCAATCAGTTTCTGTCCACACTGAAACTGCAATCTGTCTCCCTCAATATGTAGTCCCCAATAACTATTGCTCTCCTCCCATCTCCCCAACCTTTCTGGTCACAGAGACAAACACTGTGCCAGAGACCTGTACCCCATGGCTTACCACTCGTAGGTCATCCCCCCAAAAGGTTACAAATACGGTAAGGTTGTTACAAATGGGCACAGCCAAAGCGGATGGATGCACTGGCTGCCTGTTCCCTTTTCGTCTCCCGACTGTAACCCATCGATCTTTTTCTTGTACCTGAAGTATAACTGCCTCTGTATAACTCCTCTCAATTCACCACAGACTCCCGAAAGATCCAATGTTCAGCTCCAGTTCCCTAAAGCTGTTGCCAATCAGATGGAGTTGCGTGCACTTCCCCCAGATTCAAATGTCAGCGACATTACTGAAAACTCTTAGCTCGCATATTCGACAGGAAGAACATTCAAATGGCCGACCATGCATTCCTAACATTCTGAATACACACACACACACACACACACCCACACACCCACACACACAACGGTTAGCACTGCTGCCTTACAGTGCCAGAGACCCAGGTTCAATTCCTCACTCAGGTGACTGACTGTGTGGAGTTTGCACGTTCTCCCCGTGTCTGCGTGGATTTCCTCCGGGTGCTCCGGTTACCTCCCACAGTCCAAAGATGTGCATGTCAGGTGAATTGGCCATGCTTAATTGCTCGTAGTTTTAGGTAAAGGGGTAAATGTACGTGAATGGGTGGGTTGCGGGTCGGTGTGGAACTTTTGGGCCAACGGGCCTGCTTCCACACTGTATGTAATCTAATCTAAAATGTGTGTGTGTGTGAATTCAGAATATTTGGAATGGATGGTCGGCCATTTGAATGTTCTTCCGGTCGAATGTGCGAACTATAAGTATGTACATATGTGTACACAAAAAAGGATATATAATTGTGTGTGTGTGCATATATATTTAAAAGTTGCAAAGGAAGATTGAGTAAAACAGCATGTATTCAAAAAAATATGGTGTATTGGAGTGTTCTGTCCTTGTGAAAGACCTCAGTTACTGAAGACAAGCCATAAAGACTCCCTGAGTGAATATCAATCACTCAGTACAGATACGGAGGTGATTTTTGAAGTCGATGACGTTTCTCATGTCGTTGATCCTGCGCTGTGTCAAATTCTGGAAAGGAGGTTTAGCTCGTTTCATATTACTGATTTTGCTGCAAACTCGCACAGTCCATCAAAAAAATTCAAAAATTATTAGATTTGTCTCATTGGACATTTTGTCTGTTATCAGAAAAACTGCAGTAGAAATGACAAAGATGTGTTTAAGTACTGCTATGAAGAATACAGAATTCAGACATGAATTTTTTCGTGTCTTTTCACTAGGTATGTTTGGGGGAGTTGAGTGAGCAGCAAGTGAACTCACTCCCTTCTCTGTGATTGCAGCCAAATTCTCCAATGCAACAGATGAAAGAACAAAGGTACATTACATCGGCAAGTCAGTTCCAACACACGATAGTATAGTTTCACTTTGATTGTCGCCATCTTCAAAAGTACTAGCTGAGTGGGCAGATCAGGATCCTGACGGTATACTGAGACATTGCGAAAATTATTGCCACACTGTTGGCATCACTTTTTATCATAAACCATCTCTGCAGCGGACTGAGAAAACCGGCTTCCCATTAATGCTGAGCTAACACAAAGAGTTCAGTTCTTTTACAATTTATAGAAGTTTACGGAGAACAAGCTGCTGAACCGTTCTTCTCAATCAGCTCATTCTTAGTCGTGCTCAGTTGCAGATGTTATGAGGTTTCTTTCCAATTAATGTTAACCAATTAGAGAGTGTGCACCTAACGCTTACCCATCCTGGCCGCCCAGACTCCCTGTCCCGGTGAAATTCACTCCTTGTGTGTCTGCACACGTCTTTACAAATATTTTAGAATCAGCTTCTGAATAATCTTTCCTGAGAAAAAGTAATCACTTTCGAGTTTAATACTGTAGAAAGAAAAGACAAGCGTGCTCCAAACTTCTCTTTATGATTCATCGCTGGTTTTCAAGTTCTATACTCTAGATATAGATCCATCCGAATGAGGGAATTTCCCTCCTGTTTACTCTCTGTTCCACCATCCCATGAAACCCCGCTTTGTCTTTTCAAATCGCATTATCCCCCACTGCATCGTTGGCTTCCTTCCCATTTCTCTGTTTCCAAGTAAACGTTGTCCATTCTTCCTGACGTCTTTTCATTCCAGTCATCGCCATCCATGTCTTTTATCATCTCTTTATGTCCCAGTATAATCCATGTTGAGAAAGGATGCTGGGGCCAAAACAACACATGAAAACCCTCTCTCATGTTATATACGGCCATTATCAATGTAGGGAAAATGGGAGCTAGTTCAGTCAAAAGTAAATCCGTTGGTTGTTGCACAATGGATCAATCACTGATTGGGTCGTGACTGTTTTTCCTCACTTTTCTCCCCTGTGCGAAAGCAACACAATAAGGGAACATAGAATGCCTACAGTTCAGAAACTGGCGATTCGATTCAACAAATGCACACCAATTCTCCAGGGATTAACCATCACGGAACAATTCCTTCCCCTTTTTCTCTTCATTTGCTCCTGAATAGGCACCGTACTGACAGTCGACCCAGTTGTAGGCAAATCATGTCTCTGGCGCTGTGAGGCAGCAGTGATAACAACTGAGCTACCTTGCGGCCCTGTACAATTATGCAAGGCACATGCGGACGCGTTTGAAATGCGATTCCTGTCAGAGATGCTCTACTTTTGTTGTTGCCATTATCAGGAACAATAAATCCTGATTCCCTGAGCAAGAAATTAACCCAAACCACAGCGGTGAAAGCGCTACATCGTAACCACTATTCGACCAGGAAGGATGGCATGTGCAATTGTGTCTTCTCTGAACAGCATAACTTTCTTTTCCTGTGATGAGAAATTCCTTCCAAAAAAGAGTGTTCGTGAAACCGTGCTTTTACAGCACAGAATAATACATTATGTCAGTGCCAGTCATCAAATTTCCAAATATTCTCATTTCCAGTTTCCACGAATTGGCCTACAGCCTGAAGTCTGAAGTGTTCATCTGAATGAGACTTTCCCTGCAAGGTTTTAATCTCAACTGAACCAGTGAATGAGACTGAAGTCAGACACCGTCAAATTTGTTTATGAACTGCCGGCGATCTGAACATCATTTTGACCAATAGGGGGAACTATCCAGATACATCTTTTGAAAGTGACAAAGGCCTCAGGAGAGCCCAACTTCCATAAAATGAGAAATTGTCCCGTTTAGCCTCTTCTTACTTCAGTACTAGCTTTAAAAGCCGATTCTGTTTACATTATTATTAGGTAACCAGGCAGGAGGCTGTCCTTCAAGGACTGCCACAATCGTGAATAATTGGTACCCGTTAGACGTTGACTTCTCCACCTCTGAGGCAGCCTGGCTAGCTGTGCTCTTCAGGCCTCCTACTTGTTTCATTTGAATTCCATCAGATTCCTGTCTCGACATAAGGAAAGGAAGCACACAGCCGCATCCCTGTACGTTTTCGCCCCCCACTGTTTCACAGTTACTTTACTGCTTTTCTGCATCCCGTTGTTCTTCCTGCCAAACGAAGGCATTCTTCGCATCAGAAGCTTGTCATCCTCATGTTCCTCGAAGGAAAAACACGGATGTGGACTTCTAAACTCAAACAGATGCGGCCTAGTCTGCGTAAAAAGTAACTTGCAGCTGTTCCGTCAAAAATAAGTCCTAACAACATAGAGAACGAACCTTCGGATGCCTGCTGCAATAGTTGCAAGAAAATTCAGTAAGGCCGCAGTGAAATTCGAGGTTACAACCCCGAGTTTACATAACCAGTGCTTGAATCACTGAGCTATGGAAGCACTAACCCAGGCACCGTTTTGAGACTGACAAAAGACGATGACTCTAGCAGAAAAACTTCAGACATCTCAATTTTGTGATACAAGCTTCGTGTTGTGTGACTAAATACGACCTGAAACCCACTTCTTTGATCACTTGTTTGATATAACACTTTGTCAGCTTCCCAATATCTCATAATGTGACAGGGATCAACATTTGTTTAAACTCCGTCAGAGTAAAAGCTTTGACTTTCCTACCTTATAAAAGACACGATGTAGTATTGATACCAATATATTGCCCTGATTTTAGCATGTATTACATTTTTTCTTAATTACTTGGCGAGTAATTCCTTTCCTATAGCCTGGTGCAATTGACATAGCAACGAGATTTCATAATTTCTTGCCTTGGCAGATGACGTTTAGGCACCAAACGTGAAACAGTTCAAATCGAACATGCTCCAGAGGTTGGAATTCGAGGTAATGCAGATATCTGAGAGAGCACTTTAAAACATAATCTTGGGTGCCGTGTCCGCTGGCTGGGTTGGCAACCTATTGACAAGCTCTATTTGCTCCAGTGGCCTGGAAGACATGACAGTGATGGACAGAGGGAAGACAGTCAAGAGATTTGTAGAAAATGATGAAAACTTTGAAATTTAGCCCCCCAGTGATGGGTGATCAACCCTTGTGGTGAGTTCTCCCACATGCAGGAGAGGTATTGGAAGACCTCAGGATTACATCATTGGGTGAATAACCTGCAACTCCTTCCCTTCCACCATGTGGGAGCCCTTGTGGAAAGATAAAGCTGCGAAGACTCAGTGCATATTTGGGAAAATGGGTGTTTGTAAAATTGTCATTCAGGTAATGCACAATGAAACAGTGAAGAGAACGCAAGTGTACCCTTGAATAGAAGCAGAGGGAGTTAGACCATAAATCATAGAACATAGGACATTACAGCGCAGTACAGGTCCTTCGGCACTCAATGTTGCGCCGACCTGTCATACCAATGTGAAGCCCATCTAGCCAACACTATTCAATGTTCGTCCATATGCTTGTCCAATTACGACTTAAACGTACTTAAAGTTGGCGAATACACTCCCATTGCAGGCAAAGCATTCCATACCGTTACTACTCTCTGAGTAAAAAAACTAACTCTGACATCGTTCCTATATCTATCACCCTTCAATTTAAAGCTATGCCTCCCCCGTGCTCACTGTTACCATTCTTGGAAGAAGGCTCTCCCTCTCCACCCTATCTAACCCTCTGTTTATATTATATGTCTCTATTAAGTCACTTCTCAACCTTCTTCTCTCTAACGAAAATAACCACAAGTCCCTCAGACTTTCCTCGTAAGACCTTCCCTCCTGTCCAGGCAACATCCGAGTAAATCTCTTCTGCACCTTTTCCAAGGCTTCAACATTCCTCTTATAATGCGGTGACCAGAACTGTACACAATACTCCAAGTGTGGCCACACGAGAGTTTTGTATAGCTGTAGCATGACCTCATATTTCCTTAACTCGATTCCTCCATTAATAAAAGCTAAAACACTGTATGCTTTCTTAACAACCCAGTCCACCTGGGTGGCAAATTTCAAGGATCTCTGTACCTGAACACCGAGATCCTCTCTGCATATTTACACTACCCGGAAACTTACTATTAACCCAATACTTTGTATTCCAGTTACTCTGACAAAAATGAATCACCTCACACTTGTCTGTATTAAATTCTATTTGCCACCTTACAGCACAGCTGTGTAGCTTACCTATGTCTGTCTGTAAACTACAACATCCTGCATCACTATCCATAACTCCACCGAACTTAGTGTCGTCTGCAAATTTACTCACCCCCCCTTCTACGCCCTCATATATAAAAATGACCAACAGCAGTGGACCCAACACCGACCCTTGCGGTACACCACTGGTAACTGGACTACAGGATGAATATTTCCCATCGACCACCACCCTCTGTCTTCTTTCAGCAAGCCAATAACTGATACAAACGCCTACATCTCCCACAATCCCATTCCTCCGCATTTGTAAAATAGCCTACCGTGGAGAACCTTACCGAACGCCTTGATGAAATCCATATACACAACAACAACCGGTTTACTCTCATCTACCTGTTTGGTCACCTTCTCAAAGAAATCAGTGAGGTTTGTGAGGTACGCTCTACTCTTCACAAAACCATGCTGACTATCCTTAATCAAACTAGTATTTTCCAGATGATTATAAATCCTATCTCTTATAACCTTTTACAACACTTTACCAACAACTGAAGTGAGGCTCACAGGATAATTAACAGGATTGTCTCTACTCCCCTTCTTGAACATGAGAACCACATTTGCTATCCTCCAGTCTAACAGCACTATTCCTGCAGACAATGACGATTTAAAGTTCAATGCCAAATGCTCAGCAATCTCCCCCCGGCTTCCCAGAGGATCCTAGGATAAATCTCATCCGGCCCAGGCGAATTATCTATTTTCACACTCTGCAGGATTTCTAATACCTCCTCCTTGTGAACCTCAATCCCACCTAGTCTAGTAGTCTGTATCTCAGTATTCTCCTCGACAACATTGTCGCTTTCTAGACTGAATGCTGTTGAAAAGTATTCATTAGGTGATTCCACTATCTCCTCTGACTCCACTCACAACTTCCCACTACTATCACTGGTTGGCCCTAAACTTACTCTCGTCATTCTTTTATTCCTTAAATACCTATCGAAAGCCTTAGGGTTTACCCTGATCCTATCCGCCAACAACTTCTCATTTCTCCTCCTGGCTCATCTGAGCTGTCTCTTTAGGTCTTTCCTGGCTACCTTGTAACCCTAAGCACCCTAACTGAGCCTTCGCATCTCATCAAAACATAAGCCTTCTTCTTCCTCTTGACCAGAGAATCTACTTCCTTCGTAAACCCCGGGTCCCGCTCTGGACAGCTTTCTCCCTGCCTGACAGGTAGATACTTATCTCGTAAACACAGTAGCATTTCCTTGAATAAGCTTCACATTTCCAATGTGCCTATCCACTGCAGTTTCCTAGCCATCCTATGCTTCCTAAATCTTGCCTAATCGCAACATAATTCCCTTTCCCCCAGCTGTAACTCTTGCCCAGTGGTATACACCTATCCATTTCAATGACAAACGTAAACATAACAGAATTGTGATCTCTATCACCAATGTGCTCACCCACTTCCAAGTCTGACGACTGGCCTGGTCATTGCCCAGTACCAAATCTCGTGTGGTCACGCCCCTTGTTGGCCTGTCTACATTCTGTGTCAGGAAGCCCTCCTGCACACATGGACAATAACTGAACCATCTATAGGACTCGTACTATAGTGTTCTCAGTCAATATTTGGAAAGTTGAAGTCCCCATGACAACTACCGTGTCTCTCTCACTGCTATCGAGAATTATCTTTGTTAAACTTTCATCTACATATCTGGAACTATTCAGAGGCCTACAGAAAACTCCCAACAGGGTGACATCTCATTTCCCTTGATTTCTGACTTCTGCCCATATTACCTCAGTTGGCGAGTTCCCAAACATCTTTTCTGCAACTGTAATACTGTCCTTGACCAACAAAGCCACACCTCCCCCTCTTTTACATTCTTCTCTGTTCTCACTGAAACATCTAAATCCTCGAACCTGCAACACCCATCCCTGTCCCTGCTCTATTCATGTCTTCAAAATGGCCATAAAAACGAATTCCCAGGTACCAAACCAAGCTGCAATTTCAACCACCTTATTCCGGATGCTCCTGGCGTTGAAGTAGACACACTCCAAACCAACTTCTTTCTTGTCGGTGTCATCTTGTGCCCCTGAAACTTGATTTTGTACCTCCCTACTCTCAACGTTTTCTATACTTGAACTGCAATTTTGGTTCCCGTCCCCCTGCTGGACTAGTTTAAATACACCCCAATAGCCGTAGCGAATATCCCCCCAGGATATTGGTAACCGTCTGGTTCAGATGAAGACCATCCTGCTTTTAGAGGTCGCACCTACCCCAGAAAGAGCCCCAATTATCCAAGAATCCTGAACCGTCCCTCCTGCACCATCCCTGTGGCCACGTGTTCAACTGCTCTCTCTCCCCATTCCTTGCCTCACCAGCACACAAGCAGGGTGGGAATTTGAAATGACGAATGGATCTGTATTACGACCGTGTCGTCCAAATGAATGGATTTGAGATTGAGCTGCAGAAGAGCAGAGACGTGGAAGAGTTAGTGATGATAATGAAGTACAAGTAGGCTGACATGGTGATTATGGGGATACGTGGTTAAAAACACTAGGTGAATAATGTCACCATGGTTTTGACGTGTCTTTTAGGACTTAGCCAATTGCCAGGGAGGAGATTGAATCAGTGGCGAGGCATTTTATCCAAGTGGTCGATGATGCCTTCCAGCTCATCTCATCCACTTTACTCAACTCCGCTCCCAAACCCCATCCCTAAAACTATGACGAGGACGGAACTCCTGTCTAAATCATTTTAAAATGCAGCAACCTTTGTAGACATCATGCCATCCTCCCTTATTTCCATCAGCTACAAATGAACCCGACCAAATAAGATGTGTTTGCCTCCCCACCCCTATCCACTTTCGCTAAAGATCATTTCTTCTTTGACTACCTTGCCAAGTGCACGCCCCCACCAAACCAGCGTCCCCTCCCAGCAACCTTCTCATTACAGCAAGGGATTTGAAAAACATCCACCCACTCCTCCGCCGTCAACTCTTTCCAAGGCTCCAAAGGACCCTTCCATGTCCATCAGTGTTTCACCTGCATTTCCACGCATGTCACTTACTGTATCCATTGCTCCCTTTGCTGTCTACTCGACATTGAGGTAATTGGATGACTAAGTACAGTCCGCTTCGGAAAACATCTCCGGGACACCCCGCACCAAACAACACCACTGGCTCCTGGTCGAACACGTCAACTCTCCCTCCCACACAGCCAAATTCATTCGGGTCCAAGGCTTCCGCCGCTCTCATGAACTGTCCTATCTGTCCATCTTCCTTCGCACATATCTGCTCCACCTTGCGCTGCGACCTATCATCATCACCCCCACCTCCATCCACCTAACACACTCTCAGCTACCTTGTCCCAGCCATACCCGCTCCCATTTGTCTCTCTACCCTTCGGTTCACAAGACTCTTTCCTGATGAACGCTCGAGCCCGAAACGTCGATTTTCCTGCTCATTGGATGCTGCCTGTCCTGCTGTGCTTTTCTAGTATCACACTTTCGACTCAGTGGCGAGGCAGCGAATTTTGAGTTTAGGACTGAAGTCAGAGCCTTCAGTTTTGCAATGATTCAATTGTTAGAAATGTCTGCTCCAACTGGACTGGATGTCATGAGCAAGTGAGAAAAAGTCAAGCCTGTGGAGGTGACCATCTTGAATTTGCACAGACATATTTCAAGGTGCAGTATGGCAAACTGCTGAATAAGAGGCTATGGATTGAATCTTGGCTGATTGGCAGAAGGCAGACAGTTGGGTAAAGGGGTCTCTTCCTGGATGGCAGCCTGTGACTAGTGGGGAGTGCAGAGAAGTCCGTGTTGGTACCACAGCTATTCACATTATGTATGGATGATCAATTCAAAGGAACTAAGGGTGTTGTTGCTCCATTTGAAGAAGACACAATGATAGGTGGAAGGGCAGATTTTATTGATGAAGCGGGCATGCTGCAGAATGACTTGAACTGACTGAGTGCTTCGAAAAAAAATAGTTGCAATTGGCATACTTTTTCGAAAATATGAGGTCATGCGTTTGGTGAAAAGAGTAGAGGCACAGACAATTTGCTGAAAGTAGAAAGATTTCAAAGTTCAATTTTCTCTTATGTTCAGCATGCAGTTTCAGATGGTGTTGAGGAAGGCAAATAAAATGTAGGCTTCAGTTCAAGCTAATGAGAAAGAACGGGCAGAGGTTTACAACTCAGTCAATAGGAGGCTCTAGACAGATGCGTTTGAACAATGGGAGTAGGTTTTGGCCCCATATCTAAGTGATGATATGTTTTGAGAGGTGGATAGGAGGTTTATAATGGCTGACTCAGTGGTGAGTACGAATGTCTTGCGGCCTCAGCGATGTTGGTTCAATATCTACTTTGGACGACTGTGAATTTGGAAATGGCACATCCTCTCCGTTTCAGCCTGGGTTTCCTCCACAGACTAAAGATGTGTGGCTGACGTTCATTGGTCATGGGAAACGCAGAGTTACAGGAATTGGGTAGAGGTGTGAGTTTGAGTGCGATTCTTTTCGCACGATTAGTGGGGGTTCTTATTCCGAATGGCCTGTTTCCACATTGTCGGTATCCCATTAGAACAATGTTGATAGCAGGGATTTAGGCCTTGTCATAAGATTTATTTTAAGGATGTGACAGCTTCCATATAAACACATGGTTTCAAGTGAATCGCTTGAACGATATAGGGAGTGGAGGGGCATTCTTAAGAGGACATCATAAAGGTCAATCGAGAATATGAGATAGCCTCAGGACGTAAAGTTAAGCATAATCTAAAGAGATTCCACAAGTACATTCAGAACTTGAGACCAAATATGACCACTTTAAGATGAGAAAAGCTCACCTTTGTCTTGAATCTCAGCAGATGGAGAGATATCTCATATTCACTTTGAGTCAGTTTACACCTTGGAGAATGAACTGGTAGGTACAACTAAATATTGATGGTTTGAAACATGTTCACATTGAAAAGGGAATGTGGTGGAGTACCTGGGAAATATAAAGTTGGATATTTCTCTGGGATCCGATCTCCCGTATCCAGGAGACTTGTGGGACGTTATGGAAAGAAACTGTTGGGCCCTTAGTAGAAATATTTTTATCATCTATTATTACGAGAGAGGCGCCGAATGACTGGGGGATGGCTAATGTTGTGCCTTTATTTAGAAAGGAATTCATGAAGAAGACTCGGATCGATAGACCTTTGTGTCTGGTTATGGTCGTGGGTAAGTTGTTGGATGCAATTCTAAACGATAGGATTCATTTGAATGTTTAGATACAAGGAAGGAATCAAGGCAATCAGCATGGGTTTGCACTAAATTGATTGAGTTTTTTGAGGGCGTAACCAAGAAGATCAATGAGGACATAGTGGTAGACTTTGCTCACTTGGACTTTAATAAAAGCTTTTACCCGGTTCCACAGGATTCACTAATTCATAAAGTTAGATCACATAGAGATCAATGTAAGGTTTCTTAATTAGATATTAAATTAGTTTAACAGCAGGATGCTGAGAAAGGTGGGGGAGGGTAGTTTTCAGACTGGAAGTCTGTTACCAATGGTGTCCCATTGGCTGAGCACACATTCATTTGTTTCATTTAAACAAATGATTTAGGTGGGAAGATAGAAAGCATGGTAAGTAAGTTTGCAAAATTGCAAGTAGAATGGACAATAAAAAGGTTATGTATGGTTGTGAAGCGATTTTCTCGTCAGGTCAATTGCTCTCTGGCCACTAGTTTAAAAAGCGTGAGGGGGGCGGAGTACTGAAGGGCCATTCGTCCATCGTGAAGCGCACGTTATCAGAATCCATCTATTCTTGTCCCAGTTTGCAGCAATGAGATTCTCTCTGTGATCATAAGTAACATAACAACGGTACTGAAAGTTGACCTGGTCACACTGTTGTAACTCCTTTGAGGAACGTATTCTCATGTTCACATACAGAGGCAGTCACACAGCACATTCCCCGATATTTACAGAATCCTCAGGATTATACCCACTCCATGTGCTTTATGTCTACAAGTATCTCCGGGGAAAGGCACTTTAATTGGATGACAAGGCACTTCGCCAGAAAACGTGCACCGTTGCAGTGAGTCGCGATATGAAATGGATCCTGAGCTGAAATAGTCCCACACACTTCTCATTTGTAACTTTCAACAACACAAATCCCACCAAAACAAGCCCTCCGGCTCCTGGGACCTGACAGGATAGCTCCCTGCAGACATTCCTCACTAAAAACAACGGCCACACGGCAAAATCTAAACACTCGCACGTCTCATCTTGTTCTGTTTCTATTCCTGTCACACCTCCAGCTTCCTCTGAACGTCTAGTCCCAATTTTAATGAACTGTTTGATCTAAACACAGGCACAACGAGAAAGTAATCTTTATTTCAAAAGCAGAGCCAGGGAATGTAAGCTGCAAGGGCTTGCTCTCGGCTGGGTAATGAGACATCACGGTCCCCTTGTCCTGATTATCATATAGACTGATTCCACAAATGTGCACCGTAACAGTTATTACCAATTGAGATGTCCCAATGAATACTATGACTGACAGAAAGATCAGGGGACAGTAGCTTCGACCCCTTCCTCGCCGAGAGATATTTTGCAAAGAATGTCCTGTTACTTCACAAACCGGCCACCTCGCATTTGGCCATGGAAGTGTCTTGCACAACAATAGCCTTTGGCACACGAAGTCTGCACCAGTCAACCACAATCCCCTGAACTCTTCTTATCTCATCTGGCGTCACTTGTTTCAGAGCAGCAAACGTATTCAATAATGGAAGTGTCCAACTAAATTGGTCTTACCTGCTCTGGAGTCTTCTGCCTTTTCCATCCTGACAGGCGGTTGATTAGATTAGATTACTTACAGTGTGGAAACAGGCCCTTCGCCCAACAAATCCACACCGACACGCCAAAGCGCAACCCACACATTCCCCTGCAATTATCCCTTTACCAAACACTACGGGCAATTTAGCATGGCCAATTCACCTAACCTGCACATCTTTGGAGTGTGGGAGGAAACCGGAGCACCCGGAGGAAACCCACGCAGACACGGGGAGAATGTGCAAACTCCACACAGTCAGTCGCCTGTGTCGGAAATTGAACCCGGGTTCTGGTGCTGTGAGGCAGCAGTGCTAACCACTGTGCCACCGTGCCGCCCAGAGGCTGCAGCTTCCTAACGTTCCTTTTCTGAGTTATACGCATTTCACCTAATCTTGCGATTTGAATTTCAAACGAATGCAGAGAACAAGTACTCTTCAAGTTTCCTCTCGGCTCTCAATCACAGTCAGCAAAATGCTGAACTGCATGAGGAATCCACCGTGGATTTAATGTCAATCAGCTCAACCACTTGGCCACAACTGCCGAAGCGCGCTACTAAACTGGTTTCAAGTTCTCCCTGCCTGTGGAGCTGAGGGATAGGCAATCATTGCGCGGTTTGTTTGAATTCAATCACCACAGTTTTGACAGGGTTAAATGTCATGAGTTGTTTTTTTCTGGGTAAACAATCTCGATGGTTGAAATTCCATTAAAAAGAAATAGAGAAATTGCAGGAGAAATATAGCAAATCTGGCAGCATCTGGGGAGAGACAAATAGAGACAACGATTCAGAGCATGTTGAGGAGTTTCTCAGAAGGCTATCTTCTCTCACAGTTACTGCCAAACCTGCCGAGTTCCTTCACCAATTTCTGTTTTTTTGTAGATTCCGAGCGTCCACAACCCTTCACTTGCCATTCAACAATAACGAAACGCATTTGTGGTTCCTCACTGGATTTGGTTTCCGTTTGGATACGTATCCCTGACCCTATTAAAAACCCGAAAGTGCACACCAATGGTGTCGGATGGATAAAAACAGCGATCGCACCATGCGTGGGTACACCCTCTAGGTGAACAGCCAAACGAGAGGACTAATTGCTCTACAGAGACTGGGGAGTTCCCTTGTTGCAGGCCCCTTGCAGGATCTCCGAAAGCAGACTGTCAGTGAACTCAAGCTTTCGCCTACCCTTCGCAGAATGAAAATTGCCCTCAATTGGTTTGACGTTTCCAAAATGAATCCTGGGGCATTCATTGTGGACAATGGGAACAGTCTGATCTCACGCTTTGCAGACACATACATGTCACCGGGATCCAGCTCTCCTAAAACTGGGAGCTTCTCCCTTCAAGCCTGATGAGGAACATTTTCCTGATCTTGGTAAAAACTCGGAATTGTTCGGCCAAAAAAGAACAGTTGGTGTGGGAACAGCTGTCGCTCTGTTCCTGAGTCGTGGGATAACAGCAACCTGTCAGTGAAGAGCCGAACGCACTGACGTAATGTCGCCACAGAGAATGATAAGCCAACGGCGTCAATGATCCCCGAATGCAAGCTGCAGCCTGCTCCTCCCATATTGACAATTGTCCTTAATTTGCATTTCATTTCCGAAATAAATTCTGTGAAGTTCACGGTGAAGACATGGAAATAGTCTGATCCCACACTCAACAGACATACCCATCACACCGGAAACCAGTTATTATCCTCCAGGAATCCTCCAGCCTTTCAGTGTCCTATCTGTTCCCACGTTTTCTAATTGCCCCGGAGCTGATATGAGATTTGACATCTTGACGTGCAGGGACGAGAATCCTTCAATATCACAGATCAGTTCATGTCCGGTGAACATCAGAGTCAAAATACCGGCCTCCGAAAGAATGGAAAGATTTCTAAACTGTTTGTGCCCAGTCGGCCAGTTCACCCTTCATTTTCCACTGAATTCGCGCCCCAAGGGATATCTAAAGATTCAGAAAGCTCGAGTCTGGACTTTCTGTTTTGCTTGTTTACAGTTTTCCCACTTGACAATTGGCAACATTTTCCCAGAATCTTTTCACAATCCTCTGGTTTACACCAAGTACAGAGATATGTAAGCCTCCTTTGTGAAAATATTCAAGACTCTGAGAATGTTTTTTTTGGAGCGCCTGACCTGCTGCGCTTTTCCAGCAACATATTTTCAAACTACTCAGGACACCTGGCAATGGTGATTCGTGCCATGTTGATCTTCATGAACGCGTATCGTGAGTTGTCTGTCCTTTATAATGTTTCCTGCAGTCACTACATGCAACATTTTTTGTCCAAATTTGTCCTGCATATGGTGGGTATTGGGTCCATTTTTTTTTGTTTGGTGAGTTGTTGTCAAATGTGGCTTTCGGTTTATGATATCTGATAACGCCGAGTGGTCAGAGGAGTTTGGCTGTACGTGCCAAGACATTTTTTTAACCTATAATGTAGCGTACTTGGTGTGTTGGGTAATGGCATGTCCTCCTTGCGTTGTTCTTAGCAAGGGATCTGGGCAATATCGACTGTTGCAAAATATTTCTAGAGGATCCAGTAAACAACACAACCAGCTGTTCTGAGTAGCAATGCACAGCGATGACGAGGACAACAAATTCGACTCGGACAACACAAAAATAATAGGACAAGCTAAACAGAGTGCAGCCAGAGAGTTTCTAGTTTGACGAGACTCATCCAATGACTCCATCAAAAAACATGTTTATCTGGACCCAACATACTGGGACATGCAAAAAAAACGACAAGAACCAGCAACTGAAAGCAGTGGGAAGGAAATCAAACCAATTCGAAACGCTTCAGGACAGCAGCGCTTCACACGAGTTTCATCTGCTTTGAAGATATCATAAAGAAAGGGGAGGAAACGGCTGCAAACCAACTTCCCAAACCACCGAACATCCCCACACCATCTGCCCCCTTCACCGGAAATACAGATCTTTACACAAACCTTGAAACCCTGAAACATTCAGAGATGCCCAAGCGGGAATCTGAAACCTGGCCTCCCACGTGACAACTGAGGTTACTAAACGCCACACGGTGGATGTCGGAGCTAACTGAGCCTTCCAGCTACTTGTGCATGTTCTTGTCAATAACACCTGCTTGATTATCCTTATCCCATTTTCCATCATTTAACGTTGTATGCCTTAAGCATTACAAATTCTCCGTTAAATATCTCTGAAAATTGTGAGAATTTCTGCCGCTCTGACACATAGAGACAGTGATGTCCAGATTCCAACCATTCGCTGGCTGATAAAGATTTTTATTTACAGTTACACGAACGTTTATGACTCTTATCTTAAATCTATGGCGACCTTTTGATTGATCCCTCCATCATAGAGAAATGTTTCGTTAAGTTTACCCAACCCATGCCCCTCATTATGTCCTATATCTCAATACTCTCTCCTTTCATACTGTCTAAACTATTTCTTTGCTGAAGTTCTTCAGTCCAGACAATATATTGGCAAATCACTTCTGCACCGTTTCCACAGCTGTCATATCGCTTTTATTAATTGTGAATTGCAGAATTGTACAAAATACTCCAGCGAGAGACGAATAAAAACTTGAAATAAATGTGGAGAATTCACAAACATTTGTCGATTCCAATAAAGTCTCTATTCCTCGAAACTGTTCCGTGTCATTTTCATGAACCCAATGCTCCAATGATCTCTGGTCCATGTAAATCAAACACTATACACGAGGATTGATAAACCAACCACATTATCTGATTGCATTAAGTGGCTTAAAGTTCCTCATGGTGGCATTGGTGCACGTTCACCGAACAAGATTACAGCTGCAAAACGAACTTCACGGTGTCAATGTGAAAGCGAATGTTAATTTGTGCAATGCCCCAGTGACATGGGAGAAGGGATGGAAAGGTAGAATAGTGATTGGGCAAGGGAGAAAATCTCTGAGATTGGGTGCAGATAAAGTTTGACGCAATAAAATCATCACCTTAGAGAGTATATTCACCTTAAAAATTGATTTTTCTTCCTTTCTGCGTTTGTTTTTTACAGGTTATATAGAGTAACATGGAACAAATGCGCATTACTGATACTCGGATTTGAATGGAGTTTGCTTCGGCCACAATGCAGAGGACGAACCATTATACGATCACATGAAAAAAAAAACTCAACAGTAAAAGCAACAAATGCAATGTCTGATATTGGCGAGGAACTGCACCACATGCACAAGACGACAACCCACTGAGTTTGGAATGAATCGTCATCTTCAATGTCTTCAGTTGCTGTGGAGGTTCCATCATTGAGAATGTTGAAGAATGAGTTCAATAGATTTCTTGCAAAGACGAAATGTACAGGCGATAGTACACAAATTGTTGAAATGTAAGTTTCAATAACAACGAAGTTTCACATCGTTACTTTATCAGTGCCACGGGACAATGTATTAACGACTGTTGAATACTCACATGACACCGATTCACAGGTCTGGAATCAGAAAACCTTCGTGGCGCAGTGGCGAAGATTCGATCGGAAATTGGGAATGGAATGAACGCGTGGACCTCTACGCTACCTGCCAGTGACAAAGCCCGTGAACATGCAGTCCTTCTATGAAGGCAGAGAGGCGCGTGAAACTCCCAGGCTGGGAGCTCCAAACTCAGCTGGAGCAACTTCTGTTGACATGGGATAGGGAGCATTGGGAGAAGAGGCTGGGAGGTATAACCTCATCTGGATACACTTCAATTGACATGGCGCAGGAAACATTGGGTTGATGGAAAGTATCCTGAGCCATTTCAATCTGAACTGAAATAGTTTTCATGAGCATACATTTTTGTGGATTGAGGGAGGATCTGCCCCAGGGAATTGTCACGATTATAAATAAACATTTTGCAAAGACTGAGCTCGTGTAGGACTGTGAAATGGACTAAATATCATTGCACTCTGCCATTTCTCATATTCTGACTCTGCAGTCGGTTAATGTTCTGGAAGGAAATTTTAAAAATCTTTTTTGTGTGCTATTCAATTTCCTGCAAGCTTATTCTGGTCTGGTCATTGATGTAACATAAACAATCGAAAATTAATATGATTCTAGAATTCGGTTCGAGGTTCCGTCAAATTACGGAAGAACAACAGAAGAGTAGACGTGAAATTTATCAGAACAGCAGTGATCAAAATGAATGGTTGGGCAGACAGAGAGTGAAAGAAAGCTTCATGGTGATAAATGTGCTTTCTTTGCCAATGAAACTTATCGTGTCACAAATTGGTGACTATTGAAGCCAAGCAATGTGGGTGATAATATTTGCTGGGTTTGTGAATGTCTCATGTGCACTGACAGGAATGGACCTTATAAGTCCTTCTACACAGAGTGAGGCAAAGAGAATGTAAACACAGCAAGCTTCAAAAAAAAAGAAATATTTCTTCTTTTCTGAACTTCAGTCCCGAACTGACTAAGATGACCTTTTCTAAGCTATTCTACATCATGTCAGAGGAGCAGTTACAGATTCGTATACGGAAACCAAATTATGTATCAAGATTAAATCATGCCACTTTATTCGCGAAGACAAAAGCAACATGGATGTTTTACCTTCTGACTCACAGTAAGTTTTGCACAAATCATTAATTTGTTTCCTATGAAACAGGAACAGCTGCTCTTCCTCGAACTTCCTAAACGTATTAAAACCTCGGTATGTTGAATAAATTACGCATGAATCGTTATTGATCTCTGTAGAACAACTTCAACGGCTCCACCCTGATCTTAGATATAATTTGACTGTTCTGATAAATCCCCTTTCCGATTTCTCCACAGACATTCACATTCTTTGTCGAGATTACCTGTTTGTGCAAACCCAAATGCTGTGTATTCATGTGGGTGATGTCATCACACACAGGCAATTACTCAGTAACATCACCCTGATTCCTGGGTATTTCCTCAACTGTGAGCGTTTGCTCTGACCACAATGCTTCTGATTTCGTTCGAGCTGCCAGGTCCAGCATTTGATTACCAAGATGAAATCAAATAAATCAAATAAATTACTTCAATATTTTTTACTGAAAATCCACTGTTATAATCTGACATAACCTTTTGTACTGTCCACTCTACTACCAATCTTGATCTCATCTGCAAACTCACTGACAATGCTTTATACATTTTGATCTAATCATTTGTATGAATGGAAAACGAAAGTGCGCTCAGCATTAAACCCTGTGGAACACAGCTGGTAACAGTCCTCCAGTCAGAGCACTACCTTCCACCACCGTTCATGCCTTGTACCATTAAACTAATTTTATATCGAATTGTAAAGCTTACGTTGAATTCTATGTTATCAAACTTTTAAAATTAATCAACCTTGTGGAACCTTTTAAAAGAATTTATTAAATTCCAACTGAACAATTTCTACCACTTAGCCCTCATCAATATCCTTGGTTACGTCCTCAAAAAACCCAACCATGTTTGTGAGACAGAAATTCCCTCGCACAAAACCAAACTGATTAGCCCTATTCATTACTCGTCTCTCACAATTCTTAGAAATCCGATTGTTCAGAATTGCTTCCAACAACTTACCCACGACCTTAGCAAAATTCACAGGTCTATCATTTTCAGTTTTCTCCAATCATCCCTTCCTCAACAAAACCACACCCTATTTATTGGGCACATCACTCCCAGTAATAGATGATGCAAATATTCTACCAAGGGCCCCACAGTTTATTTCCCTGTTTTCCCACAAAGCCCTGGCTGCATGAGATTAGATCCCAGAGAAATATCCAACTTGATATTTTCCAAGACTTCCGGAACTTCCTCTTTTCAATGTGAACTACTTTCAAAACATCAATGTTTGTAGCCTCCATTTCGTTCACTAATGTTAAATGAACATTTAATATCTCTCCCATCTGCTGATTTGCAAGACAAATGTAAGCTCTTGCATTTTTCCGGGATCCTATTTGGTCTCTAGCTCTCAATGTACTTATAAAATATCTTTACATTAACCTTACATTTATGTGCTAAGGCTATCTAATATGCTCGCTTTGTCTTCATGATTTCCTTTGAAGAATGCCCCTCCACTCCTCATATTGTTCGGGAGATTGACTTGAAATCGCATGTTTACATGGAACTGTGATTTTTTTTTAAAAAAGTAAATTCTTAGATGACAAGTCCCTCATCCCTGCGATCAACGTTGTTCTAATAGAATTCTGACAATTTGCGAAAGGCAAATCAGCCCAAGAAGAACCCATGAAACATGCGAAGATCGTTGCACTTAGGCTCACACCTCTACACGAATCCTGTAACTCTGCATTTCCCATGGCCAAATGACGTCAACAACGTATTTTTCTTCTGTGGAGGAAACTCACGCAGGCACGGAAAGAATGTGCAAACTGCAGACAGTCGCCCGATGAAGAAAATGAACCAGCGTTGCTGAGGCTGGAAGACAGCAGTGCGCATCACTGTGTCGGCCATTGTAAACCTCCTATCCACCACTCAGAACATATGTCTAAGGGGACCCTTAGACATGAGGGCAAAAGCTATTCCAGATAATCCAAATGCGTCTGACGACAGCCTCTTATCGCGTCAGTTGCAAACCTCTGCAGTTGGTCCTTAGCTCAGTTGAATGAATGCCGACATTGCATTTACCCTCCTAACAGCCAACAGAACCTGCTTGTTAAACATAAGAGAAACCTCAACTCGATCACTCAAGTGCCTTTAACCGAGGGATCTCTGAAGCCTTTCCCCGTCACAAAATGGTCTATGCCTCTGATCATGCCATTACTTTATGACCTCACTCTTTTCCACACAGTGTTCTAACTGCAACCTTTTATATCCAAGAATTCAGCATGTCCACGTCACTCTGCAGCCTGCCCGCTTCCTCAAAACGATCTGTCCTTCCACCTGTTGTTGTGCATTCTGCAAAATATCAACAACACTCTCAGGTCCTTTAACCCGATCATTCACGCATAAAGGGAATAGTTCTGGTGGCAAAACTGACCCTTGCTGAACTCCACATGTCACGTGTTTCCATCCTGGAAAAGACCCCTTAACCAAACTGCTTCCAGCCAGTCAGCCAAAACTCAAGCCACGCCTGTACTTTGCCCCGACACCATAGACTCTTATTTCGCATCATCCGATACTGCACCTTGACAAATGCCTCCTGCAAATTCAAGCTGATCACATTCACAGAATATACTGTTTATGTCTTGCTTATTACCTTCTCATAGAATTCTATTACATTTGTCCTGAAGAACCTGTGTTGATGCTTCAAGTACTACGGAATCCCATCCTTATATTGACCTCTCGTACGGTATTGAATACAAAATTGATTTGTTTGACATTTATCTAAAATATTAAAACTTTACTTTCCGTGCTGAATGTCACAAACAACATAATCCAATCGCAGTTGAGATTTGTGATCTCTGCGCTCTCTCGGGAGGCCCGATGAGTGAGTGAATTCCTTCCGCCAGTGGATCTCTCTGCGGTCTCAGCAGGGTCGATGAGTGAACTAACGGTTTTTCTCAAATGAAGCAGGTAAATACGTTCTGCCCACTACAAACTCGCTGGTGTACTGAGAGTGAGAGATGATCGCACGAAGCGAGTCCCACAATGAAAACAATTGAAATGTCTCTCAACTTGTCAAAATGTAGATGGAACGTCAGTCCTGCAGAGACTGGAGAACACATCCCATACATTGGATATTTGATAGGTCTCTTCACAATGTGAAGACGTTCATGATTAAACGATCCCAAGGAACTTGTATAGTGATGACAACAACCTCAGCATTTAAAGGGTCGCTTCTTTGTGAACACGTTGATGCCATGTCAGTCCCCAGGAACATTTGCAACACTTGCCACGGTCTGGGAGTTGAAAGGACCTGTTAGTAATGTTGATGGGACTTCACTTCGATCGGACATTTGCAGCACGTCCCACAGTTGTGGAATTGAATATGTCTGTCCTCTGGGTGAGCACGTGGATCGGACGCCAGTTCCTCAGAAGTTCTAAAGGACGATCATTCGTGTCAGCATATTTCCCATGCATCAACTACACAGTGGTCTGATAATATTCTCCAAAGTCTGGACAGATGAAAGGTTTCTCATTAGTATGAGCATGGTGTTGGATAAATCAATCACTGGACGTTTTATCGCATTTTCCACAATCCAGAGATTGAAATGATTTCTCGTCATTGTGATCGAGCAGGTGTCGCAGTAGGTCAGAAAAGGAGTGTATCTCTTCCCACACATTGAGCTTGTTCCTGGTAACATTGCTTTCATGGAGTTTCAGCTCAGATGGAGAAAAGTCTACAGTCTCACTTAAATATGACTACAATTGTAGTTTGTGGACTCTGATGGTAGCTGAAGCCTTGTCCACACACACAAGTGAACGATTCTCTCCCACCGTAACCGGAGCCTTTTCCTTCCATGTTCAACTCTGATCAGTTTCTATATCGGATAAAATGCGCGACTTCATCTTATCATGGTGAAGTGATTGTTTATTAAAACTTCCCCGTCTAATATACTGTGAAATTGATGCTTTTTTTAAAAAATCAAGAGAATGAGAAAGAGTCTCTCACAGACTGTTGATTGTGCCTGAAGCTAGGATTGAAGTTAAGGGATTTAGGCACCAACAATTTGACAGGAAATTTTCCAGAATCTTTCAGACACACAGCCTCCACTTCTGATAAGGAGCACGTCAACAGGTGGATGTGATCACCATCAAATCCATGTTCGCTCCAGGTCAAACACTGTCCGGACTTCTCTGACATCATGTCCTGTTGGAGCAGACATTTCCTACAATTGAATCGTGCAAAAGTGAGGCCTCTATCTTCAGTCCCCAACACAAATCCACTGCCTCGCCACTGAGTAGAGAGTGTGGACTTGGAAAGGCACAGCAGAGCAGGCAGCACCCGAGAAGCAGGAGAATAGACGTTTCATGCAAGAGCTCTTCATTTGGAATGACGCTTGTGAGCCCAGGCGGTACAGAGACAAATAGGAGGAGGCAAGGTATCTGAGAGTGTGATAGGTTGGGTTGAAGTGCGGGTAATGAAAGATTGGTAAGATAACGAGTTTTTTTATATTCTTTGCTTTTTCAACAGTCTCTTTGGGAATTTAGAATCGCGGGAATGGAGCTGAGGGCATTTGAATGTTCCTCCTGCCGAATGTGGGAGGTAAGGATCATGGCTAGTGTCCCTGCTGACTACATCTGCGGAAAGTGCATCCAACTCCAGCTCCATGAAAACCGCGTTAGGGAACTGGAGCTAGAGCTGTATGAACCTCGGATCATTCGGGAGGCAGAGAGGGTTATTGAGGGGAGTTACAGGTAGGTAGTCACTCCACAGGTACAAGTAAAAGGCAAAATGGTTATAGTCAGGGGACGGAAGGGGAACCAGCAGGCATTGCAGGGATCCCCTGTGGCCATTCCCCTCAACAATAAGTATACCGAATTGGATACTATTGTGGGGGACGAGTTACCAGGGGAAAGCAGTGGGGCACAGGGCTATGGCGCAGTGTCTGTCCCTGCTGGTTAGAAGGGAAGGGGGAGAGGCGAAGAGCAGTAGTCATTGGGGACTCCATAGTTAGGGGACAGATAGCAGGTTCTGTGGGGACGAACAGGACTCACGGTTGGTGTGTTGCCTCCCAGGTGGCAGGGATCGTCGTCTCTGATCATGTTTTTGGGATCCTTAAGGGGGAACGGGAGCAGCCACAGGTCATGGTCCATCAATCACCAACGATATTTGTAGGAAGAGAAATGGGGATTCAAGGCAGAAATTCAGGGAGCTAGGATGCAAGCTTAGAGCTAGGACGAACAGAGTTGTCTCTGCTTTGTTGCCCGTGCCACGTGCTAGTGAGACGAGGAATAGGGAGAGACTGTAGTTCAACACGTGGCTACAGGGATGGTGCAGGGGGGAGGGTTTTGGATTCGTGGATAATTAGGGCTCTTTCTGGGGTCGGTGGGACCTGCACAAGCAGGATAGTCTTCGTCTGAACCAGAAGGGTACAAATATCCTGGGGGGGGGGGGCATATTCGCTGAGGCCACTGGGGGTGGGTTTAAACTAATACAGCAGGGGGATGGGAACCAAAATCGTAGTTCGAGTATATAAAAGGTTGAGAGTATGGAGATCCGAAATCAACTATCAGGGATGCAAATGGAACTGGCAAGCAAGATGTTGGTTGAAGTGTGTCTACTTCAACGCCGGGGCATCCAGAATAAGGTGGATGAACTTACAGCATGGGTTGGGATCTGGGACGTCGATGTTGTGGCCATTTCTGAGACATGGATAGAGCAGGTACAGGATTAGTTGTTTCAGGTCCCAGGTTTTAGATGTTTCAGTTAGAGCAGTGGGCAGCACAGTGGCACAGTCGTTAGCACTGCTGCCTCACAGCGCCAGACGACACAGGTTCCATTCCCACCTTGGGCGACTGTCTGCGTGAAGTTTGCACATTCTCTCCCTGTCTGCGTGGGTTTCCTCCGGGTGCTCCGGTTTCCTCCCACAGTCCAAAGGATGTACTGGTTAGGTTAATTGGCCATGCTAAATTGCCCCTAGTGTTCGGTGTAGGGGCATGGGGCTGGGTGAGTTGCACTTCGGAGGGTCGATGTGTACTTGTTGGGCCTAAGGGCCTATTTCCACACTGTAAGTAATCTAATCTAATCTAAGCAGAGAAGATGGTAAAAGAGGCATGCTTGGTCAAGGACAGCATTGCAGTTGCAGAAAGGATGTTTGGGGACCCATCAACTGAGGTAGTATGAGCTGACGTTATAAACAGGAAAGGAGAGGTCTCGCTGTTGGTAGTTTTCTATAGGCCTCCAAATACTTCCAGAGATTTTGGGGAAAGGATAGCAAAGATGATTCTCGACTGGAATGAGACAGACAAGCTAGTTGTTATGGGGGACTTCAACTTTCCAAATATTGACTGGAAACACTACGAGTACTATAGATGGATCCGTTTTTGTCCATTGTGAACAGGAGGGCATCCTGACATAGTATGTAGACAGGCCAACAAGGGGTAAAGCCACATTAGATTTGGTAGTGTGCAATGATCCCGGCCAGGAGTTAGACTTGGAAAAGGGTGAGCACTTTGGTGAGAGCGAAAACAATTCTGTTATGTTTACTTTAGTGATAGAAACGGACGGATGCATACCACTGGGCAAGATCTACAGCTGGGGAAAAGGCAATTACGATGCGATTAGGCAAGATTTAGGAAGCCTCAAATGGGCAAGGAAACTGCAGGTTTTGGGCACATTAGAAATGTGGAGGTTAATCAAGGAAAAGCTCCTGAGTGTCTAACATAAGTTGCACCTGCCAGGCATGGAGGAAGCTGTAGAGCGCGGGAGCTGTAGTTTACGAAGCAAGTGGAATCTCTGGTCACGAGGAAGAAAAAGGCTTATGTTCGGATGAGATGTGCAGGCTCAGTTAGGCCGCTTGAGAATTATAAGACAGCCAGGAAAGACCTAAAGAGTGAGCTCAGAAGAGCCAGAAGGAGACATGAGACGTTGTTGGTGGATAGTGTCAACGTAAAGCCTTTCTACAGGTATTTAAACAATAGAAGAATGACAAGAGTAAGATTAGCGCCAATCAATGATAGTAGTAGAAAGTTGTGTGTGGGGAAGGGGGCATAGGGGAAGCACTAAATAAATATCTTTCGACCATGTGGTCGAGGAGAATATTGAGATACAGGCTATTAGACTAGGTGGGATTGTGGTTCACAAGGAAGAGGTATTAGAAATCCTGCAGAGAGTGAAAGTAGATAAGACCCCTGGGCCGGACGGGATTAATCCTAGGTTACTCTGGAGAGCCAGAGAGGAGATTGCCGAGCCTTTGACATTGATCTTTCTCTCATCATTGTCCACAGCAAGAGTGTCAGAAGAGTGGAGGATAGCAAATGTGGTTCAGCTGTTCAAGAACGGGAGTAGAGACAACCCTGGTAATTACAGAGCAGTTTAGCCTTACTTCAGTTGTTCGTAAAGTGTTTGAAAAGGTTATAAAAGACAGGAATTATAATCATCTGGAAAAGAATAACTTGATTAGGGAGAGTCAGCATGGTTTTGTGAAGGGTAGGTAGTGCCTCACAACCCTTATTGAGTTCTTTGAGAAGGTGACCAAGCAGGTAGATGAGAGTAAACCGGTTGATTTAGTGTATATGATTTTCAGCAAGGCGTTGGATAAGGTTCCCCAGAGTAGGCTGTTGTACAAAATGCGGAGGAATGAGATTATGGGAGATATAGTAGTTTGGATCAGAAATTGACTTGCCGAAAGAAGACAGAGGGCGGTTGTTGATGGGAAATGTTCATCCTGGCCACCAGTTCCCAGTGGTGGACCGCAAGCGTCAGTGTTGGGTCCACTGCTGCTCTTTATTTTAATAAACTACCTGGATGAGGGCGTAGAAGGGTTGGTTAGTAAATTTGCAGACAACACTAAGGTCGGTGGAATTGTGGATAGTGACGACAGATGTTGAGTTTACAGAGAGGCATAGATAAGCTGCAGAAGTGGGCTGAGAAGTGACAAATGGAGTTTAATGCGGAAAAGTGTTAGGTGATTCTTGTTGGTCGGAGTAACTGGAGTGCAAAGTATTGTGCTAATGGTAAGTTTCTTGGAGGTGGAGATGTGCAGAGATCTCGGTGTTCAGGGACAGAGATCCTTGAAATTTGCTACCCAGGTTGACAGGGTTGTTAAGAAGGCATACAGTGTTTTAGCTTTCATTAATAGAGGGATCGAGATTCGGAACCATGAGGTTATGCGACAGCTGTACAAAACTCTGGTGTGGCCGCACTTGGAGTATCGTGTACAGTTCTGTTCACAACATTATAAGAAAGATGTGGAAACTTTGGAAAGCGTGCCAATTTCCTAGAATGTGGCCTGGTATGAAGGGTAGATCTTACGAGGAAAGGCTGAGGGAATTGACGCTGTTTACGTGGGAGAAAAGAAGGTTGAGAGGTGAGTTCATAGAGACATATAAGATAATCATAGGGTTAGATAGGGTGGTAATTATTTCTGATGAAAAAGCGTGAAGTGGTTATCTCCAGGGCTAATCTGTTTGAGTTTGGAATTTCACTTCTGTGTTTCTCCTTCGGGGAACATGTGGATAACAACCAGCTGACGCAAAGAATGCTCCAGTTTGGCAGGAAGAGCAACATGAGAGAGTAGAAGCTGTAGAGTAACGGGGAAACAGTTGGGGAGGAGACGTACGGGAAACGGCTTAATGCTTCTCTTCCTATGTAACGTCAACACAACTCGAGGAATCCAAAGTAAACAGGCAGGAGGATGGGAGATTACAGGAAGCCAGGCTGCCTCAGGAGGTATTCGTTCAACGTGTATCAATTCTTTATGGCTGGGCCTGTCCTTGAATGGAAGCCTGCTGCCTGTTTACCTCTTTGCCGAAGTAAGCAGCCTCTGGTTTTCAAGTCTAAAGTGAAGGAAGAAGTGGCCAAATGGTTTAACTCCTAATTTTCTGAAAGTCGGTCCCTACTGAGGCATTTGTCAATCTCGCAAGATATGTCTGTGGTAATAGAAAGAACTAAAATTCCACCGAATCGTTCAAAAGAATTGACGTCGTCATTGGAAGCATCTTCCAAACCAAATTGTTTATCTTCTTAAACTCGGTTTTCCTAAATATCTCTCAAAAATGAGCTGTTTCTGAGTATTTTGTAGCCAGAGCATTTGAAAGAATTTCATTCTGTTTGAATTATTTGTGGCACTTCTTAATATACCGATTAATGTCTCTGATCGATTAATACAACCGAGAATATCAGAGTCAACCTCAGACCGCTGTCAGAGGAGGGCAAGATAGGAGTATCTCGCACGCTGCTCTTGTGCACATTATCAATTTCAAACCAATCCAATACCTGCAACCCGTGGGAGTTTAAAGGAAACAATTAAAAAGAGCCCCGTTTCAAATCTGTGAATCTTTAGGGGAATGAAGGATGAACTGACCGAATGAGCAGAGACTGTCAAGGTTCCTTCCCCTTCTTGAAGGAGCAGGGACATGAACTCTGATGTTCTCGTCGCATGAACTGATCTGAGATATTGAAGAATTCCCATCAGAGCTGCTTCACTCCCGTTGTTGTCACTGTCAGCAACAATATAACCTGATTCCCTGACCAGGCACCCAACTCTGGATGGAGTGAGGAAAACACCGACTCTTAACCAATACACCACCAGTGCTGCCTCGCTAGCTGTTGAACTGCTTCTTAATGCCAAAGCAGATGGTGTTTAATTTATCAGTACATAAAGTTGCGCAAGTCATCGAATGTACACAGAATGGACAGAGGCCCATCATCCAAGTTTTCCGCTCTTGGCCTCTCCCCTTGTGTTCGCAAATGTTTCAAGCACTCGTCGCAATGCTATCATCCAGGCACATTTTACAATGTATGTGACCGAAGTCTAAGATGGATAACCTGTGTTCACACCCCCTCGGTGATCTAAACCCCATTTCACTTACAGAGGCAAACACACAGACACGTTCTAGCGAAGTGACTGTGACCTTAGGAGAGATCAGCCAGAAAATAGGATTGCACTCAATTGGCTTATTTTGTCCCATTTTAAATTTCAACGCCAGAGTTTGGTTGCAGCAAAGAAAGGAAGCATTTAGCCATTTCCCTGTCCGTGTTCCTCCCGTATCTAAGCATTGATCTACGGAGGCAGTGCGCTCTGAGAGAAGGATTCTCACTCTTTAGAAAAACAACATAATAGATGATTGGATAGTCCGTGCATTAGAAACCAGTCGGAACAAAACTAAGACAGAACTGAAGGCATCATGTGCAGAAGGATGGGAGACTGTAATGCCGAATCAGGCAGTCTCCATGTTAATAGACACAGCGACTGTCCCTGGAATGCCAGTCATTTGGATTCCTTGCTCTCACAGCCATGGCCTGCGAATAGTTACCAATATGAAATGCTGCCTTCTCCTTAAAAGTAGAATTATGGCCTGGACATGCACACATAAATTGTGAAAGTGATATGAATTGATGTTTTTCAAAAAAATTCCATATTTAGTCTGAAAGTGTAACATTAAACACTTAGATTATCATACAAATCCAATATTCAAGCGAGTTAGTGTTGTCACAAAACTACAAAACCAGAGGAAGAGCTGGGAGTTGCATGACTGAAGGAGATGACTGCGCCTGCCTCCGACCCACTTTTCATCCCTTTTGTCCCAAGGACAAGTGCTGAAGCCAAATACTGGCAATCTGATATATATTTTACTAAAAACAGAAAATGCTGGAAGTATACAGATTGTCTGGCAGCTTCTGAAAGTGTGGCAGAGGTCAACACCATCACAACCTGATTGTCTTTACTTTGTATTCATGATAACTAATGTCCAAGTCACAACTCATTCAGACACATTTCCTCATCTTTAAAATATATGCACGCTTTCAGTTTGCCATGAGAAACGTTTTGTCAATGAATTCTGTACTGACAAGATAACCGTTTAAAGACGTATGAAACATGTTGCAAACAGTAATACCAGACAAAATAAGGTGCCACGTGAAGAAATTTGCGTTTCATTCAGAAAAGTTAAAATAGAATTGTTCATAGAAAATTGTGGTGAACATTCTACGATATTTTTTGATGAGGTAAGGAGAAGTCTTGATGATGCTATTCCAAAGCGATCAGATAAATGTAGATTGGCAAAACAAAAGACAAAGGTTCTGTGAGACTGCTGTGCATGAAACGTGGGGATGAAGGAATATAAGGGATAATAACAATATTGATCATAAATTACTGCGTGAAAGGTTACTGATGAAGGGTGCCTGCCTGAAACTTCGATTTTCATGATCCTCGGATGCTGCGTGACCTGCTGTGCTTTTTGAGCACCACTCTAATGCTGACTGTGATCTCCAGTATCTGCAGTCCTCACTTTCGTCTGCGGGAAAGGGAACAGAATCATCATTAACAATTGTGTTTTGAACTGGAAGAATTTTTTAAGCGAACTTTGATTGAGAGTTGGTGTGTGGAAGTCCTGGTTAGATTATTTTAGCCAAGCAGCATTCTCTGATTTATCAGACCGCCCAGCACGCCTGTGAGATTCAATGATTGGTTGGAGGACCAGTGCGTCCAGCTTGGTCCTGTAGGATCGCCTCTTCTTCACTGTTGAACATTATACGTCATCACTTGGGATGGATCCTGCAGCATGCTTAGGGTTAACATGAACTGCGAGCATGCTCGCGGCGAGTGCTCATTTGAACGAAATGTTGTTGTCTCCAATCGGCAGTCGTTAAGTGAGGGCTAAAGGGGAGGGAAGCGCCAGATGCTGTAGCCCAGTTAGAGGTTGCAGGTTTGGTCATGAAATGATTCTGGAACCAAACGTTGTTTATCTGGGGTCGCCAATTAAGCCACAGAGAGCATGAGTCTTCTTCTCAGAAACAGGCCCCCGTCAGGGACCGCTATTCCCGTTTCAGTTTTAATTGCTTTAATTTATCAGGTCACGGTTTTTTTTATCTATCTTTAGTGTGAATAGAGCTGAAAATAAATGATATTGTTTGAAATCATTGCGGTGGTCCATGAGGATGTGGTGTTGTTGGGAGACGCTTGGGAGTGTAATAGTGACTGGAATTGGTGGGAAAGTGTACCCCATGAACACCTCTATCACTTAGCTTGCTGTAAATGTGTTAGAGACGGAAAGAATGGAGCAGGAAGTGGAGGGACAGGACACCTGAGCAGTATAGCGGTTCGTGGGGGTTTTGGAATTTGGGGGCATTCGTGTCCAATCCCTCAAAAAAACCCGACCCATTGTTTTTCTCACTGCTCCCCTTCCCCACCCTTTCCTACCACTCCCTCCACCCAGTATCAGCAACATTTTAAAGACGTTTACTTATTTCATACAGACGATGTCGCTTTTGTCAGAACATTCAGTAATTTGAGAACTGAATTGAAACTGAGACACAGAACAGCCAGTGTACGAATCTCAAAAGCTACTTTTTACCTCCTCGAAATGCTGACGTTCGTATGATAAAATTGCTCTCCGATTACTGTTTGGTAAGAATTTACAGAATTATTTTTTACATCGAGACAACGTGTTACTGATATCTGTGTCAGTTAAAAACAATTGGTTTTCATATCCCACCTTTAACAGAATGGAAATATGAAATATTACAACAGGACTGGCTTGTTGTGATGTTTGTTGCTTCTCTGTAATTCAGTATGATCTTGTCTGATCATTCCGCACAGTAACCTGCTACTTCTTTAGTCCTAACCTTTTGATCCCTCTTGCCTCAAAACTTTAGATATCTTCATCTTGTCAACATTCCACATTCTTGCTTCAATTACGTTCTGTGGCATCAAATTTCACTGAGTAACCAGTGTTTGATTAATAAATAAAATCCTCATCTCAGTCTTAAATGGACTACCCCCATATTCTTAGAAGTGACGCCACCTCCCAACCCTGGTTTGGACGCCCTGGTCATTGAATGCATCCTTCCTGCATTTAACTTGTTCGTACCTTTTAGAATTTTACTCGTTTCTGTGACATCCTCCTTCATCATTCTAAACTTGATTGATTTTCATCCTAACGTATCCTCATACGTCAGTCCTGACATCCCACGAATCAGTCTGGTAAACTTTTATTGTGCCGTCTCCGAATGGAGAACATTTTTATCAGATAAGGATCACAAAACTGCACACAACACTCTCGGTTGTGCTGTCAACAAGACCCTGCACAATTTCAGCAAGTCTTCCCTGGTCCTGTGTTCAAATCCTCTCAGTACAAATGCTAACACACCATTTGTCTTCCTCACCTGCTGCTGCGCCTGCATGCTTACATTCAGCGATTTGTGTACAAGAAGACGAGATCTCCTTTCCTATTTTAGTTTCGTAAGTTTATGCTGGCTCTGTCTAATCCAGTTACTGTTTTCCAGTGTTAAACTAAATTTTCTGTCATTCCATGTTTTCTCACTACTTCCTTTTATAAATCGTGAGGTCATATTAACTGACCTCCAAACACAAGATATTATTTCAGAGTCGATAGAATATTGAAATATGACAATTAATTTACTCTATTTAGACTCCACAATCTAGTTACTGAACGCATTCACTGCATTTAGGGTGACTTTATGTACACTGCTGTTCGATTTGCAGTTGGTGGAATTTACTGTCTTTTAATCTAATCAATTTCCACAACACTATCTTCCTGATAATACTGATTTCTTCCAGTTCCTCCCTCTCTTTTTCTTACCAGCACTTTAGGAATATTACTTTTATCATCTGTGATGACAGAACCAATATACATATTTATTTATTATGCTATATATTTATCCCACATTATAACATCCTCTGTTTCTCATTGCAAGGGATTTGATTTCAATAATCCTTTTTTTTCTCAATTCATATACCTTCAGGAGCTTTAACAATTCATTATATGCTTCTCTCAAGCTTACTGTTAAAGGACATTTTCGTTCTGCATTAAATCTTTCTTCATCTTCTACTGACATCTGATGTTTGCTGCTATTTTCAGCCAATTTATAATGCTCCTTGAGTGCAATACTGTGCCGAATATCGCCTGTTAGCTATGACATGGCCACGTTTCCCGGTTTCTTTGTGTCAGACAGGAGTGATAAGCAGTTGCAGTTCCTGCAAATGTTGTTGAAGTGCTTGTCATCCTTTTAAGTTCCGCACCACAATTCGTTGTACCGTGCTCACGCTTCATAACAGTATCATTTCTTATAAATACATTTCGGCCCATAATCTGAGTCAGCTCTATCACTCTCGACCTTAATGAAGTGTTCTCTCACTGACTTCTTCAATCTTCCTGAGGGACACCATAGAGGTGGATTGTCAATTATTCCTTGACATATATATAAATAAAGCTTTCAAATCAAAGTTGACATATTCCCAGGCCTGCTGACTCATTAGAGACAGAGAGAGAGAGAGGGAGAGAGAGAGATCGCGCGATTTGACTGATCATGCTTTAACCTGAGAGTCGTTGTGTCTCAGGCACAAGGTGAAAATGTGGGGACTTCATGAGGCCAATACGAGAACTGTGCACATGCTGCTGCTGTCATTCTT
This sequence comes from Chiloscyllium punctatum, assembly GCF_047496795.1. NCBI lineage: Eukaryota > Metazoa > Chordata > Chondrichthyes > Orectolobiformes > Hemiscylliidae > Chiloscyllium > Chiloscyllium punctatum. The sequence goes on along the minus strand of NC_092766.1, from coordinate 53,252,442 downwards.
CATCGAAATCTCGTCGACCAGCCAACTAAGCTAGCTCATCAATGGCCATTAAACAATACGTAATCAAGGATGCTCTGTCCTCCATTTGTGTCCTTAATGTAGCGATTCAGAAAACCATCTCATACATACACCACGTCAGTCACCTCCGTTGTTATGATCTGACTTGCTCAGTCAATGGGCAGATTGAAGTCACACGCAAATTGCGAGAAGGCCACAAGATAAAGGAGCAGAATTAGGCCATTCAACCCATCGAGACCTCTCCAATATTTGGCCATGGTTGACATGTTTCTCAACCTCATTCTTCGGCTTTCTGCCATCTCCTGTAACTGTTGATCCTCTCATCAATCAGGGACCTATCTATGTCTGTCTTGAAAAATTGCAATGCCTTGACCACTAAGCCCTCTACGGCAAAGTGTTCCAAAGAATTACTAGCCTCTTGCTGAAGACATTCCTCCACATCTCACTTCAAATTTGTCATCCTTTCTCTCTATACTGTGCAGTCAGCTCCTAGTCTCTCGTACTCGTTGAAAAACTTATCCACAGCCACTCTAATTACCCCTCTATGCATTGTTTAAGTTTCAATCAGATTCTCTTCAAACTTCGAAACTGCATCAAGTACAGTCCCCGAGTTTTCAACATTTTATTAGAAGCATTTCTTCCCCCCAGGATCATTCTTTTAAACCTTCTTCGGACCCTTTCCAATGTCATCATATCTTCTGGAGTATTGTGTACAATTCTTGTTTCCTCGTTACGAGGAGGATTTTATTATATTGGAGAGGGTTTAGAAAGTATTTAACAGAATGATGTCATGAATGGAAGTCATCTGTTATAAAAATAGGCTGCGTTTTTTTTCACTGGAGCAGAGGCCTTCGACGTTTGGCATTATAGAGATTTGTCAAGTCACGAGAGCATAAATAAGATTACTACCAAAGGTGAGGGAGTTCGAATCTAGGGGCAATATGTTTAAAGTACGAGAAGGAAGATTCATAAAGGACATGAGTGGCAGCTTTTGTTCTACTCCCTTTGGTCACTGTGTACAATCAACCGCTAGAGGAAGTGATGGATGCAACTTCAGTTAAATTATTTAAAAGTCATTTGGACAAGTAACTGATTAGGAAAGTATTGGAAGTATATGGGCCAAAGGCAGGCAGGCGGATCTATTTTAATTTGGCAATGAGTTCTGCATGGTATATATGCAGTGAATGGTCTGCTAAGGTGCTGTATGACTCTGACTCTACCCTTAGATATCGGGCCTAACTTCCTGCAATATTCCAAATGCAGTCTGACCACGACTATATAAATGCTCAACTGGACATCTCTGCTCTTGTATTCGAGGCCGCTTGATATAAATTATAAAATTGAATTTTCCTTCCTGAATTCCAACTGAACCTGCCTGATCCTGGGCTCACTTTGTGCTTCCAATTTCTAAAGGCGTTCCATGAACAGAAATTAGTCAAAGCCTGTCTTCTTCCTCTCATACTGCATAACCTGACACATCCCATTTTGTATTGTATTTGCCACTTATTTGCCCACTCTCTGCGCCTGCCTAGCATCTTATGAAGTTTCCCAGCATTCTTGACACGACCTGTCTCTCCAACTACGTTTATGTCAAGTGCAAATGTAGCGACATTGCACTCTGTTCTTTTGTCCAGATGTTTAATGTATAACGTGAATAGTTATGTTCTCAACACCGATGGCTGTGCATGTCTTAAAAAAATCAGTAGCTGCCATCCTGTAAAAGACCCCTCTGTTCTCACTCAGCCAGTCAGCCAATCCCCTCCTTGTCACTCACAGTATGCTTTTACCTTATTTAGCAGTCTGTTGGATGGCACCTTATCACAGGACTTATGAGTATTGAATTAGATCACATCCACTGGCTCTGCTTTGTCTTAGTTGCTTGGTACTTCCTCAAAGACATCTAGCATAGCTCTCAGACATGACGTCCACTTAATGAAGACATGCAGACTTTGCTGTATTTTACCATCCATTTCCAAGAACTGTGCAATACTGTCGTTAGCATGGCCGACAGTAGTCTGTGTATGCCTCTCCCCTTTCTATCAGCAGGTGTGTTGCATATAAAAATTTCCACTCATCTGGGACCCACCCTGACGCCTATGGCTCCTGGATGATCACGACCAATGCCACCACAATCTCCTCAGCAATCTCCTTCAGAAATCAGGAATGCAATCCATCTGGTCTCAGTGACTTCATCCCTTCAGACCTTGCCGCTTCCCTGGCATTTTTTGGTTATTGTTGGCATTTCATTCACTTCATCCCTACGTGTCGATTAATTCACGTATTTTGTTGTTGTCTTCCACTGTGAAAACTAATGCAAAGTACGTGTTAACCTGCACCATTTCGTTGTTCCCCATTACGTCTTCTCCAGTGCACCAATTTGCACTCTTTTCTCTGTTATCTCTCCACCATTCAGGCGCTCTTCCTGTATTGCTGATAAAGGGCTTTTGGCCAAAACGTCGGATTTTCCTGCTCAGCGGAAGATGCCTGAACTGCTGTGCGTTTCCCGCACCACTTTACTCCAGAATCTGGTTTCCAGCATCTGCAGTAATTGCTTTTACCTAGTTGATTTTAACCCTACTGCGAATCCTCTTGTAAGGATGCCTGCCTTGAAAAAAATTCTACTCTCTCTACAAGAATCTCAGGGAGTCCCTCTCCCACTGCAACTCCCAGGTCATTTCCTCTGCCCTGAAGCTACCTTCCCTCACTGTCCTCACTGACCTGTCACCTTCATCCCCACCCGGACCCACCTATTGTACTCTATTCTACTTTCTCCCCACCACCAATCCTCCTCTCATTTATCTCTCCACCCTTCAGGCTCTCTGCTTGTACTGCTGATGAAGGGCTTTTGCCCGAAACTTCGGAATTTCCTGCTACACAGAGGCAGCCTGAACTGCTGTGCTTTTTCAGCACCACTCTACTCTAGAACCTGGTTTCCAGCATCTGCAGTCATTGTTTTACCTTGCTATTCTCTCTGTAAACCTTTAAATTTTTGATTAAACTCTTGCACCATTCTTTATATTTCAAGTTCACACACTGACGTACGAAATCTTAATAACTCATCTTGCCATTTCAGCTGTTCTCTGCTCGTTATTGAACCCTTCCAAATGCTCTGGGTTTCACTAATCTAATTTAGATGTTGTGTTTTTCATTTGTTTCTGTGCTCTCCATGACTTTGCTTGTCAGTCATGATTGCTTTATCGTCTCTTAAGCATGTTCAGGTTGCATGAGCAATGGGTACAGTGTTACTCGGCGATGACGGAGTGCCATTTGGACTTGGGATAATGTCTGCCGACTTTACAGGATAGCAGAGTACATGGAACAACTGTGACCAGGACACAATGATTGTGAATTTCTCTTCTGGACTTTTAGAGAAGGGTTTACGAAACTGCATTTACAGTGAGTTCAGTGGAGAGTATTTACACACACCAAACCCAAACCAAGGTATATTTGTTTCTTCTGAATTTCTGACCTGGATGGACAGTGATGAATTTTAGATATCCCTTTTTGTTATTTTACCATAACTCCTGTCGACTTCATCTTTATGGATTTTCCACCAATTACCATCCCCAGAGCCTGTGACTGTCACAAATCAACTGTATTTTCCTTCTGCTTCTCAGATCATTTTGATCAAGAAAATCTGCTTCATTTTTATTTCCTGATGTCTGTCTGCGCACGCTAAAACATTCATCTACCTTCTTTCCCTGCACATCCAACCGACCTGTTAAATTATTCCAGCATAGCCTGCCTTTTAAAAAAAAAAATCAGCTGCTGCAGTATTTTGCTATTATTTTCTTGCAGGTGTTTCTCACAGCATTGAGAAACGTACAGATGTTCCAACGATTAGCTGCTTTCTTACTGAGTTTCTTACAGAAACAGATCCATGGCCTCCGGTGTGAGTATTTTTTTCTTTAATTTTAGTCACAATTACCGATTGATTACAACAGAATTTAATTTGGTGCATCGTGCCCATGCTGGTTCCATGAGCCGATGAGTTCACCCCACTCTCCACCACTTTCAGGAGCAAGACTGGCAGATATTGTCAATCTCCAATTGCCTATGTAGATGTCGATGAATGATCTTCTTGAACTGCTGCAGTCCACGTAGGGCACGTGGTCCCAGATTACTGCCAGGTGAGGAATTACAGGTTAAACACCTGGAAACGAAGAAGGAATTGCAATGAATTTCCAAATCAACAAAATCAGATTGTAATTCTACCCCGTCTTCCATCTGTCAAAATGTCCAAAATGATTAATAGGAACGTGAAAAGGCAACACTTGACACTGAGCCACAAAAAGAGTTGTTTAGACACTTGACGGAGCATGTTTGAATGGATTATCTCTCAATACAATGCTTCAAATCAATTTTGCAGGGTATTAGAAGAATTGATTTGCACTCAGCAAATTTGGTTCAAAGATCACAGCAGAGTCATTTCATTCATCCTAACCTGAATAGTATGGTGTTCTGAACAGGAAAGCTACAAACTTCGTTCAAAGTCGGGAGAAACAGAACACGTGTGTGTGGGCGAGGCTTCAGATGATCATCTGGACCGTCAAGACGCAAAGAGAATCAGCACAGTGAAATACTATGCTAATGTCAGGACTGAGGAAAAGGAGAAAGTGAGGATTACACATGCTTGAAATCAGTGTTGAAGAATGTGGTACAGGAAAAACACAGCCTGTCAGTCAAAATCTCCCAAAAATATGAAACAAGGGACAAAAAAAAGAACAGTAAAGCAGTCGTACTTCAAAAGTGAATTGGATTAAAGTTTGAGTCAACAGGACCAGATAGGCTTCATCCCAAAATGATGAAGAATGAGGAAGACAATGGGAGAATGTGGATGCGCTGGGAGTAATCTTTCAAGTTATGTAATCTCTGCAAAGTCTCCTGTGGAGTGGAAATCACGTTGGAACCCCACTGTTTTGCTTTGTTCAAGGAGCTTTTTATCCGGTCCCACACAACATCACAAAACACAATGTGGTTGGAGAAAACGTGCCAACATTCATTAGGATTGTTTACCAGCTGGAAAGCATAGCGTAGGATAAGTGCAATTTTCTCAGGATGGTGTACTGTTACTGGTGGAATACCACAAGGAACAGTGACAGCACTGCTGCCTCACAGTGCTAGAGACCCGAGTTCAATTCCACCATCACGCGATTGACAACATGAAGTGTGCACATTCAAAAGTATCCGCATGGGATTCCTGCAGATGCTGCTATTTCCGCACACAGTGTAAACATTCACGGTTTAGTTGAATTGCCCATTATATCCAGGAATGTACAGGCTAGGTGGATTGGGCGTGCGAAATGCAGCATTATAGGGAGAGTGTAGGGTCTCATTGCAGTGACTGCATTGCAGGGATTCTATGATTCAATGCTTGAACCAAATTGTTCCCAACCATTATACATGATTTGGACATTTGGACTCTTGTAACCTTTCCAAACTTGTTGATGACACCAACTGGATCGGAATGTATATTGTGAGGAGGATAGTGGGAGCCTTCAAGTGAAGTTTGACAGTCTCACGAATGGGACAGTAAATGGCCGTTTATCCATAGCACACGATAGCTCCACAAAGAACTTCAATAATCTGGTTAAATCTGACTAGCTTTTCGCAAAGTATCTTGAATTTTCATCATACCCTAGATTTTCTTTCTCCAAGTGCCTTGCTCAACAAGTTTATTCGAAACATTGAGCAGCTTTCATGTGACAGATGTTAAGCTAACTGCCTATCATTTCCTCCTTGACTTCCCTTGTGTTCTGACTAAATAAAACTCACTGATCTGCATTGGTTCCCAGGATGCCTCATCACTGATTTTATAATTCTCAGATTTGTTTTCAAATCCATTCATAGTCGAACATCCCATTAATCCACCACTGCTTCCAGCCCAACATTCCTCTGTGCTCTTCCCACTCCTCTACTTCTACTCTCTGTATTCGAATGCTCCTTACTCCCCCACTGCCAGATATGGATTTTACACTGAATGAGAGAGTCTGAAGCAGTGTTGCATTTCACTAAACACTTCAGGCTACTGCTCTTGATGCTAATATAGAGTTCTACAACATCACCATGTTTTCTGGAAAAAAAAAGTTCAATTCCTATTCATGACTATGATGTAGATTCCTGCAAAATACTTGACTATTTTCTGTGTGCTGGCAAGTACAGTTTATTTCTCTATCCCCTGTTTCACTTTGACTGTGACATCGCACGTTTAGCTACTCTTTGTTCACTTATAACTGTCCTTTGTTTGACGTCTGTATTTCTGGTTCTGTGTGTGGTGGGCCAGTGACAGCCTGATGTGGAATTCCAGAGTGTTATGAAGTTGAAAGTGTGTACTCTACTTTAAAGACAATACAATGTTGTTCTGCGCTGAGAGCTGACGAGAGTAGTGTCAGATTTTACTGGAAAATTGAAAATACATAGCATTTAGCTGTGAAATAGGTACCTGAGTTGGTTGCTATTTTGACGACAATTCAAATTTAACCAACGAGATTCAATTACGTCTCAGTAAACTAAAAGCCAATCGATTTCGAATTTATTATTCTGCCAACATCGAACCAATGAGATAATCCGATTATGGGGTATTAAAAAGGTAGGCATTTTGAACGTGAGACATGGTTACTGCCATCAAGGGAGAACTACAGGAGTAAAAGAAAAGCCAAAAACAAAAAGACAGATTGCGAAATGAATGGAAATGACTCTGGCAATTTGTGCAGCTAACACCAAACAAATGTTAGCGTGAAAGCTGCTGGGTTGCGCTGTTGGATCTTATCAACACCACGATCACATGTGCCCCACACGCTGACAATTGATAACTCGGCCGAAACTCAGTTCATCTGCTGCTGAAACTCTGATTTTCTTTCACCCTTTGATATCATTAGAGGGGACTTTAAATGAAAAGGCTGGCGATTTTGCTCGATTGAAAAATTGCAGTTCTGAGGAACGATCTTTTAAATGAACATCAAATGTGACTGTAAAAATTCAGCGAAGGGACAAAAAATGCAGTGACACTGCTGGAAGAGTGCCACAGAGACCAGAACAACTTAGTGGTATAATGAATCTAATGGCAGTTAACGTCTCAATAATGATCAAATAAAAGGGTAGAAATAACAGTGGATTTTCACAACTCCAATGTAGTGTGCCAATGTAATGCGAAATGATTTTTGAAGTGATTTCAAGAGCATTGTTTTTGATCAGTCATGGCAAGACAAACATGAGGGGCACATTTGTGAAGCTAGTTTTGAGAACGTAAGCTGGGCAGTAGCAGGAATTGCAGTGCGAGAGCATCTTGGTAGTAGAGATCACAAACCAGTCAGCTGAACATCATACTGAAAGCCACCTCGCACAAGAATTAGATTAGTATGTTTGACCAGGTGTGTGTTTTTCCATCATGGCAAACTCGTTAAAAGCTGAAAATGTGTTGCTGGTAATGCGCAGCAGGTCAGGCAGCGTCCAAGGAGCAGGGGAATCGACGTTTCTGGCATGAGCCCTTCTTCAGGAAACTGAAGAAGGGCTCATGCCCTCAACGTCGATTCTCCTGCTCCTTGGATACTGCTTGACCTGCTGCGCTTTTGCAACACATTTTCAAATCTGATCTCCAGCATCTGCAGTCCTCACTTTCTCCTCGAAAATGCGTTAAAAGATCAACGTCTGTGGCATTAATGGAAACGTAGCGAGTGAGGTGCAATACTGGCTTAGTGGCAGGAAGTCAAGACGAATTGTTAGCAGGTAATCTCTGGTCCATGTCAGTAAAGGCTCCAACATGATCAATGATTTCACAACCACCGGGATTGAAATGGATCGAGTGGCTTCAAGGTCCCGATGAGGCGATGGGACACGTTTACCCATCAAGAGTGACAGGAGCAGCAATTACAGAACAGTGCCAACGTGCACGTTAGATTATGGTAAGCCTCAGTGAAATGGGAGGAGCGATGTAAAGTGACTATGGAAGGGAGGGAAATCTCTGAAAATGCGTGGGCGTGAATTCTGATTTATGAAATGCAGAATTGTGATATTCCACATAAGGACCCAATGTTGCGGAATACCATATAATCTCGTGTTCCCAGGGCTAAACTAAGAGAGACTGAATGGCACAGCAGTGAAGATCAAACTGGAAATGGCCATGAGGATGAGCCCGCTGTGATGGTAAAAAGGTGCATGAAAGGCCGGGGCTGGGACTCCAACCTCACCTGTCGTACCTTCTGTTGATATGGAGCAGGGAGCATTGTGATATCAGATTGGGACCTCCATCTCATATGGAGCAGATTCTGTTGGCATAAAGTAGGGGGCATTGCGGCAGCAGGTTGTAAGGTCCAACCTCACTGGAGCAGATTGTATTGATAAGGAGCACGGAGCAATGAGACATCAAGTTGGGAGCAAAGATACTCTGTTATTTTAATCTGAATTAAAGTAGTATTTGGCAGGAACCATGTTTGTAGATTCTGTAAATACGTGTCCCAAGGAAATCTCCCAAAAATAAGGGAAAATGTGGCAAAGATTCTGCTCGTCGAGGAGAATCTGTGCAGAAAGAAATGCAGGCAATATTTTGTTTTTCTGTCCTTCATCATAAGACTGACTGCGTATTTGGTTAAATTGCAGCAACCCATTTTCAGTTCGTGTCATGATATTAAATATTCTGAAAACCCATGCACGTCATTCAAGCAAACTAAACTTCCAATAATAAATGGTATATAACTAGCTCAAAGGGGGAGGACGGAGGGTGGTGCTGGAGGGTTGTTTTTCAGACTGGAGTCCCGTGACTAATGGAGTGCTACAAGGATCGGTGCTGGGTCCTTTACTTTTTTCATTTAATTGTAGATGTAGTGGACAGCGAAGATATGAACAGGATCTCGACCAGTTCGACCAATCAGCTGAGAAGTGGCAGATGGAGTTTAATTCAGATAAATGTGAGGTGCTGCATTTTGGGAAAGGAAATCATAACGGGACTTCAACATTGAAAGGCAATGTCCGATGGAGTGTTACTGAAAAAAGAGACCTTGGAGTGCAGGTTCATAGAATTCTGATGTATGAAATATAACTTGAAAGTGGAGTCGCAGGTAGATAGGATAGTGAAGAAGGCGTTTAATATGCTTTCCTTTATTGGTCAGAGTATTGAATACATGACTTGGGTGGTAAGTTTGCTGGTATCAAATTAGGTAAAGGGGCTGTTCATGGTATCAAATTAGGTAAAGGGGCTGTTCAGAGAGATCTGGGTGTTCTTGTCCACCAGTCAATGAAGGCAAGCATGCAGGTACAGCAGGTCGTGAAGAAGGCTAATAGCATGCTGGCCTTCATAACAAGAGGGATTGAGTATAGAAGCAAAGAGGTGCTTCTGCAGCTGTACAGGGCCCTGGTGAGACCACACCTGGAGTACTGTGTACAGTTCTGGTCTCCAAATTTGAGGAAAGACATTCTGGCTATTGAGGGAGTGCAGCGTAGGTTCACGAGGTCAATTCCTGGAATGGCAGGATTGCCTTACACGGAAAGACTGAAGCGACTGGGCTTGTATACCCTTGAGTTTAGAAGACTGAGAGGGGATCTGATTGAAACGTATAGGCTTATGAAAGGACTGGACACTCTGGCAGGAAGGAACATATTTCCGTTGATGGGGGAGTGCCGAACCAGAGGACACAACTTAAAAATACGGGGTCGACCATTTAGGACAGAGATGAGGAGAAACTACTTCACCCAGAGAGTGGTGGCTGTGTGGAATGCTCTGCCCCAGAGGGCAGTGGAGGCCCAGTCTCTGGATTCATTTAAGAAAGAATTGGATAGAGCTCTTAAAGATAGTGGAGTCAAGGGGTATGGAGATAAGGCTGGAACAGGATACTGATTAGGAATGATCAGCCATGATCATATTGAATGGCGGTGCAGGCTCGAAGGGCAGAATGGCCTACTCCTGCATCTATTGTCTATTGTCTATTGTCTATTGTATAAGACATTGGTTATGCCACTGTTGGAATATTGCGTGAATAGTTGGTCTCCATCCCATCGGAAAGAAGTTACCAAACTTGAAAGGGGTCAGAAAACAAATATGAGGATTTTGCCAGAGGTGGAGGATTTGCGATATAGGGAGAGGCTTTACAGTCTGGGGCTGCTTTCCCTGGAGCGTCGGAGGCTGAGTGTTGACTTATTGGAGGTTTTCAAAATTGTGTGGGTCTAAGATAGGATAAACAGAAAAAAGTCTTTTCCCTGGGTTCTGTGAGTACAAAATTAGAGTGCATAGTTTTAGGGTGAAAAGGGAAAGATTTCAATGAGACCGACGGGGCAATGGTTTCACACAGAGAGTGAGCAGTGTATGGAATGTGCTGCCAAAGGGAGTGGTGGAGGCTGGTACAATTGCAATATTTAAGAGGCATTTGGATGGATATACGAATACAAAGCGTTTGGAGGGATATGGACGGGGTAATGGCAGATGGGACGAGATTGGTTTGCGATCTCTGGTCAGCATTGATGAGTAGGACCAAAGGGACTGTTTCCATGCTGTACATCTCTCTGACTCTATGACTCGATTTGTTGTTGCCATTATGCTCGAGTTTTTCATGATTTATCGAGGAAAAGCAGGAAACTAATGTTGAAATTTATAGGATCACTGATGATCCCATTCAATGGCTGAACAGACAAGACGCTGAATGGAAGCTTCATCATGTCAGATATGTTATCATTATATATGGCGCTGAAACACAAATTGGGGAGGATTGGACTGAAGCAGTGGTGGTGATTTTCATTCGTGGTTAAATTTTTGAATATGACTGCTATTTGTCCTCTCCATATTAACATCACAACTCTGAAGCATGAAAGCGTGAAGGACATGTGGGACAATTGGCGCAAAGTCTAATGTGCCTGACTCCAGATCAGAACATTTCAGGTTTCACTCCTCTCTCGCTCGAGGTTAACGCAGGTATTTATTACACTCACAACCTAATCTTCCTGAAGAATTGTTCTGAAGCCGAGATGAAGTTTGAGCTCCTGATATGCAGACACGAGAATGTCTTTCAGTACACGTCCCGGCGAAAATCACAGTCAAAGTCGCAGCGTCATCACAGGTGAGGAAGACCAAATAGTCCCACACACTGCGAATGCGCACTTTTCAATTTCACAGAGCCAACGACCCAATCGCTGTGGCTCCTCGAAATGGCAAGGAAACATAATAAATATTTCAGTCTCATGTTGGTTCATGGAGTGCCGAGGCACTTCTTCTTTAAGAGGCTGGGGCATTGACTCTGATGTTCGTGGAGACATTGATTGATGCGAAGCATTGAAAGGAATCATATCACAGAAACCCATGCTGTTGATGCTGAACAAAACAGCCCTTACTGGGAATTGAACCCTGCCCGCAGTGGTAAAGGTGCCAATTCAGAACCACGACACGACCAGGGTCGAGTCCAGCTGTCAGACTCACGGAGAGTGACAGCCCTCAAACGTGTTGGAGCGTTCTTGGCAGAAACAACTGCTTCAATATCCTCATTCCATTTTCCATCTCTTTGCCTTGTATGACCTAGCATCACAAATACAGACTGAATACCTCAGAAGGTTGTGTTGATTTCCTCACAATGAGTTGAAGATTTATCCACCACCACTGGTGGATAAAGTTTTTACTGCATATATACTGAAAACTTTCTGCATCTTACATTTAGTCTACGCCACTTGGCGTTTGACCGAGAGGAACCATTTCTTTCCGTCTAACATGCCTTTATCTCTCATTGTTTTTCACATTTCAATCATTTTTCCTCACAATCTCCTCTTCTCCTTTGAAATTAGATCACAGAAACTGATCGTTTCCAAAAAAAAACCTTTGCTGAATACAGCATTTTATCCTTTTCCTGAGCATGATGTTCTCGTGATCTCCGGTACATGTCAGTAAAAATTGCTACATGAGAACTGATCTCACAACAGCAGTATGTAAATGGATCGATTGGTTTTAATTTCCTAATTGTGGGATTGGGTCACGTTCGCCCAATAACATTGACTGCAGCTGCTGAGACTGAACAATGTCAATGCGAGGGCTTGATTGCCAAATGCCTCAGGGAAACAGGAGGAGTGACCGAAAGCAGGGTTACTGATCGTGGGATGGAGAGAAATCTCCGAGAATGGGTGGGTTTGAATCCTGATACATAGACAGCAAAGATGTGAAAGGGCGAGGGTTTGAAGGAGCAAAAGCATCACCTCGATGAATATTTTCATGTCAACAAAGATTGATTCGCTCCTGCTTTTGTTAAGCATGTCTTACTCTGCATAAAGCGGTAACAAGTGACAACACTGGAAATCAAATTGCAGATGATTTTTCTGCTGCCACGACGCAAAGCGCTAACCACTGTATGATACCAGCACCACATGGAATAGCATGAAGCAAAAAGCAGTAAAGATAGTGGCAGAGGATATGGTTGGAACAGGACTGCATGAACAGTCGGAATACTTGACAAACAGCGACTGAGACATGAAAACTCATGGTGGGCTGAATGGTTAACTTCGGTGTCTCCAGAGCCGATGGATATTTCATCACTTAGTTGGCTGAAGGCGACGATTGATACAGTTCTCCAGAAAATGCAAATGTCAGGGAATAGCGCAGGGAATTGCTGGGATGTTTTTCTGCAAAGGAAATGTAGTTTAACATCGTTTACATTTTCAATTTCGTCACACAAGGAAGTGAACACTGCTGTGGAATATCATATAGTGCCAGGTTTCACGCCTGGAATACGAGAAACTGTATGGTGCAAAGCGAAGATCAACCTGGAAATGGGGATGGGGGATGAGCGAGCGGATATGGGTTCAGTCATGATATCAGTGAGTGTGAAGTTTTTCACTGAAAGTATAGAGTGAATTGAAATGCCGGGAACTGGGGGTTCTAACATTGCGTGGAGCAGCTTCTATTGACGGAGTATACATCGCATCAGGCTGGGAGTTCCAACGTGAACTGCAGCAGCCTCCATTGACACGAAGCTGGGAGCATTGGGACATCAAGCTGGTAGTTCCAACTTTACCTGGAGCAGCTTCTATTGATATCTGCACAGGGAGAAACGGAGGTAATGTTTTCAATCTCTGACCTTTCTCATATGGCTAACTCTGCTCTGGCAGGAAGGGATTTTTTTTTCCTCATTTCGTTTTATTCAATTTCTTGTAAACTCGCACAGGTCCTTGAAGTACTTTCAAACTACGAAAATTAGCTTAAATACGATGTTGTGATTAGGCATTAGTTTATCAAAAGTGATGTAGCAAAGTCAGTGAAGTGAATTTGAAATTCATCAGATGAGAGAAGATACCATGGAATAGCTGAGTAGACACAAAGTGAATGGAAGTTTCATGAAGATGAATGTCTTTTCGTTACAAAACCTCCTGCTGCACAAAGAGTGGATGATTGGAACGAAGCAGTAACAGTGGTTATCTTTCCTGGTTATTAAACTTGTGAACATGAGTACGATTGGTCATGTCCGTGCTTAGATCACAACTCTGCAGAATACCAACCTCAAGCCCTCGCAAACGCAATGTCACAATGGATAATGCGCTTGGTTACGGTCCAGAAATCGTGGTGAAGCTTTCGACTTGTTTCAAGAGCAAGACTGGAAGGTTTTAAATTCACATACAAGCTAATCTCCCGCACAATACAGCACATACATCGGACCAGTGGCACAATGGATGATATGCCTAACTACAGATCTGCTGTGTGGAGTTTCGATTCCAATCTGGCTTGCAGGCAGCGCTGACTTTATTGCACTTACAACTGACTGTTCTGAAGCCGAAATGAGGTTTGCACCTTGAATTGCAGGGACAGGAGTCCATTCATTAAATGCCCCTGCGAACGTCAGAATCAATATCCCAGAGTCATCATTGGAGGGGAAGCTGAATTCGTCACTCACGCTGCCCTTTACACCCGTCAACTTTCCGAGATTCACTGCGGCACCTGTGATTGTCAAGGAAACAAGACACAGAGCCAAGTCTCAGCTTTGAAAATTTTGGGAAAATCGTTAGGAAGCGGAATCAGAGGAGAATGGAGAGTGAACTGTCTGAATGAGCAGAGACAGCCGAGGCACCGTCCCCCTTATTTAAGGGGCTGGGACATAGTCTCTCATTTCTCGACGTCATTAATTGATCCGAGGGACTAAAAGCTCTCCACTTTCAGGTGGTCTGCTTTTACTGATGTCGCTGACAGAATCGAAACAAACCCCCAACTCCCGGACTGAGAATCAAAGCCGGTTCACAGCGATGAAAGTGGAAAAAATGGAACTGCTCGCCGACCACGGACAGCTACACGAATACCACGTATGTGTAGAATGACAGCCATCAAGGTCGTTGTAAATGCTTTCGTCAGATGCAATCGCTTAACTATCTTTATCCATTTTCATCACTTGGCCTTGTATGCATTAACAACTCAAGTTCAGATCCGTGTATTTCTGAAGGTTATATGGGTTCGCCTCTGTGCATCTCTTCATACAGTGAATCCAGATTCAACCATCCGCTTGCTGATGAGATTTTTCTACATGTCTCCTCAACCCTTTCCACTTTTTAGCTTCAGTCTACGCCTCTGTTGGTCGCTCAAGAGGAATCGTTTCTTTTAGTCTGCATTGTCCATGTCGCTCATTATTTAATGCATATGAATCCTCACAGTCTCCTCTGCCGAAGGAAAACAACCCCAGACAAAACAATCTGTCTTCATAACGTAAAACTTTCAACTCGATAAATTTCTGCACGGTTTCCACTGCGATCACATGATTACTGTAATGTGAATTGCAGAACTGCACGCAATATTTTGGGGGAACCGAATGAACAAATGATAAAATGGCTGTAGAAAGCCACAGAAAATTGTCTTTTCCAATAAAACATCTTTTGCTCAATACTGCGCTGTACTCTTATCCTGAGCTCGATGCTCCATTAATCTCTTCGAACATAGAACATAGAAAATAAAAAATTACAGCACAGAACAGGCCCTTCGGCCCACGATGTTGTGACGAACTTCTATCCTAGATTAAGCACCCATCCATGTACCTATCCAAATGCCGCTTAAAGGTCGCCAATGATTCTGACTCTACCGTTCCCACGGCAGCGCATTCCATGCCCCGACCACTCTCTGGGTAAAGAAACCACCCCTGACATCTCCCCTATACCTTCCACCCTTCACCTTAAATTTATGTCCCCTTGTAACACTCTGTTGTACCCGGGGAAAAAGTTTCTGTCTACTCTATCTATACCTCTGATCATCTTATTAACCTCTATCAAGTCACCCCTCATCCTTCGCCGTTCCAACGAGAAAATGCCGAGAACTCTCAACCTATCCTCGTACGACCTATTCTCCTTTCCAGGCAACATCCTGGTAAATCTTCTCTACACCCTCTCCAAAGCTTCCACATCTTTCCTAAAGTGAGGCGACCAGAACTGCACACAGTCCTCCAACTGTGGCCTTACCAAAGTCCTGTACAGCTGCAACATCACTTCACGACTCTTGAATTCAATCCCTCTGCGAATGAACGATAATACTCCATAGGCCTTCTTACAAACTCTATCCACCTGAGTGGCAAATTTCAATGATCTATGTACATTGACCCCAAGATCCCTCTGTTCCTCCACCTGACTAAGAACCCTACCATTAACCCTGTATTCCACATTCTTATTTGTTCTGCCAAAATGGACAACCTCACACTTGGCAGGGTTGAACTCCATCTGCCACTCCTCAGCCCAGCTCTGCATCATATCTAAGTCCCTTTGCAAACGACAAATGCCCTGCTCACTGTCCACAACTCCACCTATCTTCGTATCATCTGCAAATTTACTGACCCACCCTTCGACTCCCTCAACCAAGTCATTAATAAAAATTACAAACAGCAGAGGACCCAGAACTGATCTCTGCAGAAATCCAATTGTAACCGGGCTCCAGGCTGAAGATTTACCATCTACCACCACTCTCTGCCTTCGACCGGTTAGCCAGTTTTCTATCCAATTGGCCAAATTTCCCTCTATCCCATGCCTCCTGACTTTCCGCAGAAGCATACCACGGTGAACCTTATCAAATGCCTTACTAATATCCATGTACACTACATCCACTGCTCTACCCTCATCCACATGCTTGGTCACCTCCTCGAAGAATTCAATAAGACTTGTAAGGCAAGACCTACCCTTCACAAATCCGTGCTGGCTGTCCCTAACCAAGCAGTGTCTTTCCAGATACTCATAATTCCTATCCCTCAGTACCCTTTCCATTACTTTGCCTAACACAGAAGTAAGACTAGCTGGCCTGTAATTCCCGGGGTTATCCCTATCCCCTTTTTTGAACAGGGGCACAACATTCGCTACTCTCCAGTCCCCTGGTACCACCCCCGTTGACAGTGAAGACGAGAAGATCATTGCCAACGGTACTGCAATTTCCTCTCTTGCTTCCCACATAATCCTAGGATATATCCCGTCAGGCCCAGTGGACTTGTATATCCTCAAGTTGTTCAAAATGTTCAACACATCTTCCTTCCGAACAAGTATCTCTTCTAGCTTACCAGTCCGTTTCACACTCTCCTCTTCAACAATACGGTCCCTCTTGTTCGTAAATACTGAAGAGAAGTACTTGTTCAAGACCTCTCCTATCTCCTCCGACTCAAAACACAGTCTCCCACTACTGTCGTTGATCGGACCTACCATCGTTCTCGTCATTCTCAGGTTTCTCACATACGCATAAAATGCCTTGGGGTTATCCTTGATCCTATCCGCCAAGGATTTTTCATGCCGCCTCTTAGCTCTCGTAATCCCTTTCTTCAGGTCCCTTCTGGCTATCCTGTATCCCTCCACTGCTCTGTCTGAACCCTGTTTCCTCAACCTTATGTAAGCATCCTTCTTCCTCTTTGCTTGACATTCAACCTCCCTCGTCAACCAAGGCTCTCTCACACGACCATTTCTTTCCTGCCTGATAGGTACATACATATCAAGGACACGTCGTATCTGCTCCTTGAAAAAGTTCCACATTTCCACCACATCCTTCCCTGACAGCCTATGCTCCCAACGTATGCTCCTCAAATCCTGTCTTACAGCATCGTAATTTCCCTTCCCCCAATTGTAAAATCTACCCTGTTGCACGCACCTATCTCTCTCCATAACCAAGGTGAAAGTCACAGAATTGTGGTCACCATCACCAAAATGTTCCCCCATTAACAAGCCCACCACTTGTACCGGTTCATTTCCGAGTTCCAAATCCAATATGGCCTCCCCTCTGGTTGGACAATCTACATACTGAGTTAGAAAAGCTTCCTGGACATACTGCACAAACACCGCCCCATGCAATCTACTTGATCTAAAGAGCTTCCAATCAATATTTGGGAAGTTGAAGTCGCCCATGACTACGACCCTGTGGCTTCTGCATCTTTCCAAAATCTGTTTCCCAATCTGTTTCTCCACATCTCTGCTCCTATTGGGGGCCTATAGTAAACACCCAACAAGGTGACTGCACCTTTCCTATTTCTGACTTCAGCCCATACTACCTCCAGAGGCAGATCCCCCTCAAACTTCCTTTCTGCAGCCGTTATACCATTTCTAATTAGCAATGCCACCCCCCCTCCTTTTTTACCACCCTCCCTAATCTTACTGAAACATCTGTAACCAGGAACCTCCAACAGCCATTCCTGTCCCTCGTCTATCCACGTTTCCGTGATGGCCACAACATCGTAGTCCCAGGTACTGATCCACACCTTAAGTTCACCCACCTTATTTCTGATACTCCTTGCGTTGAAGTATACGCACTTGAGCCCATCTCTGTGTCCGCAATTATTCCCTGTCAGTGCTACCTTCTCCACAGCCTCCCTACAGTCTTGGGCATGCTGACACACAGCTATCTTACTTGCTGGACTACAAGTCCGGATCCCATCCCCCTGCCAAATTAGTTTAAACTCCCCCGAAGAGTGCTAGCAAACCTACATCCCAGGATATTAGTGCCCTTCTGGTTCAGGTGCAACCCGTCCTGTTTGTACAGGTCCCACCTTCCCCAGAATGCAGTCCAATTGTCCAAATATCTGAAGCCCTCTCTCCTATACCATCCTTGCAACCACGTGTTCAACTGCACTCTCTCCCTATTCTTTGCCTCACTGTCACGTGGCACCGGCAACAACCCAGAGATGACGACTCTGTCTGTCCTAGCTTTTAGTTTTTGTCCGTGTCAGTAAAGGCTGCCCCACGAGGATTAATTACAGAACAGCTGCATCTAAATGGATTGAATTGCTTGAAGATGCTAATCATTGGATTGGGGCACTTTCACCCAAAACAGTGACCGCAGCAGTACAGATTGAACACTGTAAATTTTAGTATTATATTGTGCAATACCTCAGTTAAATTGGAGGGTGGTCGTTTAGGCGAGTTAGTTCTTGTGGGAGCGAAAGGTTTCTCCGATAAAGGGTTGCGATGATATTTGAAAAACAAAGATGTAAGACAGCGGGTGTTTGAAGAAGGGAATTTATCACCACCAAGAATATTTTTATGCAAAACAAAGATTGATTTTCCCAGCGTTTGCTCAGCACATATTACATGGAGTAAAACGGGAAAATGCCGATTCCTGTCACTGTGATTCGAGCAGAACTTGCTGTGTTTACAATGCCAAGGAAGAACCATTTCATGATCCTGGCGCCACATGGAAAAGCACGATGCAAAAAGCAATAAGGATCGTGGCAGAGGTTACGCCAGGAACAGAACCACACGAACAAAGGAATACTGGTCAAACAGTGACTGAGATGTGGGAACTCGGATTCGGTTGAATCTTTAACTTCTATGTCTCGAGAGACTGCAGAAATTGCAACACTGAGGTTGTAGGAGATGACGTTTGCAAGATATCTACAAAGGTTCAAAGGGTCATGGGATACTGCAAGGTATTGCTGAAAGGTATTTCTCAATAACACTGTATTTTAACATGGGTTACTTCACAAATGTTCTCCCTCATTGACAGAATCATGCAATGCCATATCATATAATCCCAGTTCCCAGGTGTGGAGTCAGAGAAATTGAGTCGCACTGCTCCCAAACTACTTGGAAATGGTGATGGCGATGAGCGCGACCATGTGGCTGCAACAATACAATCAGTGAGCGGATTGGTATTCTCTGATGATACACAGGCGCATGAAATATCGAAGCTAAAAGCTCCTGCCTGAACGAAAGCGGCTTCAATTCACACGCATCAAGAGGCAGTGGAACATCAAGCTGGCAGCTCAAATTTCACATGCAAGAACTTGTATTGACATGGAGCAGGGCACATTGGGACATCCGCTGGGCGGAAAGATTGTCAACTGTTTTAATCTTAAGTGAAGTAGTTCTCAGCAGGACACGTGTTTGTGGATTGAGGTAAAATCTGCAACTGGGACAGTCTAAATTACAAAGAATAATTCTGCAAAGATTCAATTCTTGGAGAAGCATCTGTGAAGAGAGAAGCAGAGGAATTTCTTACGTCATCTACCCCTCCTTATATGGTTGATTTTGCACTGGGTTAATTTCCATGATGGGATTTGTTTGCTCGGGTCACAGTATTCAGTTTCCTGCATACTCGCAAAGGTCGTTACTGTAATCGAAACCTCTGAAAACTTAACTGGTATATACAATGTGGTGATTAGTCTCACGTTCATGTCAGTTATGCTGAAGAAGTGGATTCGAAATTCATCAGATCAGCAGTGATTCCATTGAATGACTGAGCAGACAGTGTGAATGGAAGCTTCATGCGGACATATATGTTTTGTTTTGGAAAATTCGCTGCTTTGAAAGGTGATGAAGATTGGACTGAAGCAGTTGCAGAAATTATGTTTGTTGCTTGTTCAACTGGTGAACATCACTGCTGTTAATCCTGTCAGTACAAACCTCACGGCTCCTAAGTCGTTAAATGCGCGTGGGGCCAGTGGCGCCATGGATAACGCGCCTGACTATGGATCAGGAGACTGTAGGCTCGAATCCTACCTGGCTCGAGGGAAGTGCAGTCTTTTATTACGCATTACAAACTGATTTTTCTGCAGCTGAAATAAGGTATGAGTTCTTAATCTACAGAAACGAGAATGCCTTCATTAAATGCCACAGAGAGCATGAGAGTCAATGTTCCAGCGTCATCACAGAAGGGAAGCCGAATAGTCTCACACGTTGGTCATGGGCACCTTTCCATTTCACAAAGCTATTGATCGCATCACTGTTGCACGCGGGAATGCTGGGCTTTGAGCATTTTTTGAAACTCTTTGGCAAATGGATTCAGAGAAGAATGAAGAGTTAAATGTCCAACTAATCTTAATAGAGAGTGATTTCCAGAGTATGCCACCCGCAGACTGGTAATGTTTTCCAACATATCTATTCAAAGCTTTCTGCATCTTGTCTGAAATCTACAAACCCTGGTGATCGATCAAGAGCAAATGGTTCCTTCAATCTGTAATTCCATGCTCCTCATTATTTCGAACACGTCAATTATGTCCCCTCACAATCTGCTCTGAGAAGAAGAACCCCCGTTTTGCCTCGGAGAGACCACTTATGCAGGAAATCCAGAGCGTAACATCGCTATTTGTTTTGGTGAGTATGTCATAAAATTTACTTGGAATACTTTAGCTAGGTTGACTTCCAGTTTTTAGAACAGAGAGAAAATGTTTCACAAAACTAAGCAATGAAACACAACGAACAGAATATAGAAGATCCACAGAACTCAGGTATCTAAAGTAGATTAATTATGCTTTTCCAAAACTACACAAGAGCCCTGATAATTAAACCCCACAAACACAGAATACAAATGAAACAGGTTTACTTGTCGAAATTAGAGGGGCAGAAGAAGAGAGACATGCACATCACTGGCATCGATAGGCACATTGAAAACCTTCGTGTAATTACGTGTGGCTGATACTTTGGCAATGGTTAACAAAGTATTTAGGCTGTCAAATACCTTTTGAAATTCTTGTGTCGCTGAAATTTCATGGCTGTTTTTATCAATTCGGTGAGTGGAGCAGACACACTTCTAACAATCAGCACAAGCTTTCAGTGAAAGCCACTCATTCCAGTAAACCGTCGTACTGCTCTTTTCATCAACAATGTATAAAAGTCCCCCGCAACGTTCGTTTGCGCATCCCGTGGGGCTATTTTTCCGTGTTCAACGACATATCCCAGGAAGGGGACTTTGGCTTTGGCAGATTCACATTCAGCTAGGTTTACAAACCAGTCTGACTTCCGAATTCGATCAAACAAGCCCGATAAATGCTGTAAATATTCAATCCATGAGAGACTGAATGTCACCAGGCACAATACACATCAGGCAGTTGCGTAACCGGCAATTACCCTGTCAGTTAACCTCTGAGATGTGAGTGAAGTGTTTTTCGTACAAACGGCATTACTTTAAATTTCTGCAGTCCAGTTGGCGTTACAAAATTGTCTTTGATCTTTACGACAAAGATGACTGCCAGTAACCTGTGAGGAAGTCCAACTTGGAAATATAAGTTGCTCTTCCAATCTCTTCCACACAGTCCTCCAACTGCAGATACGTATATGCATCAGTCTTTCTAACAACATTGACTTTGTGATAGTTCATACATAACTGTTGGGTCTTACCTGGCTTTGGCACCATAATGATGGGTGAACTCCATTCATTGAAACTCACTTCGGTTATGCCATCTTGGCGTATACATGGTATCTCCTTTTGAACTTGCACCCACCTTACAGGGTTATGCCTGCAAAGATGTTACAAAATCAGAACAGCATCTCCTATATTTATATCATCTACAATTAGGTCATTAATTCCCAGTTTATTTCAGCAGATCTCCCCATGCAAGAGTAAAACTCGTACGATTTTCTTCTGGAAGATAACTGAATAATTATACCAATAACTTTTGCCTTGTCCAATTTCATTTCAGGAACGTCCAATGCAGAATTCACTGAAATTGGTTCTTCCCAGTGTGTTGTAGTCAATAACACATTCTCCTCTTGCGTTCGTACTCCGCCAAAATACCATTTGTGCATATTCCCATCGCACATTCTGTGAGATTCCTTCATGCCAGGAGTTCCGGTCAAGTAGCTAACCTCACTCAATTTCCTCTCAATTTGATAAGGTCTTCTAAACCTTGCTTTAACGTTTGACCGATGCATGAAATTTAAATAAATACATTGTTACCAGTGGCAAAATTCTGATGTTGTCGTTTCTCATCCATTTACTGCTTCATAATTTGCTGCGATACTTTTAAATGCTGTCTCGAAAACTCCCCAACATTATTTAGTCCAACACTAAAATTGGACACATCGTCCAAATGCGTGCTCTCTGTAATCTGACTGATTAATTTTTCCTTAATAAATTTTAATGGTACTCTTACTTTATGCCCAAAATTGGTTTCAGGTGGACTGAGTTTTGTGGATTCTTTTGGTACATCTCAGATCACAAACAGCACTAACGCAACTCCCTTATGGAAATAATCTGGCTACACCGAACCATAAAACCTCAACATAGTCTTTAATAATTGACGTCACCTTTCCAGTGCACCCGGTGATTCTGGATGGTACACAGTAGATTTGATGTGTTTTATTCCTAAGCTATCTATATACTCCCTGGAATGTTTAGATGTGAAGTTTGACCCTTGATCTAATTGTACCTCTGATGGTAGTCCTTATCTTTTTTTTAAATCGTAATTCTTCCTCAATCCTTTTAACTGTCATATTGCACAATTGAACAGTATTTATAAATCTTGCCAATACATCCATTTATGTTAATTAATACTTATTTCCGTCTTTTATTTGGATGTAGGGAACCTACGCAATGCATCAAGACACTTAAGAAAGGTTCTTTGACCGCTGCAATAGATATTAAAGGTGCAGGCTTTATTATTTCCCATGGTTTAGTTGAAATGTATGACACGTCTGGCAAAATTCAACTACATTCCTCTGCAATCCAGGCCAGTAAAAATGTCTTTGTATTTGAGCCTCCACTTTCCTCACACCTAAGTGACATCCAATTTGTGGCACATGCGGCACTTGCAGCACCACGTTTCTGTTCCCTAATGGAAAAAAACATTCTGCCCATTTCTCACGTGCTTGAATATGTGTTGGTCTCCATTTCCCCCTTAACATATCATTTGCTGAGTAAAATCACTCAGGGATGCATTCACTCTCCTTGGAAATATATGTCTTCTGATCCAACTGCTTTAATTTTTCATCTTTCTGCTGTAACTCAGTAGCATAGCTGAGCTGAATATACTTGCATTTTTAACGTTTGTCCCCTGATGTGTCCCACTTATCTGACAATAAAATATTTGTAATCTTGATGCATTGTGTAGGTTCCCTACATCCAATAAAAGATGCAAATAAGTATTAATTAACATAAGTGGACAAATTCATATTTCAGCTTCCTATTCTGTGCCTTTTGATTTCTCCGACTTCAGATTGTGACTCTGTGATCGCCTAAAGACACAATCTGGAAAAATTCCTTTTTCAACGTCCAGCATTGCTACTTTTGTCTGCATCTCGACTGGCTTTTCAACTGAAGTATGCAGCAGGCTTACCGGTTGTCAAGCACAAATTGTATTCTTGGAGCTGAGAGTTTGTTCAGAATTCCCACCACAAAGTCCCCACTCTAGCCTCATTGAGCAATGTTCCGTCCCACCATGAATTTCCATACGCATAGTTCTTCAGGAGTAACACATTTCCCCATACTTCTGCATCACAGGCAGGCACGATCCTGTGTCCCTTAATTTTAGATTACTTACAGCGTGGAAACAGGCCCTTCGGGCTAACAAGGCCACACCGACCCGCCAAAGCGCGGCCACCCTCACCCATTCCCCTGCACCTAACACTACGGGAAATTTAGCACAGCCAATTCACCTAACCTGCACATTTTTGGACTGTGGGAGGAAACCCACGCAGAAACAGGGACAATGTGCAAACTCCACACAGACAGTTGCCCGAGGCGGGAATTGAACCCAGGTCTCTGGCACTGTGAGGCAGCAGTGCTAACCACTGTGACACCGTGCCACTCCTTGGAGGAGTTGAATATTGTTTACCTCTCTATCTGCTACTCCTGGACAAGGTAAAGAAACTTTATCTTTGCAGGTATATTATTAAAGCAGCTCTGGCACTTGCCCCTTAAAAACCTCTGATCGGTTTGTGCACACTGATGCAGCTTTCCAGCCACCAATGTGCTTTCTATTACCATGCCAACAAAACATCCAGGCTTGTTTTGTTTTCCTGCATCTGACTTATCAGTACTTTCCATAGTTCTCCAACACTGATTTCATGTGGCCTACTTTATTGCAAAGAAACCCTCAGATCTTGTTTCCTTCAGGGTTTTCCTATTTACCCTCTGATAATTAATCCTCATGATCTTCACAAAAATTTAACTTTCCCGTTCCACGTGAGGATTTCTCTTTGCCCAATTTCTATCCCTCAGACTTAAAATAGTTCTGGAAGCCCATCCTTATTTTATGGACCAGTTCATTATAATCAGCCATTTCAGCTGCTAACCTTGTCGTTTTAATAATATGCTCTTCCAGGGTAAGCTTATCTTCAGCCTTTGTCTCCAGCTTTTTAAGGTGAATACCTTTAATAATTGCCAATTTCTGAAGTTCAAACTCTGTCTCCCTTTCTCTCTGCTCTGTTAATCTCTCTTCTTCGAATCGCTCTCAAACTGCTTCAAATCTGGTGTCTTTTCCTTATCTCTCGCGTCTCACCCAAGCTGCTTTAGATTCAATTAACGTTTAAACATCTCCACAGATTCTCATGAATTTTCCAGTTTAGTTAAATGCCCAGCTACTGCGGGGAATGACCTCTCCTTTCCTCACAGAAAGAGGCAAATACAACCCCAGCACTTCTGCTAATTCCAGAAGCCTGGCCTGAATCAGTTTATTATAAAACTACCAACTTTACATCGTCCATAGCCAGATAACTCTTTGGAAACGAAATGAGACATTGCTG
Source organism: Chiloscyllium punctatum (assembly GCF_047496795.1). Classification (NCBI taxonomy): domain Eukaryota; kingdom Metazoa; phylum Chordata; class Chondrichthyes; order Orectolobiformes; family Hemiscylliidae; genus Chiloscyllium; species Chiloscyllium punctatum. The sequence goes on along the minus strand of NC_092766.1, from coordinate 53,227,569 downwards.
TCCCAAGCATTGTCACCTCCAATCCAAATCAACACCCGAAATAAAGACGCAAGCACATATCAGTTGCTCTTTTAGTCCATCAACTATCTTCTAATTTGTTATGGGCTAGGCTAAACCATTCAAAACATTATTAAGCAGAAACCCAGATCGTAACATGATATTCTTTTTCGTTAAGTGTACAATGAAAATTACCCGAGTCAGATGATTACAAAAAAAATCACAAAATGACGAATTGAAAAAGAAAAAAAAACAGAATATAGAATACCCACAGAAATTACTCTATCCAACGTAGACTTAATTATGGTGTTCTGAAAGTACACAACGATCCTAAAAAAAAGCACCTTAAACACAGTAAAAATGAAACAAAACTTACGGGTAAAAGTTCGAAGGGCAGAAGGAGAGAGGTTATTAGTTGCAGGATCTAAAAACCGGAATTCAGCTTTCCAGAATGACCACTTCTTTTACCATGAAACAGTTCATTTCTAAAACATGACGTATTTGGCCTCAGGCCTTAATTGTTGCCGGAGAAATGAAAGGCCTCACAGCGAACACTTTATCACTGTTACATCTCATCCGATTCGGAGCCTGAACTGTTTTACAACGCCTTTGATTAAAAAAAATCAAGACACATTATCCTCGAGGAAAAGTGCAGCTCGTTATTTTTTTAAAAAGAGAACATCTTTGTGACAGCGCAGTCCGTCCAAACAATCTTCATAAGTGAATCTCATCGAACAGACAATATCCTGGTAAATCTGGTCTGCAGAGTTCCCAGTGCTGACACATCCCTGCTATAATGATAATTGCAGAAAGACACATAATACACCAGCTAGAGCCGATTGAGCAAAGGAAATTAACAACTCAGAAAGCCACAGAAACTACACTTTTCCTATAATGTGACTTTTACACAATACTGTGCCGTGGAGAAAGTGAGAACTGCAGATGCCAGAACTCAGAGTCGATAGTGTGTCGACAGAAAACACAGTTGTTCAGGCAGCATGCGAGGAGCGGGGGAGTTGATGTTTCGGGCATAAACACCTCACCAGGAAAGAGGTTTTTGGCGGTGGGGATTGAGAGAAACATTGGATGTTTGGGGGTTTGGCGGCGTGATAGCTGAGAATGCGATGAGTAGATAAAGGTGGAAAATAAGATACGAGCTCTGACAGGAGGTGGAGCGGGTAGGTTGGAAAGGTGATGTGCAGGTCATGAGGACAATGCTGAGGTGGAGTCATGAAACTAGAATTATTTGAGCAAAGGGCGAATGAGGAAACTGGTGATCCCATGTGGCATCAAGGTCCCAAGCGGAAGATGAAGCCTTCTTCATTCAGGCATCAGGGGTTTAGGGAATGTCAACGATGGAGGCGCAGGACCTGCATGTGCTTGGCGGATTGGGAAGTAAAGAATAATTTGCATCAGTGATGATCTTCCAACTGCATATCCAAACTATCATTACTAACATGTTGTTACATCTCAGGAACAGTATCTGACACTATCCCACCTAAGTAGAAGGCGAGGATTGCAGATGTGAGAGATTAGAGTCAGGAAGGATAGCGCTGGAAAGCACAGTGGTTCGGCAACATCTGAGGACCAGGAGTGTCAATGTTTCGAACATTCCTGACGAAGAACGTATGCTCGAAACATCGATTTTCCTACTCCATGGATGCTGCCTTACCAGGTGTTCTTTTCCAGTTCCACACTTTCAACTCGACACCGCCTCCTCTCTACTGCTTTAGAAAATTAAGATGCACCTGTCACGACTCAGTCGATTCTTCTGTCGCATGCGAGACAAACTGCAACATTTTTTCCCCAAAAATATCATGTCATTCAGATCACTAAAGAAAAGGAATCTGCAGAGGCTGAATATCTGAGAGAAAAAAAATGTTGTAGAATTCAGCATTCTCTCAGTTCAACTGAATGTTTGACTATTAAAATTGTTAAAGGAAAAGAGAAAGCTTCAGTTTAATAACTGCTACACTCTGCTTCTCAAAGGCTCAAAAACGAGTTTCAGGAAGCGGAATGTTTTGTTCAGGCAATGCATGCTCACCTTGTCAAGTTCTGATAGGAATGGTGGAATATATATTGGCTTCGCCATTGCTGAGCAGATGAAAAATATCATTTTGCCTTCTGAAACAGTTGATGCTCCTGGATAAAATTCAATGTGACTCATATCCCAGCACAGCCATTTCAGTGTGTATTTCAGAATCTGCAACATCACATTTAATTTCAAAGATCTATATTGATTGTTCCTTATAAATATGGCATTCTCCATTTCAGAGTGCGTTGGACAATACTTTACCCACTCACTTACTCATCGGTACATCAATCAATTGTTGTACCCCTACTGTTCCACTCACGACTTATCAACCAAACTGCTTTCACGAAGAAAATGCTTATTTTTAAAACTGAGGACTGAGCTGAACCAATGCCTGTTGCAAATCAACCATCATGAGTGCCCGTCAACTTAAATCTGTGCCCTCTAGTTTTGAACTTCACCATTCTGCGCAAACGATTTAGTCCAGTTGCCTATCCATGCCCCTCATGACTTTATCAACTGTGAGAACGTGTCCTGCTGCCTGGAACATTCCAGCGAAAAAGCCCCTGCCTACCCCATCTCCACGCTTATCTCAAGCCCTCGGGTTCCCGCAACATCCTTGTAAATCATCTGTGCACAGTTTCAATTTACACAAAATTCTTCCAGTAGAAGTTGACCATAATTGTAAGCAGTATTCTAAATGTGATCTCACCAATGCTCCATATCGCCACAACATCACATTCCAACTTGGATAATCGACTTTCTGACTAATGACGAATAGCGTGCCAACTACTTTCTTCACCACCTTGTCTACTTGTGACACCACTTTATCTGCTTTTATAAATTTTGCCTTGATTGGTAAAGTTGTGATTGTCACTATGTTCTGCTGCCTTCACGGATATATGGCCCAACATGCAAAGACTTCCTGTTCCTCTGGGTTTCCTCGTGTCCTGCCAATCATTGAGTAATCCATTGACGTGTTACTTCCAATGTGCATCACCTCATGTTTTTCATGGTTAGTTTCAACATCCCCTATGTGAATTTAACATTTGAAACATCCATTTCTGAGCTCATCCATCCTAAAACGATCTTCCTCACTATTAACCACTTTGCTAATATTCGTATCATCGACAACTCTGCTTATAATTTCCCCCTAATTTGTTATATATTCTTTACACACATTCACAAACGACATGGAAGCCAGCATTCATCCTTGTGTTACACCTTTGAATACCAATTCCAGTCACACAAACAGACTTCTATCGCCATCCTGTGTCTCCTACCACCACCAATTTCAGTTTGGATCCAACTTGCCAGGGTGCCTTAAATCCCTTTTCACTTTTATCCTCTTACCAGTATCCAGAGTGCAGTCGTGTTGAAGTCTATGTGGAAATCCACAAAAACAACATCAACTTCACTACCCAGTTAAAAAACCTCATCACTTGCCAATAAAATGTATTCAATCCAATCTCTTAGGCATGACATTCTGTGACAAAACCGTGATGACCCTCCCTGATGAAACCTTGTCTGAAAAAGTGGCAGTTAAGTCTCTCCTTCAAGGTTTGCTCCAAAAGGTTCCCTTCAACTGATGTGAGACTCACTGCTGTGAGATTCTCTGGTTTATCTCTCCCAATCTTGCGTTACTCCAGTCCACCAAAAACCCAAAGATGAAAGTAATACATTGCTCAGAACACCTGTTATTTCCTCCCTTGTGACAGAGAGGAATATAAGGTACAAGTCCGTCCTGAATTGGGAATATGCCCACTTCAAGCCGGTCAAAACCACGAACACTTCCTCAGTCCCTATGTTAAACTGCTTAAGAACTTTTCCATCCCTTTTCCTGCATTCTGCCCCCATATCTTACCACAAGAGGACTGATCGCTTGCTGAACAAGTAAAGTGATTCACTCAGTTATCCCATTTGCTGACACAACTGTTCTGTCACACTGGAGGGAGATCATTCAGATATTTTAACCCGAAAACGCTGTATTAAGCCTTCGTGCTTATGAAATATTTTGCTTTGAGCCACAGGCTATGACGGTGAGAAATGGTTTGAATTTTCTCCAACTGAAAAACATTCACTTAATTCAAACTCTTATGGATATTCCGATCTGATATGCCGGACATTTTGCGTCCTGTTGTTTATCTTATCCAGAACAAAGCTGCGGCACAAATCCCAAGCACATGATTTCTATTTTCATTGACCTACGAAGTCGATGCCAATGGCTCACATAGTAATGAGATTCATCAACAAGCGAAACTTTCAGAATTAAAAGAGTTCTGTCTTATGTGCGGAGGGTCATTACACCAGCACAGTATCAAGCTTCCTCAGGGGCAAGACCAAAAGATGCTGGAAAGAGAAATGCAGTCCAGTGACCCCGTCCTTGGTTTCCAGGAAAACTTCGGTCCATATGCAGAAGAAATGTGGGGGCGCAGTAATTAAAAGGAAATGAGATGTCGGGATAGAGCTGAAAGAGAGAGACTAACAGTTGGACGTAGGAATTGATAATGATCTGTTTGGAGCATTAACAACTGTTCACAGAGACTGTTTATGACTACCCATAGGTAGTGTGTAACTAGGCCTGGTGAGTGTTTCGGGGACCAAGACATCGGAAATTTCGGGCCTCTAAAATGACCGAAATTGATATGGAGGGTCGCGGGGTCCTCAAGCAGAAAATGGTCTGTTGCTCTTTCAGCATGCGCTGTGCAATGGTGGAACAGTGCAGTAAGACTGAGATAGAGACGTTGGCTAGGAAACATGGTTCTGTGCCAAAGGAGCAGTCAACTGGAAGCTCAGGACATTTTTGGATAGAACTTGCTATTCTGCAAACTGTCATTCAGTCCACACCTCGTTTCCCAAGGTAGTGGCGACCACAATATGAGCAGTGAATCTAGTAGACTAGATTGTGCGAAGTGTAGGGCAAGTATTGCTTCACCTGGAAGGTGTATTTGAACAATTGTATGCTAAGAAGGTAGGTCAGAAATGGACAAGTGAGGAGAAGCAAGAAGCAAGAAGAAAGAAGGAAAATACCGTAGAAGATATTATTATAGATGTTGTTAATCAATGGGTAAGAATGCGTCCATAAAGGCACCATACCTAAATGCTCGTACTTTTCTGAAGAAGGTTGGAGATATAACGGCATAAATCATCACGAACGAATACGATTTAGACATGGAGACAGCATTGTCAAGAATAGGAGGTAAATATTCATGGGGATGAGACAATTTGGAAGGACAGAAAGGACGGTAAGGAAGGTGGTGTAACTCAAACATTCAAGGACAACCTCAGACCAATGCTGACAGATGATATAGGTTCTATGGAGAATGAGTTTGAATCCATTTGGGAGGAAATTAGATGTTCTATGAAGAAAATGTCACTGAATTGTCGGAGTCTATCCGCCTCCAAATTTTAAGATCACATTGGGGAGGGCAATAAACAAAGACATACATAACAAAGGAAAAATGGTATGGCAATTATCATGTGGGATTTCAATCCACATGTCGATCCGTCGAAGCAGCTCATTCAGGAAAATGTTGAGTGTATCTGCGATAGATTCCTGAAATAATGTGTAATGGAACAGGCCAACAAGGGGAGAGGCCAAATTAGATTTTGTACTGGGTAATGAACACGGCAAGATGTTAGATTTGGTGGTAGGTGAGCACTTTGGTGATAGTTTCCAAAATTCAGTTATGTTTACTTTAGATTTTCAAAGGGATAGGTATTCACCCAAGTGCAAGGGCTATTACTCGGGGAAAGAAAATTGCAATGCGATTAGATAAGATTACGCATTCACAGGTTGGGCAAGGAAACGGCACGGAATGGGCAGAATAGGAATGTGGAGCTTATTCAAGGAGCAGGCTCTATGTGTCTTTGATAAGTATGTACCTATCAGATAGGGAGGAAATTGTCAAGTGCAGGAGTCATGATTACTGAGGAAGTTGAATCTCTTGTGAAGATGAAGAAGGCTTGTGTTAGCATGAGATGTGAAGGATTAGTTAAGGAGATTGAGAGTTACAAGTCAAACAGGAAAGACCTGAAGAGAGACTGAAGGCGAGCGAGGAGGGAACTGAGAATTTGTTGGCAACTGGATAAGGGAAGATCCTCAAACTTTCCATCGGTATGTAAGGGCTAAAAGAATGAATGGACGAAAATATGGCCAATGAAGGACAGTCGTGCTAAGTAGTGCGTGGAATCAGAAGCGATGGGGGAAGAGCGAAAGCAATATATTTCGTCATTATTCGCTCTGGAAAACAAAATATTGTCGAGGACAATACTGAGAAACAGGCTACGTGACGAGATAGGATTGAAATTGCAAAGGACAAGGCGTTGCAAACTCTGAAAATGTGCACATCAAAAAATTCTCCTGGGCCAGATGGTATTTATCCTCGGAATCTCTGGGAAGCCAATAATCAGATTTCCGAGCCTTTCACTTTGATCTTTATGTTGCCATTGTCCAAAGTTATAGTACCAGAACACTACAGGATAGTAAAAGTTGCTCCCTCATTCAAGAAGGGGAGTAGAGAAAACCCTGGAAATTATAGACCATTGACCCTTCCATTAGTTATGCATAAAATGTTGGAAAAGTTCAAAGAGATAAGATTTGTAATCATCTGGGTTGAAATAAGTTTATGAGGGAAATTTAAGCCGGTTGTGTGAATGGGAGGACAAACTCACAAACATTATTGAGTTCTTTGAGTAGGTCATGAAACTGGATGTCGGTTTGCTCACGGAATTGGAAAGTTCATTTCCAGACGTTTCGTCACGCTACGAGATATCAAAATCAGTGGGTCTACAGGCGAAGCACTGTTCATGATTCTTGCTTTCTATTTATTCGTTTGAATTTGGGTTAGTGATGTCATTTCTGGGGGTGATGTCATTTCCAATTTCTTTTTCAGGGGGTATTCGATGGCGTCGAACTCGAAGTATTTGTTGATAGAGTTCTGGTTGGAATGCCATGCTTTGAGGAATTCTCCTGCATGTAGGGGTTTGGCTTGTCCTCAGATGGATGTCTTGTCTCAGGCGAATGTAGTGTTTGTCTAATGCAGTGTTTGTTACAGTTCTTGCACGGTATTTTGTAAAGTTTCTTCAACCAGAGGGTTGTTACTCTATTGAACTGCTTGCCAAAAGAAGTAGTTGATGCTACATCAATGACTGTTTTTTTTAAGCTAGGGTTGCTTTTTTTGAGCAATAAAGGAAGTAAAGTTTACCTTCAAAGGTTGGTTAAGTGGATGCGTGTCCATGGAAAGAACAGGCATGATCTTAACGAATGGTGAAGCAGTCTCTAAGGCCTGTACGGCAAAGTCTTGCTGCGTGTTCTCATGTTCCATGCATGTATGTGTCACATATTCCGCGATTTTACAGAAAGTTTCAATGGGGCTTTTGGGGGAGGTGTTGAAATAGAAGGCAAAGTGCATCACGATGCCCCGAGGGAATGGTTCCTGGGGAAGGCGAACAAGGGCAGGGAGGGGAATATCTGCTGGGTAATAGCATTTTGCTGGAGGTGGTGGAATTACTAAAATATTTCGTTGGTCACTTGGAGTACCACAGCGCTTAAGGTTCCAGACCATGTTCTGAAACATAATGGGATGACAATGGATCGTTGCTTCATGATGGACATTTGCAAGATGGGTTCAAATTCCTTCGTTGGTGCTGTAAAGTCACAATGTCTTTGAGAACCGAACTTTCGCAGCCATATAGCATTGTGGCCACAAGAGCCGGTCATAGTCAGGGATTTTCTTGACTCCCTAAAGCCTGTCTAACATTACCTGCGATTACCCGCCACCTATGATTTGTCACCGGCAGTCTCCATTAAGAACTATTCACTCTCCGAGCGAGAGCGTTATTCACCTCATTGACCAAATGTACTTCTCTTTCATTTGATCTTTCCCGATCAACTGTTTACTCCTTCACAATACAGAATGAGACATGATGTGATAGTTCCTTTTCGCCTGGATGATTGCAGTGTGAAAGAAACAATGTCCAGGAGAAGCACAACAGATTAGTCAGCGTCTGAGTATTAAGAGATATTTAAATCACAACCTTCTTGAAGATTCCTTACTGAAGTTGCAACAATACTGAGAAGCTCAACATTGTCCAGAAGAGAGCAGCAGAATTGAGCAGCAACACACAACTAATAAAACATCGACAAATATCCATTTCCACCATAACCAAACAATCAGACACGCAGTTTGCACCATCCATAAGATGCACTGCAGATATTCACCAAGGCTTTAAGAGTACATTACAAACTCACAACCGCTTCCATCTAATAGGAAAAGGGCTCAGACAGATAGGAAAGACCTACAACCCACATACCATCCTGCTGTGGAAATATATTGCCGTTCCTAAAGAATGACTGCGTCAAAATTGTGGATTTCACTTCCCTATAATTTTGATCCACCGACAGCACACGGAAACGACGGTTCAAGAAGGCAGAACATCATCACCTTGTCCAGTCAAAACAGGAATGGACAATAAATGCTGACCTTTTCTGGAATACCCACATCTGACGAAGAACGAAAATCATAAACTTTGGTATTCTGAGGAGCTCTCTCTTACTGAGATATTGCTGGTTTTATTTGAGGGGTATCAAAGATGAGGATTTGCAGTTGGGAAAGTGAGAGGAAGCATCACATCAGAATTTGATGAAGTTAATTTGTTCAATGTAGCCTGAACCTCACCGGTCATTGAAAATGAAAGCAGAAAGCGACATTCACAGTGGAGTGAAAGTATTCACTATCTGAAATATCGAGACATAATTGAAGGGACGATGGAGAGAAACTGCGGTAATATGGTCACGATTCAATTGCTTATCTACCCTGAAAATTCATCAGTACAGCCACACCTGGGGAAAGCCAATTGAGGTCCCGTCTACTTATTGACGCTGATGAAAACACAATCTTGTGCTCTCACTGTACGACTATTGTTTCTCTGATATAAGTGAATACACTTCACAATGTATTCATTTAGATGTGAAAAGCATTCAGAAATGCTGAATGAATCGAAATATTTTAATTACATAATTAAGGATGAGGTTTCTGAATTCTTGGAAGAGCAGGATCGGATTAGAAAAAGTCAACATAAACTTAGTAAGGGGAGGTAGTGCCTGACAAACCTGTTGGAATTCTTTGAAGAGGCAGCAAGTAGGTTAGACAAAGGAAACCCAGTGGATGTGGTCTATCTAGATTTCTAAAAGGCCTTTGATAAGGTGCTACACGGGAGGCTGCTGAGTGAGGTGACGGCCCACGGTATTCGAGGTGAGCTACTGGTATGGATTGAGGATTGGCTGTCTGACAGAAGGCAGAGAGTTGGGATAAAAGGTTCTTTTTCGGAATAGCAGCCAGTGACAAGCGGTGTAACGCTGGGTTCAGTATTGGGGCCGCAGATGTTCACGTTATGTATTAATGATCTGGATGATCATTCTACTGGGACATTCTAGCGAAGTTTGCCGATGATACGAAGATAGATGGACAGACAGGTAGTACTGAGGAAGTGGGGAGGCTGCAGAAGGATCTAGACAGTTTGGGGGAGTGGTCCAGGAAATGTCTGCTGGACTTCAATGTGAGCAAATGCGAGGTCTTGCACATTGGCAAAAAGAATACAAGCATGGACTACTTCATAAACGGTGACAAAATTCATAAATCCAAAGAACAAAGGGACCTGGGAGTGCTCGTCGAGGATTGTCGAAAGTAAACATGCAGGTTGAGTCCGTGATGAAGAAAGCGAATGCAATATTGTCATTTGTCTGAAAAGGGTTGGAATATAAAAGCACCGCTGTGCTACTGAGACTTCATAAAGCTCTGGTTAGGCCCCATTTGGAGCACTGCGTCCAGTTTTGGTCCTCACGCCTCAGGAAGGACATACTGGCACTGGAGCATGTCCAGCGGAGATTCACATGGATGATCCCTGGAATGGTAGATCTAACATACGAGGAACGGCTCAGGATTCTGGGATTGTATTCATTGGAGTTTAGAAGATTAAGGGAAGATCTAATAGAAACTTACAAGATAATACATGGCATGGAAAAGGTGGACGTTAGGAAATTGTTTCCGTTAGTCTAGGAGCCTAGTACCTGTGGACACAGCCTTAGAATTACGAGGGGTAAATTCAGAACAGAAATTCGGAGACATTCCTTCAGCCAGAGAGTGGTGGGCCTGTGTAATTCATTGCCGCGGAGTGCAGTGGAGGCCGGGATGCTAAATGTCTTCAAGGCAGAGATTGATAAATCCTTGATGTCACAAGGATTAAGAGCTACAGGGAGAATGCGGGTAAGTGGAGTTGAAATGCCCGTCAGCCATGATTGAATGGCGGAGTGGACTCGATGGGCCGAATGGCCTTACTTCCACTCCTATGTCTTTTGGTCTTAACAATGAAGAAAAGGATCAAGAAAAGGGCAGTCAATAGATAAATACCAGTGTCCTCTAATTGTACAGAAATCAGGGGAAACATCTTTGAATTTGACGTGATTGAAAACTGAACAATTAAGCACCAGAACAATTAAAGAGATTAAACACATCGAATGAAGTAAACCCCTGCCGACAGAATGAACACAGTTCAATTCTCGATGCAATAACACCATAACGCATTCACATGCGACCTTACAGCAATGTTTGTGCTATCACCATCTTACCACACCGTAGAGGCTGCTGCCTTCATTTCAGAAAGCAGGGGCTGGTGGTGATTTAACCAGAGCACCACCAGACCTCAGGTCAGAGAAGATTTAGTGAAGTACAACCTTTAAACTAACCTCAAACTAGTGATGGGAATTGGAACCACGCTGCTAGCATCACACTGCTTTATAAGCCAGCAAACCAGCCAAGTGAGCGAAACAGATTCCACCTGACTGGGCTGTCACAAATGCGAATGAGGAATTGAATCCCTTGCTACCCACAGTTTGTGTGGGCTTGTTAGGCCGATGGGTCTGTTGCTCCACTGCAGCGATTCTTATGTGTTTTCCGGTGTTTCATCACATCATTGCTACTCCTAAAGCTCTTTTCAATGTCAGACCATTAATATTTTCTCTCATTTGTGGGAACAAGTCCATATCTGTTGAGATTGGAGACCCGAGTGAATCACTTCCCAGACGAGGAGCTAGTAAATGTTTCTCGCTCGGGTGAATTTGCTCATGCTCACTGAATAGAGATGACCAGGTGAATGTCTTTCCACACTCAGTGCAGGCCTCTCCACAGTGTGCCCAGTCTTCATTATCTGAAGCTTTGCTGATTTGGTAAATCCCTTCTCAGACATAGAGCAGAAACATTGTGTCTCTCCAGTGTCATGTCAATCGGGTGACATTAGGCGGGGTTGTGAAGATAATAGATGACCAAACAGAGCAGACCAATCTTCTCTCCCTTTGTTGAAGTCATTTGCGTGCCACTAAGGTGGATCTCCGAGTGAATACCTTCCCATCCATGGAACAGCTGAGTGGCTTGTCCCCATGTGAACAGGTTGATGTTGAATTAAGATTTTGAATTTAAAATGTTTGCAGACCTTAAAGTTTATTCTTCAACAGTGTGGGAAATAACGTGCAAACTTACCTACACACAGCATGGCCAATAAGAACACAGAAATCAAGCCTGTCCTTGCCATACAAGGAAAACCCAGAATGCCTCAGCATTGACCAAATAGGCTGCAAAGTGAAACCATACATGAACACAGTCATTCACAAACCAGGGAATACACTTCCCATGACAACCGACCAATAAACTTCCTGGACCCGATAATCACAGCTGACCCAAAGCCCAAAGTCTAAAATCCCAGTGATATCAAAACCACACGAAGCTCAGGTCAGCCAGAGGTGCACCAGAATGCCTTGCCTATCCCTGGAGAGCAAAAATGGTAGCACCTTACTGCTAAAGAAAGGGACATTCTCACATACCCACGAAGATAGCTGGAACCTTAGATCCCATTCTAGAACCGATTGAAGCTGATGGATGCTTGATTCACGTCCAGAGCTTGTGCTGTGATCCGGATCCAGCCAGGGGTGTGCCAGATGGGCAAGGGAAGCCTGCCAAAATAGAATGAGAGACGCTGATTAAAATTTTCGCAACAAACCAAAGAGATTCCTCAGTTCGAAGGAAATTGACAGGGGCTCCATCAGTTCACTTTTTATTCTGCTTGTGGTTTCTGCGTATTTGCTTTGGATGTATCTGTTTGTTTTGCGGTTGCTGACTGCATGTCTTGTCAGTTTTAGGTGTCTTGTCTAAGTGTGTTTATCCATCAGACAATGAACCTAGTTATCGACTCCAGAAGCAACAACGATATTTTCTCCCTATCGAGTCCTGCAGTTCCTCACATTGCCTCTCAAAATGTCATCATTTTCGACCATTCTGAGTTCCAGGGACACGATCCTGGGCTTGTTATTTCCCTGGCCATTGAACGCGTGCCGTCCAGCTATAGTTCTGTGAATCTACGCTGCATTCATTTGCACATGGACTCCCAAGTCCCCAACCAGTTCTTGTCATTCCCTGTTTATAAAGTCGCTGTCAGCGCTGTGCTAACATGAATTGGCTACCTGAAACAAATATAAAATGGCTGACTCACACTTTTGGAATCGTTTGTCTTGGTTTGGCAGATTAAAACACATCGTACCCATTATACATTATCATCTCTCGACCTCCTGCACATGAAATACACTGAGATGTGAATCGACGCATTTTTGATGTTAGAGGAGGGATAATATAAACCAAATGGTACAATGTTATGCTGGAATCAGGCGCAGAAAAGCTTCAGTTTGAGTCTGAATTCTTTCTGCACAGGTGAAGTGTAAATGAGTGAAAACCTTTTTTCCATTCATATATTCCGACATTGTAGAAATGTTAGTGCACAAATTAAACTGTAAAAGCAGGATATGGAGAGCTCTGTTACAAAGTTTCCATTGATTAAGATGCAGATTCCAGAATTCTTTTAATGTCAGTGCCCTGAGATTTTTAAAATTCTGTCGAATTTTCCAAACTTCAAGAGGAAAATACAATAGGAATATGACAGGTGAGGTAGTGACTTGTAGGTGTGTGGTTTTGTTCAGAATCTGTCAGAGATTTAGCGTGGAGTAGGATGTATTTTATCCAGAAAACAGGCATTTATCAAGGGCCAGCCTGACGTAATTTGCCTTCAAATTTTGCGTTCTCTAAAAATAAAGAATTGATTTACCATTAAGCAAGCCTCTCAGATTGTGTATCATTAGTACATATTTGTGAAAGCGTAACTACATATGTGAACGAGCGAGTGTGGTTTTGTGGTGTCTGTGACTGATTGACTGAGAGTTGGAGGATGAGATTGATTAAGTGAGATGTTGTGTGCGAGTGTGAGATTCTGAGATAGGGAGTTTGTAACGCTCTACTGTGTGTGACTGAACATGTGTGATTGCATGACAGTGTGTCTCTGTGTATGAGCTATGTAAGAATTTGTGATAGACACTGTAGAGGCAGCTTTACTCTGTATTCTAACACAGAGCTTCCCCTGACACGGAAGTGTTTGTGGGCATATCTGTACATTGATTGTAAACATATTCTTCACAGACCCTGGGAGGTTCAGGTGGAGAAAGTGTACAGGGAAACATACTCTACCTCTAAGCCAATGATATAACTATGCTAAGTGTATTTGGTTTGGACAGTGTGGGGATAGGAGTTGAGGTAGTCATTATCTAATATCTCGGTGAACATGGTCTCTGGGAGTTAGAAAAGGTGAAGTGCAGAGACAGCTTTACTCTGAACTTAACCCCATTCTCTATCTAAAAGCAATCTGAATGAACTACAGATGCTGTAAATCAGAAATACAACGAAAAGTTACTGAAAAATCTCAGCAGGTCTGGCAGCATCTGTGAAGAGAAATCGGAGTTAAAGTTTCAGGTCTGGTTCAGATAAAGTGAAAGTGGACACGAAGTGGTAACTCTAGTTTCTCTGCACAGGTGCTGCTAGAACTGCTGAGCTTTTATCAGCAATTTCTGTTTTTTTTGCGTATTCTGTCCCTGCTCTACGAATAGCTCCCTTCAATTAGAGTTAGAGTCTTTGTTCTGCTGTACATCAGCTCGCTGACAACACATAGAATTCCAGTCTCTAACTCAGTCCAGAGTAAATGAATATATAATCCGTGCGGTGTGAAATTCCCCTGCCCTATCACTGCACATTTTCCTGACTAATGCATCAAACCTACACATGTTTGATCACTATGAGCAATTTAGCATGGTCAATGTTACCTGAACTGCACATGTCGAAGCAAGCCAGACCATCCGAAAAAACCCCACGCAAACACGGGGAGAACTTAAAAACTTACAAGCTTACAAAGCTTCATTCACACACCTGGGTCAGACTCAAGACTCAATCCTCCTGACACCGAAAGTTTCCTGTATCAAACAACCTATGGTTTTGCAGTCAAATGCAGATTTTTGTGAGCAGGACATAGCACATGGGTGGAGGAAAACTGTCCATGGGGATGTTACAGATCAGGAATCTAATTGGGAATCCTAACTGAAGAGAAACAATTAAGTAAAAAAAACTCTGTGATGAACTTCTGGGATACATCCATTTTCGTTCGAAAATGGGAACCCTCTTGGATAACAATCGATAATAACTGTGCATATGTGTGTGTTGTGTGTGTGTGTGTGTGCACGCGTGAATGCGCATGTGTTTCTATGATGATAGTTGACAGTGAGTTATTTTTCTACCACTTCTCAGATTATCCTTCTGTTCAAAATATTTGGTTAGTAATCATCGAGGGAACTTTACTATGTATTTAACCCTCTGTTGTCAATTGATCTCACAGCTTCCTATATACTGTTTTCAAGGCCCCATCCGTTGCCACATCGTATATTTGCTAGTATCCTTTTCACACTGTCCTTCAGCCACTCAGTGATATCCCAGACTTTGCTAACAGGGAGGCAGCGTGCGACCCGGTGTCGCATCTACACTGTCACAGACGTCGACCTGGTGCCCAAACATTGCAATCCACTTATCAATATTGGTCTCCCACTTCTTTTGTTTTTCCATTAATTAAATTCAGAGAAGGTTCATTTAGAGTTGGAAGCAACAAATGTAACTTTTCGATTTGAAAATGGAGGGAGGCAGAAAACAAGGCCACTGCTGAAATGCTGTCCAATTAATTATGTTAAACCTTTTCATCGTTCTGTGGTTCATAACATTTATACACGTCCTGTACTATAGTATTGAAGTATATCAGGGTGTGGGTGCTGCCTTGTTACGGAATGATGAACTGAGAATAAACGGCCTACTTCTCCAAAAATATCTAGTTGCTTTCGTTCAGAAAGCAGTTGCTGATTCCTCTCGTGGCAGCCAGAGGGAATCGCTCTCCTTCAACTCACGCCCCTGGCACGAGTCACCTGTTGGTAAAAACAATAACTGCAGATGCTGGAAACTAAATTCTTGATCAGTGGTGGTGGAAGAGCACAGCAATTCAGGCAGCATCCAACGAGCAGCGAAATCGACGGTTCGGGCAAAAGCCCTTCGAAACGACTCCCCTGTTGCCTCTTCTCGCATCCTCTGTGTCAGATTTTCCCCACAGGTTGTGGCCATCCTTCGCCGACGTCACTGCGCAGCCGCTTGCACCTTTGCGTCATTCAGGACATTGTGAGTCTGTCAGAAATAATAGAACGAGCAGAGACAGGAGCAAAGTGTTCCAGAAAAGTAAATCTGCTGCTTGTACAGTGACACTGGGAGGCCAGCAGAGGGCGGTATTGTATAAATTTAAACCAAGAGAGACCGACAGAGACTGAGAGAGTCAGATTCATATATTCATCAAATTTTAATTAAGTAAATTCACGTTTACACTTCTGGTAGTATCGGATCGACACCCTCATTCCCAGGCACCCCTCCACTGGCTTGGGTAGTTCTTCTGCAGGTGGCACTCTTCCTAACAACATTGGCAGCTCTTGGACTCCTTGTGATCCTTACTCTGATACCCTCCTGTTTGCAGATTATGCTGAGGTTCATTTTACAGTCGGCTACTGTACACGCAAAAGAACGTAAAGTCTCACACTCTCTCATTACTAGAATGAATGTTTGAATCATAAGCATTCATAATATATGTTTGGTATTTCAATAATTCCGTGCATTCCTGAAACCTTTAGGATGATGGGCTTAAAGCCGAGGAATGGCATTTGTGTGTGTGGATCTTCATTGTCTAACAGGGCCATTCGTTAACATCTTTCGCTCTGAGCTATAAAGAACAAATGAACACAAGAAATAGGAGCATGAGTATGGAATTCGGCTCCTCGAGCCTGCTCCAATATTTAGGACAATCATGGCCGATCTCATCTATGAAGTGCTTTGAGAGGTTAGGAATGGCATACATTAACTCCCAGATTGCTCTGTTCCTCGATAATCCGCCCACGATCGTAATAGATTCATGTAGACGCCATTTCTCTGGCACTTCACTCACCCCTGGAACATCTGGATAACAAGGACACCTACATCAGACTTCTGTATATTGGTTTCAGCTCTGCCTTGAACACCATAATGCCAACAAGACTCATTGACAGAATCTGAGTCCTTGGACTCTTTCCTCACATCGAGAACTGGATTCTTAACATTTTGACCTGAAGATCGCAATGAATGAAGATAGTTTGTTACTCCTCCACTACAATAATCCGCAATATTTGTGCCCTTCAAGGCTGTGTACTCAGCCCCCTTCCATATTTCTTGCCCTCTCATAATTGTACCGCCAAATTTAGCTCTAACTAGATTTACAGATTTACTAATGACACCACCATAGTGGCTAGTTCTCAAACAACAGTGAGTAGTGTACAGGAAATAGAGCTTAGTGACATGGTGTAAAGACAACAATCTTTCCCTCAATGACAGCAAAACAAGGGAACTTCAGCAACTGGCCTGAAGGACAGACACTGGTCTCTGTCATTGGTGCTGAGTTGGAGGTGATGGACAGATTCAAGTTCCGAGGAAGAAATATAATAAACAATCAGACTATCCATGTCAACTCTTCAGCCAGGAAAGTGCATCAATGCATCTACATCCTCAGACGGGAAGAAAGTTTAGCATTTTGGCAATGACTCTGACCAATTTTTACATTTTACTGCATAAAACATTCTATCCAGTCACTTTGTATGGTCACTGCTAAGCCCGTGCTGCAAGAAATGACAGAGATGGTGAACCGAACCCAATCCATCACGCAAAGAACATTTCCTTCCATCGACTCAGTCTTGACTTCCCACTGCTTCAGGAATGCAGCCAACACAACCAAAGGCCCCTCCTACCACCGTAATGCTCTTTTCCAACCACTTCCATTAGACAGAAGATGCAAATGTTTGGAAATACGCATCAATGTATTCAGGAACAATTTCATCCTTTCATCCTTCCTTTCATCAAACTTGTGAATGGACCAGTCACATATAGAGTTGATCCTTCACTGCACCTGCCCAAAAGCTGTGAAACTATATTAAACTGATGCCCTTATGTAAGGTATGATTTGTACTGAAGAGAATGCAACACAATATTTTTCACTGTTTCTGAGAATGTATGACTGTCATAAAACAAGCAAAATCAATCTGCAGACCATACGTTTGTGTCTGGTCTGCTCGATAACACCTTAAAACTATGTCTCCTGTTGTCTGTGTAAAAGACTTCCACTATCCTTTAATTCCTGTCATAACTTCGAAAGGATCTATTTAGTCTCCCTCAGCCTCGGCGGTCATGTGAAAGAAATGATTTATTATATTTTCCCCCATCATTTATGATGGGAGGTGACAGGACTGCAGAGTTTCTGTCTGATCCGTGAGTGCTGAAGTCAATTAGACTTGTCTATCCGTTGCTTCTTTTGGTTTCTGGCATGCAACTATTTCTGTGTCGTAGCTTCACCCGGTTGACACCTTACTTTTAGATATACCCACTGTATGAACTCATATAACATAGAACATAGAAAAGTACAGTACAGACCAGGCCCTTTGGCCCACGAGATTTAATCCTGATGTCAAATATAGTAACTTAATCTACGCACTCCTCAACTCATTGCTATCTGTGTGCATGTCCAGCAGTCGCTCAAATGTCCCCAATGACTCTGCTTCCACCACCACAGCCGGCAACCGATTCGATGCATTCACAACTCTCTGTGTAAAGATCCTGCCTCTAACGTCTCCTTTGTACCATCCTCCTAATATCTTCAAACAATTACTTCTCATAGCAGTCAATCTCCCCAGGGAAAAGTCTCTAGCTATTGATTGCATCTATTCCTCACATTATTTTCTGCACCTCGATCTGGTCTGCTCACTTCCTCCTTCTCTCCAGAGAGAAGCGTCCGAGCTAATTCAAACATTCTTCATAAGGCAAGCCCTCCAGTCCAGGCAGCATCATGGTCAACGTTCATTGCGCTTTGTCCAAAGCTTCTGCATCTTTTCTATAGTAGGGCGACCAGAACTAGACACAATATTCCAAGAGTAGTTTCACCAGAGACTTATAGAGCTGCAGCAACACCTCGCAGCTCTTAAACTCGACCTCCTTAATGACAGCCAAAACACCATATGCTTTCTTCATAACTCTTTCCACTTGGGTGGCTCATTTGAGGGATCTATGTACTTTCAAACCCATATCTCTCTGTTCCCCCACACTGCCAAGCATCCTGTCTTTAATCCTATATTCAGCATTCGTGGTCCACCTCTCAAAATGCATCACTTCGCGTTTATCCAGGTTGAACGCCCTCTGCTATTTCTCCGCCCAGCTCTACATGCTATTAACGTCGCGCTGCAGCCTGCAGTAGTTGTCTATACTGTCGGCGACACCTGCAACCTTAGTGCCATCTGAAAGTTTACTAACCCACTCTTCAACCTCCTCATCCAACTCGATAATAAGAACTACAAAGAGCCGAGGCCTAAGAACAGAGCTCTGCGTGACCTCACTCAACACTGACCTCCAGGCAGAATACTTTCAATCTACAACGACCCTCTGCCTCTGTCAGCCAGCCAATTCTGTATACAGATCGACAAATCTCACTGTATGCCATACTTGCCGACTTTTTGAATGGAACTCCTGTACTCTTCATTTAACCAGGTTTGATCACTGGCTCCAAGTCATAACCCACCCATTCATCTGCTTCCCCTGCCCTTCCATTTCTTCGTTGTCATGTCTTTGGAATGTACTTTCCATCGAGCCTTGGTAAATTTCTACAGTGCATGTTGGAGGCTGTCATTGAATTACACCATACAGGGGGACTGGTTAAT
The DNA here is from genome assembly GCF_047496795.1 of Chiloscyllium punctatum. Taxonomy (NCBI): domain Eukaryota; kingdom Metazoa; phylum Chordata; class Chondrichthyes; order Orectolobiformes; family Hemiscylliidae; genus Chiloscyllium; species Chiloscyllium punctatum. Next base: position 53,208,361 of record NC_092766.1, on the reverse strand, counting down.
TCTTACAAACAGTCTCTAACACATTGATTAAAAGGCAGACTCTTTAGGAACAGCTGAAACAAAAATAAACAAGGTTTCTTCGGGATTAAAGCACCAATCACTGCCGATAACAGAGAGAGCTCCTGAGCGGGTGAAGACTTCTCTATATCTTGTTCAGAGTACCAAGCTGTTTAGTTGCCTGAGAACCAAACACATCGTTGCTGGTAGCAAACAGCCTTAGTCATTGGTAAACTCGTAGTCAATCACCAATGAGCTCCTTGTTATAAACCAAGTTTGCATCTGTTTATAACTCCGTTCATCTCCAATCACACATCAATTATTGGGTCACTCTCAGGTGAATTGCTGTCAAACCTTGCAGCTATCCTTCACTTACGATCTGTTTGTAAGGTCGTTTTTTTCACATTTTAGTCCACAATTAAACTGAACTCGTTTTTGTTTAAAAAAAGAATGTTTTTATATGGATTCACCCTGAGAAAACTAAAATGCAATTTCAAAAACGCATTTACTTGCAAATTACATGATGCACTTTTTTTAAAAAGTGCAGTCTAATTATTCTTTCTCCCTTCTTGTAATAAATGCAACGTTTACATTTCTTACACCTTTTACGTATTTCATCATTTCTATTTTGGGACAATATATCTGAATTCATATTAGGTTTTCGAGCGATGTGTATAATCAAACGGTTACAACAAACGAGAACCATCGAAATATATTGCAATTTTAATTCGAAATTTTTAAAGAAGGCCAGTGGATTACTTTCTGTGTAATTTTGTATTTCATTGTTCTTTGTTGGGTTGGCTTCGTAGTGCTGAAGATCTAACAGCAATCCTGAAGTCCTATGGAAGAGGACTTTTCCAATAATCGGTCTTGATTCTAATAGAAATATCCTCCAGTTTCTCAATTCCTTATTCATCATCTTGGAACAAGACATCACATCGACCCAATTCAGAAGCATCAGCGGACATTTTGAAAAGACTGGAAAATGCAGGGATGGCCAAAATAGGTTCATCGATTCAAATTGCTTCCGTCCTTTCACCATTAACCTTGCACTCTGCTAACTAAACCACCTTTCTCTTATTTTGTTCCAAAACGTGTTAAAGGCACAACTGTCCAGCTAATATTATGTACAAATTTCCTGTAAAGTCAAACAATCCAAAAATTTATTAAACTCTCATTTAGTTTTAGGAACACGAAATTCTACCAGTATCACTTTTGCAGTATCGATCAACATCTGTGCGCTTGTGTGTGCATGTCTGTGTGACTGTATGTGCACATGCGTCTCTCTAAGTCGATATGCGTGCTTCTGTCTGTATGTGTCTCTGCACATGTCTCTGTGATTGTGTCTCAGAATCTGTACGTATTTCCGTACAAACACACACACACACAAACACACACACACACACACACACACAAACACAGACATTCAAACACACATCAACATAACCGAAAGCAATGTATCACATCAAGCACAAGAGGAGTAGTGCGTGGTACAGACAGATAGAGAGGTATAGATAGATAGATATAAACCCCATTTCATTTGTTACAATCCCGAAAACAACAGAGAGACCGTTGCTCAGAGGTACAAATACAGAGATACATAAACATGGAGACACACATTAATACACGCAATGAGACACAAACACATTCACATAGGCAGAGATTGTCAGACACAGATATATGAGTAGACACAGACAGAATCAAAGAGACAGGAACACGCTATATTTTACACACACATTCAGAGAGACACATGCATAAAACCAAACAGAATCACTGTGTCTAATCATCTGTAGCACAATCTGTGTCCCATCAGCTCGTTCCTAGTTTTTCACAGATGAAATGCTGATGAGAAAGTGGAACAGTCGTGTGAGGTCTCTCAGCATAGTATCCGTGAAAAGGTGAATCTAGTTAAAAGTCCATGGTCATTTGAGCAAATAACAGACTTGTACACCACATCCGTGTAATCACTGGATGTCCAGCTGTCAAAAGGATTGATGATGATGGCAAGTATTTATGTTCTCCATAATTAGGTAGAATTAACTTGCAGTGCAGCTTGCTCAGCACCACAGTCACAAACAATCCGTGTCTCAACCAACCACACTCAGTAGCAGTGGCGTGTAATACAGACAAGACGCACTGTGGAAATTCCCCAAAATTCCTCACAGAGCAGCTGCCAGACCACGGCATTATCGCTTGGAACACTGAGCACAGCAGGTACATGAGGCATCAGTTGACAATGCCACATCAAGCACTCGCCACCCTGGCTCGGTAAAAAACGTCTCCGTTCCACAAGTGCCATTGGTTGGAAATGCTGGAAATCCTTGCCTTACGTCATTATGGGTTTATCTGGACAAAATGAATGAATCTGGACAAAGCAGTTCAAGCAGATGACTCATCATCAACTTCGCCAGAACAATGATATCTGAGAAATACGTGGTAACCCAGCGGCAATGATCCAAACACATTAATGAATCACAAAATAATGGTCACTTTTTTGGACCGACATGCTCCAATGTTGATCTTTTGAAAAAATTGTGTCCTTATTCCAGAAAATTGAAATACGATTTTATTTCAATGTATCAGGCTTCAGAGGGCAGATGATGAGAAATTGATCCTCTAGGTCTGGATATCTGAAACACGATAACACAGTCTCAGGAGTTGTGGAAAATCTCAGCAAGTCTGACAGCACCTGTGAAGAGAAGTCAGTGATAAGTTACACCATTCGCAAATATTTTGGCTATTATTGATACATTCTCAGGGTAAGGGGGCAGGTTATTTAGGAATGAGATGAGGAGAGGGTGATTGCCTCTGAGGCCTCTGAGGCTTTCATATTCTCTGTCCCTGACGAATGCTGTTGCACCCACACTGAGTGCATTTCAGATAGGAAGACACAGATTGCTGCTGTCTCAGGGAGTCACGGGATATGTGCATTGTACTGGAAACTGGATATGAAATCTAAATCTAGCTTTGATTGAATTGTCTACTAGAACAGACTGAACATTTCAAACACGCTGTATGGACTCCTCATTCTTTCTTCAGCGTTAGCCCTATTCCAATTGTTCAGTAATTATTACTTTTCTAACTTTTTACCGCTCTGCTGAGTTCACCTACTCTCATTACAGAGGAGCTAACCTTTCTCTTCTCTCAACAGATGTTGCATGACCTTATCAGATTCCTCTGAATGGCCTGTGTTTATTTCAGAGAGAATTACATCTCCCTATTCCTGTTTCTGCGAGAGGAAACATTCTCCAATCCGACTCCTTGATATTCTGTTTGTTCACTGAGAAAGGAGGCATTGTTCTCTCCAAATTCGTAACATGTTCAGAAGGGCAGCAAAATATTGTGATGATTTTAAAAGTAAAATATCTTAAACATAATGAAATTCATGATGAAAACTCGAGATGCAATTCGATCTGTAAGGAGCAGGAATTCAGTCAAGCGAGGTGAAAGTGAGGACTGCAGCTGCTGGAGATCAGTCTCAAGATTAGAGTAGTGCAGGAAAAACACAGCAGATCAGGTAGCATCCGAGGAGCAGGAGAGTCGACAGTTTGGGCAAAAGTCCATCATCGTGTATGAGGCTGGGAGCGTCCAGCGTGTACAGTTAATGGGAGGGAGTGGGGCAGTGGAGAAGGGAGCTGAGAGCACAATAGATGGATGAAGTTGGGTGTAAAGGTGATTGTCGGAGAGGACGGTGGAGTGGATAGATGGGAATGAAGATTGGCAGGTAGGACATGTCATGAGGATGGTGCCGAGCTGGCAGAATGGAACTGGGATAAGGTGGTCGGAGGGGGAAATCAGGCAAATAGTAAAGGTCACATTGATGCCCTGGGGTTGGAGGTTCCTGAGGCGGAAGATCAGGCTTTCTTCCTCCAGGCGTCGGGTGGTGAGTGAGTGGTGATAGAGAAGTTCCAGGTCCTGTATGTCCTCAGCAGAGTGGGAGGAGGAATTCAATTCTCCCTCCGCCAGTTGTTATTTTGTATGATGCTCCTGACCCATCAAAACACAGATCTGAGTGAATGCACAAACAACCTCTCCCTATATATTTCACTCAGAATAATTTCAACATTAGGACGGATTAAAACAAAATTCAAGCTGTATTGAATGCTGGTTGTAGTGTATGATGTTATTGTAGAGCCTTTACAGCACTGACATCAGGCTTTCGGCCCATCATTCCCACGCCAGTCTGGACTCCCTCTTGAAACCTCTCCAATTACCCAGATCCCTGTCGGATTGAAGACTGTCTGTGTGGAGTTTGCACATTCTCCCCGTGTCTGCTGAGTTTCCTCCGGGTGCTCCAGTTTCCTCACACAGTCCAAAGATGCGCAGGTTAGGGTGGATTTGCAATGCTCAATAGTCTTAAGTGTTCAAGTGAGTATTGATTCGGTTGGTTAGCCATACGAAGTTCGGGGTTACAGGAAGACCGTAGAGCGCGAATCTTTGTTGGATGCATGATGGGTCGAATGGCCTGTTTCTACACTGAAAGTTTAGGAGGAGATTTGTAGCTCGGGTGCTCGTTGTTGTGATTCTGTTCGCTGAGCTGGGAATTTTTGTTGCAGACGTTTCGTCCCCTGTCGAGGTGACATCCTTACTGATTGCGAGCCTCCTGTGTAGCTCTTCTGTGATGTTTCCTCCGGCATTTACAGTGATTTCTTCCTGCCGCTTCCGGTTGTCAGTTCCAGCTGTCTGATGCAGTGACCGTTATATTGGTCGATGTGCTTATTGATTGAATCTGTGGATGAGTGCCATGCCTCTTGGAATTCCCTGGCTGTTCTCTGTTTGGCTTCTCCTTTAATAGGCTTGTCCTGTTTCTACACTGTAAGAATTTTATGATCCTATGCTCCATCCCATCTATCTCTATGAATGTAGTGGGCTATCACCTGATCAAATATCCCCTTCCCTGGGTTACAAATGTTTTCTATTTGTTAAAGAACTGCAGACGTTGCAGATCTGAGAGACAGCACAGAAATTGCTGAGAAACTCAGTACGTCTGGCAACATTTCTGAGGAGTGACCACTTTGGATCCAGTGATTGTTCTTAAGAGCTGAAGGCTTCTGATTCTGGCGCTGTCAGACCTGTTGAATTTTACAAACAATTTCTTCTTTTGCTTTCAACCCCCGGTACAGTTGGTGATGATCACGGCCAAGTTATGCGTGTTGGCGAAGGGGGCCAGCACAGCAGGCGGCGTGCTGGTGGTGTAGTGGTGAGCATAGGTACCTTCTAAGCAGCTGTCCTGGAATCGATCCCCGGCCATCGCAGTGTTGAGGGTTCCCAACTGGTTTTGAAATGAGAAGTTTTGAGCACGAGCGTTACATGCTGTGCTGGAACGGACTTGTCAGTTTGTTCTTGGGTTTTCTTGGCGATGGTTTCTGCAAATTGCAGTGACAAACCGGGCAGCGTCGCTCGCTGGTGATTCGTGCAGAGAGAATCATGGACAATATTTGACAACTTCATCAGAACTCAATAATCTCCTTTAGGTACTGCCAAAGCAAGTAGTTTTGTCAGCAGGTTCTGATTTTGTTTCAGATTCCCAGAGTCCACGGTTCATTACTTTAACCTTTAAAACTTTGCAGAAAGTTCTTTGTGGTTGTTCACACGGAAATATTCCGTTTGAGGAACATTTTCCTGCCCCCATTAGAAACATGAAACCCTGCAGCAGGGAAAACAGATGCTTTAATAGCAACGATCGCTGTCGTCTTTGGAAGTTTTGAACCAGCAACTTTTCATTTAACGGTTGAATACGCTAAAACGTCCAACCTAAAACCTTGCGTGCTGTGACAGATTCAGTCTATCCTTTCCAGACTGAGAAGTGTCCTCTTATCAATTTACTGTTTCCAAAATAAATTCTGGAACATTCATTGTGGAGACATGGGAACAGTCTGATCCCATCCACGATAGATACACGCATGTCACTGGACCAGCTATCCTGCAACTGGGAACATCTCACTGCGAACCTCCTAGTCTCTTGTATGGTCCCGAAGTCGAGATGAGGTTTGTATTTGTCATGTACGGGAACGAGAATTATTTTAATGTCTCAGATCAGTTCATGTCCCGAGAACATCAAAGTTAATGTTCTGTCCTCATAAAGAACGGCAAGTTGTCTTGACTCTCTCTGCTCATTCGGACAGATCACCCTTCTTCATTTTCCTTTGATTTCACTTCTCACAGAGTTTCCGTGATTCACAATGTTGGAGATTGGGTTATATGGTTTGCCTCTTTAACATTTTTCACACCTGCCAACTGGTAATATTTTCCCAAATTCTCTTCACAATCCTCAGTCTTGCACCATGTCCAGGGTCAAGATTTCCTGACATTAGGAGAGATTCCCGAAGTTTTCTTTGGAGCAAAGAAGGTTAACTGAAGATTTTCTGCAGCTGTTTACCTTAATGGGGGAGGGAGCGTTGGAGATTGGCACATTGACGAGAATTTGAAAGTATTGTCACTGCCCAGGATCATTGTCCAGAGAACTGGGATTGAAGGAATGTCATGAATTTCAGAACTTGTGCTCAGTACATTCATAGAATACTGCAGAAAACCGACGGGTGTAGCGGTAACTGTGGAAAGAGAAACAGAGATAACATTTTGAAAGTGATGTATTTGTGATGAAGCACTCGACTTTCTAGCGCACTACGCTGCCAGCGACATTACAGCCAATAAAGTGTTTTTGAGGAAGATTCAATTCTATTTGTTCATTCAAAAGTCAAAAAAGACAATGCTGCAAATCCTCAGAGCTGGCACTGGACAGTGCAGACCAACCTTGAGGGTATTTTTCTGCTCTGATATGCAACTGGGATAATGTGGCACCAGAAGGCCTCATCACAGCGGAAGGGGTAAATTATGTAAGACATAGGTGTGGAGGATATTTTCTCTTTCAGAGGGTAGCAAATCTGTGAAGTTATTTGCAACAGAGTGTTGTCAATGCTGCATACATGCAAGGCAGAGAAAGGCAGGCATTTGGTCACTTCGGGAATCTAGGGCCATAGAAATGAGGCCGAAAGGGGATTTGAGCATTAACCAAATCAGTCGTGATCTCATTGAAACTTGTCGCTGACTTGATGGGTTAAATTGCTTCCATCTGTTCTAATGTATTTGCTGTCATTTCGAAAATGTGAAACACCGTTGCAATTAAGAAAATAAGAAAGTTTAGAAGAGATGACTACAGTCAAACTGAGTCAACATAATTTTTGAAAGGAAAATCACATGATGACAATCAGACAGATTTCTTTGGTAGCATGACCTGCACACTTGATGAAGATCGATGCTCAGGATAGTTCATTTGAATTTTAGCAAGCAATCAATAAGGGGCTATATAGAAGTCCGTTACACAAGAAAGGAGTTCTCGGTGTTGGGTAATAAAGCAGCATTGCCTGTCCATTGTCTATTTAACAGAAATCACCGAATCGAGATTAATGAGCAGTTTCAAGTTGGAAAGATATTTTTAGTGAAATCCAGATTAGTCAGTCATCTGATTTAATGATTTATCTGACCCAATGAATTGGAGGATGTGGAAGAGTGAAATGCTGCCGATACACAATACACGTATTGTGATGAGGATATGGAAATTTTTGCAAACCGATTTAGATAGTATGAGTGAGTGGACAATTCTTGGCAAATGCAGTATCATGTAGGGGCACTTTTATCTGTTAATAAGTTCGCAGCTCTCCATTGAATTTGCAATGTTGCAACCCCACACAAGAGCGTGTTCGCTCAATGTTGCAGATTTTGTTGACACATTGTTACCGCTGTTTTTGATCCTATGTTGGTTTCTGAGCAAAAATTGTTTCCACTGTATCGGAGGTGCCAGAGACAAGTTTATCAGTTCAGCTGAATACACGATAAAAAATGGCCCTTTCAAAACGTGAGTTTCCATTCCAACCGTGCACTAACCAAAGTGTCAAGAGACGTGGAATGCGAATGGCCACAGGCTCGGGAGATTGACAGTGACGGCTCCACGTCAAATGGTGCTGAAACAAAATTAACTGATTTCGAATGCTCTGATGGAAATCGAAAGGAACTCTCCCCGAACTTTTCCCAAATCACTCGGTAAATGATGCTGTTGCGTGCACACGTGGGTTTACATCATGAACAGTTTATTGTCAGGAACACGGGTAGGGATGGGGCAGGATAGTGAGGTTTTCGTGTGGATCAGAAGTGATCGAACGGGGAATACAAACTTCAACAGAACAGAGAGAGCTGATTGAAACAGGAACAAACTCCCATCTTCTGTTTCAGTACCAACAAAAGAAATTACGGGAAAATCTCAGCGTGTCTGGTAGAATCTTGGAAAAGAAAATAGAGTTTAGACTTCAAGACCAGTTACACTTCTTTCTCCATGACCATCCTCCTCCGCCTTACGCACCCTTCTTTTTTATTGAATATCTCCTGACTTCCAACTTTATACTGAGATCCTCTTCAAAAACTTTGTCTCCAAACAATTTCCCCGCATCTAAACTTATATCAGACCTGTTCCATCTCTCCCCTCACCCAGTTATGACCGGAGGACTTCGAACTGAAAAGTTAACTGTTTCAATTTCCTTCGATTCCGGATGGCCAGGGACCAGAAGGCATCAGAGGACAGATGGAGCTTTCAGCCTATCGAGTCTGCCCGGCCATTTCATCATGGCTGATGTCGCTCCAAACTTAATTCTCCTGCCTTCTGTCTGTGACACTTAGCTCCTCTGAGTTCAGGATACAGTCTATTTCCAGAGTGGGTCTGAATCTGCCCAAACATTCTCCACATCTATTGGCGGCTGTTACACCGTGTCTGGGTGTGATCGAACACAGTTTCAGTCCCAAACAGCACACCCGGTCTGTTCTGAGCAAAGCAATTCCCGCTTCGTGACAGATAGATCGGATCTCTGGCCCCACTGTTTTTCTGCAAGGGAGGCGTTAACGCCTTCACCACTCCCGGCAAGGACTGGTGCTTCAAAACGGGGGGAGAAAGAAAATAGGCACAAGAGTTTGGACAGGTTAGGTCAAGGGTTATTGTCAGCATTAGTGGAGTCTCTGCTTCAGAGTCTGAGTTTGAATCGCACAGACCTGGATCAATTCACATTCTGGAAATGAAGATTTATTTCTCCTCTTGTGGTTTATCTGAATGAAAACTATTTCCTGCTTCCACTCAGAACATAAACGCGGATCTGCCAGAATCAATCCAGTAATTTGTTGCCTCCAACTAAAAGGATCATGGAGGCAGGTGCAAGAGACACCTGTTACCGCAAATCACCTCTAAGAATCTCGCCTTTCTGAGCTGAAACTATCTCACTGTTCTTTCAATGTCGCTTGGTTTAATTCTTAGAACTCCCTCCCTAGCGACATCATGGATGCATCTCTGTGCTGAGTACATCCAGGATTCTGTAATGCAACATACCATCTCGATCTCTGGAGTAATTATGGATGGGCAGTGAAGCTGATCCCAAAGAGTGACGTGCAAACTCCAGAAATTCGTTTCAAACGGCTGCACTTTCGAAGTGGAAACCCGAATGTGGTCGGGAACAGTGAGAAGTTTCGAAGGGGGAGTAGGATAAACTGGAAGTCAATGATGACTGGGAGACATGAGGCAAGAGGTGAGTGAGGAGCTGTTGGTGCAAGGCTGAGTGCCAGTGTTGATGGGTTTGCACATACTATTCACTGTTAACACCGACCCACACACCACTCCTGGTAAATTCGCCACAATTACCCTGTGCTCTTGGTCTGAGATTCCCTCTGTGCATAATCACGCGGTTTATCGGTCCCCAGAGGATGAACTCATCCTCTTTTTCCTGTCTGATTACAGAGTTGAAGCAATTGTTTGAAAGCAAAGCACTAAGAGATTGTCTCTTTCAGTGCATTTTCAGTCAGTTAAAGCATCTGGTAATAACCAGGCGAGTATGGTGTCAAATGCTCTGAAATGTTCCGTACATTGAAAGTTCATTGCATAAACCTCTTGTAAACGCCGTGTTGTTGATCCTATATCGCGAAAGTGACGGCTCAGCATGCTTCTTGTGTTTGAGCTCAGCCCGTTGTTATTTCATGATGCGAAGGCCTGTGGCCTGCTGTGGACCCATTAGTCAATGTTCTATCCTGCTCATTCAATTCCGAGATTCTTTACACTGTTCAACAATGATTTCACCACATCTTCTACTTTTAGTCTCGATCCGTCATAGCAAGTTTTTTGAAATAATGAAGTGAGGTTGGAGACACTGCAGACTTGCCAGGAAATGTTGTAATAACGCATCCATTGCGCGATGATATCTCTCATTGTCTGCTGTCACCATTCATTAATTTTAGGCAAACAGCAATGACGTAATTGAAATCCTATAATTGGAGTGAAACTGCTTTTCTTCTTGTCGATTATGAATTCTATTTACATTTGTAAATTCTTATAACATTTTGAGTGAAGAAATGTCAACTGACCTCAGATCTAAGTGACAGAGATATTACCTGAAGAGTGAGAGCCCAGTTCTGCACACTCTGGCTGGTGTGCGGAGAAAGCCAGGAAACAGGTATACTCTCAAACTGTCACCGAATTTCAAACTTTTCCAAGAGTAGGAATGGAAAATGAGGGATATGGACAGACAGAGAGTGGGAGAATGTTGAAGAGAGTGAGATGGTGCAGAGAGACAAAGGGAGACAAATAGACATGCGTATTGACGTAGAAATTCTCCATTCAAACTTGTTGCTCCTGGACAGAAAAGAGAAGATAAAGGTAATGAATGAAGGCCAGACTTTCACCAACTCATGGGAACAGCAACAGCATTACAGCAGATAAGACATTTTCCATTTTATAGCGGACGTTATCAGCTAATGAGAGATTCTGATATGTATGCTGATTCGTGAAGTGAAGCTGACAATTGCCCAGGAATTAAACCAATAAAATGCATAAGTAAACTGATGCAATTGATATGAAACATTAAATATCTTTGTTTCCACGGATGCTGTCAGGCCAGTTGACTTTGTCTGTCAATTCCTGTTGTTAATTCAGATTTCCAGGTTTTGCACTTATTTGTTTTACGCTAGTCTGAATCGTGTTTGTGACAAAACTCCATCAATTGCTAGCTGCATACAACATTCCCTGCCTTGGGAAGGCTGTCAAAAAGATAACCTGTCAGAGGAAATATCCCATTGCCACAGCAGTGAGAGCACTGAATCGTTCCCACTAGAATTCCAGGGAAAGTAAAATATGTTGCTGTATGTTTCCTTACTGAATCACCTTTTACTTTTTTATTTGTGATCATTTTAGCTGCACATCAGTTTCGTTCTTTCCTCCATTTCTTTCAGCGTGGAAAAGGCCTTTCCACCTATCAGCATTGCGGAACATCGGATATTCATCTACTCTAGTGCCACTTTCCAGCATAAGGCACATAACCTTGTATGTTCTTATGTTTCCAGGGTAAATTTCAATGAAATACCCCTGTGCTCTTCAATGACACAATCATGGGACTGAACTTTGACGTGGTCACACTGTATGGTCATCTATCTCAGGAAATCATCCTCATTTTCATCAACACAAGTGGACAGACAGACCAGGCCCCCGAGAGGGAGGGGGGATATCTCAGGATTAGACCAGTTTAACATTCTTCCCATCCGCCAGTTTCTCCGACCACCTCACCGCGGCCGGTCAAAGGTTTATGCAGCACAGAAAATGCACTTCAGCGAAACAAGGTTGCACCAAGCGAACACAGGTCCCTGACTGTTCTCGTCTCATTTTCCAACAGTTGGCTCACAGCTTCAAACGCAGTTGGTGATAGAAGTGTACATCTCAAATTTCTGCTTTCTACACCTGACAAGCAGTTGGTTGTTGATTCCCACCATTCTGAATTTGTCTGTTTTGGTTTTTAAGCTGACTCTTCCAGTAGGAGACAGGGAGCAATTCCCCTATGGTCTTATTGCCATTTTTCCATCGCCATCAGTAAGATTCGAGGCTGCGTGCTGAATGCGTATGAATTTCAATTCCATCGTCTGAACCACTCGTTCAGGATGACAGGACGACTTTGTGCAATTCACTTTCCAGGTCTCTCTTCTTGTGAAGCTGAGGAAGAGTACATCATTATTGGGTTTGTTTGAATCCAATCATTTCACAGCTTACAAGCGCGTAAAATTTCGGTGCGTGGTGAGGCAGGCTGTATCATCCTGATGGATGGAATAGGCATTCAATTAAAATAAAAACAGAATTTGCAAGAGAAACACAGCAGGTCTAGCAGCATTTCTGGACAGACAATGAGAGGCAATGTTTCAGAACATCATCAGCGCTATGTTTTCTCCCACAGTTGCTCCCAAATTGGCTAGTTTCTGCTGCAGTTTCTTTTTGGTTTCAGATCCCCACAAGTCACAGTTCTTGACAGTAATCTTGACAGCAATGCAGAAATGTCTTTATGGTTAGTCACACGATCATGTTTCCATTTGGAGAATGTCTTTCTGACCTCATTAGAAACCGAAAGAGTGCAGCAAAGCAAACAAGTGCATTAAGGACAGCAATCCCTCTCGCCCTGGGGGCTCTTGAATCAGCTGTCATCCATTCAGCTGACTAATGCGCTGACACGTGCAATCCAGCATATCGCATGATCTTCCAAAGTAGGTGGTTACTGAATCTCAACTTCAGTCTGCCCTTCGCAGAATGACAACTGTCCTCTATTAGATGTACATTTCCAAAATAACTTCTGGGGCGCTCATTATGCAGACATAGGAAGAATCTGATCCCACTGATTGCAGGCGCACTCAGGTCACTGGAAGCCTCTCTCCCACAACCGGGAGAGTCTGAGTTCCAGCCTCTCAGTATTTGTCTGGCCCGAGCTTTTTCATTGTCCCGGAATCCTACTGTAAAAAGACGAGAAATCTTTCAATGTCCCAGATCAGTTCCTGTGCCGAGAACATCAGAGTTAATGTCCCATCCCCTTAAATAGGGGGAAGCTGTCTTGACAGTTTCCGTTCTGTCCGACAGCTCACCTTTGCTCATTCCCCTCCGATTCCACTTCCCAAAAAGTTTATGAAGATCCACAAAGCTGGAGACTGGTGTCTATGTTTTGCCTCCTTAACATTGTTCCGCTCTCAAATGTCAATATTTCCCAAAAACCTCTTCACTATCCTCTGTCTTGCACCATATCCGGGGATAAGAATTCTGTTTATGATGAGGGAGTCCAAAGGCCGGTAAGTGACACTTTGGAGTGAAGAAGCTGAACCAGTGATTTCCTGCGGCTGTTCATAGTGATTTGGGAGAGAGCGGTGGGGATGGGCGCTTTGACGAACAGGAAGAAAACTTGCCACTGTCCAGGGTCAGTACATAGGGGACTGTGATTCACGTAAAGTTGCACATTTGCATAGTACATTCAGAAAATACTGCAGAAACTCGATGCGTCCAGCAGTATCTGTGAAAGAGGAATGGTCAACGTTCAGATAGTGGTACAGTTTTGATGAAGAATTTGAGGTTCCAAAATCTTCTCGAGCAATGGCATGGTTTGTTAATATTGTTCTTTTTTCAAGTTTGAGCGCGATATCGTCCTGTCGGAAGTCATTGAAAACGTATTCAGCAGAATTCTAAACTGCATGGGGAAATCCCAATGGATTTCTAATCCATCATGTTTCACACTCTGCCCCGACGACACACTTACCTCCCATGCTTAATACATCTTATGGAATGAAGTTTTCCAACCTGAAACATCAGTATTTGGCTTTCCCTGCCGCAATCAGACCCCAGTATTCACTGTAGCCCTCTCTTGGTTCAGCCCTGAGTAGGATGCTGGGTGATCAAGTTGAATTACACGCGTTGATGAGAGATAATCGTGGTTCAGCAGTTGGCATTGCTGCCTCGCAGCGCCAGGGTTCCAGGTTTGCTTCAAATGTCGGGCCACTGTCTGTGTGATATTTGCACTTTCTCTCCCTGTCTGCGTGCGTTTCGTTCCACAATCCAAACATGTGTTGGTCAGGTGAATTTGCCGAGATAAATTGCCCATAGTGTTTGGTGCATTAGTCACAGGGAAATGAGTCTGGGTGGGTTACTCTTCAGAGTGTCGGTTTGGACTGTTTGGGCCGAAGGGCAATACTGGAGGGAATGTAATCCATTAAAGTGGATGGGAATTTTCATTTCATGTGCAGAGAGATTAATAAACATAAAAATGGATCGTGAAAATAAAAGTTTTATTTGTCCAGTGCTTTCAACGCCAGCTGAATTACAGAGGGTGAACTCAGATTACAACAGGGTCTGGACCTGATCGGCCAATGGGCTGAGAAGTGGCAGATAGAGTTTAATTTAGATAAATGAGAGGTGCTGCATTTGGGAAAGCAAATCTTAGTAGGACTTATACAATTAATGGTAAGGTCCTTTGGAGTGTTGCTGAACAAGGAGACCTTGGAATGCATGTTCGTATCTCCTTGAATGTGGAGACGCAAGTCGATCAGATAGTGAACAAGGCGTTGGTATTCTTTCCTTTATTGGTCAGAGTATTGAGAATCGGAGTTGGGAGGTCATGTTGCGACAGTACAGGACATTAGTAAAGCCACTGTTGGAATATTGCATGCAATTTCGGTCTCTCTCCTATTGGAAAGATGTTGTGAAACTTGAAAGGGCTCAGAAAACATTTACAAGGATGTTGTCAGGGTTGGAGGATCTGAACTGCAGGAAGAGGCTGAACAGGCTGGGGCTGTTTTTCCTGGAGCGTCTGAGACTGAGGGGTGCCCCTATAGAGGTTTACAAAACAATGTGTGGCATGGATATGATAAATAGACAAAGTATTTTCAATACCTCACGCTTATCTTCATTACATTTTATTTGCTGTGTTTGGCCGCCTTCCCCAGCTGATGAAGCTCTTGCTGCAGTATCTGACAATATTCCTCATTGATCACGATATCTCCTATTTTAATGCTATCTGAAAACTTACGAATCATATCTTGGGCATTCTCATTCAATTTTTGACATGTTTATCTAAAAAGCAATTGGGGTCGGAGAGTACAGACCTAGAGGGCATAGGTTTACGGTGAGAGGGGAAAGATATAAAATAGACCTGTGGGGCAATTTTGTTTCACGAAGAGGGTGGTTCGTGTATGGAATGAGCTGCCAGAGGATGTGGTGGAGGCTGGTACTATTGCAACATTTAAGAGGCACTTGGATGAGTATATGAATGGAAAGGGTTTGGAGGGATATGGGCCGGATGGTGGCAGGTGCGACTAGATTGGGATGGTATATTGGGTCGGCATAGACTGGTTAGATCGAAGGGTCTGTTTCCATTGCTATGCATCTCTTTGACTCTATAAGTTACCAGGGCGGTAGACGAGGGCAGGTCGGTAAATGTGATCATTCAGAATTTTAGTAAGGCCGCTTGGTTAGGTTCTGCATGGTAGACAGCATTGGAAGGTGAGATCGCATGGAATCCAGGGGAAGCTGGCAAATTCTATACACAATGGCTTGATGGCAGGATGGAAAGTCGAACAGTAGAATGATTCTGGTCGGTCTGGAAGCCTGTGGGTCGGTGCTATTCCAATTGCTTTTTAGATAAACATGTCAATAATTTGGATGAGAATGCCCAAGATATGATTCGTAAGTTTTCAGATAGCATTAAAATAGGAGATATCGTGGTCAGTGAGGAATATTGTCAGATATTGCAGCAAGAGCTTCATCAGCTGGTGAAGGCGGCCAAACACAGTCAATAAAATGTAATACAAATAAATGTAAGGTGTTGAATTTTGGAATGCTGAATCAAGATAGGAGATTCATGGTGAATAGTAGTACCCTCACAGGTGTGCTGGAACATATGGAACTTGGCGTTGAGGTGTACAGTCCTTTAAAATTGGATTTGCATAGAGTCAGGGTAGTGAAGAAGGCTGTTCATCAGTAAGTATATTGTGGAGAGCAGTTGGGAGGTTATGTTGCAGGGTGGAGAAACGGACGATTGCAGATGCTGGAGATCAGAGTCAGCGTGCAGTCCTTGAAAAGCACAGCAGGTTAAGCAGCATCCGAGGAGCAGGCGAATGCTCGTTTTGGGCACATGCCTGAAACGTCGATTCTTCTGCTCCTCCGTAGTTATGTTGCTGTTGAACAAGACATTGGTGGGGCGCACTTGGAGTATTGTAGTTTTCGTCGCCTTGAGATATGAAGGAGGTTGTTAAACTGCAAAGAGTGTACAAGAAATTTACCAGCATGTTGCCAGGCCTCTCTCATCTGAGGGAAGTTATAGGGAGAGGCTGGACAAGCTGGGCCTTTTTTTATTTTTTAGTGTACAGGAGGCTGAGACTTGCATCAGGTCAAGACGGGTATGGATACGGTGAATACATTAATCTTTTTTCCTATGGTTCTGGAATCAAGGACGAGAGGGTACCATAGAACATAGAACATTGCAGAGCAGTACAGGCCCTTCGGCCTTCGATGTTGCACCGCCCGATCATCCCAATCTGAAGCTCATCCCACCTGCACTATTCCATGTACGTCCATTTGCCTGTCATATGACGACTTAAATGCACTTAAACTTGGCGAATATACTACCGATACAGGCAAATCATTCCATACCCTTTCTTCCCTCAGAGTAGAGGCACTACCTCTAACATCTGTCTTATACCTATCTCCTCTCACTTTAAAGTTGTATGCCCTCGTGGTCTGCCGTTCCTATACTTGGAAAAAGGCTCTCCCTGTCCACTCTATCTAACCCTTGGATTATCTTATATGTGTCTATTAAGTCACCTCTCAACCTTCTCTCCAACGAGAACACCTTCAAGGACCTCAGCCTTTTCTCGTAAGACATTCCTTCCATACCAGGCAACATCCTTGTTACTCTCCTCTGCACCCTTTCCGACGCGTCCACATCCTTCTTATAATGCGGTGACCAGAACTGTACACAATACTGCAAGCGTAGCCGGACCAGAGCTTTGTACATCTGCAGCATAACCTCCTGGTTCAGGAACTCAATCCCTCGATTGATGAAAGCCAAAATACTGTATACCTTCTCAACAACCATCTCAATCTGGGTGGCAACTTTCAGGGATCTGTGTATATGGACACCGAGATCTCTCTGCTCATCTGCACTCACAAGAATCTTACCATTAGCCCAGTACTGTGCATTCCAATTACTTTGCCCAAAGTGTATCACCTCACATTTTTCCACATTAAACTCGATTTGCCACCTCTCAGTCCAGCTCTGCATCCTATCTATGTCTCCCCGCAACCTACGACATCCTTCGTCACTATCTACAACTCCACCGACCTTCGAGTCGTCAACAAATTTACCATCGCACACTTCTAAATCCTCATCGAGGTCATTTACAAAAATGACGAACAGCAGTGGACCCAACACCGACCCTTGCGGTATGCCGCCAGTAACTGGACACCAAGATGAACAAGTTCCGTCAACTACAACCCTCTGTTTTCTTTCAGCAAGCCAATTACTAATCCAAACTGTTATGTCTCCCACAATTGCATTCCTCCGAATTTTGTATCATAGCATACTGTCGGGAACGTTATAGAACGCCTTGCTGAAATAAGTTTAACCAGTTTAAAGTTAGAGGGTAAAGTATAAGAGGAAAGCTGATAGGCAAATCCTATACACATAGAGTAGTACGCATTCGGAATATGATGCCAGCAAAAGTGGTTTACAGGCATTTTGACAACTAGATGGATTGGAAAGGTTTGGAAGGATTTGCGTCAAATGTACGGAAGTGGGGTGAGAGTGGATGAAAATCTTGCTCAGCATGGATCAGTTTGGACCAAAGAGTCTCTCTCCGTGCTGGAGGACTCAGTGACTATGCTAATCTATGGTTGCAGCTCCCTCAAGGAAACTCCTCTGTTCTCTCCAAACCAAATATCAGCGTGTTTCACGCAGAGGGTGGCACGTGTATGGAATGAGCTGTCAGAGGATGTGTTTGAGGCTGGTACAATTGCAACATTTAAGAGGCATTTGCATGGACATATGAGTGGAAAGCGTTTGGAGGAATATGGGTCGAGTGCTAGCAGGTGGGACTAGATTGGGTTGTGATATCTGGTCGGCATGGACAGGTTGGACCGAAGGGTCTGTTTCTATGCTGTACATCTCTATGACTCTATGACTTTAAGTGACCTTGGCAAATCTAATGTGCAATTCGTGTCTCTTTGTGTAATCTATGGTCAAGATATGAAAATGTTTCAAATATTCACAGCTGGCTCTGCAGAGTGAAGACCGACTTTCAGGTGTATATTCTGCTCTGATTTACAGATGTGGAAGATGTGGGATCAGTAAGTCTTGTCACAGCAGATGGTGTCAAACAAGTAAGACTGACGTGAGGAAAATATTCTCTCTTTCGGAGGATAGCAAGTCTGTCGAAATGCATCCAACAGAGGTCTGTCAAGAATGGGTGCATTCAAGGCTGAGATAGACAGTCATGTAGTCAGTCCACAATCAAGGGCCACGGAGATAAGGCTGAAAAGTGGAGTTGAGGATTATACAAATAAGCCGAGATATCAAAAGCTGTCGCCAACTTGATGGGCTAAATTGTTTCTATCTGCTCTAATCTCTTTGCTGTTATTTGGAAAATGCTAGACACTATTTAAAATGAATAAAAACACAACGTTAGGATGAGATCTTAGGATGTTGCACTCAAACTGAGTCAATATTAATTATTGAAAGGAAAATCACACGAGCCAATTTGCCAGATTTCTTTGTTAACATGACAAGCAGAGCTGATCAAGGGAGCTGTTCGGTATAGTCCTTCCGAATTTCTATCAAGCACTCAATTAGGAGCCATATAAATGATCATTGCACAATAAGTGAGTTCACGGTGTTGAGTAATAAATCAGCATTAACTGTCCACTGTCTACTCATAAGAAGTCACCAAATCGGGATAATTGAACACTTTTCAAGCTGAAAACATATAATGAGTGAAATCCAGAATGGTCAATGATTTATCTGTCTTAATGTCTTGGAGGATGTGGAAAAGTGAAAGGTGTCGAGTTCTGCTGTCGATACGCAATCAGTGAGCATACTTATTTTGATGAGGACGTGCAAATCTGCAAAAAATATCGATAGTATGAGTGAGTGGAGAAATCTTGCTGTTTCATGTTGTGAGTGTGAGGTCATGCACTTTGGTAGGAATAATGAAAAGAGAGACTAATATTAATATGGGAAGAAGACCAATAAAAGTGTGGTTCAGGTGGTTTCCAAGAAAAGAAAGAAACTAAGTTGCCTATAAAGTAACCGATGACCAAGATATGTTTCGTCTTGTTCTATGGGCCATGCAGAGTTTATTGATTATTGTTCTCCGAACATTCTTTACAATAGAACGTGGAGTGGTAGAGGGGAAATTAAGATCACCCATGATTATTGCCATCCTTTCGAACTCACACACCGTATTTTTTCTTGTATGTCTTATTTCTTGTACGTCTGGTTACTGCGAATGGGCTTGTCAACGACACCTGCTGCTGACTTCTTTTCTCACTGTTCCTTATCTCAAGACAAAACACAAGTTACATACCTTTTTCCTGAATCAAGGAAATCACTAATCATTGCATAAATATCACGAGCAGCCTGCTTTTCTCACGCCTCTGTATATCATCTTCCAATATTAATTAATTATTTATTGTGTTGCAATTGCACATAATGCAAAAAATGAAAGACAAAAAATGCAAAATGCATTGGTGGGCCTGGGCTTCACACGCACGTTATTGATGTTAAAACGCAGATTACTGCCCACAATACGATCATAGAAGCACTCACTTAACCTTCACGAAGCACAGAATACATACAGTGTTGTAGGGCATGACTAGAGCAGCAACAGAAACACAACAGAAATACTGCTCTGGGTACTATTTGTATGTATTTCTCAATGCGCAATAGAGTTTTACATGTGTTCCATCAGGAGTTACCTCACACAAGGAAGGAACCTGTCCTGCAGATGGTCAGATAATCCCAGTTCCTACTCCCACAATCAGAGATACTCAGTGTCCTGCATATCGATATAAGAAAACAGCTGCCCATGGCGTTTATGGGCTAGATTAACTTTAGGAATGCAGCTCGCACGTAGTCAGTCTATTTCTCCAATATATTGTTTCGTGCAGTCCCTTGTTGGAATCTCGTCAAATACATTTGTCCTGCACTTGATGGGTATTGGGTCTTGGGTTCTCCAACCACAACAATCGGAAGCAGCGGGATTGTAACTAATTCAATTCATAACACCACAGGGCCGAAGCGTTTCACATGAGCTTCTGCAGCGCTGAGAATGTCATCGAGAAAGGGGAGGAAAAGACTGCAAATCTTCTTCCCCGCTGCGTTGAAAATTCCAACAACAACTCCGATGACCCAAGCTTCACAAACTCTCTGATTTTCCGCCGCAGAGAATTGCACCCTCAACTCCCGCGTGCAAGGTGAGGATACCAATCTCTAGAATATCAAGGATGATAGTTCGAGCGAGGCCAACACCTGTCACTATAATATGGACAGCCACAAACCCACTCTTTTCATATGAAAGTCTCGGCAGCCGTAGGACCGAAGCAGCCTGTGCTGGGTGTTTATATTCCAGACTATTTGTTTTGTACACCGTTTTCCATGAAAGTGAATGGAGATCGTTCTTTCAACGCTGCTGTGAAACCAGATCTTGCACTGAATCTGATCACTGTTTTTTGTTGCTGTGGCGAAACGGCGGGCAATCGCGTGATAAAACGTTGTTGTACTTCTCTACTTTCCTTCATTACTATCTTGATGAGGGAGGCTGGTGATTGGCTTTCTCGATCAAACGGAGGCACCATTGTTGGCCGAATTTAATGAAGAATGGAATTGGATATATTCACTTTTCATGGTTCATTGTTGTTTTGTTTTGTTTTCTGTTACTTGAGCAATTTCTGGGACTTGGCAATGCGCTAAATATCCAGGATGCTTGGAAGCACCGCTTTAATTGTCTCTCTGCCATTTGTGTGAGCGGTTCATGACATACACGTCAGTAATTTTCTCGCTTTTATCACCGAAATGACCAGAGGCCTTAGGAGCCGCAAACACAGGCACTCATATTGTTCAATTCAGTGTTTGTGGTACCGAAGGCCTCTGGTTCTTTCGGTCATAAAAGCGAAAAAAATATTGACTGCCTGTGAAAACAGTGAGTGCTCCTTCTGTAAAAAACCTACTCAAATACATTCAAACGGCCCGCTTTCTGTTACATAGAGGGCCGCTTTTGCTGCCGCATTCCGTGTCTGAAATAGTCAGCGCATTTGGCTGAAATGTTGGCGAGTCGAACTCACCCAGGCACAGAGATCAATTATTTCAGATCAATTATTGAGACCGATCACGTACCGACATTGCAATCATCAAACCTTCACCCGAAATCCTCGTAGAGTGTGATGGGAACTCGCAGCAGGATGCGACCACACTCTCTGCAAAGTTCGCTGCCAGCAGAAAGCAGCCACTACAGCTTCAATCAGCGGCTTCCTGCTCAGCCCTGGGACACAGCTCAGAGAAAATCCTTCCTCAGGAACGGCACTTGCCGTATGAAAGGGGCAAACAATCCACTCTAATTTGTAAACAGCTTCAGATAATTGGAAAATTGTTCCTGTTCATGGAACTGTTTTTAATCAAACATTCAGTCTCGGAAATGACAAATGGTAAAAGATGTCAGCAGGAAATACAAAGAAAACGTTGATAGTGAGGACCGTGTCTCGTCAGCCAGACTGGGTGTCCGACATTCTAATCAGAAATGATTGTGTGCCCTTAGGTATATTTTCCAATTGATTTACCGTCTGAAAGAGTGACTGGGAATCACATCGGCGATGTAAACATGAGGGTAAAAAATATTTAAGTATTAATATTGTATATTGAATCCCGATACAAGTGCGAAATAAATTGTAATTTTCTGAAGGAATAACAGTGAGACGTGAAAGGTATGAATGATGTTATTTGTGATTGGGAGGAATGAATGAATCCTTGCAAATTGCAGTGCCACGTGAATTATGCGCAGTATAAAATGATAAACTAAGCCACTGTTCCCCTGCATTGGCTAGAGAGTCGTGGAGTCATGCCCCATAGTGGTTGCTTTTCCTTGTTAATACAATCCTTGCTCTCCATTCCACTTGCAGTATGACAAAAGAGTGCTACTTATATTGCCACGTCTGTTTCCCTCTTTTTCATCACACGTCGCTTTCTGAGTGAAAGCTATCCCCACTTAACTGGAAGTGTCAGATACAAGTCTAGCAGTGACCCTTTCAAAACGTCATGTTCCACTCCAGCCGTACAACACACAATGTGCTCAGAGCCACTGAATGGGAATGACCACTTGTTGGGGGGACTGACTGTGATGGTTCCATGTCAGATTGTCCCGAACCAAAATTAACTCATTCAGAATGTTCTGATGGAAAGCGAAGGAAAATCTTCCTGGAAGTTTCCGAATTCACAAGGAAAATGATTTTGTTGTGTGCCAATATGGGTTTAGGTTATGAATAGTTTATTGTCAGTAATAGGTCGGACAGGATTGTGAGGTTTCACTGTGGAACAGAAATGATCTGGTTGAACAGGGAAGTCAAATATTACAGAGGAAAGAGAGTGGATCGGTCCAGTGTCATTCTCCCATTTTCTGTTTCTTTACCAACAAAAGAAATTGCTGTAAAATCTCAGCAGGTCTGAGAGTATATTGGAAAGCAAAACAGAGTTAAAACCTCGGAACTAGTGACACTTCTTGTTGGAATTCCATCTCCCTGTGCCTTTCTGCACACTTCTTTTTATTGAATATTTCCTGACTTCCAACGTTATACTCAGTTTCTCTTTTGTTACTTCCTCTCCAAACATTTTCGATCAAGCTAATAACCCCGGACAACATTAATCTACTCGAAACAGCAAGGTAGTACATTGGGCGTCTGCCAGTTTCAGTGCTGGCCGAATGGCAGTAGGCACGGTTGCACGTTTGTGACGTCGAATTTCCGTTCACTTCACACGCTACACGTCCTCCGTTCAAACCACGGAGTTTGATTTGTTCCCTTGTTACATGCAGAAGTTTTTGAATTGTTAGGAACGGAGCATTCGTGCTTGTTGTAGTCATGAACAAACCTGTTTTGAATTTGCTCGCCCATGTCTGCCGCTACGCTGAAAAGAATGACAGTTCCGAATTATTGTTGCGGGAAACGTTGTTCAGCTTCTCTCCTCGGATAAACTGAGGACTGGAGATGATGAAGCACTCCTGCCAGAAACGCCGTTTCTACTGATGCCCGGATTCTGCCTGAACTGCTGTGCTTTTCAGGCTCCACACTCTCAAGTGAAATTCTCTTCTCCCTGGTTGACAATATCTTTCGCTTTGTATACCTCGATGGGCGTCCACTTTCAAGGTGCAGTTACCGGACATTGATCCTTTCTGTACCTGTACTAAGGTATTTTCTTTCCATGTCAATGTGTCAATTTGTCCTGCTTCAGTGTCAAGGAGAACACCTATTTGCTCCTGTCACAGCGAACATTGGAATCCTGATGTACAGTCTCTGTCAAATGCATGCAGAAGTAGGATCTGAAACGCCGCATTTGGATCCTCTCGAGTGTAACTCAACCTATGTGAACCAAAACCAGAAATCCTCAGTCATGTTTTGGAGCAGTTCACACATTCGAGTGTCGAACCACTGGACATGCTGATACGTCATTCAGTCATGATG
Source organism: Chiloscyllium punctatum (assembly GCF_047496795.1). NCBI lineage: Eukaryota > Metazoa > Chordata > Chondrichthyes > Orectolobiformes > Hemiscylliidae > Chiloscyllium > Chiloscyllium punctatum. Next base: position 53,184,822 of record NC_092766.1, on the reverse strand, counting down.
ACGAATGAAAAGATTTACAGACTCTGGTGAACTGCTTGACTGAAATTGAGGAAACTACCGTTAGGGTGCCGAATGTTATTGTATCCATTTTGTTTTCTTGATATCACAGAGTTGCAGAAAAGTATGACGATGGACAGGGAGGAATGCAAGTCAAATGCAACTCTGTTGAAACGCCTTCTGTCTGATTCAGTCATGATCAAGAGACAAGAATGAGACTAGGCAGAGATCATTTCACACACTGAAGAAAGATCAATAACATGCAGTTACCACTGCTGCCACATCTCACATCGCCTTTGAACTTTCCTCAATATGTGTAGAGTTTTGTACATCTCTAAGTAAGAACCGTTTAATTTACTAACAGCAAGTGAGTCGCATCTCCTCCATTCCCACACAGATTTCCAATTCAGCTGACAGCCAGGTTGCAGTTGCTCAGGGCTCTGCTGGAAAATTCACGATTAATGAGAAAGAAAAGGAAAGTTGCAACTCGTTACGGCACCGCGTTCTGAATAACCTCGCTACGTGGTCTGTCATTCTTGGATTCCAGAGCTAGAATAATTTTTTTGGTGGAGGGATACCTTTCTGCTGCTTATTCTGCAGCACAGGCTCACTTGCTGTGAGCAGGCCGCAAAGTATCATCAGGTACACGGTATTCGCTTTCAGCTTTTAGCCTGTCTGACGGGGTGGCTGAGCAAGCTGAGAGGCTGCGTTTCAGGTCCTAGTTGTTAAGAATGCTGAGAATTGAATCCTAGCTTTTCCGCTTGTATTAATGGATTAAGCTGGCAACGTTTGGCAGGGATAAGCTTTCTTGAAGATGAACAGAATAAAACATAATCATTCCTTCTGAACCACGCTGCGATGTGGCAGAACGCAGAACCACCAATGTGGCAGTATTCACGCAGTGTTCCCCTGACGCTATGCTTATCACATTAGCGTCCAGCTGGAAAAGGCCCCAGCATAATACGGACCCGAGATAACCCCGTCATATTCCAGGTGTTTTGCGTGCTCCCCATTTTCTCTGAAAGTGAATAGAGATCTTTATTTCACTGATGATGTGAAATCGGATCCTGCGCTGAATCCCCTCGCCGTTTTTTGTTGTTGGGGCTGAAAGAAGCGTTGTCGCAATATGAAATTGAGTTCCACTCATTTCATTTTCTGCATTTCTGTCCTCAACAGGGCTGCTGGTGATTGGCCCACTTGATCCGGATGTGGCACCTGCGCATTGTGAACCTAATCTAAAACAGATTGCAAATGGTAATCTTCACTTTTCGTGGTTCACTGTTCGTCTGATCTGATTTATATCACTTTCACACTTTCCAGGTAATGGTGGTGCACTAAGGCTCCAGTGAGCTTGTGAGCACCGTTTGGAATTGCCTCGCTGCCATTTGTGCGAGCTGTTCATGAGCCAGATGACTCAAGCGCTTCACAGAGAGCAGTCCTGCTTCGGTGTGCCAGAAATTAAGTTATCTTTGTCAATTGTGTTTCTGTTCCAAGTTAACAGCGGTCAGATTTTGGATTCGCTGGAGAGCTGAGGGGGTAACACGATTTGTGACGTCTTTTCTGCAGCCAAAATCGTTGACGCAGAAATTGGGAATGTGTCAAGAAGAATGCTCAGAGGCAGCAAAAGTTCGGAAAGACTTAACCTCCGGTTGGATTCGAACCAACCATCTTCAAAAACACTAACAAAGCATGCAGGGTGAACAACGTGCGCCGTCTGCTCTTGCTAATAAGCTGCACAGGATGCTACTCAGTACTGAAGCATCTCAGTTGTACTGTCGTGGAAAATAAATCGATTCGACTCAAATGTTAGCAAGTGCAAAAAGAGACGTTTATTTTAGACCTTTGCAAAGGGACATGATACATTGGCACGACGCCTCATATCAGGAACGCCTGAGAACTTTCAAATGTCTGCAATACGTGACCCTAATTTCCGTCAGGCCCTTACTTCTTTGTTTTCCATATGCTTTTGTAGATTTCACAATAAATGTCAAATTTCCATTATATTTCCCCCTTTTTGTCATTTTATAACAGCAACAACAAAAAAGTACAGAGCCTGACAGCTATACATCAAACTGTTAGGGAGCACCCGAACTTTCCTCGGACACCAGCTGCCAGTAACAAAGCTTTCTGTTGGTATCAACACTTGCTCAGTTGTGCCCTGAACATAGCCCAAACTTCACATATAACACACTTCAACATTGCGGTGTGGTGTGATCCATGTGATCGGACCTTCCTGTTGTAGGGCATCTGATCGTTTTACCATTTGTTATCCCGCTGCACTCATAAGCAAATGCAGGCGACACGTACATATGCAGAGTCCTACGCAAAGCACTATGTGTAAGAACAGTCCTACAACTGGTCGAGCGTGCAGGATCCAATATCCCCATTCGCCTGAAAGGGAGATAAGCCTTTGGAAGCATGAATCATCTGCTGGGGAGGCAGTCTAGTTGCCACTTTCATATGATTTATTACACTAGTGATATTCTGGAACTCATCAGGAATATTAAAACAGCTTGAGGTACCGAACATTTTGCAATCGCCCAATCTCTCGGCCGTCAGTATGTCTAGTATTAATCAATTTATTATCACCGTTTCCCTTACTGCCGTTAACTCAGTATTATTGAGCGTTAGAACTTCCTCCATCTCATTTGCTGCCAGTAATACTCTATATGTGAGGCCGTTCATCATGTTTATTGCCATTGTTGTCCCTGCTCACAAGAGAATACACCACCCAATATTCGTTCCTAGTCTAGTCTAGGGGTCTGCCAGTGTGTACCATTCCACTTCCGCGGGATGTCACTTCGGGTTCGCCCGTTCCTGGCATTTGGGACGAACACTGTCGTGCCAGTAGACAGTATCGCGGGATAGCAGCACCGCTTCCATCCCATGCACAGGTCCATATTATACCCGACATCATGGTCTGATTATTGATAAAGGATCAAGCACTGTGTAAAATCGTACCACTTACATAGGTTGCGGAGCAAGAGTCATTGTTCAAGTACAGCGTCATATAACACTGGGAGATCCACAAATGAAGTTTCCCCTGATGTGTGAAAATACACGTTTCTCCCCTGCCTTCCACTGTATGGAAGGCTGTGGTTGGTCGGGTTTCAGCATTGGTACTGCAGTTAACCTTAACTGGAGGGGGCTGTACCACTATATTCACCATATATATCAATGAAGGGTCTATCTATTGCACACCACCAGTCTTCCTCATCCCTCTTCTGATACTTGTTTATCATTACCCGTGCCATAGCACCTCCTCATTGATAATATAATACCTATATCCCTGTGAGGTGTCCCGGCAGCCGTGGTGGCTACTACTAAGTGCCAGTCACTGGGACCATAAGGATCCCTCCATAAATATTTATTGTCCCATTTATAGTTGTACTGCTTACTAAACGGCCACGTAAAAGTCAACTTACCATCCTCGGTTAAGACTACCGTCTCCGATGTATCCCAAACGCCCCTGCCTTCACGAATCGTCCTGCCAGGGAATCGCCATATTTGTATGAGTCGACTAAACATTACTTGCATGTATTTGGTTCCGGTGTTGTCCGATGTCTCTTCAAGTCCCGCTACACGTTTCTAATGGCTGGTGTGTATCAACGTTGCTCTTTGGGCGATCTTAACAGCTGACTGTGTTGTAAGGAGCACTTCAAACAGTCCCACCCACCTCTTCGCCTTTCAGTGTTTCCTCCTGACGTCTTTCACCACTATCCAGTCTCCAGGTTCGAGGTCGTGCATCTTCGTTTCTGCTGATTTGGGTAGTGCTGCCTTTACTTGATTCTGTATTTGAGATAAAAGTGTCGACAGTTGCGCGGTGGCACGGTGTTTCGCACTGCTGCCGAACAATGTCAGAGACCCGGATTCTGTTCCCGCCTTAGGCAACTGTCTCTGTGAATTTTGTACATTCTCCCCGTGTCTGCATGAGTTTCCTCCTGGTGCTCCCGTTTACTCCCACAGTCCAATAAATGTGCAGATTACGTGAATTATCCATGCTAAATTGTCCGTCGTGTTAGGTGTAGGGGTAAATTTAGCTGAGTGGTTCTGGATGGGTTATTCTTCGGATGGTCGTGGTGGAATTGTTGGGCCGAAGGGCCTGTTCCCACACTGCAAGTAATCTAATCTTATCTCATCCTGATAGATGTCTGTTATCGGTCTTACCCTACGTCTTCAGCCAATTCCTGTCTTGGCGGCCTAACAAACAAAATTTCTAAAGGGACAAGATTACCTCTTCCTCCCCTTCTGGATCTCATGTACTTTAGCACAATTGGAAGCCTTTGTCCATGTCACCCCAAGATCCTCACGACGTTTGTCAATTTATTTTTTCATTTAGCATTTATCTTTCCATTGCCACCAGTCGCTGGGTGGTAGGCACAGTGCTGTCTCATGTTTATTCCCCAGTAATCAGTGATCTACTCGAGGGCAATATTGACAAATTGCGTCACATTGTCGCTGCTAAGCCGTTCAGGAATTCCCCATCTCGGAATATTTCAGTTAGCAAAGCCTGGACTACTGCAAGGGCATCCTGTTTAGACTTGGGGAGCGCTTCCAACCATTTGGGAAACATATACCAGACAATGCCCTTCGCTGGGTATTAGTTCAATAAAATACATCTGCAAATGTTCAAAGGGTCTTCGGGATTGGGGGTGTTCTGCCTAACTAATCTCCCCACATTATTAGTCGCACAGATAACCCATCATTCACAATATTTTCAGGAGTAATGAGTAAATTCCTTAGTGTACCAGTGTGCCTAAGTACTGTCGTACATCCCCCCTTTTGACACATGGTCCTCGCAATGTGTTATATGGCATAGAATGGGAACAATGATCGCGGTAGACAGGGTTTACCAATACGGTCACACCACACCCATTACCTCATTGCTGTTGTCCATTCACGCTTCTTCTCCGGCATGGCCTACGTCTGTAACTCCCATAAGTCTGCTTTGGATTACACATATTTGACATTCACATGTCAACTAAGCACTTGGCAGCTGCTGGGCTGCTGTACTTGCCGAAAAGGAATCCTAATTTTTTCATGTGGGCTTCACATTTACAGACAGCGATTGATTTAGGCGATAGGACCACTTCCAGGAGGTCAGAAGCAGGCCACGGTGTATGTTGGGCTTTCCAGTATAGGTCAAGAAGCCCCTGTGTTTCCACAGGGTTCCTAAATTACACACAACCCCGAATGCACATCTGCTGTCGATGCAAATATACACCATTGTTGCCTCAGTCAAGGGAATCAGCTCTGCTGCTTGAGCTGACAGATGAGAAGGGAGTGATTCCGTTTTGACTACCTCGTGGTAAGTTACTACAGCATACCAAACACAATTTTGGCCTGTCCGTTTGCTCCTGAATGCTGACCCATCCACAAAAAAACGACATATCCTGATTCTGAATTTGTGATTTCTGCATGTCTCGTCTTGGGCTGCAAATTCCATTCGTTACAGCGACACAGTCACGTGGGTCTCCTTCTCCTTCTGTGGGGAGAAGGAGAACAGCATTATGGACGTTAGATCTCTTTATTGTCATGTTAAGCATCTCCAATAGCACAGTATTGTGCCTGAGTTAACATGCTACCGACATGTGTGCTGTGTTTTGCTCGGAACACAGTAAGGATACATGTGGGAGCAGGATGGTTAATTCACCAGAGCCGACTGTGCCCCTGGACGATACAATAAACGTTTTCAGGTGCAGCCACGGATCGCAGGCATTTTGGCAATCCTGCCTCTACGGGGTCGAAGTTTAGCCGAAATGTAAGCTACCTACCTCAATTTTCCCGCATTATCCTGCATCAGCAACGATGTCATGCAGCCACGCTTCTCATCTCCCGTTTGTACAAAAGGCTTCTTTGGGTTCGGACCCCCAGCGTAGGTGTTGTTTGGAGGTCCATTTTCAATTCAACTGCAACGTACTCTAGTTCTGCAACGCTTAGCCATGGGAAATTTCACTTAGAGGGTCCTCAAGGGTTGCGAAATGTGGGATAATCATTCTACTGTCAGAGCACATGACCAAAAAGGATAGCAGTTGTTTCTTCATGTGAGTCTTTGGAATTCGCTGGATTGCTTGATCTCTGTCTTGACCAATGGCCTTCTCTTTTTCAGATAAGATGTGACCTTAAAAACGTCACCTGTTGTTGAACAAACTGTAGTTTTGCGAAACTAGCTTTGTGCCCATCCCTGGCTAGATGGCAGAGCAATGCAAGCGTGTCTTTCTCACATTGTTCCTCTGTTGGTGCTGCTATTAAGCATTCGTCTGTATACTGCAGAACCGCAGATCCCGGGGTGAAAAGAAGAGCCTCCAGACTCCTGCATAGATCCTCATTAATTATGGTGGGGGACTCAGTACTCTTGACAAAGTCACGTGAACGTATACGATTTGCCTTTGAATGTAAAAATGAACCAGAATTGACTTTCTCGGTGTACTGGTACACGAAAGAAAGCATTTGCTAAATCCACAGCAGAGAACCATTTACTGTCCGGTGGAATTTGAGCTAATATAGTACAAGGATAAGGAACATTTGGGACGGGCGGAACAACAGCATAATTGACTACCTGCAGGTCTTGAACAAACCTCCATTTCCCCGATTCACCTGGAATGTTTGCCTTTTTGACCAGAAAAATGGGGGCTCTCACCGGTGATTTTCCGCAAGGGATTATCACTCCTGCCTTCAGGAGAGATTCAAAGACTGGAGGAATTCCCTTTACAACCTCGGGTTTTAACTGGTCTTGTATTCTGCAAGGACGATACTCAGACTTAGGGGTTATTCTTTTTGGTTCACAGGTTTGTATGAACCCTACATCACGTTTTCCTTTTGCCCTGCACTCAGCAGAGACCCTTCTTAATCTTGGGTCCGAGACATCTACCATAGCTAAACGCCAGGATACCCTCTTGGCGGTGGTTACCTGGACTGCCCTATCTGCCTGAATTAGCCAATTTAGCTTCTTCATATATGTCCTTATATCTGTATTGAAGCAGATATGCACATCGTCCCTGAAGACACAAGCTTTCACTTTTTTTGTGTGCCAGCCGTACCCATGGTCCCAAATCCTATCACCTGTTACTTAATGTGTTCACCAATGGTACATGAGGAAAGGAGCGTTCCACATCAAAAAGATAGGGTCTACTTGCCGTCACAGATACTTTGCATAATCTTACAGTGGCTGTACAAATGTTATCATTCTAATAAAATTCGCACAATAATAACTGATCTCGTTCAACCAATATCCTAAAGCAATACTTCTCATATGATTTGCAAGGTCCATGACGGTGTATGCGTGCTGTGCAGCTCCGCACATCTCCAGCAAGATAAGCGGTGTTAATGGGATTAACATGGTTACTTGCTTCCTGGGCGAATGAATCCCTCACTGAACTTATGGCTCTCTGGCTTAATCACCACTCATAGCCATGCATCGGGGTGGTGAGTCATATTTTACAGCCTGGGCTGAGAAAGATTTTTTTTTGTATTACCTGCAAGCCTGTCGGGGTACTGAGCAAATCCGACCCCAGTCTCACTGTGAGACCACCAGCCATCAGATTTAAAGGACAGAATTCCGAGAACAGAAATGAGAATTGGAATGTTTCACCATTACTGGTTTCGCACAATAGGGGTGCGGTTAATCTCTCTCGTGTCACGAATCTTGATGCATCCATTGCGTCGACTCTCTCAACTGCCTTGATTAAAGGACTGAATATGTTGCGCCTGTGTCTACCCAAAAACTGGCGCACGTTCCACATTTTCCCTTGAGACTGGACTTCGCTTCTTCTTAGCAACACCTCAATGTCAGGGGCCTGAAACATTCGAGTTCCTTTCCAGATACGGAGTTGTTTTTTTTTCCCATTCCTTGACTGTTGATATGGTAATTTACTGGCCTTGTAAGTCTGCTATTATTTCGGTTTAATATTACATTTTTTTCACTCTGTCTGCACTATTTGCCTCTGCAAAGTCAGGTTCTTAGTTTTTTTTTCCTTTGCTTTTATTGGTTTCAAAATAAATGCTAATTTTCCATTAAAATTGACATCGCATTATTTTTACAGGTCGCTGCAACAGCGAGGGCCGAAGTGCCTTCACTGCATTGTAACGTTCTATGGAGTAAGCTAAATTTCCTGCTGCTTTCTGATGTTTCTCCTCACTGTTGAAGCTTCCAGTCACACCTTCCAGAGATTTGTCTGCACTTCATTTAATCGAGGCAACTGTATTTCCTGCTCAGAATGTGATCTCTGTGCAATGGAGAGAGGAAAACAGAGTCGGTGACATAGCTGAGATCACTTACGTTCTGTCTAGAATCAAAAAAAATCTATCCCACTCTTCCAGTCTCATGTAACGTTCAACATCACACTGTGTTCCCACCCTTCAGGCTCTCTGCCTGTATTCCTGATGAAGGGCTGTTGCCTGAAACGTCAATTTTACTGCTCCTCGGATGCTGTCTGAACTGCTGTGATTTTCCAGCCCCACTCTCATCGAGACACTGTGTTCCCAGGCCACTATTTCGGTCTCTGGTCTGCTGCAGTGCTCCTTCAAGGCACAACACAAGCTAGAAGACCTGTAACTCATTTTCAACTGACAGACCATGCAAATTTTAGAACCCAACATCGAGTTCAATCATTTTCGAACCCATCCGCCCTCTTCCATATTCTTCACCCACCCTTCCATCCCATCAGTTCCGAAGACAGATCATTGCACTCGAAACATTAACTGTCCTTTCTCATCAGAGAATGAAAAGAGCTGCTGATTTTGTTCAGACATTTTGGCTTTAATTCAGGGAACTTTGCTTGTCCGTTGTAATCGCCAGACTGCTGGAAGCGTCTAATTGCAAGAGGAGATGTTCGCAGCAGTTGACAAGAATAGCAAGGGCTGGAACTTTCCCATTGTGAAGGTAGACGAGCTAGGTTAGGGATGTTTATCTAAGCGCAGAGAAGACTGATTGAGTAATCGATTAACGTGCACATTTTATGAAGAGGATAAATATGTATGACAGGGATAAGACTGTATTGGGAAGGAATAGAGTGACATAAATGAAAGACAGGAGACAAGATGTTTTGAGGAGAATTTGGGAGAATGCTTTCACCAATAATGTGTTGCTTATCTGGAAATCGTTATCTGAGCATGTGGGAAAGCTAAGTGTCATGAGAACGTTCCAGCAGTCTGTAGCTGAACATTTGAAGAGCCAGAGCACACGTGGATAAGGAACAAGTACTGGAAAGTGTGACGAGGACAGACAGACGCGAGATGGGTGTCCTGAATGCAATGGGTCAAAGGCAAACTTGGACGCTAAAATACGCTTGCTAGTCCGTCTCTGTAGTGCAATAGAAAGCGTGTTGGACTTCTATGTTTCTTCTCTGGTTGCTATTCAAAGTTCGTGAATTCGAGTCCCATCAACTTCGAGGTTTAGTTTATGGTTTGGAAGGTGGTCAGATCAGATTATGCTGCTCATCTGCAAAGCCAACAATATTCGTGTAGAAAACCAACTGTCTCGAAACGGAACATGTTCCTCTCACAGGTTTCCATTTTCGATGTCTATTTATGATAGAGTAGGCAACACGATGATGTGGATAATCTGGAAAAAGACATAAAAGTGTTGCGTCAGCCATGATGATAGAGAATCACGGAGCAGGTCAGGATCGGTGTTAAGAATGGGCTCCTTTGTGTTTGTGCCATTTCTGGCCCAGGTGTTTAAACAATCATAATAAGGACAATATCCATTAAACGCCAAGTAATATTTTGGTCTCACCTCCATTTCGATTCCCTCCCAGCTGGAATAGACAGCTCTTGTTTCAGCTTTAGGTCAGACAGCGGAGGATTCTCACAAGTTCTCATTCAAGCTGAATGTTCTTCCACACAGGTTTCCAAGTGGACACATAGAGCAAGCAATTGCTTGGATGCTGGGGATTCAGGGGAGGCTTTCCCCTTTGCTGGGCTGGAATTCTGGCCAAGGTCGTGCACGCGAATTTCTGACATTTTGAATCTTACTCTGGATTCTTGCGAATTTACTAATTAAATTGAATTTAATTTGCCCTTGCATAACATTATTGAGTCTTTATTGTTTATAAAAACCATGGCACGTGCTCGTGGCTGCAGTATGCTGAATATTATTGTCGTTGTGTGCAGTATGGGTCGATGTGTCATATGAACATGCCAAAGGAAGTTGGTGAAATATTAGTGAATCGAATTCTCTGATGAATTGAAGCTGATAGAAGGGAAATCACAGTACAGTGGCGACATGACATTTCCTATGATCAACGCAGGAAACCACGGTCAATGTACGCAGCATTCAATAAAACAGATTTTCACCACATTTTTCTATGCCACATTTAAACCACATTTCAGGGACATTACTGTATTCTCTAAGCTGCCACGTTCTACAGGAAGAACATTCAAATGGCCGACCATACGTTACTAATGTTCTGAATGTACACGCACATATGTATGCGCGTATTTTGCGCATGCATGTATGTGTGTGTGCATATATATTTAAAATTGCAAAAGAACATTGAGTAAAACAGCATTTATTCTTAAAAAATATGATTTTGTGGAGTGTTCTGTTCTTGGGAAATACCACCGTTATTTAAAACCAGTCATAAATACTCCTTGAGTGAATATCCATCACTCAATAGAGATGCAGAGGTGATTTTTGCAAAAATGACGTTTTTCATACCACTGATCCTGCGCTGTGTTAAATTCTGGAAAGGATGTTTAGCACGTTTCATATTACTGACATTGCTGCAAGCTCGCACAGGCCATTAAAACAATTCACAAAGCATTAGATTTATCTCATTGGACATTTTGACTGTTATCGGTAAAACTGGAAACGAAATGATAACGATGTTTTTAAGTATTGCTATGAAGATTACAGAATTCCAACAGGAATATTTTTCGTGTCTTGTCCCTGGATATTGTTGGGGGAGGTGAGTGAGCAGCAAATGGACTCACTCCCTTCTCTGTGATTGCATCCAAATTTTCCAATGCAACGCATGAAAGAAAAAAGGTGCATTACATCGGCAGGTCAGTTCCAACTCACGATAGTAAAATTTCACCGTGATTGTCGCCATCATCTAAAGTATTAGATGAGTGGGGAGATCAGGATCCTGACAGTATGCTGAGACATTGCGATAATTAATGCCACACTGTTGGCATCACTTTATCTCATAAACCAGTTATGCAGCGGACTGAGCTACCTGGCTTCCCTTTCATGCTGAGCTAACACAAACAGCTCACTTACTTTATAGAAGGTCACGTGGAACAAGCTGCTCAACCCTTCCTCAAAATCAGCTCATTCTATACTTAGTCGTACGCAGTTGCAGGTGTTATGAGGTTTATTTCCAATTAGCGTTAACCAATTAGAGAGTGCGCACTTAACGCGTACGCATCCTGGCCGCCCAGACTCCCTGTCCCGGCGAAATTCACGGCTTGTGTGTCTGCACGTGTCTTCACAAATATTTTAGAATCAGCTTCTGAATATCTTTTCCTGCCAAAAAATAATCATTTTCGAATGTAATAGCTGTAGAAGGAAAAAAGAAAACGTGCTCCAAGCTTCTCTTTATCATTCATCGCTTGTTTTCAAGTTCTATACTCTAGATATAGATCCATCCGAATGAGAGAATTTCCCTCCTGTTTACTCTCACCAAATTCACTTCGAGTGGAAACCTTCCATATGGACACAACTCAGTTTTGCCTGGTGTCACGCTACATGATCTATTCATCTTTTCCACCATCCCATGAAACCCCGCCTTGTTTTTTTCAAACGGCATTACCCCTCACTGCATCGATGACTTCCTTTGAATTTTATTGTTTCCAAGTAAACGCTGTCCATTCTTCCTGATGTCCTTTCATTCCTGTCATCTCAATCCATGTCTTTTATTATCTCTATATAGCCGAGTATAGTCCATGCGGAGAAAGGATGCTGAGTCCAATGCCACACATTAAAGCCCGTTCTAATGCTGTATACTGCCATTACCAATGTAGGGAAAATGGGAGCTAGTTCAGTCAAAAGTAAATCCGTTGGTTGTCGCACAATGGATCAATCCCTGACTGGGAAGTGACTGTTTTTCCTCACTTTTCTTCTCTGTCTGAACATTTGCTAAAGCAACACAATCAGGGAACTTAGAATGCCTAAAGTTCAGAAACTGAGTATTCGTTGCAACAAATGCACACCAATCCTCTAGGGATTAACCGTCACAGAATAATTCCTTACCCTTTTTTTCCTTCATTTGCTCCTGAATAAGGCACCTTACTGACAGTCGACCCAGTTGTAGGCAAATCATATCTCTGGCGCTGTGAGGCAGCAGTGATAACCAGTGAGCCAACTTGCGGCCCTGTAAAATTATGCAAGGCGCATGCGGACGCGTTTGAAATGCGATTCCTGTCAAAGATGCTCTACTTTTGTTGTTGCCCTTATTAGGAACAATAAAACCTGATTCCCTGACCAGACATGAACCCAAACCACAGCGGTGAAAGTGCTGCATCATAACCACTAGTCGACCAGGAAGGACAGCATGTGCAATTGCTTCTTCACTTAACAGCATAGCTTTCCTGCGATGAGAAATTTCTATCAAAAAAGAATGTTCGTGACACCGTGGTTTTACAGCACAGAATAATACTTTGTGTCAGTGCCAGTCATCAAACATCCATCCATTCTCGTTTCCAGATACCAACACTTGGCCCACAGCCTGACGTCTGAAGTGTTCATCTCAATGAGACTTTCCCTGCAAAGTTTTAATTTCAAATGAGCCAGTAATAGAGACTGAAGTCAGATGCCGTCACATTTGTTCATGACCTGCGGGAGAACTGAACCTCATTTTGACCCATAGAGGGAACGATACAGACACATCTTTTGAGAGCGACAAAGACCTCAGGAATGCCCAACTGAAATAAAATGAGGAATTGAACAGATTGGCCTCTTCTTTGTTCATGACTAGCTTTAAAACCCGTTTCTGTTTACATAGGTAAACTGAAGACTGCCCCAATCGTGAATATTTGATACCTGCTAAACGTTAATTTCTCCACTTCTGAGGCTGACTGGCTAGCTGTGCTCTTCCAGCCTGTTTAATTTGGATTGAAGCACGTTCCTGTCTCTACATAAGGAACGGAAGCACACAGCCGCATCACTATACGTTTTCGTCCTGCACTGTTTCACCGTTACTTTACTGCTTCTACTCAGTCACGTTGTTCTTCCTGCCAAACAAAGACATTCTTCGCATCACAAGCTTGTCATCCTCATGGTCCTCAGAGGAAAAACACGGATGTGCCCTTCCATACTAAAACAGATGAGGCCTTTCTGTGTAAAAAAATGACTTCCAGCTGTTCCATCAAAAATAATTCCTAACAACATATAGAACGCACCTTCTGATACTTGCTGCAGTAGTTGTAAGAAAATTCAGCAAGGCTGCCGTGAGAATGGAGGTTACAACGCATGGTTTACAAAGCCAGGGTTCGAACCACTGCGTTATGGAAGTCCTAACGTACGAGTCGTTTTGAGACTGACAAAAATAATGACTTCGAGCAGAACAAATTCTTTCAAATCAGTTTTTTTGATACAAGCTTCGTTTTGTGTGACAAAATACGACTTGAAGCCCACTTCTTTGATCACTTGTTTGATATAACACTTTGTCCGCATCCCAATATCTCATAATGTGATAGGGATCAACATTTGTTAAACTCCCTCCAGTATAAAATCTTTGAAGTTTCTATTATGAAAAAGGCACGACGTAGTGTTGATACCAATTAATTGCCTTTTATTTCAGCATGTATTGCAGTTTTTTTCATCACTTGGTGAGTAATCCCTTTCCAATAGCCCTGTGCGATTTGCGTAGCAATGGAATTTCATAATTTATGGCCTTGGCAGATGACGTTTAGGCACCAAACGTGAAACAGTTCAAATCGAACATGCTCTGGAGGTTGGAATTCGAGGGAATGCGCATATCTGAGAGAGCACTTCAAAACATAATCTCGGGTGTCGTGTCCGCTGGCTGGGTTGGCATACTATTGACCAGCTCTGTTTGCTCTTGAGTGGGCTGGAGGACATGACAGTGATAGATAGAGGGAAGACAGTCAAGGGATTTGTAGAAAATGATGAAACCTCTGAAATTTAGCAGCCCGGTTATGGGTGAGCAACCCTTGTTGTGAGTACACCCACATGTTGAAGAGGTATTGGAAGACATCAGGATTACATCAATAACCTGCAACTCCTTCCCTTCCACCATGCGGGAGCCCGTTACGTTTGGGAAAATGGGCGTTGGTAAAACTGTCATTCAGATAATTCACAATGTAACAGTGAACTGAACGCTAGTACACCCTTGAACACAAGCATAGGGAGTTAAACCATAGAACATATAACATTACAGTGCAGTACATTCCCTTCGGCCCTCGATGTTGCGCCGACCTGTGTACCAATCTGAAGCACATCTTACCTACATTATTCCACGTACGTCCATATGCTTGTCCAATGACGACTTAAAAGCACTTAAAGTTAGGGAATCTACTACCGTTGCAGGCAAAGCATTCCATACCCTTACTACTCTCTGAGTAAAGAAACTACCTCTGACACCTGTCCTATATCAATCGTCCCTCAATTTAAAGCTATGCCCCCTCGTAATGGCTGTCACCATTCTTGGAAGAAGGTTCTCCCTCACCATCCTGTCTAACCCTCTGATTATAATATATGTCTCTGTTCGGTCACTTCTCAACCTTCTTCACTCTATCGAGACAACTACAATTCCCGCAGCCTTTCCTCGTAAGACTTTCCCTCCATACCAGGCAACATCCGAAGAAAATATCCACTGCATCCTTTCCAAAGCTTCCATATCCTTCTTATAATGCGGTGACCAGAACTCTACACAATACTCCAAGTGTGGCCACACTAGAATTTTGTACAGCTCTAGCATAACCTCATGGTGCCAGAACACGATCGCTCTATTAATAAAAGCTAAAACTCTGTCTGCCTTCTTAACAACTCTGTCAATCTGGGTGGCAACTTTCAAGGATCTGTGTACACTGACACCGAGATCTTTCTGCTCATCTACTCTACCAGGAATCTTACCATTAACCTAGTACTTTGCATTCCTCTTACACCGACCAAAGTGAATCACCTCACATTTGTCCGCATTAAACTCCATTTGCCACCTTTCAGAACAGCTCTTCAGCTTATCTATATCTCTCTGCAATCTACTACATCATTCGTCACTCTCCACAACTCCACTAACCACAGTGTCGTCTGCAAACGTACTAACACACCCTTCTACGCACTCATCCACGTCGTTTATAAAACGAGCAGCAGTGGACCCAATAGCGACCCTTGCGGTTCAGCAATTTTAAGTGGACTCAGGGAGCAACATTTTCCAATCAACCACCACCCTGTGTCTTCTTTCAGCAAGCCAATAACTGATACAAACTGCTACATCTCCCAAAATCCAATTCCTCTGCATTTTGTACAATCGCCTACTGTGGGGAACCTTATCGAACGCGTTGCTGAAATCCATATACACAACATCGTCTCATCTACCTGCTTGGTCACCTTCTCAAATAACTCCAGAAGGTTTGTAAGGCACGACGTGACCTTCACAAAACTATGCTGACTATCCCTAATCAAATTATTCTTTTTTAGATGATTATAAACCTCTTATAGCATTTTCCAACACTTTACCAACAACTGAAGTGAAGCTCACTGGTCTAAAATTAACAGGATTGTCTCTCCTCCCATTCTTCAACATGGGAACCACATTTGCTATCCTCCAGTCTTCTGGCACTATTCCTGTAGACAATGACGATTTAAAGATCAATGCCAAACGCTCGGCAATCTCCCCAATGGTTTCCCAGAGGATCCCAGGATAACTCCCTTCTGGCCCAGGGGACATACCAATTTTCACACTCTGCAGGATTTCGAATACTTCCTCCTTGTGAACCTCAATCGCACCTAGTCTAGTAGCCTGTATCTCAGTATTCTCCTCGACAACATTGCCGTTTTCTAGACTGAATACTGTTGAAAAGTATTTATTTAGTACTTCCCCCACCTCCACTGACTCCACACACAACCTTCCACTACTATCCCTGATTGGCCCTAATCTTACTCTCGTCATTCTTTTATTACTTAAATACCTATAGAAAGCCTTCGGGTTTACCCTGATCCTATCCGACAACATCTTCTCACGTCTCCTCCTGGCTCATCTGAGCTTTCTGTTTAGGTATTCATTGGCTACCTTGTAACCAACAAGCGCCCTAACTGAGCCTTCGCATCTCATCTTAACATAAGCCTTCTTCTTCCTCTTGTCCAGAGAATCTACTTCCTTCATAAACCACAGTTCCCGCGCTCTTCAGCTTTGTCCCTGCCTGACAGATTCATCCTTATCTCGGACACACAGTAACATTTCCTTGAATTAGCTCTATATTTCTAATATGCCTATACACTGCAGATTCCTTCTCCATCCTATGCATCCTAAATCCTGCCTACTCGCACCATAAATGACTTTCGCCCAGCTGCAACCCTTGCCCAGTGGTATACACCTATCTATTTCTATGGCAATTGGAAACTTAACAGAACTGTGATCTCTATTACCAAAGTGGTCACCTACTTCTAAGTCTAACTACTGGACGGGCTCAATACGCAGTACCAAATCTAATATGATCTCGCCCTTTGTTGGACTCTTTACATACTGTGTCAGGAACCCCTCCTGCACACAGTGGGAAAAAATGACCCATCTGTAGTAATCGTACTATAGTGTTTTCTGTCAATATTTGGTAAGTTGAAGTCCCCCACGACAACTACCCTGTCTCTCTCACTCCTATCGAAAATCATCTTTGCTATACTTTCGTCTACATCTCTAGAATTATTCGGAGGCCTGTAGAAAACACCCAATAGGGTGACCTCTCCTTTCCTGTTTCTAACTTCAGCCCATATTACCTCAGTTGACGAATCCCCAGACATCTTTTCTGCAACTGTAATACTGCCCTTGACCAACAATGCCACACGTCGCCCTCTTTTACCTTCCCCTCTGTTCTTACTGAAACATCTAAATCCTGGAATCTGCAACAACCATTCCTGTCCCTGCTCTATTCATGTTATCGAAATGGCAACAACATCGAATTCCCAGGTACCAACCCATGCTGCAAGTTCTTCCACCTTATTCTGGATGCTCCTGGCATTGAAGTAGACATACTCGAAACCAAAGTCTTGCTTGCTTGTGCCAGCTTGCGCCCCTGAAACTTGATTTTGGACCTCCCTACTCTCAAACGTTTCTATACTTGAAATACAATTTTGGTTCCCATCCCCTTGCTGGATTAGTTTAAACCCACCCCAATAGCCATAGCGAATTTCCCAACTCACCCAAAGATATTAGTACCCCTCTGGTTCAGATGAAGATCATCCTGCTTGTACAGGTGACACCTACCTCAGAAAGAGCTCCAATTATCCAAGAATCCAAAACCCTCCCTCCTGCAACATCTCTGTAGCCACGTGTTCAACTCCTCTCTCTCTCTATTCCTTGCTTCACTTGTACCAGAGCAGGGAGGGAATTTGAAAGAACGGATGTACGTGTATTAGGACCGTGTCGTCCAAATGAATGGTTTAGAGTTTGAGCTGCAGAAGGGCAGAGACGTGGAAGAGTGAATGATGCTAATGAGGTGCAAGTCGGCTGACATGGTGATGATGGGGATATGTAGTTAGAAACACATCACGAGGTGAAGGATGTCACCCTGATTATGACGTGTCTATTCAGACTCAAAAAATTGCCAGGGAGAAAATTGAATCAGTAGCGAGGAGTTTTCTCCTGTCACGTCGTCGATGATGCCTTCCAGCTCGTCTCATCCACTTCCCTCAACCCCACTGCCAAAACCCATCCCTCCAAATAGGACGAGGACAGAACTTCTTTCGTCATCACTTTAAAAACTTGCAGCCGGTATTTCCGTCAGCTGCAAATGAACCCACACAATTAATATGTGCTTTCCTCCCCACCCCTATCCATTTTCTAGAAAGATCATTCCCTCTTCCACCAGCTTACAAACTGCACGCTACAAACAAACCACCCTCCCCTCCCAGCACCTTCTCATTACAACACGGGATTTGCAAAACATCCACCCACACCTCCGCCCTCAACTCTGTCAAAGGCCTAAAAGGACCCTTCCATGTCCATCAGAGTTTTACCTGCATTTCCACGCATGTCATTTTCTGAATCAATTGCTCCCTTTGCAGTCTCCTCGACATAGAGGAGATCGGATGCCTAATTACAGACAGCTACGGAAAACATTTCCGGGACACCCGTACCAAACAACGCCACTGACCCCTGGCTGAACAGTCAACTCTTCCTCCCACACAGCCAAGATCATTCAGGTCCAGGGCTTCCGCCGCTCTCATGAACTGTCCTATCTGTCCATCTACCATCCCACCTAGCTGCTCCTGCCTGCGCTACGACCTATCATCATTATCCTCACCTCCATCAGTCTATCACACTCTCAGCTAACTTGTCCCAGCCCCACACGCTCCCATTTTTCTCTCTACGCCCTCGGTTCACAAGCCTGTTTCCTGATGAAGGCTCGTGGCCAAAACGTCGATTGTCCTGCTCATTCGTTTGTGCTTGCCCTGCTGCGCTTTTCCAGCATCACAAATCCAACTCAGCGGTAAGGCAGTAGATCTTGAGTTAAGATTGAAGTCAGAGGCCTCTGTTTTGCAATGAGTCAATTGTAAGAAATGTCTGCTCCAACAGGACTGTATGTCAGACAAGTCAGGACATTGTTTGACCTGGAGTGAACAGGGAACTGATCCTGTTCATATCCACCTGCTGACCTGCTCGTTTTTTGTGGTGGAAGTTGTGTGCATGAAAGATTCTGAAAAATTTTTTTTCAATTTCTTAGTGTCAAAAATCCCTTATCTTCAGACAGATTCTAGAGTCTTTTGAAAGACGGTTTCACACTCTCATTTTTGGATGACATCAATTTCGCAGAATATTAGAAGGAGAAGATTTATAAATCAACCTCTCCACCATAATCTGATGAAGCCGCGCATTTTATCCCAAATACAACTTGATCAGATTTCGAACATGAAAGGAAAAAGCTCTGGTTACAGTGTGAAATACATCGTTCACTTATTGTGTGTGTGGACCAGGTATTTTTACCTGTCATCAGTCCTTACACACCACAATTGCAGTCATATTGAGGAATGACTGTGGAAATGTAGGGATTCATTTCCCTGACTGAGCTGAATTCCCATGGACGCAATGATACCAGGAACAAGCGATTCACCTGCTCAGAGTGTGGGAAGGGATTCACTCTGTCGCTGACCTGCTGTGACTCCTGCTCGTTCAAAATGATGAGAAACCATTTCAATGTCTGAACTGCGGAAAATGCTTTAAAACGTCCAGCGATTGGAGAACCGAACACCACGCTCATACTAATGAGAAACCTTATATCACAAGTTCCTGAATACTTACGTATGATCAACGTGTTCACACTGAATATAGACATTAATCATTATAAACGTTCCTGCGGACAGTTCGTCATCACATTGTGGAGAGACCTATCAAATATGTAGCCTAAGGGATGTGCTCTCTAGTCTCTGTAGAACTGATTTCCCATTGTTATTTTCGTATTGTGAGAGACGTTTCAAGTGTATTTATTCCAGGGATAGGTTCAAGCAATCATCTCAACTCTCAGTACACCATCGATTTTGCAGTTGGCAGCAAGCATTTACCTGCTCCATGTGAGCAAAACAGTTTGGTCACTCATCGACCCTGCTGAGAGAATAGAGGATCCCACTGAGGGTAGGAATTCACTCACGCATCGACCCTACTGAGACAGCGTAGTGTTTACATATCTCAACAGCAATTGAACGTTGTTGTTCTCACATTCAGGTCTGCAATCAAAGTTGGAATATTCTAGATAACAATCAAATAAATCAGCTTTGTATCAAACGTCATTGGAACGTTGCGATTCCAGAGTACGTGAACCATCAGCACAGTTTCTCAGGAAGAAATCACGTCTGACAAATATATTAGAATGCTTTGAGTAGGTAATGAGCAAGTTAGACGAAGTCAAGCGTGTGGAGGTGACCAGCTTGAATTTCCCCAGGCATATGTCAAGGTGCAGTACGGAAAACCGCTAAATAAGAGACCATGGATTGAGGCTTGGCTGACTGGCAGAAGGCAGACAGTTGGGTAAAGGGGTCTTCTCTTGGATGGCAGCCCGTGACTAGTGGAGTTCAGCAGGAGTCAGTGTTGGCAACACAGCGATTCACATTATGTATGAAGGATCCATTCAAAGGAACTGAGGGTGTTGTTGCTCCATTTGAAGAAGACACAATTATAGGTGGAAGGCCAAATCTTATTGATGAAGCGGACATGCTACAGAATGACTTGAACGGACTGAGTACTTTGAAAAAATAGTTGCAGTTGCGATACTTTGTGGAAAGGTGTGAGGTCATATGTTTGGTGGTAAGAGTAGAGACATAGGCAATTTTCTGAAAGCAGAAAGAATTCAAAGTTCAATTTTCTCTTATGTTTAACATGCACTTTCAGTTTGTGTTTAGGAAGGCAAATACAATGCAGGCGTTCAGTTCAAGCGAATAGGAAAGAACGGCCAGAGATTTACACCTCAGTCAATAGGATCCGCTGCAGAGATGCATTTGGAACATTAGGAACAGGTCTAGGCCCCATATCTAAGTGATGATATGTTTTGAGTGGTGGATAGGAGGTTTATAATCGCTGACTCATTGGTGAGTACTAATGTCTTGCGGCATCAGCGATGCTGGTTCAATATCTACTTTGGACAACTGTGTATTTGGAGTTTGCACATTCCTCCCCAGACTAAAGATGTGTGGCTGACGTTCTTTGATCATGGGAAATGCAGAGTTTCAGGAACTGTGTAGAGATGTGAGTTTGTGTGTGTTTCCCTTCGCAGGATTAGTGGGGGCTTCTTGGACCGAATGGCCTGTTTCCACATTTTAGGTATTCCATTAGAACAACGTTGATCGCAGGGATTTAGGCCTTGTCATAATAATTTTTTAACGGACGTCACAGCTTCCATATAAACACATGGTTTCAAGTGAATCTCTTGAACGATATAAGGAGTGGAGGTGCATTCTTAAGGAGGACATCATAAAGGTCAATCGAGGATATGAGATGTCATCAGAACATAAAGTTAAGTATAGTCTAAAGATTTTATACAAGTAATTAAGAATTTGAGAGCAAATAGGACCTCTTTAAAATGAAAGTGCTAACCTTTGTCTTGAACCTCAGCAGATGGAGAGAGATATAATGTTCAGTTCGCGTCAGTTTACACCATGGAGAACGAAATAACTGCTACATCTAAATATTGATGTTTTGAAAGTAGTTCACGTTGAAAAGGGGAAGGGCTGGACGACCTGAAAATATAAAGTTGGATATTTCTCTGGGATCTGATATCCTGTATACCGGAAACTTGTGGGAAGTTAGGGAAAGAAACCTTTGCGCCTTTCGTAGAAATATTTTTATCATCTATTACGACGAATGGGGCGCCGAATGACCGGGGATGGTGAATGTGCCTTTATTTAGAAAGGAATTCATGGAGAGGGTTGGGAGCGAGAGACGTTTGTGTCTGGTTATGGTCGTGGGTACGTTGTTTGGTGCAATTCTAAACGATAGGATTTATATGAATGTTTAGATACAAGGAATGAATCGGGATAATCAGCATGGGTTTGCACAAAATTGATTGAGTTTTTTGAGGGCGTAACCAAGAAGATCAATGAGGACAAATTGGTAGAGTTTGCTCACTTGGGCTTTTATAAAAGCTTTTACACGGTTCCACATGGTTGACTAATTCATAAAGTTAGATCACATAGAGTTAAATGTAAGGATTCAAATTAGATATAAAATTAGTTCAATAGCAGGATGCTGAGAATGGTGGTGCAGGGTAGTTTTCAGACTGGAGGACTGTTACCAAATGTGTCCCATTGGCTGAGCGCACATTCATTTTTTTGCATTTAAATAAATGATTTAGGTGGCAAGATAGAAGTAAGTTTGCAAAATTGGTAGTAGACGGTTGTGAAGGGATTTTCTCGTCAGGTCAGTTTCTCTCTGGCCTCGAGTTTACAAAGCGTGTGGGAGAGGAGTGGAGAAGGGCCATTCGTCCATCGTGAAGCGCACGATATCTGGCATCCATCTATTCTCGTCCCGGTTTGTTCCAATGAGATTCTTCCTGGGATCTTAAATGACATAACAATGGTACTGATGGTTGACCTGGTCACACGGTTGAAACCACTTTGGGGAACGTATTCTCATGTTCACATACAGAGAAAGTCACACAGGCACACTCCCCGATAGTGACAGAGTCCTCAGGATTCTCCCCACTCCATGTGCTTTATGTCTACAAGTTTCTCCGGAGAAAGGCAGCTTAAAGTGGAATACAAGGCACTTCGCAGAAAATGTGCATCATTGCGGTGAGCCATGATATGAAGTGGATACTGAGCTGAAATAGTCCAACATGCTTCTCATGTGTAACTTTCAATAACACAATTCCCACCAAAACAAGCCCTCTGGCTCCTGGGACCAGACAGGATAGCGCCCAGCAGACATTCCTCACAAAAAAACAACAGACCCATGGCAAAATCTAAACACTTTCACGTCTCGTCTTGTTCTATTTCTGTCCCTGTCACACCTCCAGTTTCCCCTGAACGTCCAGTCCTGATGTCAATGAGCTGTTTGCTATAAACACAGGCACATTGAGAAAGTAATCTTTATTTCAAAAGCAGAGCCAGGGAATGTAAGCTGCAAGGGCTTGCTGTCGGCTGGGTAATGAGACATCACGGTTTCATTGTCCTGATTATCATATAGACTGATTCTAGAAATATGCACCATAACAGTTCTTTCCAATTGAAATATGCCAATGAATACCGTAACTGTCAGAAAGATCAGGGGACAGTAGCTTCGACTCCTTACTCGCCGAGTGACATTTTGCAAAGAATGTTCTGTTACTTCACAAACTGTCCACCTCGCAGTTGGCCATGGAAGTGTCTAGCACAAAAATGACCTTTGGCCCACTAAGTCTGCACCAGTCCCCTGAACTGTTCTTATCTCATTTGGCGTCACCTTTTTCAGAGGTGCAAACGTATTCAGTAATGGAAGTGTACAACTAAATGGGTCTTACCTGCTTTGGAGTCTTCAGCCTTTTCCATTTTGACAGGTGGTTGGTTGCAGATTACGAACGTTCATTGCCTGAGTTATCTGCATTTCACCTTATCCTGCGATTTGAATTACAAACAAGAAAGCAGAGAGCAAGCACTCTTCAAGTTCACTCTCGACTCTCAATTACAGTCAGCAAAATGCTTAACTGCATGAGGAATCCACAGTGGAGTTAACGCACATTGCGTCAACCACTTGGCCACAACTGCAGAAGCACGCGACTAAACTTGTATCATGTTCTCCCTCCCTGTGGAGCTGAGGGACAGGCAATCACTGTTCGGTTTGTTTGAATTCAATCACCACAGTTTCGATCAGGTGAAATGTCAGGACATGTTTGGACTGTGTAATCAATCTCGATGGTTGAAATGGTCATTCAGTTCAAAAGAAAGGGAGAGATTGCAGGAGAAACTAAACAGATCTGGCAGCATCTGGGGGGAGACAGAGACAACAAATCGAAGCTTCTCCAGGGGTTTCTCAGAACACCATTTTCTCTCACAGGTAATGTCATACCTGCCGAGTTCCTTGAACAGTTTGTGTTTTTGTTTTAGATTCCAAGTGTTCACAACCCTTCACGAGCCAAACAACAATACAGAAATGCATTTGTGGTTGCTCACTGGATTTGGTTTCCGTTTGGGTACATATCACTGATCCTATTAAAAACCCGAATGTGCACAGCAAAAGAGTCGGATGGATAAGAACAGCGATCGCTCCATGCGTGTGTACACCCTCTCGGTTAACAGTCAAATGAGAGAACTAATTGCTCCATAGAGGCTGGGGAGTCCCTTGTAGTAGGCCCCTTGCAGGATCTCCGAAAGCACACTGTCAGTGAATTCAAGCTTTCGCTTGCCCTTCACATAATGAAAATTGTCTTCAATTTGTTTAACGTTTTCAAAATTAATCCTGGAACATTCATTGTGGACAATGGGAACAGTTTGTTCTCACACTTTGCAGACACATGCATGACCCCGAGAATCAGCTGTCCTAAAATTGGAACATTCTCCCCCCATCGAGCCTTATGAAGAATATTTCTCTGACCTCGGTAAAAACCCTGAAATGTGCGTACAAAGAAAACAGATTGTGTGAGAACAGCTGTCGCTCCGTTCCTGGGTCGTGGGAGAACAGCAACCTGTCAGTGAAGAGCCGAACGCACTGACTAACATCGCCACAGAGACTGATGAGCTAATTGTGTCACTGATCCGCAATGCAGCTGCAGCCTGCTCCTCCCATATTGAAAATCGTCCTTAATTAGTATGACTTTTGCGAAATAAATCCCGTGCCATTCACGTTGAAGTCATGGTAATAGTCTGATCCCACCCTTTATAGACACACACACGACACCGGAAATCAGTTATCATCCTACAGGGATCGTCTCACTTCCAGCCTTTCAGTGTCCTATTTGTTCCCGCGCTTTCTAATTGCCCCGGAAATGAGATAAGATTTGACATCCTGACGTGCAGGAACGAGAATTCTTCAATGTCACAGATCTGTTCATGTCCCGAGTACATCAGAGTCAAAGTACCGGCCTCCGAAAGAACGGAAAGATATGTAAACTGTCTCTGCCCTGTCGGCCAGTTCACCCTTCACTTTCCTCTGAATCCACGTCTAAAGGAATATCGAGGATTTCTGTTTTAATTGTTGACAGTGTTCCCACTTGACAATTGGCACAATTTTCTCAGAATCTTTTCACAAGCCTCTGCTTTGCACCATGTACAGAGATAAATAGACCTCCTTTTGTGTAGAAATTCACGACTCTGGGAATGCTTTGTTTGGAGCAAAGAAGATTAATGGGAGATTTATTGGGGACTTTTATAATGATGTGGGAGAAAGAGCTGTGGATGGGTGGGTTAATGGTCAGGAGGAACTGCTGCCTCTGATCAGGGCAATAGACCCGAGGACGAGGAGTAAAGACGTTTAATGGAAAAACACAACTTGCTTCAAATAAACACAGTGAAACCTCCATATATCCCATGCATTTTTTATTATCTGTTGATAGAGAGACAAAGATAAAGTTTTGAGTCAGATCCGTTTCTGGTTCAGAACGCAAGTTTCCTGGATGTCAAGAAATGAGCAGCCTCTGAACATATCGAGTTGTTGAGACGGTTTTTCTGGAATTGCAGAAATAACTCATCCAACAAAAAACCATTTAAAATTAACTGGGATGGAAACATGCTCGGAATTGATGAGAGATAGAGTGGATATGAAGGATCCATTTTCATGAGCAGAGAGATTAATAATATGGCAATGGTCGAGTGAAAAAAGATGCACTTTTATCGCGCCTTTCAGCTCCACTCCAATCACAGGCACTGAAGCACCTGTGAAGCAGATGTGTCATTGTCAATAATAATGTGCTAATCAGGGCAGTTTTTTCAAACAGAGGTCAAAAAGGAAAACTCAAAACTGGCACTGGAGACAGCAGTGAGATTGTGTTTTACTTTAAAAGTTTGTTCTGATCTACTTTATATCCAGAATAGTGAAGGACCGGAGATCCCAATATCAGGGGAAGGGGTTACACACTTATGAAATAAATGAAGAGGATGTTCTCACATTCAGAGGGGAGCAAGTATGTAGAAGCATTTACAGCAGAGGCCTTTCAAGACTGGTTACATTCAAGGCTTCAATTATCTCTCTGTTAATAACATTGAGCAAGTGGCAGTGTGAAATGTGTCCAAATTTGCTGACAATGAACACGCGTGGGAGAGCATGTTATGATGAGATCGTGGCAATATGCATAGGCATATAGATAGATTGGGTTAGTGGGGAAAAACTTGTCAGATGCAGTTACATGTGCGGATTATGAGGACATGCACGTTGGTCGGAAGCGTCAAAAGACAGAGCACTATTAAAATCGAGAGAAAGTTAAAGAAACGTGTGACACAGAGGAATCTTATGGCACAAACAAAATTTAGTATCATATTATTTCCCTGACAAAAAGGATGACTTCTTTTCGGATTGCTAACAATGAAAGAGATGGTTTCCCAGGAAAGAAAAAAAGTAACTGAAACTAATAGCCGAATCGAAAATTTAGAAAAGACTAGGATCGTTCCAAAGGACGACATTGATGTTTATGGCTCTCTAACATTTGTTTACAATGGGGTTGGGTGAGGGAAATAGGGGAGCTGGGGAGTGGAAGTCAGATTACCCACGATTACTCTCATCCTTCATCTGTCTTCGTCATTTTCTACGATTTGTTTCGCATTTTGGCTACTGTGAGTGCCCTTGTAAACTATACCCGCTGGTGACTTATTTCCCTGGTTGTTCTTCATCACGACCCGAACGAATCAGCATTCGTTTCTCCGAAATCTCGGTAATCTCTGATCAAATGTCACCAGAACCTCGATATTTTCTTGCAATATTAATTGATCTGTCACTGTGTTACTGTTGCACAAATCAAGAACAAATCAAACAACATCAATAGCATCTAGGATGTAAATGCAGATAACTGCAGACTCTCCCCACATTACTGCCAACTGTGCGATCACAGAAGCATATATTTTACAGCCAGGAAACTCAAAACAACAGGGACACTCTTTTGGGCTGCGAAGCTTGTTGTATTTCTCAATCAGCAATCGAATTTTACATTGGTGATATCAACAGTTCCCTCACACAAGGAGCTAACTAATGCTGCAGACGGAGGAGAAAGTGAGAACTATAGATCCTGGAGATCAGAGTCGAGAGTATGGTGCTGGAAAGCACAGAATGTCAGGCAGCATCCGAGGAGTAGCAGAATCGACGATTTGGCTGAATGCCTGATGAAGTATTCATGTCAGAAACATCCATTCTCCTGCTTCTTGGATGCTGTCTAATCTGCTCTACCTTTCCAGCAACACATGCTACATTGCTGCAGACTGTCAAACATTCCAAGCTTCCAGCCACGAAATCAGCGACACTCAGTGCCATGAGTCAACCTACTGCGGACACGTGGCAGTGGTGTTTTGTGTCAAGTTGATCTTCAAGAATGCGTATCGTGAGTTGTCTGTCCTTTTTAATGACTCCTGCTGTCACTACATGCAACATTGTTTGCCCAAATTTGTCCTGCCTTTGATGGGTATTTGGTCTAATTTTGGTGAGCTCTTGTCAAATGAGTCTTTCGGTTTATGCTGTCTCATACATCAGAGTGGCCAGAGGAGTCTGGGTGTACATGCCGAGACATACTTTTACCTATAATGTAGAGAGCTTCGTTTGTTGGGTAATGGCATGTCCTCCTGGCGTTGGTTTTGACAATGAATCTGCGGGAATATCTGCTGTTGCAAAATATTTCTGGAGGATCCACTAAACAACACAAGCAGCTGTTCCGAGTAGCAATGCACAGCGGTGACGAGGACAACAAAGTCGACTGGGACAACACAAAAATATTAGGGCGAGCTAAACAGAGGGCAGCCAGAGAATTTCTAGAATGACGAGACTCATCCAATGACTCCATCAAAAAACATGTTGATCTGGACCCAACATACTGGGACATGCAAAGAACGACAATAACCAGCAAATTAAAGCAGTGGGAAATAAATCAAGCCAATTCGAAACGCTGCAGGACAGCAGAGCTTCACACGAGTTTCATCTGCCTTGAGGATATCACCGAGAAAGGGGAGGAAACGGCAGCAAACCAACTTCCCAAAACCACCGAACATCCCCACACCATCTCCACCCTTCACCGGAATTGAAGATCTTTACACAAACCTTGAAACCCTGAAACAGTCAGAGATGCCCCAGCCGGAAAATGAATCCTGGCCTCTCACATGACAGCGGAGGTTACCAAACGCCACACAGTGGATGTCAGAGCTAACTGAGTCTGCAAGCTACTTTTGCATGCTCTTGTCAATGACACCTGCTTGATTGTCCTCATCCCATTTTCCATCATTTAACATTCCTCGCCTCAAGCATTACAAATTCACAGTGAAGTATCTCTGAAGGTTATTAGAATTTCTGCTGCTCCGACATATACAGACAGTGATGTCCAGATTCCAACCACTCGCTAGCTGATGAAGTTTTTTTGTGTAGAGCTACTCGAACATTTATGAATCTTATCTTAAATCATATGATTGATTGATCCATTCATCATCGATAAACTTTTCGTTCAGTGTACCCAATCCATGCCCCTCATTATTTCCTACATCTCAATACTGTCTCCTCTCAATCTCTCCTGCTCTCACAAAAGCAAGGTCAGTCTGTCTAAACTCTTTCATAGCTGAAGTTCTTCAATCCAGACAACATATTGGCAAATCACTTCTGCACCGTTTCCACAGTTGTCATTTCGCTTATTTTATGTGAATTGCAGAATTGTACATAACACTCTTGCGAGAGACGAATAAACACTTGAAATAAATGTGGGGAATTCAACAAATTGGTCTTTTCCAATAAAGTCTCTTTTACTCGATACCGTTCTGTGTCCTCTTCATGAACCCAGTGCCCCATTGAACTCTGGTCCATGCAAATCAACACTTTACATGAGGATTGATAACCCAAACAAATTATCCGATTGCATTAATTGGGTTTAAAGCTCCTCATGGTGGTATTGGGGTACGTTCACCTAACAAGAGTGACAGCTGCAGCACTAACTTAACGGTGTCAATGTGAAAGTGAATGTTAGTTTGTGCAATGTCCCAGTGACATGGGAGGAGGGAGGGAAAGGAAGAATAGTGCTTGTGAAAGGGAGAAACTTCGCCGAGATCGGGTGCAGATAAAGTTTGAAGAAAAAAATCATCACCTTCAAGAGCATTCTAACTTTAAAAATTGATTGTTTCCTTTCTGCGTTTGTTTTGGAAGGATTATGTGGAGTAACACGGAACAATTGTGCATTACTGATACTCGGATTTGAATGGACGTTGCTGTGGCCACAATGAAGAGGACGAGCCACTATACGATCACATGAAAAAATAACCAATCATAAAAGCAATAAATGCAATGGCTGAGATTGGCGAGGAACAACACCACATGTACAAGAGGATAACCTACTGAGATTGGGTTGTATCGTCATCTTCGATGTCCTCAGTGGCTTTGGAGATTCCATCATTGAGAATGTTGAAGAATGAGTTCGATAGATTTCAAGAAAAGATGAAATGTACAGGCGTAGCACACAAATTGTTGAAATGTAAGTTCCAATAACAACGATGTTTCACATCGTTACTTTACCAGTGCCTCGAGACAAGGTAGTAACTACGCTTGCACACTTCAATCACACCGGTTTCCAGGTCTGGAATCAGAGAAATTTAGTGACGCAGTGGCGAAGATCTGATCGGAAATTGAGAGTGGAATGAACGCGTGACTCTCTACTCTTTCTGCCAGTGATCAAGTCCGTGAGCATGCAGTCCTTCTATGAAGGCAGAGAGGCGCGTGAAACGCCCAAGCAGGGAGCTCCAAACTAGGTCGGAGCAACTTCTGCTGACATGGAATAGGGAGCTGTGGGAGAAGAGGCTGGGAGTTCTAACCTCATCTGGATACACTTCAATTGACATGGCCCAGGAAACTTTGGATTGACGGAAAGCAATTTTAATCTGAGCGATTTGAATCTGAATTGAAATAGTTTTTGGCAGCATACATTTTTGTGCATTGAGGGAGGATCTGCCCCAGGGAATTGTCACAATTATAAATAAACATTTTGCAAAGACTGAACTCGTCTACGAGTATCTGTGCATTGTGAAATGGGCTAAATATCAGTGCACTCTGACATTTCTCATATTCTGACTCTGCAGTAGGTAATTTTCTGGAAGGAATTTTAAAAATCTTGTTTGTGTTATTCAATTTCCTGCTAGTTTGTTCTGGTCTGGTCATTGATGTAACATAAACAACCGAAAATTAATATAATGTTGGGATTCGGTTCGAGGTTCTCTCGAATTACAGAAGAACAACAGGAGAGCAGAGGTAAAATTTTTCAGAACAGCAGTGATCAAATTGAATGAATGGGCAGACAGAGGGTGAAAGGAAGCTTCATGGGGATAAATATCTTGACTTTGCCAATGAAACTACCCGCGTCACAAAGTGTCTCACCTGGACTGACAGAAATGGAGTTCATAAGTCCTTCTATCTCGAGTGAGGCGGGGAGAATGTAAACACA
This sequence comes from Chiloscyllium punctatum, assembly GCF_047496795.1. Taxonomy (NCBI): domain Eukaryota; kingdom Metazoa; phylum Chordata; class Chondrichthyes; order Orectolobiformes; family Hemiscylliidae; genus Chiloscyllium; species Chiloscyllium punctatum. The sequence goes on along the minus strand of NC_092766.1, from coordinate 53,154,636 downwards.
GCAAGCTCCAAAAAAACAGAAATATTTGTTGTTTTCTAAACCTCAGTCCCGGACTGAATAAGATGACCTTTGGAAAATTATTTTGCACCATGACAGAAGAGGAGTTACAGATTCGACCACGGAAACCAAATTACATATCACGATAAAATCATTTCACTTTATTCGCTATATCCCCCCTTTTTGACACATGGTCCTCACTGTGTGTTAATTGGCATGGAATGGGAATAATGATCGCGGTAGACAGGGTTTACCAATGGGGCCACACCACACCCATTCCCTCATTCTGCACCCTGCCATTGTCCATTCACGTTTGTCCTTCGGCGTGGCCTGCGACTCAACCTCCCATAAGTCTGCTTTGGATTACAAATATTTGACATAAACATGTTAACTGATCACTTGGCGGCTGCTGGGCTGCCGTCCTTCCCGCTGAGTTTGCATTCGCATTGCCTTGAGAACGGGAATCGTACTTTTTTGTGTGGGCTTCACATTTACAGACAGGAAATGATTTAGGCGGTAGGACCGCTTCCAGAAGGTCAGAAGTCAGGCCACGGTGTATTTCGGGCTTTCCAGAGTAGGTCAAGAAGCCCCTGTGTTTCCACAGAGTTCCACAGTTATGTACAACCCCGTATGCATATTCGCTGTTGGTGTAAATATTCACTATCCTTCACTCAGCCAATTTACATGCCTCTGTCAAGGCAATCAGCTCTTCTGCTTGAGTTGACAGATGACAATGGAGTGATTCCGCTTTGACTGCCTCATGGGTAGTTACTACAGCATACCAAACACAAGTCTGGCCTGTCCGTTTGCTCCTGAATGCTGACCTTTTCACAAAAAAAGCCATATCCTGATTCTGATTTTGTGAATCGTGCACGTCTGATCTGGGTTGCAAATTTTATTAGTTACAGTGATACCCTCATGTGGGTCTCCCTCTCCTGTTGCAGCGATAAGGCTAGCAGCATTACGGACGTTACATCTCGTTATTGTAATGTTAGGCGTCTCCAATAGCACAGTATTGTTTCTGAGCCGACATGTGTGCTGTGTTTTGCTCGGAAAACAGTAAGGATGCATGTGGGAACAGTAGGGTTAATTCTCCAAAGCCGACTGTGTCCCTGGACGCTACAACAAACCTTTTCAGCTGCAGCCACGACTCGCAGGCATATAGGCAATCCTGCCGCTACGGGGTCTAAGTTTAAGCAAAATGTAAGCTACCTGCCTCAATTTTCCCACATTATCCTGCATCATCACAGATGTCATGCATCTACCGTTTGTATAAAAGGCTTGTTTGGATTCGGAATCCCCAGTTTAGGTGTGGTTTGGAGCGCTATTTACAATTCAACTGCTACGGTCTCTGGTTCTGCAACTCATAGCCATTGAAAATTTCATTTAGCGGGGCCTCAAGGGTTGTGTAATGTGGGATAAAAATTCTACGGTAGAAGCGCATGACCAAAAAGAATAGCCATTGTTTCTTCGTGTGAGGCTTTGGAAATTGCTGGATTGCTTGAACTTTGTTTGACCAATAGCCTTCCCTTGTTCAGAAAGAAGTGACCGAAGAACTTCCCCTGTTGTTGCAAAAATTGTAATTTTGCGAAAATAGCTTTGTGCCCATTCCTGGCTAGATAGCAGAGCAACGCAAGCGTATTTTTCTCACATTGTTCCTCTGTTGGTGCTGCTGTTAAGCATTCGTGTACATACTGCAGAATCGCTGACCCCTGAGTTAAAACAAAGATCTCCAGACTCCAGCATCGAGCCCCATTAATTATGGTGGGGGACTCACAGTAAGCTTGCCAAAGTTGCTTGAATGTACATGATTTGCCTTTGAGTGGAAAAGTGAACCAGAAGTGACTTTCTGGGTGTTCTGGTACACTAAAGAAGACATTTGCTAAATCCATAGCAGAGAACCATTTACTGTCAGGTGGAATTTGAACTAATAGAGTACAAGGATTAGGAACATTTGGGGCGGACGGAACAACAGCATAATTCACTACCAGCATGTCTTGAACAAAGCTCCTTTTCCCTGATTCACCTGGAATGTTTGCCTTTTTGACCAGAAAAATGGGGGCTCTCACCGATGATTATCCACAGGGAATTATCACTCAAGCCTTCAGGAGGGATTCAAAGTAGTATCCTTTGACAGCCTCGGGTTTTAACGAGTCCTGTGTTCTGCATGGACATACTCAGACTTCGGGGCTATTCTTGTGGGTTCACAGCTTCGTATGAACCCCACATCACGTTTGCCTTTTGACCTGCACTCAGTGGGGACCCTTCTTAATGTTGGGTCCGAGACATCTTCCAGAGCTAATTGACAGCCTACCCTCTTGGAGGGGGTTACCTGGACTGCTCTGTCTGCCTGAGTGAGCCAATTTAGTTTCTTCATATCTGTCCTTACATCTGCATGGAATCAGATACGCACATCGTCGCTTAAGACACAACCTTTCGTTTTTTTGAGCATGCAGTACCCATCGTCTCAAATCCTGCCACTTCTCGCTGGATACCTTCGCCAATGGTACGTGAGGAAAGGTGCCTTCCACATCAAAAGATACTTTGGACAGTTTTACACTGACTGCACATCTGTGATCATTCCAATAAACTTCGCACAATACTAACTGAACTGGTTTACCCAATCTCCTCAAACAATCCTTCGCATATTATTTGTAAGGGCCATCACGGTGTATGTGTGCTGTGCAGTGCAGCATATCCCCAGCAAGAAAATCTGTGTTAATTGAATTAACAAGGATACTTGATTGCTGGGCGAGCAAATCGATTACTGAACTGATGGTTCTCTGGTTTAATCGCCACTCATAGACATGCATCGGGGTCGTGAGTCGTAATTTACAGCTTGCGCTGGTAAACCTTCTTTTCGTATTACCTGCAAGCCTATGATCGCGAGCCATCTGATTTAAAGGACAGATTTCCGACAATAGTAATGAGAATTGGAATATTGTACCATTTCTGGTTCCACACAGTAGGGGTGCGGTTAAGCTCTTTCGTATCACGACTCCTGATGCACCCACGACGTCGACTCTCTCAACTGCCTTGATTTAAGGACTGAATATGTTGCTCCTGTATCTCCCAAAAAGGCAACTAGCTCACCTTCCACAAATAACACATTTTCCCTTATTACTAGAATTCGCTTCTTCTTATCAACACCTCAAGTTCAGGGGCCTGAAACATTCGAGTTACTTTCCAGATACGGAGGTTTTTTTTCTCATTCCTTGACTGTTGATATGGTAGTTTCCTGGCCTTGTAAGTCTGCTATTATTTCGGCTTAACTTTACATTTTTTTTCAGTCTGTCTGCAACACTTGCCTCTGCAACGTAAGATACTTACTTATTTGTTTCCCTGTGCTTTTATTGGTTTCAAAATAAATGTAAATTTTCCATTACAATGGACATCACATTATTTTACAGGTCGCGGCAACAGCCAGGGCCGAAGTGCCTGTACTGCATTGTAACGTTCTATGTTGTAAGTTACATTTCCTGCTGGTTTCCGATATCTCTCCTTACTGTGAAGCTTCTCGTCACATCTTCTAGAGATTTGTCTGCACTTCATTTAATCGAGGCAATTGTATTTCCCGCTCAGAAGGTGTCCTCTCTCCAATGGGGAGAGGAAAACAGAATCGGTGACAAAGCTGAGATCACTTACGTTCTGTCCAGAATCAACAAAAACTATCCCGATCTTCCAGTCTCCTGTACTTCAATATTACAATGTCTTCTCACCCTTCTGGCTCTCTGCCTGTATCCCTGATGAAGGGCTGTTGCTTGAAACGTCGATTTTACTGCTCCTCGGATGTGGCCTGAACTGCTGTGCTTTTCCAGCACCACTCTAATCGAGACACAGTGTTCCCAGACCATCATTTCAATCTCTGGTCTGCTGCAGTGCTCCTTCAAGACACAACACAAGCTGGAAGACACGCAACTCATTTTCTACCGACAGACCATGCAAACATTAGGACCCAACATCGAGTTCAATCATTTTAGAAACCGTCCGCGCTCTTACACACTCTTCACCCACCCGCCCTTCCCATCAGTTCAGAAGACGGATCATTGGACTCGAAGCGTTAACTTTCCTTTCTCATCAGAGATGGCCAAGAGCTGCTGATTTTGTTCAAACATTTTGGCTTTTCTTCTGAGAACTTTGTTTTTCTATTGTAATCACCAGATACTGGAAGCGTCTGATTGCTGGAGGAGAATTTCACAGGAGATGAAAAGAATGGCAAGGGCTTGACCACTCCCATTGTGAAGGTACACCAGCTCGGCTGGGGATGTTTATATAAGCGCAGAGAAGGCTGAATGAGAAACCGTTTAACGTGCTCATTTTATGAAGAGGATAGATATGTGTGACAGGGATAAGCCTGTATTGGGAAGGAACAGAGTGACATAACTGAAAGACAGGAGACAAGGAGGAGATTTAGGAAGAATACTTTCATCTATAGTGTATTGATTATCTGCAGACCATTATCTGAACATGTGGTAAAGGTAAGTGTCATGAGAACGTTTGAGCAGTCTATAGCCGAACACTTGATGAGCCAGAGCACAAGTCGATCAGGACCAGGTACCGGAAAGTGTGACATGGACAGACATGTGCAAGATCGGTGTCCAGAACACAATGCATCAAAGGCAAACTTGTGTGCGTAAAGTGGGCTGCTGGCGCGGCTCTGTGGCGCAATGGAAAGCGCGTTGGACTTCTACACCCCTGTGCAGGTTGCTATTCAAAGGCTGTGGATTCAAATCCCATCAGAGTCGAGTTTGAATTTAAGTTTTGCAAAGTGGTCAGACCAGATTCTGCCGCTCATCTGCAAAACCAGTAATATTCGTGCATAAACCCAACTGTCTCGAAACGGAACATTTTCTTCCCACAGATTTACATTATCGATGTCTATTTATGGTAGAGATCGATAAACATCTGTTAGCCAGTAGGCAACACGATGGTGTGGATGGCTGGAAAAAGACATAAAATTGTTGTGTCAGCCATGATGATATCAAATTACGTGGCGGGGCAGGATCGGTGTTAATAATGGCCTCCTTCTACTCCTTTGTGTCTGTGCCATTTCTGACCCAGTTTTTTTTATATAATCACAATGAGGACAATATGAATTAAACGCCAAGTAATATTTTGGCCTCACCTCCACCTCACTTCACTCCCAGCTGGAATACACAGCTCTTCTTTCAGCTTTAGATCAGACAGCGGAGGATTCTCACAAGTTCTCCTTCAGGCTAAATGTTCCTTCACATAGGTTTCCACGTGGACAAATGGAGCAAGCAATTGCATGGATGCTGGGGATTCAGGGCAGATTTCCCCTTTGTTGGGCTGGAATTCTGGCCAAGGTAATGAACGTGAATTTCTGACATTTTGAATCTTACTCTGGATTCTTGCGACTATACTAAGTAAACTGAATTTAATTTGCCCTTGCAGAAAATTAATCAATCTTCACTGTGCATAAAAACCATGCCACGTGCTCGTGCACGTAATATGCTGAACATTGTTGATGTTGTGTGCAGTGTGGGTCGATGTGTCATATGAACAAGCGAAAGGAAGTTGGTGAAATATCAGTGAATCGAATTGTCTGACGATTTGAAGCCGATAGAAAGAAAATCCCAGTACAATGGCCACATAACATTGCCTGTGATCAACGCAGGAAGCCACGGTAAACGTACACAAGATTCAATAAAACCGATTTTCACCACATTTATGTATGCCATTTTCCTGAAGCTGATGTTTCATAATCCATGATCCATTATCAGTATAACCACTTTAGGTCTGCGTTTCATTTCAGATACACAGAAAAAAAATGAGTAATTCGGTTGAGCGGCCCAGTGGTAAGATCAGGAGCCATTCGTCTTCATTAGATGACAGATCCAGTGGTGCAATTAGTTAGCTTGCTGTACTTGTATGACAGAATGGCAGTACATGAACTGCCAATGTTGCGCATTGGATTCTCGCCAGGTGTTTGCTCACTGATAGTGACCAGAGATGATTGTAACTTCAAGCTGAAGAACAGTTCAAACCCGGAATATTACACTGCAATGAAGTGCTTTTGGCACTAATGTTTCACCGACCTGTGATACCAATCTGAAGTCCATCTGACCAGCATTTTGACATTACAAGCCGTAAGTTTATCCAATGATCATTTTCATTTGCCCTGATGGTTGGTGAGTATACGACTGTTGAAGGCAAGGCGTTCTGCACCCTTACTACTCTCTGAGAAAGGCATCTACCACGGCATCTATCACCCTCAAATTACATCGATGTGCCCTTGTGCCAACCTTCACCATTTTGTAGAAAAAGGCCTTCACTGTCCACCTTACGGAAACCACTGATCATCTTTTATGTCTCTATTAATTCACCTCTGAAACTTCTTATCTCTATCAAAAAAAACAGCCTCAAGACCCTCAGCCTTTCCTTGTAAGACCTTCCCTTCACGGAAGACAACATCCGAGGAAATCTCGTCTGCACCCTTTCCAATGCTTTCACATCCGTCCTATAATGTGGCTAACAGAACCTCACGCAAATCGACAAGTTTGGCCAGACCAGACAAATCTCTAGAGCTGCAAAGGGATCGTTTGGCCCTGAAACTCAATCCCTCTTCCAAAAGAAAACTAGAACACTGTGCTCCTTGCAAACAAAACCATCAAGGTGTGTGTTCACTTTCAGAGTTTTATATGCATGGACGCTGAGATCGCTCTGGTCATCTAAACTTCCAAGAATATTACAATTAGCCCAGAACGTTTTATTCTTGTTGCTCATTCCAAAGTAAATCACCTTACACATTTCCACAATAACCTCTGAGCCCCGATCTACAGAGTATTCATGTCCCTCTGTAACCTGCAACAGACTTCGGCACTGTTGACAAATCCATCGACTTAGTGTGTTCTGCGAATTTGCTCATCCATCATCTCATGCCCGAACCCAGGTCATATTTTCAGGTGACAAACAGCAGTGGACCCAGAAAGGAACCTTGTGGTACACCATGAGTGACTGAACACCAGGATGAATATTTTCCATTAACTGCAATACTCTTTTTTCTTTCAGCGAGGCAATTACTGATCTAAACCACTAAATCACCCTCAAACCCATGTCTCTGTATTTTATGCAACAGCCGACCGTGCCTTCGTGAAAATCATATCTACCACGTTAACCACTTTACTCTCATCCACCTGTTTGTTGATCTTTTCAAAGAGCTCAAAAAAGTTTGCGAGGCACAACCTGCTATTCAAAAAGTTGGGTTGACTGTAGCGAATCAACTTCTTCATTCTTAGGTGATCATAAGTCATATCTCTCATAATCTTTCCCAAAACTTCACCTACAAGGAAATACAGCTACTGTTCTAAAATTACCAACGTTCTACCTACTCCCCTTCGTGAAGAAGGGGACAATATTTGCAAACTCGAGTCTTCTCGCTCTAATCAATTAGACACTGACGAAATAAAGTTGGTATTCAAAAGTTCTGCAATCTCCTCCCACGATTCCCAGAGAATCCTACTATACATCCCATCAAGCCTAGGGGACAAATCCATTTTCAGGCGTTCAAGAGTTGCTAACAATTCGTATTTATGAATATCAATTTCGTTTATTCTAACAGTTTGCATCTCAAAATTCACTTCGACAATATTGTCTTTTTCATTTGAGATATGATGAAAAATATACATTCAGCGCCTCTCCTATCCTCGGACTCCGTTGACGACTTCCTACTGCTCTCCTTGACAGGCCCGAATCATATGCTAGATATTCTTTTGTTCGTGAAATGACCAGCTTCAGGGTTTTAAATTACCCTGCCAGATAAAGACTTTTCATATCCCCTCTTCGCTCTGAGTAGCTCTCTCTTTTGCCCCTTCCTTGCTAGCTTTTAATTTTCAAGTGTCCTAACTCAGTCTTCATATTTCATGTTTACATGCACCACCTTCTCCCTCTTGGCAAGAAATTCAACTTTTTGAGTTACAATTGCTCTCTGTCTCAACCTCATATCCCCTGCATGACGCACACTTACTTAGCAAGGACATGCATGAGAGCTTCTCTGAACAAGCTCCATACTTCAGGTGTGCAAAACCCCTGCGGTTACTTTCCCATCTGGTGCATTCTAACTCTTGCCTGGTCGCATCATACTGGCCTTTCTCCCAGCGGTACCTCATGCACAGCGATATCCATCACTAAATAACCATACCGAATTGTGGTCACGAGCACCAAAGTGCTCACTTACCTCCAAATCGAACAGTTGACTTGCTTCATTAAGCAGTACCAAATCCAATATGTTTTTGATTCTTGTTGGCGTGTCTGCATGCTGTGTCACGAAACGCTCCTGCACACATTGGACAAAGACTGCCCAATCAGAGCTCCTCAAACAATAAGATTTCCAATCAATATTTGGAAAGTTAAACTTCCCCACCACAACTACCCTGTTACTTCCGTTCCTATCCAGAATCATCGTTGCAATTTTTTCCTCCATATCTCTAGAACATTTTGGTAGTGACCTCTACTTACCTGATTTTAGTCTCAGCCCATTCTAGTTCAGCAGATTGAATCGGGTCCTCACCAAGTATCCTTTCTGTTACCATAGTACTGTCTTTTACTAAAAATGCCACATCTCCCCCTCTGTAACGACTTTCCTGTTCTTAATGAAAAGTCGAGACTGAGATGCCAGGAACAACCATTCCTTTCAGTGCTCCATTCATGTCTCTGAAATGGCCACAATATTGAAGTCCCAGTCAACAACCCATGACACCTGCTTTATCCCAGATGCTCCTAACGGTGAAGTAGATACACTTCAAACCACCTTCATCCTTGCCAGCATTCAGTCCCAAACCCAAAAACCTATTTATGTCCTAACCACTCACAGCTTCCTGCAAACTGCAGCTCAAATTCAGGTTCGCACTCTGCTGCGGAATTCGTTTAAACCCTCCTGAGGAGCTTTAGAAAATTATCCACTCAAGATATTGGTATCCTACCGGTTCAGGTGAAGAACATCCTGTTTGTTGAGGTCCAACCGACTCCAGAATGAGCCCCAATTATCCAGATATCCAAATCCCTATCACCTGCAACCTCCTTCCAACCACGTCTCCATCTGCTCTCTCTCTATTCTTCCATCACTATAATATGTGTAACTAATCAGAGAGAACAACTCTGTTTGACCTGGATCCCTGAATTTCTGCCATGCACCCACATCAGTTTTATTACATATGTTGTTAGTGCGTATGTGAAACATGACCACGGGCTGCTCCCCCTCCCTCTTAAGGATCCAGAAACCACCCTGCGAGACATCACCACCCCTGGTAACTTGGAGGGATCACATCAATCATGAGCCTGCCCTGTACCCACAGAAACTGCAATTTGTCCCCCTCACTATGTAGTCTCCAATAACTATTGCTCTCCTCCCCTCTCCCCTCCCCTTCTGATCACAGGGACAACACTGTGCCAGAGATCTGTGCCACATGGTTTACCCCTCGTAGGTGATCCCTCCAAAAAGTAACACATACGGTGTGCTTGTTACAGATGGGCACAGCCAAAGCGGATGCCTGCACTGGCTGCCTGTTCCCTTTTCATCTCCCGGCTGTATCCCATCGACCTTTTCCTTGTACCTGAAGTGTAACTGCCTCCCTATAACTTCTCTCAATTCACCTCAGACTCCCAAAACATCCAATGTTCAGCTCCAGCTCCCTAAGGTTGTTGCCAAGGAGATGGACTTGGGTGCACTTCCCGCAAATTCAAATGTCAAGGACATTACTGAAAATTCTTAGCTCGCACATTCTACAGGAAGAACATTCTACAGGAAGAACATATATATACATGCATATGTGTGTATGTGTGCGTGTGTGAATTCAGAATATTTGGAATGGATAGTCAGCCATTTGAATGTTCTTCAAGTCGAATGTGCGACCTATATGTATGTACATATGTGTATATACATACATATATATGTGTGTGTGTGCGCACATGCATGTATGTGTGTGTCAGCATATTTATTTTAAAGTTGCAAAAGAACATTGAGTAAAACAGCATTTATTCAAAAAAAATCTGATTTTGTGGAGCGTTCTGTCCTTATGAATTACCTCAGTTACTTAAGACCAGCCATAAAGACCCCCTTAGAGAATATCCATCACTCACTAGAGATACAGAGATGATTTTTGAAGTCGATGACGTTTCTCATGTCGCTGAGCCTGCGCTGTGTTAAATTCTGGAAAGGATGTTTAGCTCGTTTCATTTTACTGGTTTTGCTGCAAACTCGCACAGTCCATTAAAACAATTCAAAAATTAATATGCTTATCTCATTGGAAATTTTGCCTGTTATCAGAAAAACTGAAATAGAAATGACAAAGATGTATTTAAGTACTGCTATGAAGATTACAGAATTCCAACAGGAATTTTTTCGTATCTTGTCACTAGATATGGTTGGGAGAGATGAGTGAGCAGCAAATGAACTCACTCCCTTCTCTGTGATTGCAGCCAAATTTTCCAATGCAACAGATGAAAGAATAAAGGTGCATTACATCGGCAGGTCAATTCCAACTCACGATAGTAAAATTTCACCGTGATTGTCGCCATCTTCTAAAGTATTAGCTGAGTGAGGAGATCAGGATCCTGAGGGTAGTCGACAATTGCGACAATTAATCCCACACTGTTGGCATCACTTTATATCATAAACCAGTTATGCAGCGGACTGAGCTACCTGGCTTCCCTTTAATGCTGAGCTAACACAAACAGCTCAGTTCTTTTACAATTTATAGAAGTTCACGTAGAACACGCTGCTCAACCTTTCCTCGCAATCAGCTGATTCTATACTTAGTCGTGCTCAGTTGAAGGTGGAATGAGATTTCTTTCCAATTACGTTAACCAATTAGTGAGTGTGCACCTAACGCATACACATCCTGGCCGCCCAGACTCCCTGTCCAGGTGAAATTCACTCCTTGTGTGTCTGCACGCATCTTTACAAATATTTTAGAATCAGTTGCTGAATATTTTTTCCTGAGGAAATGTAATCATTTTCGGGTTCAATAGCTGTAGAAGGAAAAAGATTGCGAGCTGCAAGCTTCTCTTTATCATTCATCGCTGGTTTTCAAGTTCGATACTCTAGATAGAGATCCATCCGAATGAGGGAATTTCCCTCCTGTTTACTCTCACCAAATTCACATCGCCTGGAAACCTCCCATATGGACACAACTCAGTTTTGCCTGGTGTCATGCCACATGATCTATTCATCTTTTCCGCCATCCCATGAAACCCCGCTTTGTCTTTTCAAATGGCATTATCCCCCACTACATCGTTGGCTTCCTTTCCATTTCTCTGTTTCCAAGTAAACGCTGTCAATTCTTCCTGACGTCTTTTCATTCCAGTTCTCGCCATCCATGTCTTTAATCATCTCCTTCTGTCCCAGTATAGTCCATATTGCGAAAGGATGCTGGGGCCAAAACAACACGGTGGGCGGCACGGTGGCACAGTGGTTAGCATTGCTGCCTCACAGTGTCAGAAACCCGCGTTCAATTCCCGCCTCAGGCGACTGACTGTGTGGTGTTTGCACATTCTCCCCGTGTCTGCGTGGGTTTCCTCCGGGTGCTCCGGTTTCCTCCTACAGTCCAAAAATGTGCTGTTTAGGCGAATTGGCCATGTTAAATTGCCCGTAGTATTAGGTGAAGGTGTGGGTGTGGGGGTATGGGTGGGTTGCGCTTCGACGGGTCGGTGTGGACTTGTTGGGCCGAAGGGCCTGTTTCCACACTGTAAGTAATCTAAGTAAACACATGAAAACCCGCTCTAATGCTGTCTACTACCCCTACCAATGTAGGGAAAATGGGAGCTAGTTCAGGCAAAAGTGAATCAGTTGGTTGTTGCACAATGGATCAATCACTGATTGGGTCGTGACTGTTTTTCCTCACTTTTCTCCCCTGGCTGAACATGTGCTAAAGCAACGCAATAAGGGAACATGGAATTCCTACAGTTCAGAAATTGACTCATCGAAGCAACAAATGCACACCCATCCTCCAGGGATTAACCCTCACAGAACAACTCCTTGCCCTTTTTCTCTTCATTTGCTCCTGAATAAGGCACCTTACTGACAGTCGACACAGTTGTAGGAAATCATATCTCTGGCTCTGTGAGGCAGCAGTGATCAACAGTGAGCCACCTTGCGGCCCTGTACAATATTGCAAGGCACATGCGGTCGCGTTTGAAATGTCAAAGATGCTCTAATTTTGTTGTTGCCCTTATCAGGAACAATAAATCCTGATTCCCTGACCAACAAATGAACCCAAACCACAGCGATGAAAGCGCTGCATCGTAACCACTAGTCGACCAGGAAGGACGGCATGTGCAATTGCGTCTTCTCTTAACAGCATAGCTTTCTTTTCCTGCGATGAGAAATTCCTTCCAAAAGAAGAGTGTTTGTGACACCGTGCTTTTACAGCACAGAATAATACATTATGTCAGTGCCAGTCATCAAACTTCCAAATATTCTCGTTTCCAGTTTCCACTAATTGGCCCCCAGCTTGACGTCTGAAATGTTCATCTGAATGAGACTTTCCCTGCAAAGTTTTAATCTCAAATGAACCAGTGAATGAGACTGACGTCAGATACTGTCAAATATGTTCATGAACTGCGGGAGAACTGAACCTCATTTTGACCCAAAGAGGGAACTATGCAGACACATCTTTTGAAAGTGACAAAGGCCTGAGGAGAGCCCAACTTCCATACAATGAGGAATTGACCCGTTTGGCCTCTTCTTTCTTTATGCCTCGCTTTAAAACACGATTCTGTTTACATATGCTGAGGGGTAAAAAGGCTGGAGGCTGTCCCTCGAGGACTGCCCCAGTCGGCAATAATTGGTACCTGCTAAAAGTTGACTTCTTCAACTCTGAGGCAGCCTGGCTAGCTGTGGTCTTCCAGCCTCCTACTTGTTTAATTGGATTCCAGCACATTCCTGACTCTACATAAGGAACGGAAGCATTCAGATGCATCCCTGTACGTTTTCGTCCCCCACTGTTTCACCGTTACTTTACTGCTTCTCCTGAGTCACGTTGTTCTTCCTGCAAAACGAAGGCATTCTTCGCATCAGAAGCTTGTCATCCTCATGCTCCTCGAAGGAAAAACGCGGATGTGGACTTCCAAACTGTAACAAATGCGGCCTGGTCTGCGTATAAAATGACTTCGAGCTATTCCTTCAAAAATAATTCCTAACAACATGGAGAACGCACCTTCGGATTCTTGCTGCAATAGTTGCAAGAAAATTCAGCAAGGCTGTAGTGTGAATTGAGGTTACAATCCCGGGCTCGAACCACTGAGCTATGGCAGCACTAACATATGAAACGTTTTGAGGCTGACAAAAGATGATGACCTCTAGCAGAAAAAACTTCGGTAATCTCAGTTTTGTGATACAAGCTTCATTTTGTGTGACAAAATACGACTTGAAACCCACTTCTTTGATCACTTCTTTGATATAAAACTTTGTAAGCTTCCCAATATCTCATAATGTGTTAGGGATCAGCATTTGTTTAAACTCACTCATACTAAAAGCTTTGACGCTTATATTATATAAAAGGCACGACGTAGTATTGATACCAGTTAATTGCCCTTGATTTCACCATGTATTGCAGTTTTTCTTAATCACTTGGTGAATAATTCCTTTCCTTTTGCCTGGTGCGATTTACGTAGCCACGGCAATTCATAATTTACGGCCTTGGCAGGTGATGTTTCGGCACTAAACATGAAACAGTTCAAATCGAATATGCTCCGGAGTTTGCAATTCGAGGAAATGCAGATATCTGATAGTGCACTTTAAAACATAATCTTGGGTGTCGTGTCCGCTGGCTGGGTTGGCATACTATTGACCAGCTCTGTTTGCTCTTGAGTCGGCTGGAGGAGATGTCAGTGATAGATAGAGGGAAGACAGTCAAGAGATTTGTAGAAAATGATGAAAACTTTGAAATTTAGCCGCCCAGTGATGGCTGAGCAACCCTTGCTATGAGTACTCCCACATGCAGGAGACGTAAGACCTCAGGATTACATCATTGGGTGAATAACCTTCAACTCATTCCCTTCCAACTTGTGGGAGCCCTTGTGGAAAGATAAAGCTGCAACGGCCCCATTGCACGTTTCGGAAAATGGGCGTTAGTAAAAATGCCATTCAGATAATGCACAATGAAACAGTGAACAGAACGCAAGTCCACCCTTGAACAGAAGCAGTGGGAGTTAGACCACAGAACATTGATCATAGAACATTACAGCGCAGTACAGTCCCTTCGGCCCTCGATGTTGCACCAACCTGTCATACCAATCTGAAGTCCTTCTAACCTACACTATTCCATGTACGTCCATATGCTTGTCCAATGACGACTTAAATGTACTTACATTTGACGAATCTACTACTGTTCCAGGCAAAGCATTCCATACCCTTACTACTCTCTGAGTAAAGAAACTACCTCTGACATCTGTCCTATATCTATCACCGGTCAATTTAAATCTATGCCCCCTCGTGCTCGCCGTCACCATTCTTGGAAGAAGGCTCTCCCAGTCCACCCTATCTAACCCTCTGATTATATTATATTACTGTCATAAGTCACCTCTCAACCCTCTTCTCTGACGAAAACAACCACAAGTCCCTCCGCCTTTCCTCGTAAGACCTTCCCTCCTTACCAGACAACATCCGAGTAAATTTCCTCTTCGCCTTTTCCAAAGCTTCATAATCCTTCTTATAATGTGGTGACCAGAACTGTACATAATACTCCAAGTGCAGCAGCACTAGAGTTTTGTCCAGCTGTAGCATAACCGCATGGTTCCAGAACTCAATCCCTCAATAAATCAAAGCTAAAACACTGTATGCCTTCTTAAAACCCCAGTCAACCTGGGCGGCAAATTTCAATGATATTGTACGTGAACACCAAGATCTCTCTGCTCATCAACACTACCAAGAAACTTATCACTAGCCCAGTAATTTGCATTCCGGTTACTCCGACCAAAATGAATCACCTCATACTTGTCCGCATTAAACTCCATTTGCCACCTCTCAGCGCAGCTCGGTAGCTTATCTATGTCTCTCTGTAAACTCCAACATCCTTCATCAATATCCACAACTCCACCGACCTTCGTGTCGTCTGCAAATTTACTAACCCACCCTTCTACTCCCTCATCCAGGTCGTTTATAAAAAGTAACGAACAGCAGTGGACCCAACACCGACCCTGGCGCTACACCACTGGTAACTGGACTCCAGGATGAACATTTCCCATCAACCACCACCCTCTGTCTTCTTTCAGCAAGCCAATAACTGATACAAACTGCTACATCTCCCAAAATCCCATTCCTCCACATTTTGTACAATAGCCAACTGTGGGGAACCTTATCGAACACCTTGCTGAAATCCATATACACAACATCAACCGGTTTACTCTCATCTAACTGCTTGGTCATCTTCTCAAAGAACTCAGTAAGGTTTGTGAGGCACGGCCTACCCTTCATAAAACCATACTGACTATCTCTAATCAAATTATTCCTTTCTAGATGTTTATAAATCCTATCTCTTATAACTTTTTCCAACACTTTACCAACAACTGACGTGAGGCTCACTGATCTAAATTTAACAGGGCTGTCCCTCCTCCCTTTCTTGAACATAGGGAACCATATTTGCTATCCTCCAGTCTTATGGCTCTATTGATGGAAACAATGACGATTTAATGTTCAATGCCAAAGGCTCGGCAATCTCCCCCCTGGCTTCCCAGAGGATCCTCGGATAAAGCCCATCTGGCCCAGGGGACATACCTATTTTCACACTCTGCAGGATTTCTAATACCTCCTCCTTGTGAACCTCAATCACACCTCGTCTAGTAGCCTGTATCTCAGTACTTTCCTCGACAAAATTGTCGTTTTCTAGACTGAATACTGTTGAAAAGTATTAATTTAGTGCTTCCCCCATCTCCTCTGACTCTACACACAATTCTCCACTGCTATTGCTGATTGGCCCTAATCTTACTCGCGTCATTCTTTTATTCCTTAAATACCTATAGAAAGCCTTAGTCTTGACCCTGAGCCTATCCACCAAGAACTTCTTATGTCTCCTCCTGGCTCATCTGAGCTCTCTTTCGATCTTTCCTGGCTATCTTGTAACTTGGATGCTGCCTGAACCAATGTGCTCTTCCAGCACCACTAATCCAGAATCTGGTTTACAGCTTCTGCAGTCATTGTTTTTACCTTGTAACCCTCAAGTGCCCTATCTGGGCCTTCGCATCTCATCCTAACATAAGACTTCGTATTCCTCTTGACCAGACAATCGACTTCCTTCGTAAACCTCGGCTCCCGTTCTCGACAGTTTTCACTCTGCCTGACAGGTACATTCTTATCTCGGAAACACAGTAGAGTTTCCTTGAATAAGTTCCACATTTCTAATGTGCCTATCCACTGCAGTTTCCTTCTCCATCCTAGGCTTCCTATATCTTGCCTAATCGCATCATAATTGCCATTCCCCCAGCTGTAACTCTTGCCCAGTCATATACACCTATCCATTTCTATGACAAAAGTAAACGTAACAGAATTGTGATCGCTATCACCAAAGTGCTCACCTACTTCCAAGTCTAGCAACTGGAAGGGCTCATTACCCAGTACCAAATCTAATGTCTCCTCGCCCCTTTTTGGCCTGACTACATACTGTCTCAGAAAGCCCTCCTGCACACATTGGACAAAAACTGACCCATCTATAGTACTCGCACGATAGTGATCCCAGTCAATATTTGGAAAGTTGAAATCCCCCATAACAACTACCCTGTCTCTCTGACTGCTATCGAGAATCATCTTTGCTATCCTTTCCTTTACATCTCTGGAAGTATTCGGAGGACTATGGAAAACTCCCAATAGGGTGACATCTCATTTCCGGTTTCTAACTTATTCCCATATTATCTCATTTGACGAGTTCCCAAACATCTTTTCTGCAACTGTAATACTGTCCTTGACCAACACTGCCCCCTCTTTTACCTTCTTCTCTGTTCTTACTGAAACATCTGAATCCTGAAATCTGCAACAACCATTCTGTCCCTGCTCGATACATGTCAACGAAATGGCCACAACACCGAATTCCCAAGTACCAACCAATCCTGCAAGGGTCCTCGACCTTACTCCAGATGTTCCTGGCGTTGAAGTAGACACACTCCAAACCAACTTCTTGCTTACCGGCGCCATCTTGTGTCCCTGAACCTTGTTTTTGGACCTCACTACTCTCAACCTTTCTATTCTTGAACTACAATTTTGGTTCCCATCCCTCTGCTGGATTAGTTAAAGCACACCCCAGTAGTCTTAGTGAAATTCCCCCCAGGATATTAGTACCCCTCTGGTTCAGATGAAGATCATCCTGCTTGTACAGGTCCCACCTACCACAGAAAGATCCCCAGTTATCCAAGAATCCAAAACCCTCCCTCCTGGACCATCCCTGTAGCCTAGTGTTCAACTCCCTATTCCTTGCATCTCGAGCACCACAGCAGGGAGGGAATTTGAAAGGACGGATGGAAGTGTATTATGACCGTGCCGTCCAAACGAATGGATTAAAGTATGAGGTGCAGAAGGGCAGAGACATGGAAGAGTTAATGATGTTCATGAACTGCAAGTAGGCTGACATGGTGATGTTGTGGATGTGTGGTTAAAAACACATCACGAAGTGAAGAATGTCACCATGTTTATGACCTGCCTGTTCAGACTTAGACAATTGCCAGGGAGGTGATGGATTCAGTGGCGAAGCATTTTCTCCTAGCACGTGATCGATGATGCCTTCCACCTCATCTCATCCACTTCTCTCAACTCCGCTCCCACAACCCATCCCTCCAATTATGACAAGGACGGAAGTCCCTTCTACATCACTTTAAAATCCAGCAACCTCTGTAGACATCATGTCA
Source organism: Chiloscyllium punctatum (assembly GCF_047496795.1). Lineage (NCBI taxonomy): Eukaryota > Metazoa > Chordata > Chondrichthyes > Orectolobiformes > Hemiscylliidae > Chiloscyllium > Chiloscyllium punctatum. The sequence goes on along the minus strand of NC_092766.1, from coordinate 53,136,789 downwards.
TCCTCCGTTATTTCCGTCAGCTGCAAATGAAACCCACCAACTAAGATGTGTTTCTCTCCCCACCCCTACCCATTTTCGGTGAAGATCATTCCCTCTTCGACTACCTGGTGGTGCACGCCCCCACCAAACCACCCACCCATCCGCTCCCAGGAAACTTCTCATTCCAAGACGGGATTTGCAAAACATCCATCCACACCTCCGCCCTCAACTCTGTCCAAGGCCGCAAAGGACCCTTCCATGTCCATCAGAGTTTCACCTGCATTTCCACGCATGTTATGTACTGCATCCATTGTTCACTTTGCAGTCTCCTCGACATTGAGGAGATCGGATGCCTAATTACAGACCACTTCGGAAAACTTCTCCAAGACACCCGCACCAAACAACACCACTGGCCCATGGCTGAACGTGTCAACTCTCCCTCCCCAAAAAGCCAAGTTCATTTAGGTCCAGGGCTTCTGCCGCTCTCATGAACTGTCCTATCTGTCCATCTTCCTTCCCATCTATCTGCTCCACCATGTGCGGCGACCTAAAATCATTACCCCCACCTTTATCCTTCTATCACACTCTCAGCTACTTTGTCCCAGACACACACGCTCCCATTTGTCTCTCTACCACCTCGCTTCACAAGCCTCTTTCCTGATGAAGGCTGGTACACGAAAAGTCGATTGTCCTGCTCATTGGATGCTGCCTGCCCTGCTGTGTTCTTCCAATATCACACTTCCAACTCAGTGGCGAGGCAGTGGATTTTGAGTTTGGGACTGAAGTCAGAGGCCTCCGTTTTTCAATGATTCAAATGTAAGAAATGTCTGCTCCAACAGGACTGGATGTGAGAAAAGTCAGGACCTTGTTTGACCTGGAGGGAACAGGGAGGTGATCCTGTTCATATGCACCTGCTCGTTCTCTGTGGTGGAGGCTGTGTGCATGAATGTTTCTGATAAAATTCTCCTCAAATTCTTCGTGTCGAAAATCCCTGACCTTCAGATCTTATCTTCAGACAGAATCTAGAGTCTTGTGAAAAACGGTTTCACACTCGCATTTTTGGATAACATAAATTTCGCAGGATATTGGAAGGGGAAGATTTACAAACCAACCTCTCCACCATAATCTGATGAAGCCGCGCATTTTATACCAAATACAACTTGATCAGATTTCGAACATGAAAGGAAAAAGATCTGGTTACAGTGTGAAATAAATCGTTCACTTATTGTGTGTGTGGACCAGGTTTTTACCTGTCATCAGTCCTCACACACCTCAATTGCAGTCATAATGAGGAAAGACTTGGGAAATGTGGGGATCCATTCCCTGTCTGACCTGAATTCCCATGGACGCAATGACACCAGGAACAAGCCATTTACCTGCTCAGAGTGTGGGAAAAGATTCGCTCTGGTTCTGACCTGCTGCAACAACTGCTCGTTCAAAATGATGAGAAACCATTTCAATGTCTGAACTGCAGAAAATGCTTTAAAACGTCTGCGATTGGAGAACCGAACACCACGCTCATGCGAAGGAGGAACCTTTTATCTCTCCGGACTTTGGAAAATGTTATCAGCCCTCTGTGTGCTTCATCTCTAAGAAATATGCTCACATAAATAAGAGTCCATTAAGAATTATAGAGACTTGCTGTCTGATCCACGTGCTCACCCGGAGGAGAGACATGTCCAGTTCCAAATCTGTGGGACGTGCTGTGAAGTCCGAGCGACCGGATGGCTCATCACCTTTCTCAATGCATTAACAGGTCTTTCTAAATGCCCTGACTGCGGAAAGTGCTGCACTCTTTCCTGAATACGAACGTGTTATCAACGTGTTCACACTGAAGCAAGACATTAATCACTATAAACGTTCCTGGAGAGAGTTTATCATGAACGTCTTCACATTGAGGAGAGACCTTTCAAACATGTAGCCTGTGGGATATGCTCTCCAGTCTCTGTAGAACTGATGTCCCATCGCTATTTTCGAATTGTGAGAGACGTTTAAATTGTATTTATTCCAGGAATAGGTTCAAGCGATCATCTCAACTCTCAGCAAATCATCTGTTTTGCAGTTGGCAGCAAGCATTGACCTGCTACATGTAAGAAAAACAGTTAGGTCACTCATCGACCCTGCTGAGAGAGTGGAGGATCCCACCGAGGGATGGAATTCACTCACTCATCGACCCGACTGAGACAGCGTAGAGTTTACATATCTCAACAGCGATTGATTTTGTTGTTCTTCACATTCAGGTCTGAAAGCAAAGATTTAATATTCTAGATAACAATCAAATAAATCAGCTTTGTGTTAAACACACTATCGAAGGTCATTGGAAGAATGGGATTACAGAGTACGTGAAGCATCAGCACAGGTTGTCACGGAGAAATCATATTTGACAAATATATTAGAATGCTTTGAGTAGGTAATGAGAAAGTTAGACGAAGTCAAGCCTGTGGAGGTGACCAGCTTGAATTTCCACAGACATATGTCAAGGTGCAGTATGGCAAACTGCTTAATAAGAGGCCATGGATTGAGGCGTGGATGACTGGCAGAAGGCAGACAGTTGGGTAAAGAGGTCACTTCCAGGATGGCAGCCCGTGACGAGTGGAGTTCAAAGGAGTCAGGGTTGGCACCAGAGCTTTTCACATTATGTATGAAGAATCCATTCAAAGAAACTGAGGGTGTTGTTGCTCCATTTGAAGAAGACACAATGATAGGTGGAAGGCCAAATCTTATTGATGATGCGGGCCTGCTGCAGAATGACTTGAACGAAGTGAGTGCTTCGAAAAAAAGTTGCAGTTGCCATACTTTGTTGAGATTATGAGGTCATATGTTTGGTGGAAAGAGAAGAGGCATAGACAATTTTCTGAAATCAGAAAGAATTCCAAGTTCAATTTTGTCTTATATTTAGCATGCAGTTTCAGTTGTTGTTAAGGAAGGCAAATGCAATGCAGGCGTTCATTTCAATCAAATTCCAAAGCAGGGGAAGAGGTTGAGATCTCAATCAATAGGAGGCTCTAGACCATTGCATTTGGAACATTGGGAGTAGGTTTTGGCCCCATATCTAAGTGATAGTACGTTTTGAATTTTGGATATGAGGTTTCTATTGGCTGACTCAGTGGTGAGTACTTATGTCTTGCAGTCTCAGCAATATTTGTTCCATATCTACTTTGGACGAATGTGAATTTGGAGTTGGCACATCCTGTCCGTTTCAGCCGGCGTTTCCTCCCCAGACTAAAGATGTATGGCTGACTTTCTTTGGTCATGGGAAATGCTGAGTTACAGGAATTGGGTAGAGGTGTGAGTTGATTGCGATTCCCTTCGCATGATTAGTGGGGGTTTCTTGGTCCGAATGGCCGGTGTCCACATTGTCGGTATTCCGGTAGAACAACGTTGATCGCAGGGATTGAGGCCTTGTCATAATTATTTTAACGGAGGTGACAACTTCCTTATAAACACATGGTTTTAAGTGAACGTCTTGAACGATATAAGGAGTGGAGGGACATTCTTAAAGAGGATATCATAAAGGTCAATGAAGAATATGAAATAGCTTCAGACCATAAAGTTAAGTATAATCTAAAGAGATTCTACAAGTACATTAAGACCTTGAGACAAAATAGGACCATATTAAGATGAAAAAGCTCACCTTTGTCTTGCACCTCAGCAGATGGAGAGACATATAATATTCAGTTCACGTCAGTTTACACTGTGGAGAACGAAATGTCGGGTACAACTAAATACTGATGTTTTCAAAGTAGTTTACATTGAAAAGGGAAAGTGCTGGACTACCTGGAAAATATCAAGATGGATATTTCTCTGGAATCTGATCTCCTGTATCCCGGAATTTAGGGAGTGAAACTGTTGGACCCTTCGTAGAAATATTGTTATCATTTATTATTACGAGTGAGGCGCCGAATGACTGTGGGATGGCTAAAGCTGTGCCTTTGTTAAGAAAGGAATTCATGGAGAAGACTGGGATCGATCGACCTGTGTGTCTGGTTATGGTCGTCGGTAAGTTGTTGGATGCAATTCTAAACGATAGCATTTATATGAATGTTTAGATATAAGGAATGAATTCGGATAATCAGCATGGGTCTGCACAAAATTGATTGAGTTTTTTGAGGGCGTAACCAAGAAGTTCAATGAGGACAAAGTGGTAGAGTTTGCTCACTTGAGCAACCTTTTATAAAAGCTTTTACACGGTTCCACATGGTTGACTCATTCATAAAGTTATATCACATAGAGTTAAATGTAAGGATTCGAATTAGATATAAAATTAATTCAATAGCATAATGCTGAGAATTGTGTTGTAGACGAGTTTTCAGACTGGAGGACTGTTACCAATGGTATCCCATTGGCTGAGCGCACATTCTTTTTTTTTCATTTAAATAAATGATGTAGGTGGGAAGATAGAAAGTATGGTAAGTAAGTTTGCAAAATTGGTAATAAAATCGACAATAATAAAGTTCTGGAAGGTTGTGAAGTGATTTTCTCGCCCGGTCAGTTTCTCTCTGGCCTCGAGTTTAAAAAGCTTGTAGGGGAGGAGTTGTGAAGTGCCATTCATCCATCGTGATGCGTACGTTATCAGACATCCATCTATTCTCGTCCCAGTTTGCAGCAATGAGATTGTCTACGTGATCTTAAATGACATGTTAATGGTACTGAAGGTTGACCTGGTCACACTGTTGTAACCCCTTTGAGGAACGTATTCTCATGTTCAAATAGAGAGGCAGTCACGCAGGCACATTCCCCGATAGTGACAGAGTCCTCAGGATTACACCCACTCCATGTGCCTTATGTCTACAATTGTTCCGGAGAAAGGCGGTTTTAAGTGGAATGCAAGGCACTTCACAGAAAATGTGCACCGTTGTGGTGAGCCGCGATAAGGAATGGATACTGAGCTGAAATATTCCCAAACGCTTCTCACGTGAAACTTTCAATAACACAAATCCCAGCAAAACAAGCCCTCTGGCTACTTGGACCTGACAGGTTAGCGCCCAGCAGACATTCCTCCCTAAAAACAACGGACACACGGCAAAATCTAAACACTTTCATGTCTCGTCTTGTTCTGTTTCTGTCCCTGTCACACCTACAGCTTCCTCTGAACGTCTAGTCCCGATGTCAATGAGGTGTTTGATATAAACACAGGCACATCGAGAAAGTAATCTTTATTTCAAAAGCAGAGCAAGGGAATGTAAGCTGCAAGGGCTTGCTCTTGGCTGGGTATGAGACATCACGGTCTCGTTGTCCTGATTAACATACAGACTGATTCCACAAATATGCAACTCAACAGTTATTACCAATTGAAATGTCCCAATCAATACCATGACTGACAGAAAGATCAGGGGAGAGTAGCTTCGACCCCTTCCTCGCCGAGGGACATTTTACAAAGAACGTCCTGTTACTTAACAAACTGACCTCCTCGCAGCTGGCCATCGAAGTGTCGAGCACAATAATATCCTTTGGCCCACTAAGTCTGCACCAGTCCAATACAATCCCCTGAACTGTTCGTATCTCATTTGGCGTCAATTAGTTCAGAGGGGCAAATGTATTCAGTCATGGAAGTGTACAACTAAATCGTTCTAACCTGCTCTGTAATTTTCTGCCTTTTCCATCCTGACAGGCAGTTGGTTGCAAATTCCTAACGTTCCTTATCTGACTTTTACGCATTTCACCTAATCCTGCGATTTGAATTTCAAACAAGAAAGCAGAGAACAAGCACTCTTCAAGTTCACTCCCGGCTCTCAATCACGGTCAGCAAAATGCTTAACTGAATGAGGTATCCACATTGCAATTAACGCCCATCGCCTAAACCACATGGCCACATCTGCAGAAGCGTGCTACTAAACTGGTTTCAAGTACTGCCTCCCTGTGGAGCTGTGGGACAGGCAATCATTGTTCCGTTTGTTTGATTTCAATCACTGCAGTTTCAATCGGGTTAAATGTCAGGACATGTTTGGTCTGTGTCATCAGTCTTGATGGTTGAAATGGTCATTCAGTTAAAAAGAAAGAGAGAGATTACAGGAGAAACTAAACAGATCTGGCAGCATCTAGGGAGAGACAAATAGAGCCAACGATTCAGTTCTTCTTCAGGAGTTTCTCGGAACTCTATTTTCTCCGACAGGTACTGGCAAACCTGTCGAATTCCTTGAGCCGTTTCTGTGTTTTTATTTTGAGAGTCCTAGTGTCCACAAGACTTCACTTGCCATTCAACAATACAGTAACGCATTTGTGGCTCCTCAGTGGATTTGGTTTCCGTTTGGGTGCATATCCCTAACTCCATTAAAAACCCGAAAGTGCACAGCAAAGGAGTCGGATGGATAAGAAGTGTCTGTTCCATGCGTGGGTACAATTTCTCGGTGAACAGCCAAACGAGAGGACTAATTGCTCCACAGAGACTTCCTCGTCCCTTGTAGCAGGCCCCTTGCAGTATCTCCTAAAGTAGACTGTCAGTGAATTCAAGATTTTTCCTGCCCTTCGCAGAATGAAAATTGTCCTCAATTGGTTTGAAGTTTCGAAAATGAATCCTGTGGCATTCATTGTGGACAACAGGAACAGTCTGACCTCATGCTTTGCAAACACATACATGACACCGGGAAACAGCTTTCCTAAAACGGGGAACTTCTCCTTTTGAGCCTTCTGAGGAACATTTTCCTGACCTTGGTAAAAACCCAGAACTGTGTGGACAAAAAAAAAAACCGATGGTGTGAGAACAGCTGTCGCTCAGTTCCTGGGTCGTGGGAGAACAGCAACCTCTCAGTGGTGAGCCGAACGCACTGACTAACATCGCCACAGAGACTGATAAGCCAACGGCTTCAATGACCCCCGAATGCAAGTTGCAGTCTGCTCCTCCCATATTGACAATCATCCTTCATTAGCATTTTCCGAAATAAATCCAGGGAAATTCGAGGTGAGGACATGGGAATAGTCTGATCCCACCCTCTATAGACGCACCCATGACAACAGAACTAGTTATCCTCCAACCGGGGTCGTCTCACTTCCAGCCTTTCAGTGCCCTATCTGTTCCCGCGTTTTCTAATTGCCCTGGAGTTGAGATGAGATTTGACATCCTGACGTGCAGGAATAAGAATCCTTCACTATCACTGATCAGTTCATGTCCAGAGAACATCAGAGTCAAAGTACCGGCCTCCGAAAGAACGGAAATATTTCTAAACTGTCTCTGCCCAGTCGGCCAGTTCACCCTTCATTTTCCTCTGAATCCGCGGCCCAAGGAAATCTAAAGATTCACTACGCTCGAGTCTGGATTTTCTGTTTTGATTGTTGACAGTTTTCCCACTTGACAATTGGCACGATTTCGCCAGAATCTTTTCACAATCCTCTGCTTTGCACCATGTACAGAGATAAATAAACCTCCTTTTGTGGAGAGATTCACGACCCTGGGAATGTTTTGTTTGGAGCAAAGAAGATTAATGGGAAATTTTTGGGGACAGTTATAATGATTGGGAGAAAGAACTGTGGATGGGCGGATTAATGGTCAGGAGGAACTGCTGCTTCTGACCAGGTTAATTTACAAGAGGACGAGGGGTGAAGACGTTTAATGGAAAAGACAACTTTTTTCAAATAAACTCAGTGAAACGTACATATATCTCATGTGTCTTTTTATCATCTGTGGATAGAGAAACAGAGCTAGCGTTTTGAGTCAGGTCCTTTTCTGGTTCAGAACGCAAGTTTCCTGTATGTCAAGAAATGAGCAGACCTGAGAACACATCGAGTTGTTGAGACGGGTTTTCTGGAGATACAGAGATAACTCATCCTGCAAGAAAACATTTAAATTTAACTGTGAGGGAAACATGCTCAGTATTGATGAGAGATAGAATGGATATGAAGGATCCCTTTTCATGAGCAGAGAGATTAATAACACGGCAATTGTCGAGTACTAAAGATACACTTTTATCGCGCCTTTCAGCTCCACTTTAATCACAGGCACTGAAGCACCTGTGAAGCAGGTATGTCATTGTAAATAATAATGTGCGAATCTGGACAGTTTCTTCAAACAGAGGTCAAAAAAGAAAACTCAGAACTGGCACTGGAAACGCCAGTGAGATTGTGTTTACTTTAAAAGTTTGTCCTGCTCTTGTTTATATCCAGAATACTGCAGGACTGATGATCCCAATCTCAGGGGAAGGCGTTACCCATGTAAGAAACAAATGAGGAGGATCTTCTCACATTCAGTGGGTAGCAAGCATGTCAAAGTATTTACAGCCGAGGCCTGTCAAGACTGGGTAATTTCAGGGCTTCAATTATCTCTCTGTTAATAGCATGGAGCAAGTGGCAGTGTGAAATGTGTCGACATTTGCTGACAATACACACTCGTGGGAGCGCATGTTATGATAACATCAAGGCAATATGCATAGGCATATAGATTGGTTGGGTGAGTGGGACAAACTTTTCAGATGTAGTTTCATGTCCGGATTATGAGGTCATGCACTTTGGTCGGAAGAGTCAAAAGACAGATTACTATTAAAATCGAGAGAAAGAAGAAGAAACGTGTGACACAGAGTAATCTTGTACATGGCACAAACAAAGTTTAGTATCATATTCTTTCCCTGAGAAAAAGGATGGCTTTCTTTCCGATTGCGATCAATGAAAGAGATTGTTTCATAGGAAAGAAAAACAACTGAAACTAATAGCCGAATCTAAAATTTAGAAAAGACTTGGATCGTTCCAATTGACGACGTTGATGTTTATGGCTCTCTAATATTTGTTTACAATGGGGCTGGGAGTGGGAGTTAGGGGAGCTGGGGAGTGGAAGTCAGGTTACCCATGATTACTGTCATCCTTCATCTGTCTACGTCATTTTGTACGTTTTATTTCGCATTTTGGTTCATGTGAGTGCCCTTGTAAAATGTACCCGCTGGTGACTTATTTCCCTGGTTGTTCTTCATCACGACCCGAAAGAATTCAAAATTCTTTTCTCCTTGATTTCGCTAATCTCGAATCAAATGTCACCAGAACCTCGATATTTTCCACGCCTGTCTGATTTCTTGCAATATCAATTGATCTGTCACTGTGTTACTGTTTCACAAATCAAGAACAAATCAAACAGGATCAATAGCATCTAGGATGTAAACTCAAATAACTGCAGACTCTCCCCAGAGTACTGCCAACTGTGCGATCACAGAAGCATACATTGAACTGCCAGCAAACTCAAAACAATAGAAACATTCTTTTGGGCAACGTATTTCTTAATCAGCAATCGGATTTGACATTGGTGGTATCAACAGTTCCCGCACACAAGGAACTAACTAATGCTGCAGACGGAGGAGAAAATGGAGGACTGGAGATCATGGAGATCAGAGTCGAGAGTGTGGTTGCTGGAAAACACAGCAGGTCAGGCAGCATCCGAGGAGCAGGATAATCGACGATTTGGCTGAATGCCTGATGAAGTACTCATGTCAGAAACGTCTATTCTCCTCCTTAACCTACTGAACTTTTCCAGCAACACACTCTCCATTGCTGCAGACTGTCACACTTTCCGAGCTCCCAGCCACGGAATCAGCGACACTCAGTGCCATGAGTCAACCTACTGAGGACACCTGGCAGTGGTGTTTTGTGTCAAGTTCATCTTCATGAATGCGTATCGTGAGTTTTCTGTCCTTTATAATGTTTCCTACAGTCACTCCGTGCAACATTGTTTGTCCAAATTTGTCCTGCAGATGATGGGTGTTGGGTCCATGTTTTGGTGAGTTGTTGTCAAACGTGGCTTTCGGTTTATTTTGTCTCATAAATCCGAGTGGTCAGAGGGGTCTGGTGCACGTGCTGAGACATTTTTGTTTTACCTGTAATGTCGTGTGATTGGTGTGTTGGGTCATGGTATGTCCTCCTCGTGTTGTTCTTGGCAATGAATCTGCGGGAATATCTATTGTTGCAAAGTATTTCTGGAGGATCCAGTAAACAACACAACCAGCTGTTCCGATTAGCAAGGCACAGTGGTGACGAGGAAAGCGAAGTCGACTGGGACAACGTAAAAATAATTGCACGAGCTAACCAGAGGGCAGCCAGAGAATTTCTAGAATGACGAGACTCATCCAATGATTCCATCCAAAAACATGTTCATCTGGAGCCAACATACTGGGACATGCAAAGAACGACAAGAACCAGCAACTGAAAGCGGTGGGAAGGAAATCAAACCAATTCGAAACGCTGCAGGATAGCGGCACTTCACACGTGTTTCATCTGCCTTGATGATATTAACGAGAAAATGAAGGAAACGGCTGCAAACCAATTTCCCAAAACCACAATGCCCATGCAGGCATTGTGTTCCAGATTCAACCACTCGCTGGCTGTTGTAATTTATCCGCACATTACCTCAAAACGTTTTGCCACCTATCTTAAGTCTATGGCCCCCTGTTGATTGAAACCCTTCAACAATGGAAAGCGTTTCTTTCCGTCTACCGTATCCATGTCCCTCATTATTTTGTACTTATTAATCATGTCTCCTCATAATCCCCCTTTCTCTGAGAAAAAAAACAAGTTCTCTCATCTCTCCTCATAACTGAAGCTCTTCAGCACAGGAACTATCCCCATAAATCACTTCTGTGCTGTCATTTTGCTACTATACCGTGAATTGCAGAACTCCAAATAAAAATCTGCAGCTAAAGGAACAAATTACATAAATGTCACAGAAAGATAAGGAAATTGCTCTTTTGCAAAATCAAAAGGTCCCTTTTCCTCGCTACTGCTCTGAATTCCTGTCCTGAGACTGATACTGAAACACTGTCTGGTCAATGTCATTTAAAATTGCTACATGAGGATTGATCTCATAACAACGGTGTCTGAATGATCCAAATGGTTTGAAGGTTCAAATGATTCGGTGAGACTGGGGCAAGTCCACGCAGCAACAGTGATAGCAACACAGACTGAACGGTGTCCATGCAGAAGTAAGTGTAAGAGTGAGCAGTGCATTTTTGAAATGGGATGAGGGAACACATTCGCAACAGGACTCGGAGAGATGTCAGACAGTGGCAGTTAGTAGGAACAGAATCATCACTTCAGAGAAAATTTTCACGTAAAAATAAGTAATGTTAAAATGCCAAATCAATGACAATTTAATTATATAAATATAGTGTTTCAAACCAACTTTTTGACCTCAGTCATAGAACGACATATAATGTAGGTAACAAAACGTATAATGTTAAAATACGTCGTCTTTAAGAGGTATTTTAAAGTGAAAATCTGAGATCAAGACAGGGAGTTTAGTGAAGAGGTGACACAGTTTGCGCTCTTGGCAGCAACAGGTTGTGGGCCGCCTTTGTGCACATGTGGAAAAGTTAAAAGCGAGAATGCTTAGGTGCATGGTTTAGAGGTAATGCAGATATCATGAAAGGGGTTTAAAAATAATCTTTCTTGGTATATCGGCATCGTTGGCTATTTACCACCCCTAATTCCCCCAGAGAAGGCTGGAGGACTTTAAAGACCGAGGCAGAAAGGAGGCTACCAAGAAATTTGTATATATTTACATCAGTTTTAAAATTCATCTCGGGTTTCTGGGTGCGTCAGATGTGGTGAGAATACTAGTTTGCCTTTGGAACTTGGTCGTGGAGGTGGCAATGCCCGTGACGGTGGAACTTTCGCAGTCGGCCATGAGGCGGGTGCTCACGGTCGACAAAATCACGGCTTCATTAATGTCTCCAGCTGGATTCTGCAGCGAGACATCTGATGTGGTAACGGAGCATGGCAACAGAATCGGCCGAGCATGTGCCTGGATGGTACTATTGACAGCAAAGGATGATTGAAGTGCTGAGGTATAGTGTAACCATTGAGGTTCGGCAGCAGCAGTCAGCAGTGAGGGTGGCTGGTAGAAAACAGGTGCGTCTTTGCACAATGTGGGAAAGCATGATCACGGCGGGGAAGTTGGAGCAATTTTGCGGAAAGCCCAACTTGTAGAATTTGTATGCCGATGATTTAAAATAGACTGTAATGTCTGCTTTTTTCTTCAAATCTATTTCTTTCTTCAACTTTCTCTTTGGAGAAATCATTTGTTTCTTCTCCAGCTTCTGCAGCAAATATTTGGTAATGGACACATTGTTCCAAAGATGCCGCTGTTTTAGGGACATTGTCCACTTCTCTCTCATAGCCTTTACCGAAGAATATGTGCCAATTCCATCTTAAAGAATCCCAGCAGTATGCAAACAGGCCCTTTGCTCCCAAACGTAAACCAGCCAGAGCAATCCTCATATCCCAATATTTTCTATTTACCCCAGTCAAATACAGCTAACCCTAAATAAACCTGAACACTAAGGACAATTTAGCTTCGCCAATTCACATACCCTGCACATCTTTGGACTGTCCGAGGACCCTGGAGCACCCTGGAAAAAATCCATGCAGCACAGTGCGAATGTGGAAACCCGACACAGACAGTTGCCAGAAGCTGAAATTGAATCTGGGTCCTCAGCGCTGTGACAAAGCAGTAATGATCAATGACCCAGCGAGCCTAACATCTCCCTCGCATCCTCACTCACACTCATGGAGAGTGAGGCTCGATCCTGCCCTGTTTTCCTGCTTAGTCAGCGAATCTTCTCCGCCCCTGTACCACTAGCCCCTCCGTTTGCTTACTGTTGACAGTGCCGCATCACCATACCGGTGGGAAGCTTGCAGGAGTAGGAAAACAATGTCAATTATGGACATATGCACCACAAGTTCTCTCCGGACAGAAATGTTGGTCTCTCCCGTCACAGGTGGCGTGTGAAGGTTGAAGGGAGGGCAGCGTATGGAGTTTTATAGGTTTCATGACTGGTCTGAGCAAGACTCTAGCCTCAAATAAATGGTTCTACGGGCCGTGATTGAAGCCGCAGAGAGCCCCAGTCTTCTTTGCACGAACATGCCCCTTTCAACGGCCGCTATCCTTGGGTCAATTTGTCTTGTTTTTATTTAAATTATGGCTTCACTATTCGTTAATCTCTCTTTGGAGTGCATGGGGCTGAAATCAAAGGTTATTGAGTTAAATTATTGCTGTCAAGTGCGGTGCTGCAACAGTACATCTTTTCAGGCAGAATCCGAGGAGCAGGAAAATTGACGTTTCACCAGGGATGAGTCTGGTGAGCCAAGACAATGGTAAGATATTTAAAAGGTGCTGGTTCGGTGGCATAGGAGCTGAAAGTGCAATAGGGAGATGAAGGTGGGGATGATGGGACAGGTCAGAGAGGATAGTGGAGTGGATAGGTGAGAAGGAAGTTTGACATTGTTGGACAGGTGGTGAGAAAGTAGTCAAGTTCACAGATTGGATTTGGGATAAGATGGGGGGTGGAGGGGTAATTAGGAAATTGTTGCAATTCACATTAATCCCGTGAGGTTAGATGGCCCAGAACCTTCATGTCCTTGGCCGAGTGGGAGCGGGTTGTTTGAGTGTTCGGCCACAGGGTGGTGCGGTTCATTTGTACGGGAGTCGCACAGATGTTCTCTGAAGCATTCTGTACGCAGTTGGCCTGTCTTCTCAATGTCGAGGTGACCGTATTGGGAGCAATGAATACAGTAAATCACTTGTGGAAATGCAGGTAAATCTCTGACGAATGTAGAAGGAATTTTTTGGGCCTTGTACATCGGTGATCGGGAGGTATGGGCGCAGAATTACCAATTATTGCGGTGGCAGGGGAAGGTGCTGTTATGGGTGGGTAGGTTGGAGGTGGGCAGTGATTAAGTTTTTGAGTGGGGAAAGCTTGCGCCAATCTCGATTTTGCCATGTGATGCCGCACTCTTGACTTTGATATCCAGCATCAGCTGTTCTCACTTTCTCCTCCTTAAATAGTTGGTGTATTCGGTTACCAATGAACAGGTAACGTGATTTTTTCACTGTAAATGCCACCGATATCCCAGAGATCACTTTCCTGCCATTACGAGTTTCCCTCAGTTCCTCCATCTTATCTATTCCCGAACATGTCAGCGATATCATTTTGTCCTTGTTTGTGCTGACATAACCAGATATATAATTAATTCTTTTGCCATCTCCTCATTCCACATTATAACTTCGCCTGTCCAACTGTAGGGAATTTGTTTTCATGACAATTTGTGTCTTCATATACTTTTGGAAGCTTTCAAAATTGTTTTGCGTGTTAAGCTCCAGCTTACCTTCAAGGTTTATATTTCCATCTTCAGTAATCCTTTAGTCTTCTTTTGTTGCAGTCTGAACTGCTTCCAGTTAACTTGTATGCTGCTCGTTTTAGCCGGTTGGTACACCTCTTACTAGGATTCACTCCTATCCCTCATATTCATTGTGAGCCATGGCAGGGCCACTTTTCCCGTTTTATGTTGTGCCTGACAGGAAGGAACAACAGTCATAGTTCCTCCTAGGGCTTTGCCAATTTTTTTCATCGTTTTATGCGATCTTCCCAAATTATTGTGTCTCATGCTATCAGAATTTTGTCCATTTAGATTTTAACCCACAGTCTCAGAATCATCTTTGTCACTGTAGACCATTCAGAGTGCATCACTCTCACTCAAGGTGTTTCACATAGTTCGATTCCCAGCAATTCCCTTCTCAAAACAAAACAGAAATTTTAAAATAAAACTTGTCGTTGTCCCAGAACATCATAGGACCGCAAACCCACCAGTAAGAGAGAGAGAGAGAGAGAGAGAGAGAGATGACTGATGGTTCTTTAAACTGAGTGTCAACATGCCTTAGGCCGGGGGAATGTTCAGAAACTGGAACTTTCATGGCAGCCTCAACCAGTTCAGGGATTGAGCACGTGCTGTTGCTATCAAACTGCATCACAAACCAGCCATCTATTTAGCAATTTATACATTCTGGACTGTGCGAGAAAACCGCAGCACCCGTAGAAAACCCGCGCAGTCACGGGGATAACGTGCAAACTCCACACAGACAGTGTCGAAACAGGGACGCTGAAGCTATTAGGCAGCCGTGCTAACCAACGAGCCACCATGCCACACGTTTACGAACTGACTTGGCGCCCACAGCCCTCTATGGCAACTATCTCCACAGAATCATCACTCTCTAGCAGAAGATTTTCCTCCTCGTCTCATTTCCAATTTGTTATCGCTTCAATTTGACACTGTGCCCTCGGGTTCTGGTGTGTCATATTAGTTGAAACATCTTCTCCACATTGGCTCTATGCAGGCCGCCAGCATTCGGAAAATTTCAATTGCATCGAGTCATTGATTCAAACATCACTAAAACAGACCGCTGTTCCAAACAGTTCATGCTACCATTTACGGAACCTAACGTAATACCAACTGCGTGTACTTGGCCCATATCTCTCTGAACATTTCCTATTCATGCACTTATCCAAATGTCTTTAACGTTGCAATTTTATCCACATTCACTACTTCCTCTGGAACTTATAACAGGTAACATACCATGTAAAGGAAAACAAAGTGCACCTCATGTCTTATTATACGTTTTCTCCTCTCACCTTAAAAATATGTCCACTCGTACTGCAATCCACCAAAGAAGGAAAGCACAGTTGCAGTGGAGCTAATCTGTATCCCTCAGGATTTTTAAAGCTTTTATAGGATAAATGTCAACCTCCTAAGCTCCTTACAAGGACGTCACAACCTATCCGGCCTTCCCTTACACCTCAATCCCTTCATTCCGAGCAAATTCCTGGTGAATCTCTTCTGAACTCTCTCCAGCTGACTATTCTCCTTTGTCTAACAGAGCAACCAGAACTTGATGCATTACCCCAGAAGAGGCCTCACCTACGTCCTGTACAACCTCAGCTTGACGTCCCAACTCCAACACAAAAAAAAACTGAGCACCGAATGAAAGCATTCTCACAGCATTTTTAACGGAACTGTCGACATGTGACACGACTTTCAAATCCATTTAGTGACCTATTCACTTGTCTATTACTCAGCACTATTCAAGGCAGTACTTGTAATTGTACAAGTGCTATATCAGCACCTTATATTTATCCAAGTTACATTCTGTCTGTCATTCCTTTGATCGTATACCTGAATGATCAGTGTCTGTTTTAATGTTAGATAACCTGAGATAACTTTCTTCTCTGTCTACTGTACCACCATAGAGAGGTATAGACATTTGGCACAAACTGGTTCATACTGATCATAATGCGGTCCACATTAACTTCATGTCTCTGCACTTGGCTCATATTATTCTAATCAGTTGCTGCCCATGTGTTTTCCCAAAAGCCTTTTTAATGTTCTCAATGTACACACAAAATTTCTGCTCTGATCTACTTATATGCATACCACTAATTTTGGTGTCAACCACAACTGACGATCCCTGCCTTTCTTATTGTCATCTAAAACATTTACTTAAGTCACAAACAAAGGAGCCAGCACGGATCGCTGTGGAACACTGCTGGTCACAAGCCTACAGTCTGACAATCAACCCTCCAAAATCTCATCCTTTCCCTTGCAACTAAGTGAATTTTCTATCCAATTGGCATGCGAACTGTGAACCCCATGTGATCTAACTTAAGTCTTCCATGCGGAATCTTGTCAAACGCTTTCTGAAAGCCTAAGATAACCAATATCTATTGTTCTTGCATCATCAATCTTCTTGTGTAGTTGATCAAAAGCTCAAACAAATTTGTGAGACATACTTTCCACCTCACGAATCAGTGCTGATGATCCCCTATATTTCCTGGCCTCTTCAAATGCTGTCTTCCAAAACCACCTCTAAAAACCTGCGAAACACCAATTTCAAATTCACAAGTCTGTGGATCCAAGTATTTTCCCTATATCCGTTCTTCAACAACGTTCATCAAAGTCCAATCATTTGGAATCTCACCTATTTTTAGATATGACAATTATTTGAGCAAGGAGTCCTGCTATTCCCGCGGTTACCTCACACAATGCTTTTGGATTTAATTCCGACACAGGGTAAAGCTCGATGCTAATTGAAACCAGCAGCACAGAAAAAATATTTACCCCGTGCTGTAATCTGTGTGAATCCGAGAGGCAAGGCATATCTCAAAGGTGACGATTTAAAGGGAAAATTAACAACTTTATTCTCTACGTCAAACAGAGAATATGAAAACTAAAAACTATTCAAAAATACTTTCTCTGAAACCCATCTTTTACCTTCCAGTCCGCAATAGTATTCCAATTTTAATGTTTCCCAATAATGACTTTAAAAAATCACGGTTCAAATCCACTCAGCATTGCCGTGTCGCCATTTGTGGATTTTTCTGTGTAGATTCTCTTCAGGTTGTCATCGATGTTCTGCCATGCAAACACGTTCCCCAGGTCGGTATATTTGTGAGATCTCTTCAGCTTGAAATTTCTGATACAGTCCTCTCAATAGCTATTCAAAATGTCCTGTTATATACACCAAAACTTCAGATTATTTCATTGGCTTTAATGTTATCAAAATGCTAAGTTTCAACCTGATTTTGGTTTGGGATCTTGATTAATAATTTAACCTGATAGCAATCCAGCTCTGCTGGCTATTTCGAACAAATGTCACATTGTTCCCTTGCTCAGAAGAGGTTGTGCTGTGTCTTTGCAAGTTTTCAACTCTTTTCTTCACAACATCTTCTTAACAATACACTCGTCCAAGGTCTGGATTTATCCGCCTTTTACATTTTCTGAGACCGTCAGCAATTATTTTCCTGTAATATGAAGAATTTATCAGTATGTTTTTCCATGATTTTTGCAGTCTCCTTAAGTGCAACATATCTCAAACAGAACTATTCCATATTGCTTGCATTTGATCTGTATCCCTCTATTCATTTCTTCTTCACCTAAATGTCCAAATGTTTTTCTTATAATGTAACAGTATATCGACGTACCAATTGTTCCAGCAGTTGATTCTAGAAAGAAACCATCCTCTGTGTGAAAAGATTATCTTGTCATTCCGTGTAAATCTTATGAATTCTGGATTCCCGTATCCAAGGGAAAGAGACCTTTGCTGTTTACTTTATTGAGAGCACTCCTGATTTTATGGATCTCTATAAAGTCATCCTTCGACCTCCGATGCTGCAGTCCGACAAATCAAAGCCTACACACTCTCTCCTCGTTACAGTACAATCGAGTCCTGGGAACATGTAAACGCTTTGTTGCATGAAGTAATACAGAGACGAATGCAAGCCAGCCGCTAGAAATATCACCTAATGTCAATTTCTTTGATGCTTGGTCAAATAGTTTAAGAAAAGGAATCGTCCCCCTCATACATGGAGAGTGAACATTCGGTTTTGCTTTCTCCACAGTAAAAACTGACGTAAAAATTCGTTGAATGGCTCTTTCATCTGCTGAGCTCAGACGCAATGTCCACCTCTTTAATCTTTATTGTACTATTTCTCGAGTTGTTCTCTTGCCAGATATGTACTTGTAGACCCTCTTCGGATTATCTTCAGCCATGACCGTTTCGATAATTTCAAATCCCCACTTTGCCTTCCTGGTCTGCATCTTATTAAAGTCCCTACAAGAAATTGATTTGAACCCTGTTACAAACAGATTTTAATCAGCAAGGCTTCGAAGGATAGCTCATATTGCAGGAAACTGTATCTGTGGATTATCAGATCAGCCGTCATCTCACTGAATAGTGAGAGCAGACTGTATAGGTTGAATTGCTGACTTCTGCTCTTGCATCTTATTGCCTTTTTTTTGGACTTCAAAATGGTTCTGATTTTCCTTTATCAGTAAATTTCCCGGGCATTAGAAGAAGAAGATTTACAGTGCAAAGGCTTAAAACCATAAATATCTCAGCATCTGATGATGTTGTCCAATTGATTGTTGCTTGAACATGATTCGCTTTTGAACCTGGAAGGGAAAAGCATCATTCACAGTGTGGAGAAACATGCCTTGTACGTGTGGACAGGGATTCATCAGATAATCTGCCTTCTCAGAAAATGAGGACAGTCAGACCAGGTAGATGCCATTCGTATTTTTCGAGTGTGGGATAGAATTCACTTGATCCACCACACTGTTTGAACAACAGGAAGGCCACACACAGGAAAAGATTTTTTAAATGCCCTGTACGTGGGAGGAGCTTTAAAATCTCTGAGGATCTGTTGACGCATCAACGTGTTGACACGAATGAGAAACCGTCATTTCTTCTCAAAATGGGTCTGGATTCAGGTGGTTAATTAGACTCACTGTGCATCCGCCACCTCACTGTTGGGAGAGGCTGTTCATCTGCACTGGTGTGGGAAGAGATTTGATGTGAAATCCAAACTACTGAAATAACAGCAAGTTCATAAGTGAAGGAAGTGCCTGTTTTTTACAGTACTTCATCGTGTGCCAAAGCCACAACTAGAAGTTTTGGTTTTAATTCCAGCCTCCTGTGGAGTTGTACCAAGGAGTTTCATTGTTTCTTAATTGATGATTGTCTGATGCCCATTGTGTCTTCCTTCCTATGAAGTTAATATTCCGGAAGAAATGAAATGTGTTCCATGTTCCTCCTGTTCTACAGCAGCTAATTAATTCAAAATAAATTCTTCAAACGTCAGAAAAGTGCCTAATTTTCTCCACATTGTCCGGACAGGAATTGCTTGTGTGACTGACGAGCCACAAATGGTGCTAAATAATAAAGCCGTCAGGTGTGGCATGTTGGCGCAATTGTCACCATTGTTTTATCACAGGGCCAGGGGCCTTGCTTCAATTGCAGCCTTGGATGATATTCTGTGTGGAGTTTGCACAATCTCCCCATGTTTGCATTTTTCCATTCCACGGCCCAAAGACGTGCAGGTTCGGTAGATTTACAATTGCTAAATTATCCAAGGAAGTCTGGGTTAGATACTTAGTGATGGGAAATGCAGGGTTACTGAAGGAGGGTGGGGGATTATTCTGGGCGGGATGGTGTTTGGAAGGCAGATGTGAACTTGTTGGGTAAATTGGCCCGTTTCAGGGATTCCATATTTTTGTGAGTAAAACAACCAACTCGTATGTTATGATTGAACAATAGTGATTGAAACAGCTGAGAACGATTGGGACTGAGACAATAACCTGCAAGACCCCTGCAGTGTTGTGCTGGACTTGGGATGATTGACATTCAGAAATTGCAAGCATTTGGGCTGGATGGTTAAACCAAGTGGAGAGTGTTACATTGTTGAAAGCACACATGTTCACTTTAAAACAGTGTATTTTCTGAATGTTGAAGGAAATTAAGATCGCATGCTTTGCTCCCTGAATGAATAGGCTGGGGTACGGGCTGTTCCAAAATAGATACAGGTAACCCTTCTCGGTGAAAACCTGATTGTGTCTTGCTGTTTCAACAACAACTCACATTTAACCAATTACATTAAATTTTGCCGAGCGTCCCAGAAGCTAATAAATTTTCAATTTTTGTTTTGCTTTGGCATCTGGAATCTCATCAATTTATACAAATTAATGTGTCATTGGAGTGCACATAAAACCAATATTTTGATGACTAGAATGAGAGTTATTGCTGGAGTTACCTGCTCATCCAACACTTCCCTCTCTAAAAAATTAGAAAGCACTCTCTATCCAAAGGTACTTTTTTTCTGCAAAACATACTCTGTAAAAATGAAAGAAATTGAAACAATTGAGATGAGCAGATAGAGGTTGGAAACAGCGGAGCACATTCTAACTGTGTCGACTTGAGATGAACTTGATGTAATGTTTAACAACTGTGTTATTGAAACAGCATGTTAATAGATTTTGTTCAGTAAAAGAGAATAATGTTTAGATTGTTGATTGTTTTGTTTAGTATTCGCAATAGATTGAAATAAAAAGTTGTTTATCTTTAAGTATTGGAAATTAGAATTTCTATATCACTCACTCACATTTGAATACATTACGAGGTAAGGAGAGATTTTCCGACTGTTTGCTATTAATTAACGAGGGATGCCACGTCCTCATTGTAACAATGGTTTCCTTTGATTCCAATTGACTCCAGTTTTGCAAAAGCTCTTCAATGACTTAGTCATTCGGACGCACCCCTAATCTCAAGGGCATTCAGTCTCACCTTGTCTTGTGAGTGCATTATTTTCTCCATTTTGCACTAATTATGTAATGAGGGCTAAAGCTAAGTGCCTCTGATGGAACAAGCAGTTTCAGCGAGTTGCTTCTTGTTGACTGAGTACAATCTGAAAGCACAGTTATTACTCACTGCCATCACTTTGCTGATGGTTGAGCATTGATTAAGCGGAGTAAGGGTTGGACTTGTCCTGCTTTTGTGCACTCGTCACAACTGGGCATTTTTTATAAACCTGTATTAATATGAATGACGTGGTTACAATACGCTGTTGTGAAAACTGGATGTGGGCATTGAGTATGATGACCATCAATCATTATATCTCAGGGAAAGACAGACTTGAAAGACCAAATGTCCGCCTGCTATTCAGATATATCAATGCTGGGGACATTTGGGTTGGGGGAACTGATACAGAATCGTCCAGGAACTCCATGATTTCAGACTTCTGCCTCGAGATTATTTACAATGTTGCAGTCTTACCTTGTGCACGGATTGTGCTGGACGCCCCCGTCTGCCCCATTAAAGAGACAACCTTTGAGACAAGTCGCTCATTTCCAGTCTGGCTTGTTAATAGTGAGGACCGATTGAATTTCTCCTGAACCTGTCTGCGCCGGCACGAGCCTCATCTCATTCGCTCGGTGTTTGGTGGATTAATCTTTCCGCCCCCTACTCATATTGGACAGGCGCCGCTGTCAATCACATGTTTAGCGTAGATGTGCAGTATTGTGTGAAGTGTTGGTGCAGACGCAAATCACGGGCTGGAGCCATACTGGCGGAATCTGAGGCTTGCTAACATTGATAGTGTCAGAAATACCCAATGTTCGCCTAAAATTCCAGATAGAGACGGTTTATTGCTTTGAGTTAGCGTCAGCTGCATTGTTTCTTACGTTAACAGGCACAACATCAACATTCTGAGCTGAATCTCGTCGAGTTACAACGGAAAGGGACTGTGGACAATATTGAAGATTTGAAACACTACCTTAGATCATCCCAGTATTTATTCAACTTAATTAATCAGCATGAAGTGAAGCAAAAAGCAAGATGGCTCACGAATTGGATTCAATATGCAATTGTGTATAAGCGGGAGATCAGGAACGAAGGGAAAACTGGCAGGTTTTGAGAAACTACATTGAAACGACAGTCTCTGGCAGTGGAACATTTCAGCCATGACTTTAAATTGGAGAAGGCGGACAAGAAATTCAAAGAAATTTTTCAAAATCAAGTGTAGAATTGATGGTGAGAAAGTGTTCCCACTCGGAAATGCTTTGAGAGTAAGAGTGGAGAATTTAAAACAAATACAAAAGAAGAAAATGTGATGCAAGAAATAAACTTGACACAACGATGTAGTTAGATGTGGATTTTTTAATGGATTTGTGGTTTGGGTTTTTCAGTACAATATTATGTTAAAGGGAAAATTACAGGATTACAGCAGGAGAAGTCAGGGAAATGACACAAAATCAGAAAACATATTCGGGGAATCGTGTTGACCCAACGGGTTGAATGACCTCCTCTGTACCTTAACAAATCTGTGATTCAAAAACACTCATTCAATCTCCACCCAGTCAGTCAAGCACATGGCACTAAAAACTCATATTCAATCTGGTTGCTAAACTATGCTGTGATTAATTATTTGAGAGAATCATTGACTAAATTGAAATATCAAGCACATCACTGTTTCCAGGTTCAATTTTTAAAAAATGTTTCATAAATAAATTATCCATACCATAATTTCGATTTTGTCGAAGCACGAGGAAGAATCTGGGAAACAGATTCATAACTTTGAGGTTAACATAAAGGAAAAAAAAGACACGAACTGGTTGCCCTGGCAAAATTCCTGTTCGATATTTGGCAGAGCTGAATTTTGTGCATTTTTTCTAATTGATGAGAAAGAGAGCATTTGCTGATGGGAAAATTAAACAAGCCACTATACTGAGATCTGAAAGAGCCACACGATTCATCAGCAACTGAACGCTACCTCTCAATGTGTTCATCTGACAAGTTTACAAACATTAGCATGATTGATTCCCGATGTGGGGAAATAGGCCATTCGTCTTAACATGTCCACACCAACTTACTGCGCTGCATTCATACGAGAGTCACCCCTCTCCACCAACAATGCACTTCCCATGACCAGACAATATAAATCTGAACACCGTGGGCAATCCACTTCACCAGCACACATTGAACTGTAGGAGGAAGTACCCACACGCAAGTGGGGATTGTGAAAAGTCCACACAGACTGTCACCCAAGGCCGCAGTTGAACCCAGATCCTTAGCGTTGTGAGGCAGCAGTGCAAACCACCGTGACAGCCTATTGGTATAAAATTGCAATGGGACACAGAAACTGAATTGGTGTTCCAGTGAACAGACTGTGGAAAGATTAAGAGTCAGTTACACAGCCATAAATTCACTTGTTTCCAAAATTTGTATGTTTTCCCGGAAACCAATTTTGTGATTATTTGATGTTTGCAAAGACCAGCCAGCCTTAGCAACGAATTGATTCAAATATAAGGAAATTTCTTACCGTTATCCAGGGCCTTCTTCTTTTAGTTAGGGTAAGGTTCGTGGATGTTCCTGATGGAGAGGTCGGAGTTAACTCATATTATTTTCGGATGCGCTCCATCACTATCATTCTCACTTTCCTCTTCTTAGGTTTCACTGTAAAATCTATGACTGTTGTCTGTTAATACATTTCCGTTTTTCATGGGAACACTTTGATTTTTCACATAGTCCTAATTCTCGTTTATGTTGTCTTCCTCCAGAGCTTCAAGGTTAGTTGGACAGGGACATGGGAGAGGTAGTAAGCTCCTCTCTGACAATGGTGGATAGATCTCCACCATTCCTTGAAATTCCTAATGTTGTCTGTTCTCTGCCCTGATCACCTGTGATCGCACACATGTGCACTCCATTCCCACATTCGGGAGGCCGATTAGATACGAATCCAATTCGTCTCATTTGAGTGTTCGTTGATATGGATCAGTTTCTTTTGATTCAAGTAACATTTGGCCATTCTAATTCAGTGATTGAGTCACTTATTGTTGTCAGGACTTGAGCAGAAGCGGTCAAATTTAAAGTGCCCCTGCTCAGTCAACTTTAAGCCACATCTCCAAACGTGTCTTTCATTCACTCCTTATTGTCACTTTGTACCAGTAACTAAGGCATTAATATTCAGAACAGCAGATAAACTCGCTTCGAATGTGCCAGTGGAATGAAAAGCAATGTTCAGCTCAAAAAAACAGATATTCAATGGAACATTATGCAATGAGTGTGTCAAACCTATGACCTGATGTTTAAAGTCGCTTATTCTCCTTAACATTGGCAAGTGGACAACATTACAAAGCTACAATCACATCTCTTATCAAGGCCAGGTAAGCTTTTAAAAACAATTCACTGAATTAAATTAACCATCAGAGACCAACGACATTAATAATTCCTCATTAAAACGTCAGTGGAATCTCTGTGATATATGATAAGGAAACTGTAAAGATTGGAGGAAATTTGTAACAGGAGTCGACCATTGAGCGCTTCGATGCCGTTCCAACAATTAACGAAAGCATGGCTGTTCAGAGGCCAAAATCCATTTTCCTACCTTTTGCCTTTTGTGGTTTAAAGTGCTTCTGAGCATGCATCTTTAATGATGTGGCCCTAATTTTCGATTATGACCACGATCAACGCAGAAGTATTTTTGTGAACAGCCGAACATGGTGAGTAAATGCAAAATAGAATCTGAGGTTTAAAAAAAAGTGGGATTCCGAAAAATATGTGTCATCGTGTTCCAGCTTTAGACTGTATTTCCTGAAACAGCAGTTGTCCTCTACCAGTGTTCCACTTCCAAAATATAGGCTGGGACTTTCATTGCCCAAAGATGGGGGCCAACTTGTCGCAGCCAATGCATACCCATCTATGTCACGAGGAAACATCCCTGTGAGCGGATACATGCACAGAAATTCTGCAGTTTGATTGCCATTGTCTTCCTATCAATTACGGTGTCACTTGTGTCTCTCTTTAGAAACATGGACAGACCAAACAGAATACAATCTTTCTCTGTGTAACGACACCGTGGTAAATCTTTCTGCTAACGAAACCAAACAAACAGAAAATCTCACCTCGTCTCATAATCTGTTCATGTAAAAGTGACAAAGAACGACTCAAATTCCACTATTTAACAAAAGTAAATCTATTTGATTCTGTAACTCTAAAACTGAACATTAAACAATAAGTATTGAAAACTCTAAGTGTCCTTCGGTTGGGTTTTATTAATTGGGACATAATTTCAACAAATTGGTTAAATTGGAACTGATGTGAAATTGTCGTTCTGGATTGTTATTCGACAGAGGCAGAACTGAGGGAGTTCGACACTGAGGGAAATCACACAACTGATGAACAGAGGTTTTGTAAAGGAAAGTCTTTTCTCGTAAGCTGACGGATTTAAACCCACACTTTATGCGGTATAAGGAAAGCAGGCAATTGGCTCGGAGAAAGTGTTTGGTTTTCAGAAACTTCTTCAAGAAGGAAAACTAAGAGTGCATGTTCCACCAAACAACAACTCTCACTGGTTTTGGCTGAAGGAGCTGTTTTTTGTTCCTCTGCAGCTTTCCAGACATAGAATTACTATTTGGATGAATATTTAAAACGCGTTTGAACACACAAGGTCAAGTTTTGGAATCTTGTGTCAGAAGTACCATGTGTGACGACTGTCATTGATATAATATAGCGAAGGGACTGTGCCATTGCTTTTACAATTCAGTGATTGTCTCTCATTTTGAAACTGAACGAAAAATCACAAGCAGTGTTAAGAAGTAAACTTGCAAGCATCGAGTGCGCCTTCTCTGGTGTTCTAGTTGTTCAGAATCAGCACTCGCACTGCTATTTCCAGTGTTTAATTCTCAGAGAGGAATGCGGATTTCGCATTCTTGTAAAAAGTCTGAAAAATGAACATGAATTCCTGACATTAAAAACAGAAAATGGTAAAGCTCTAAAAGACTCAATGAGCGTTTACTGCAGAGTTAAAATTAAATGGGTGGAAGCGGTGATATCCATTGACTGGGCTTGCTCAGACTCAATTCTGCAACAAAAAGGTACTCCTTACTTCAGCATACACGTTCGTGAAAGATTTGACTTCTTGCCTGAAGAAGGTTTGGTTTCCTTCTTGGACAGCCTAGGATCAGAGTGCCTCATATCAGAATAGGTTTTGCAGGTTTAAGAGAGACATGGGAAAGAATTTCAGAGCAAATGACTGCACATGCTGGCCTCTGTACTGATAATAAAGAAAAGCCTGGAAATTACAGCAGATCAGGAAGCATCCATGCAGAGAATGGATGTCAGTGTTTCCAGTTTGCAATCATCGTCATCAGAGCCGATGTGAAGTGTGTAGGTGACAGTGGTTAGGCGATAGTGGGGAAAGGGGGTGGCCTGCTGTGTGAGAAACGATGTTAATCGTTCGGGTTCAGTGATTGGAATCTGAGAATGGCAGAAAAATGTCGTAATGGTGAAACCACACCCAATCCTTCCCTTTCCTTTAGTTTTAACTGTTACATTCTCTCTCACCTTGATTTCGCCATTCTCCCACTCCAGTTGGACTTACTGTTATTTCCTATTTGGCAAGTTTACTCACTATTGTTCTGTATTTCGTGGAATTCTGTACAGCATAGGCTGTTGGGTCTGGCTCATTATGTATATTCAAGTCTAAGAGAGACAAAGTTGCATTCAATAAAGTTATGAAGAGTTATGAAGAAAGGTTAGTTATGCAGTTCGGAATTATCAAATCAAACATGAGCTCATTTCATGGTGAAACAGACTTGGGTTGATGGTCTCTTTCTGCTTCTAAAAATAGCTCTGTTAATACGAATCTGCAACGATCATCTGAGTAAAGATCGACAAATTAAAAATGTGTTAATCCACTTGGGGCACTGAACCGATGTGAGACCTGCAAAGGTCAACACACAAAGATGAGTCAATTGGGTGATTGATCCGGAGTGGTCACTACACCAGGGTAAACAGGAAAACTAACCTTCAGGGCACACGTTGATCCTGGCTATAGTCGGCTCTAAGAAATAACCATCGGCCTTCCTTTTCTTTCCGGTGGCCTCCTCGTTCTTGTTTTGAGCCGAATGCACGTCTGGCAATAGTAGCTGATATTAGGGATGTGGATTTGTGGCATGGAGGGAAGTGATTCTGACTGTTTCACGCATAATTGAGCATCTAAAGTTCAGTCAGCATTTCCTCGTAATTACTATAATTGGTAACAATTAACAGACCATGACATTGGAATTCCTGAATCCTAATGACTGACTGCCATGGAAGACCTCTGTTTATATCACCCTCAACACTGAGCGTTTTAGCATTACATCCTGCTATCGTTTCATACGTGCTCCCTTCGGGTCTGTCTGGATTGTGTTACACTGACTTGCTATATGTTACACAGACTATCCGTGCATCTATTAGTTTGCAGTTGCTAATACATGGGACCTTCTCTCACACGGCAATGCATTGGTTCTGTAGCTCAGTGGTTAGACAGTTGGCCTTGTAAAGTGAAATTGCACATGAAATACCCCATTCTTCTTTGTCTTTTCAAGAATTTGAGGAAAACATTCGGAAGGATAGTAAGCTGCTGACGTAAACAATATTCCAGTGTGGCAGGAAAAGCCAGTCGAGGCAGCATAAACTGCAGTTACATGGAATTAATGTGGGATGTGCATGGACAGGGAGTGACCACTTGCTTCCTTTCACTATGGTAAACAGAGTCTGGTATTGAAGTCTGACATGGGACAATACAAGCCAAGTAGGTGAAATCCTATTTTCTTGGGGTTCGTCTCTCATCTTACATCTGTCACTCGCGGGTGAATGGGTTTTCATCTTTCGCTCTGTGGGACAAAATGAGGTTCGATTCCTCAAGGTAACATTAACAAAATTGACCCATCTCAAAATTCACCCCATTATTTGTGTCGATTAGTTGAAAGTGGTAGGGAGAAAACATCATTAATATGAAAATTTGGAACGTCAGTGCACATAAGGCTACAGTCCATGGTTGAAAAAAATGGGATGATGTGCTTGTTTACTTGCTGATTACCCGCGATGACTCAATCATTTTGGTGGAGAAACCTATCTCCAGTGAAGTAAAGCCAAAAACTGTGTCATTGAGAAAAGATGCAACGCTGTCTGTTGTCATCCCTGGTGATGCATTGGTTGTGATTCAGCACTTCCAGCGCCGCAGTCCGAGCTCAATTCCCGCTCAAAACCCTGAGCGAACTTTGATCCTGACATGCAGTAGGTATAACGAAAACATTTATGAATAATCTGGTGGTTGAATCGGGAACACACTGTCAGGGTTCGCAAGGGCAGGAACCTACATATCCTACAACAGCATTTAGATGTGAACTTTTGATGTAAAGGCAAAAAAAGTGCTAGAAAATGTGATGAGGGTCGGCAAGCCGTTGTTTCTGACAAGGGCACGTCGAAGAGATTGATGGCTGAGGACCAATCAGTACATCCCCGTTCTACAGGCATCCTTGGTGGTCTATTTTTTCGAATTTTGCACTTTTCAACCGCGTCCCGGCTTCAATGCCCTGCCAGTGAATGAGAACTTTATTGTTCCTGACAACGGCAACAGCAAACACGCTGCATCCGTGACAGGATTCCTTGCAAAGCCTCGAATCAATTAATTTATTTCACTTCAGATTAAAATAGCTGAGTATCCAACAAGAGCTGGACACGGTGCAGTTGGACCTCACAGCCTGATGTCCCAATGTTCCCTTCTTAACGTCAGTAGAAATTGCTGCAGGTGAGGTTGGAGCTCCCAGCCTGATATTACAATAATCCCTGCTGCTCTATGTCAAAATACATTTCTCCACACGTGGCTCAACCTCCCAGCCAGATGTCACAATGCTCCCTGCTCCACAACAATAGAAGGTGCTCCAGGTGACGTTAGAGCTTCCAGCCTCGGAATTTCACGCACCTCTGTACTGTCAGAGATGGACCTCCCTCTCATCGATTACATCACTGGTGCCACAGGCGCGGCTCTTCCCCATCACAATTTCCACTTGGATCTTTGGGATTGTATCACTCAGTGTCTGTGATTCTGGGCCTGTGAACTGGGATTGCATGATATTTCGCAGCAGTGTTTACTTGATTTTGTGAGCAAATTGGTGATAAAAACCGATGTTAAACGACATTCCTATTGGGAAATACATTTCAACAATACGCTGCAGTATCCCCTCAGCCTTTGATGTTTTGTAGAAATCCATCAATCTCAGCATTCAACATCTTCAAATTAAAACTTCACCCCACTCTGAGTACCCACATCTCAGACACCGTTTGGCAACTATTTCTGTTGTGCCTGTTGTGCTGTTCCTGATATATCCTCTGTCACTATCCTTACTGCTTTTGAGTAGCATTTTTACATGTGGCAACGGGGACGTGCTTTGCCTTGTGGCCACCGCAAGTTCAGCTCCAGTCTGAGTTATGGCAAAATGCATCTTTCACTTTGTATGCCACGTAATACTTGATGTTCCAATGTTCCCTTCTCAATGTCAATAAAACTGCTGAAGGTGAGATTGGAGCTCCCAGTCTGATATTGCAATAATTCCTGCTGCGCCGTGCTTAGCAAACGCGGGGAGGAATCAGTAACATACGCCATGAAAATACTCTTACAGGCGATGATTTCGCGCCTTCAAATACCCGCTTTCTCCCATCTCAGAGTTTCAGATATCAGGATTCAAACCCACCCTTCCTCGGAGATTTCTCTCTCTCTACAATCACTAATCAACCTTTACGCTGGTCCTGCGATTTCACTGATGCATTCCACAATCTAACAATCACATTACACCGCGCTGTCTGTGCTGCTGGGGTGCTGTAGCTGGGTGAACGTGCCCCAAACCAGCTTCGGGTCCTTCAAACCAGTCTATCCATACAGCTTCCGCGGTTGTGAGATTAATCGTCATATCGCAGCATTTACTGACATAGACCAGAAATTATTGGAGCCTCAGGCTCAGGAAGATGATGCAGCGCAGAATTTAGCAAAAGATAATTTATTACAAAAGAGCATTTTGTGTAGCTTTCTGCGTCATTTATTCCATTTGTTCATTCTGCTGTCGTCTTAGTATTGTGTGCGGTTCTGCAATTCACGTTAGATCAGGGACAAGGTAGCACTGGGAACGGTGCAGAAGAGATTCAATAGGATATTGGCTGATTAAAGATTTTGAGTTATGAAGAGAGAATGGACAGTCTGGGGTTAGTTTTCTTACAGAAGAGTAGATTTTGTAATGGAATGAATGAGATACAAAATAATGAGGGACATGGGTGGGGTCGACTCAAAGAAATGTTTCATTTTGATCGATCACCGCGGGAGATAGATTTAAGGTAAAAGGCGGAAAGAGTTGTGGAGATATGCAGTAAACCCTAAGCAGCCAACGAGTGTTTTAATCTGGATCTCACTCTGTGGAATGGTCAGAGAAGCAGAAACCCGCAAATCTTTCATTGGTATTTCGATGTGATTTTGTGATGCTGAGCCATACAAGTCCAAGAAAGGGAAAGTGAGATGAGGATAATCAAGTTGTTGTTTCTGACAAGAGCGCTTACAAGGGGCTTGACAGTTGTCACGCAATCCATGCGCTTGATTCTTGAAATCAGACTTGCTGTTGTAATGGGCAGGTTTCAGTGTTTTCACCACTTTGGTCGGGCTTCGATTCCTTGCCAGGGAGACCGGAATTCATTTTACTCCTAACAGCGCCAACAACACAAGCGGAGCATCGCCATGTTAGTCCGTTCAATGCCTCGGATCAATTAATGTCCTCGAAAACATCAGAGACAATCTTCCATCCTGTTTAAGAAGGAGAAGGTGCCTTGGAAATCCCTGATCAATCCGACAGTTCATTCTTCATTTTCCTTTGAAACCGTTTCACAAGGAGTTTCTAAAGATTCTCGAAGCTGCAACTTGGCTACACATTTTATTTCCTTGCCATTTCAATGAGGCGCAGTGATTGGGTCAGTGCGTTATGGAAATGGAAAGTTGCCCATGAACAGTGTGTTTACGTATTTCAGCTTCCACTCCTCTGGTGATGTTGGGGCATTGACTGAAGATTCCTGCAGATCAGGAATTCAAACGTTGACTCGGCTTCAGTTCAAAGGGCACGATTGGTTTGTCAGTTAAAGAAAAACCTGCATTGCTCTCGAGCCAGGTACGAGTTAAACCTATACTCTCCTGACACGTACTCAGGCGCATTACCCATTGCTGATTGAGACATGAATGGCATGACGATCAGCATGTGGGAGACAGCATCACCAACCAGACACATTTCCTCAATGTTAGGACATATGTAACCGATTATGAATAGTCTCAGACAGATTCAAGTGGCACAGATTTGCCATGGACGGGATGGATTGTCCGGCTTCAGTCTGCCTGGGAATGACGCCACGTGTTTAAGCCGTCACTCGCCCTATCACTGGGACAAAGGGTGAAATAGAACATAGAACATAGAACATAGAACAATACAGCACAGAACAGGCCCTTCGGCCCACGATGTTGTGCCGAACTTCTAACCTAGATTAAGCACCCATCCATGTACCTATCCAATTGCCGCTTAAAGGTCGCCAATGATTCTGACTCGACCACTCCCACGGGCAGCGCATTCCATGCCCCCACCACTCTCTGGGTAAAGAACCCACCCCTGACATCTCCCCTATACCTTCCACGCTTCACCTTAAATTTATGTCCCCTTGTAACACTCTGTTGCACCCGGGGAAAAAGTTTCTGACTGTCTACTCTATCTATTCCTCTGATCATCTTATAAACCTCTATCAAGTCACCCCTCATCCTTCGCCGTTCCAACGAGAAAAGGCCGAGAACTCTCAACCTATCCTCATACGACATACTCTCCATTCCAGGCAACATCCTGGTAAATCTTCTCTGCACCCTCTCCAAAGCTTCCACATCTTTCCTAAAGTGAGGCGACCAGAACTGCACACAGTACTCCAACTGTGGCCTAACCAAAGTCCTGTACAGCTGTAACTTCACTTCACGACTCTTGAATTCAATCCCTCTGCTAATGAACGATAATACTCCATAGGCCTTCTTACAAACTCTATCCACCTGAGTGGCAACCTTCAAAGATCTATGTACATAGACCGCAAGATCCCTCTGTTCCTCCACCTGACTAAGAACCCTACCATTAACCCTGTATTCCGCATTCTTATTTGTTCTTCCAAAATGGACAACCTCACACTTGGCAGGGTTGAACTCCATCTGCCACTCCTCAGCCTAGCTCTGCATCATATCTAAGTCCCTCTGCAGCCGACAACAGCCCTCCTCACTGTCCACAACTCCACCTATCTTCGTATCATCTGCAAATTTACTGACCCACCCTTCGACTCCCTCATCTAAGTCATTAATAAAAATTACAAACAGCAGAGGACCCAGAACTGATCCCTGCGGAACTCCACTTGTAACTGCCTCATTTTTAACTCTACATTCTGCTTTGGGCTGTCAGCAGCAAGGCAGATCCGGGCCATTTTGATGACTGTCAGTGAGTGAGCATTTCTCTTGGATCCTCCTCATCTGCGACAGTGGTGGCTCAGATATTGCAGCAAAGAAACAGACGCCAGTTTTGCATTGGACATTCTGCAGGATTGCTGCAATAAGAATTCTGAACACCATACAGGCTGCACTCAAGAGAACTCATATTATTTACCAGAAGGAAGAATCTCCAGTGTCAATTTCTTCCTTTGCGGCCAGCTCAGCATCTATCTATTTCGCAGGTAAGAGAGCTTTGGAGAAAATCCACAATTGAAGTTGCGAACTTCCTGCTGTGTAATTAACTCCTTCCATCGCAAGTGATTGACACTGAGCAGAAGAGCAAATGGACTCTGCCCTCACCCAGCACAGCTTACACGTAGAAACAAAGTTGTCTACCAATGGAGTCAGCCCGGTTCCTTTTTACAGGAGAAACAGCAGCGTCAGGGAGCAGAGAGACAGAATGGGAAGCAGATACTGTGGAAAAAACTTTGCTGCTTGGAATTCTGTAGCAATGATGGAATTTAAACTGAGAAAAAGTCATCTGCTAGCAAAGTGGGTAGTGCAAACAGGCTGTGGCTCCTTCTTCGTGGGATGTATTTTCTTTTGAGTTTTCAGTGGTTTAGATATACCGTTCAAATTCCGGAGGGTCCCATATATCCTGTCTGCACTTCTGCAAAAATGTTCGCTCGATAATCTCAAAAAGTAGATTCTCTAAATGACGTCGGACTGCCTGAAGTCAGGATGGGGAAGAGCTAGCATTGCAGTAAATCGACAAAGGGAAGCACATTGAATGTTAAAATGTGTGTTACGGATTGTTCACTGTGTCAATCCGACTCTAAATGAATCTTTCAGCTGCATTATTGTTCAGTTCTGCACGTGAAACTTCAGTAAGTGGGGAAGTGAAGTGATTGTCGACAGCGCTGAACAGGTTGAAGTGAATGGTGTAGTGTATGTGCAATGTCAGTTGTGAAGGTAGATTGGAAAATTGGGTCAGATCCTGGAGAAATGAAAGCTGAAAGCTGGGCTTCCCTTACCACAGCAAGAGGTGAAAAACCTGCACCCTCACCAGCTCCCTCACCTCTGTCGATTGCCCCATAGATACCTTCCACATCTGGCACAGTTTACTGCATATGCCAACACCTCTTCTACTGTTTGTGTTGTTCTCGTTGTGGTCTCCTTGACTTTGGGGAGACAGGATGCTATTACGCAGAGAGTTGCAGAAAAATCTCTGGAAAACACGCACCAAACAGTCCACTGTACTGTAAACGACTGCTTCATCTTCTGCTCGCATTCCTTTAAGGACGTGCATGTCGTGGGCCTCCTCCACCATCAAATACAAGTTGCACGGTGAGCTGAGGAAGACTACCTCATCTTCTTTAGCTTTAGCTTACTTACAGTGTGGAAACAGGCCCTTCGGCCCAACAAGTCCACACCGCCCCGCCGAAGCGCAACCCACCCATACCCCTACATCTACCCCTTACCTAACACTATGGGCAATTTAGCATGGCCAATTCACCTGACCTGCACATCTTTGGACTGTGGGAGGAAACCGGAGCACCCGGAGGAAACCCACGCAGACACGGGGAGAACGTGCAAACTCCACACAGTCAGTCGCCTGAGGCGGGAATTGAACCCGGGTCTCTGGCGCTGTGAGGCAGCAGTGCTAACCACTGTGCCACCGCGCCGCCCATTCTTCTTTGGGACCATCCAACAACTCGGCATCAACATTAACTTCTCCAGTTTCCTTATCACCCCTCCTCTCCCCCCATCGCAGATCAAAACCTCCAAATCGGTACCATCCCTCTTGAACTGTCCTTGCTGTCAATTTTCATTCCCACATATCATCTCCACACCCTTCTCCGACCTATCACTGTCTCCCCTCAATCTGCATCTACTGATTGACTTCCTCGTTCCTTGATTCCAACTCCACACTCACTCTAGCTCCACCCACCTTCCTATTTGTCTCTCAGTCCCCACCCACCCACCCACCCATTCGTGACGAAGGATTAATGTCTGAAACGTCGATTTTCATGCTCCCGACGTTGCCTGCCCAGCTGTGCTTTTCCAGCTCTCCACTATTTTAATCTGCTTGACCTTTTCCATGTCATGAATGTTCTAGACAGAGAAAATAATGATGTCAATATTCTCCAACGCCAGAAACGATCCAGACCACCTGGGCAGAAATTGAAAGTCATTATAATTATTAATAATTAGACATGACACGCGGAAAAATATGTTCGCAAAGGGAGTGGTGCATGTTCGTAAATCACTGTCTGAGAGTGACAAAGAGTAAGATTCCATGTATGCAAAAGGGAATTCAATGTCAGCCTGAAAAGGAACAATGATCAGATTTACGTGGAGAGAGCAATAAAATGACAGCAGATAGACGGTTGGCTGCCCACCCTCCTTGTGCGCAGTGACACACTTTGTGATTCTGAACGAAATCGCATTTGGTCCTACAGAATGTGGGACATTTGACAACGCGTATATTCTGCCCAAGCCCAATGAGGGAGTTATCACTTCATTATCAATGTTACATGCTACATGAAGATAGAAAACGAAGTATTTCTCTGAATGACTGAGAGCTTTCTTTACAGTTATTAACTCGGGTGAGCGGAGTGGTGCATTTTGAGCTTAAATGTATGCAAACCAGCGGTCAATGTATCAAAGCCCTCTCCTCCTGTGTGGCAGTTCCACGAGCAATACAATTTGCTGTGCTTCCAGTAAGTAGATGAGATGTGCACAGGGGAGGTGATACGCCTGTGAATGCCTTAATACCATTCTTTTGTTCTGTATTGGTCTGCTTTGACTGAAATTATGCAACCTCTCTGACATGGGAATAAAGTCGTGAAATTGTAAAGAAAAACTCAGTTGTGATGTATTTTAATCCGTGCTATACTTTCCCACTCTGTTTCACACAGCAACGTCCTCCCAGCCGATTAGATTTAACAAATATAGGACTGAACCAGATCAATGTCTACAATAGGATTTTACCAACACAGTATGACATTCAGTCTCACCGTTAATATGGAAAATTCCTTTTTGGCTCTGTGATTCTGAACGAAATCGCATTTGGTCCAACAGAATGTGGGACATTTGACAACGCGTATATTCTGCCCAAAAGCAAAGAAGGATTAATGCCTGTACTGTCTCGCTCGATCTCTACTCCTCTGTCTCTCGAAACAACGTCTCCTTCTGTCTGTCTGTGTTTTTTTTCCATTCTCACACTCCCATATTTCCCCCAGACTGCAATTCATTGTTTCAACTCCTCTCTCCTCGACCCATGCCCCTCCTGCCTCATTGATTCAGCTCTAAATTTGTTTCTGGGGAGACTGATACGAGACTGTTCGTCACAGGGTGGATTCAGGACAGAGACAACAACCGAGACAACGAGAGACAAAGAATGCGTGAGAGGTAACGCAGACGAGGTTTCATTAGCATTTTCCCGATATTGACCAGGACATTCGGCCATTTATGCACAATAGTTCTTGAAATTCACCAAGGAAATCCATCATGTATATCAGAAATAAAAATATCTAATCATAACAGTTGATGAACTTTAAGCCAGTCGCAGAATCACGTGTGAGTGATATGTACAACTGTAAATTCCTGTCGTTGGAAAGAAATTCCATTGAATGGTCCAGTACCACGTGACCCGTGACCAACCATATTCATGTCCCAGAGGCAAGCTCATGCTCTATGAGGTCACGTTGCAGGTGGAAGCCTCGGGGACCGTTTATGAAATAAACTTCCCTGAGGTTCAGGCAGGCGTGCAACGGGAAGCATTGATTGTTAATCCCAACATCAGCTCACATGGGGACATATCTCTACATTAAACAGACTGGAGGCAAACTTGCCTTCCTTCTACTTAAAATTGAAAACCTATTACCCGAAATCCCTCAGGTAGGTTTGGGAGCACTTACTCCAGATGTTGGCCAATGATTTCTGTGGACACTTCCATAAAGTTTAACATGGTGAGAAACAATGCTGGCAAGATGGATACCCATTGGAAGTTTAGCCCAGAGCCTGAAATGCTCGACCAATAGTTAAAGCAGTGCTGTAAAACTAGCCTGATTACAGTAGAGAAAGACTCCATAAGGCGAGGTTTGTCCGTGTTTCTAATAAAGACACAAGTGCGATGACAATTGAAACTAAGGAAATGACAGACAAATTACAGAAATGCTTTGAATGTAATAACAGAAAAGGTCGTTTCCTGGTGACATGGATGAGTTTGCTGGGACTGGGATCAAGCTGTCGCCATCTCTCCGCAATAGAAGTCTCAGCCTGTATTTTGGAACAGTAAAGCTGATAGAGGAGAATTGCTATTTCAGTAACTGCAGTCTGAAGCTGAAAGTTGCTGACACCCAGGCTTCAGAATCTTACAGAACCTTTTTGCACCTCAGATCTATGGTGCATTTCGTCAGCACATTAAGCTGTACACCAAAATATTAGTGACTTACTCTGGTTCCTTTCGTAAGAATGAGTATTAGACCACTCAAGGTGCATGTTCAGAATGACTTCGACACACTGAGTTTGTCAGATGTTTGGAGCTCTTTTGGACATTCAGCAGTGTAAAGTGAATGATTTGATATCTTTAAATCTGAGATAGACAGTTTTTATTGCCGAGGAGACAGTCACACTCCGTAGATTAACTGTTTCAAATCAGTCAGTGGTCAGGGACAGAAGGGTGTGACTGTGAGTGAGACAGATAGAGGGAAGCAGAGGGTAGTACTGAAGGTGTCTCAGGCCTTCAGCTGAACACGTCTGAGGTACTTGCTCCCTGTGTGATTAACATAGCAAATAGAACAGTCCAGTGCAGAACAAGCCCTTCGGCCCTCAATGTTGCACTGACTTGTGAACTGATCCATGCTCATCCGCCTACACTATCCCAGCATCGTCGATATGCTTATCCAAGGATTGCCGAAATGCCCCTAATGTGGCTGAGTTGACTACATTAGCAGGCAGGTCATTCCATGCACTTACCACTCTCTGAGTAATGAACTTGCAGCTGACAACTGCATGAAGTCTATCACCGGTCAATTTGCAACTGTGCCCTCTCGTACTAGCTGACGTCATCGTTCTCGTAAAAAAAAAGTATATCACTTTGTTTCCTCCTTTATCCTCAGGTCATCTTGTATGCCTCTAACAAATTCCCTCTGAGTCTTCTTCGCTCCAGTGAGAAAACATTCAAGTCTCTCAGCCTTTCCCCATATACCTTCCCTCCAGATCAGGCAGTATCCTAGGAAATCTCCACTGCACATTTGCAAATGCTTCCACATCCTTCCTGTAGTGGGGGGTCAGAAGTATACACAATATTCCAAGTGTAGCCGCATTAGCGTTTTGTAGAGTTGCAGAATGATATTATGGCTCCGTAACTCAATCCTTCAACCAATAATACCTGACATATTGCATGCCTTCTTATCAGCACTATCGGCCTGTATGCCAAGTATCAGGAATATATGTACACCAACACTCCCAAGAATATTTTCATTGACCCAATATTCTGCCTTCCTGTTATTCTTCCCAAAGTGGGTCACTCA
The DNA here is from genome assembly GCF_047496795.1 of Chiloscyllium punctatum. Lineage (NCBI taxonomy): Eukaryota > Metazoa > Chordata > Chondrichthyes > Orectolobiformes > Hemiscylliidae > Chiloscyllium > Chiloscyllium punctatum. The sequence goes on along the minus strand of NC_092766.1, from coordinate 53,098,895 downwards.
GATTTATCTGCATTGAACTCCATTTGCCACCGTTAAGTCCAAACCTGCAGTTTATCCAAGTCCCCCTGCAACCTGCATCATTCTTCCACACTGTTCACGACTCCACCGACATTCATGTCATCGAACATAGAACACAATGCAGCGCAGAACACGCGCTTCGGCCCTCAATGTTGCACCGACCTTTGAACTAATCTAACCTCAGCCCCCTACACAGTCTCATCATCATCCATGTGCTTACCCAAGGATTACTTAAATTTCTGTAATGTGGCTGAATAAACTACTGTGGCAGGCAGGGCATTCCAAGTCCTGCACTCTCAGAGTTAAGAGCCTGCGTCTGACATCTGTCTTAAATCTATCAGCCTCAATTTGCAGTTATTCACCCTCATACTGTCTGATGACATCATCCTCGGAAAACTACTTTCACTGTCTATCCTATATCGTCCCCTGATAATCTTGTATGTCTCAATCAAATCCATTTTAGCCTTCTTCTTTCCCATGAGAACAGAACACAATCTCTCAACCTTTCCTCATGAGACCTTCCCTTCAAACCACGCAACACCCTGGCAAACCTCCTCTGCACATTTTGCAATGCTTCCATATCCTTCTGGTAATGCGGCGAACAGAATTGTACACAATGTTCCAAGTACAGCTGCACTAATGTTTTGCATAGTTCTAGCACGACATTATGGCTCTGGAAATCAATCCCTCTGGTAATAAAACCGAACACAACATATGCCATCTTGACAGTACTATCAATCTTTGTGGCAACTTTCAGGAATATATGTGCATGGACTCAAAGATCACTGTGCCCATTCACACTGCCAAGAATATTCCCATTGATCCAGTTTTCAGCTTTCTTGTTAGTTTTTCCAAAGTGAATCACTTCAAATTTAGCTGCATTGAACTCGAATTGCACCTCTCAGACTAATTCTACAGTTTATCCAAGTCCCCCTGCAACTTGCAACCATCTTCCACACTGTCCACGACTCCACTGACTTTACCGTCATTTGCAATCTTACTAACCCATCCACCTATGCCTGCGCCCAAGTCATTATAAAAATGACAAACAGCAGTGGTCCCAAAAGCGACCCTGTATTTACTTCAACAGCCTACAATGTGGAACGTTATCAAAAGCTTTACTGAAGTCCATGTACACTACTTCAACTGCTCTACCCTCATCCACATGCTTCATCACGTTCTCCAAATACTCAATGAGTTTTGTGAGAAAGGACTTGCCCTTGACAATACCATGTTGACTGTCTGCAATCAACTTATTGCTTGCAAGATGATTATAAATCCTATCTCTTACAATCCTTTCCAATTTTTTTTCCGACAACAGTTGTAAGGCTCACTTGTCTTTAATTACCTGGGTCATCTTTACTGCCTTTTTGAACAAGAGCACAATGTTGGCAATTCTCCACTAATCTCGTACTAAGAATATAATCAATGACTGCTCAAAGAGCAACGTTAAAGGCTGCAACGTCTCCAGCTTCTCTCAGAATCTTCAGATCAATCCCATCTGGCCCAGGGGATTTGTCTATTTCCACTACTTCTAGAATTGATAACACCTCCTCCTTACTCAACTCGATCCTTTCTTGTTTAATATCCCACATCACACTTTTCTCCATTACATATTTTCCTTTTTCCTGAGTGAAAACAGTTTGGGAATGTTCGCTTAGCACGTCTCCAGTCTCCAAAGTGTTCACACTTTGAATGGCCCTATCACTACCCTCGTAATCCTTTTATTACTACATACCAATGGAAAGCTTTCGGGATCTACGTTATTGTACCTGAGGAAGACTGCTCACCTGATCTCATTGTTCCTCTTATCTGTCTTTAAATACTTATAAGCCAATCTGTAACTCTCCATCGCCTCATCTGAACCATCTCATCTCAACGTCACATAACCCTCCTTCTTCCGCTGAACAAGAGATGTAATTTATTCAGTAAGCAACGGTTCCCATACATTATCACTTTCTCCCTGCCTTATAGGTGCATAACTATCAAAGACACACAATACACGTTTCTTGAACCAGCGCCTCATATCGATTGTCCCATCCTCTGACTTTTGCTACTCCATTCTATGCATCCGAAGTCTTACCGAATCGCATTATAGTTGCCCTTCCCTCATCTATTACTCTTGCCCTGTGGTATGTACCTATCGCTTTCTGTTGATACACTAAGCACAATTGAATTATGGTCATTATCTCCAAAGTGCTCGCCTAGCTCTAACTTAAACATCTGGTCTGGTACATAATTAATCACCAGATCCAGTGTAGCCGCCCCTCTTGACAGTTCTTCGAAATACTGTGTCAGGAAACCCTCCTCCACACATGAGACGAAAACCGATCCATCCGATGTACCAGAGGTATAGCATTTCCATTCAATCTGAAGACGTTAGTGTCCCCAGAATGACCAAAGAGTTCCTTTCACTCCTCTCCAGAATCGTTTGGCCCACCTACTCCACCTCCTCTCTGGAAGTCTGTGGAGTTCCAAAGAAAACTTCCAGCGGTGTGGCCTCGTCTGTCCTTTCCTTACCTTATCCCATACCACCTCATTAGACTTATTCTTGTCAAGATTACTTTCAGCTACCGTTATGTTGTCCTTGACTAACAACGCCACACCTCCCCAAATTTAAACACCTCCCCTGTTCTCAATGAAGATTTCAAATCCTGAAAGCTGCAACTCCCATTCCTGACCCTGTCTATCCATGTCCCCGAAATAGCCACAACTTCGAAGTCCCAGTTACCCTTCCATGCTGCAAGTTTGCACACCTGATTTTGGATTGTCCCAGCTTTGAAGTCGACACACTTTTAATCAGGTTGCTGTCAGTCAGCACATTATTGTCACCGAGAATTCCTCTCCATGCCCTGCCTACTCTCATCCTCATGTGCACTCGAAAGATACCTCATGAGACCATTCCCCTGCTGAGCTAGTTTATTTGAATACCACCAGTAAATGTCCTACCCAGGACATTCAAAACCATCTACTTTAAGTGATGTCCGTCCAGCTTGTGGACTGGAGCATATAACATAGAACAATGCAGCACAGAACAGGCTGTTCAGCCCACGATGTTGTGCCGAACATTTATTATACCTTAAGCACCCAATCATGTACCTATCCAATTGCCACTTATGGTCACCAATGATACTGACTCTGCCAATCCCACAGGCAGCGCATTCCATGCCCCCACCACTCTCTGGGTAAAGAGCATACCCCTGACATCCCCCCCATACCTTCCACCCTTCACCTTAAATTTATGTCCCCTTGTAACACTCTGTTGTACCCGCGGAAAAGGTTTCTGACTGTCTACTCAACCTATTCCTCTGATCATCTTATAAACCTCGATCAAGTCACCCCTCATCCTTCGCCATTCCAATGAGAAAAGGCCTAACACTCTCAACCTATCCTCGTACGACCTATTCTCCATTCCAGGCAACATTTTGGTAAATTTTCTCTGCACCCTCTCCAAAGCTTCCACATCTTTCCGAAATTGAGGCGACCAGAACTGCACACAGTAGCCAAATGTGGCCTAACCAAGTTCCTGTACAGCTGCTTCATCACTTCACGACTCCTGAATTCAATCCCGCTACTGATGAACTCCAGGACACCATAGGCCTTCTCACAAGCTCTATCCACCTGAGTGGCAACATTCAAAAATCTATGAACATAGACCCCAAAATCCCTCTGCTCCTCCACCTTACTAAGAACCCTACCGTTAACCCTGTATTCCGTATTCATACTTGTCCTTCCAAAATGGACAACCTCACACTTGACAGAGTTGAACTCCATCTGCAACTCCTCAGCCCAGATCTGCATCATATCTAAGTCCCTTTGCAGCCGACAACAGCCCTCCTCACTATCCACAACTCCACCAATCTTCGCATGATCTGCAAATTCAATGACCCACCCATCGACTCCCTCTTCCAAGTCATTAACAAAAATTACAAACAGCAGAGGTCCCAGAACTAATCCCTGCGGAACTCCATTTTTAACTGGGCTTCAGGCTGAATATTTACCATCGACCACCACTCTCTGACTTCGACCAGTTAGCCAGTTTTCTATCCAACTGGCCAAATTTCCCTCTATCCGATGCCTCTTGACTTTCCGCATGGGCCTACCATGGGGAACTTATCAAATGCCTGACTAAAATCCATGTACACTGCATCCACTGCTCTACCCTCATCCACATGCTTGGTCACTTCCGCAAAGAATTCAATTAGACTTGTAATGCAAGACCTACCCCTCAGAAATCTGTGCTGGCTGTCCCTAATCAAGCAGTGTCTTTCCAGATACTCATAAATCATATCCCTCAGTCGCCTTTCCATTACTTTGCCTTACACAGAAGTAAGACTAACTGGCCTGGAATTCCCGGGGTTATCCCTATTCCCGTTTTTGAACAGGGGCCCAATATTTACCACTCTCCAGTCCCCTGGTACCACACCCGTTGACAGTGAAGACGAAAAGATCATTGCCAACGGCTCTGCAATTTCCTCTCTTGCTTCCCACATAATCATAGGATACATCCCGTCAGGCCTGGGGGACTTGTCTATCCTCAAGTTTTTCAAAATGCCCAACACATCTTCCTTCCTAACATGTATCTATTCCAGCAATTCCAGTCCGTTTCACACTGTCTTCTTCAACAATATGGTCCCTCTCATTTGTAAATACTGAAGAAAAGTACTCATTCAAGACCTCTACTATCTCTTCCGAATCAATACACAGTCTCCCACTGCTGTCCTTGATCTGACCTACCCTCGTTCTCGTCATTCTCATTTTTCTCATATACACATAAAATGCCTTGGGGTTATCCTTGATCCGACACGCCAAAGATTTTTCATGCCCTCTCTTCGCTCTCCTAATCCCTTTCTTCAGCACCCTTCTAGCTATCCTGAATCCCTCCAACGCTCTGTCTGAACCTTATTTCCTCAACCTTATGTAAGCCTCCTTCTTCCTCTTTACAAGACATTCAACCTCCCTCGTCAACCAAGGTTCCCTCACACGACCATCTCTTTCCTGCCTGACAGGTCCATACATATCAAGGACACGTCGTATCTGTTCCTTGAAAAGGTTTCACATTTTCACGACTTCCTTCCCTGACAGCCTATGCTCCCAACTTATGCTCTTCGGATCCTGTCTTACTGGCATCGTATTTACCCTTCCCCCAATTGTAAAATCTACCCTGTTGCACGCACCTATCTCTCTCCATAACCAAGGTGGAAGTCACAGAATTGTGGTCGCCATCAGCAGAATGTTCACCCACTAACAAGCCCATCACTTGCCCCGGTTCGTTATCAAGTACCAAATCCAATATGGCCTCCCCTCTGGTTGGACAATCGACATACTGAGTTAGAAAAGCTTCCTGGACACACTGCACAAACTCCGCCCCATCCAATCTACTTGATCTAAAGAGCTTCCAATCAATATTTGGGAAGTTGAAATCGCCCATGACTACTACCCTGTGGCCTCTGCACCTTTCCAAAATCTGTTTCCTAATCTGTTTGTCCACATCACTGCTGCTATTGGGCGGCCTATAATAAACACCGAACAAAGTGACTGCTTTCCTATTTCTGACTTCAGCCCATGCTACCTCCAAAGGCAGATCACCCACGAACTGCCTTTCTGCAGCCGTTATACCATTTCTAATTAGCAACACCATTCCCCCTCCTTTTTTACCACCCTCCCTCATCTTACTAAAACATCTGGAACCAGGAAGCTCCAACAACCATTCCTGTCCCTCTTCTATCCACGTTTCCGTGATGGCCACAACATCGTTGTCCCAGGTTCTAATCCATGCCTTAAGTTCAACCACCTTATTTCTGATACTCCTTGCGTTGAAGTATACACACTTCAACCCACCTGTGTGTCCGCAAGTATTCCCTGTCAGTGCTAACATCTCCACAGCCTCCCCACATTCTTGGACATCCTGACAAACAGCTAGCCTGCTTGCTGGACTACAAGTTCGGATCCCATCCCCCTGCCAAATTAGTTTAAACCCTCCCCCGAAGAGTGCTAGCAAACCTACTTCCCAGGACATTGGTGCCCTTCTGGTTCAGGTGCATCCCGTCCTGCTTGTACAGGTCCCACCTTCCCCAGAATGCAGTCCAATTGTCGAAATACCTGAAGCCCACCCTCCTTACATCATCCTTGCAGCCACGTGATCAACTGCACTCTCTCCCTATTCCTTGCCTCATTGTCACGTGGCACCGGCAACAACCCAGAGATGACGACGCTGTCTGTCCCACCTTTTAGCTTCCAGCCTAACTCCCTGAGCTCCTGAATGACCTCCCCACCCCTCTTCCTACTTATGTCGTTGGTGCCAACGTGCACCACGACTTCTGGTTGCACACCCTCCCCCTTAAGGATTCTGAAGACACGGTCTGAGATGTCTCGGACCCTGGCACCCGGGAGGCAAGAAACCATCCGAGAGTCTCGCCCATGTCCACATAACCGCCTGTCTGTCCCTCTAACTGTAGCGTCTCCTATAACTAGCGCTCTCCTCCTCTCCCTCTTTTCCTTCTGAGCCTCAGAGACGAACCTCGTGCTAGAGACCCAGTCACTACAGCTTACCCCTGCTAGGCCATCCACCCAACAGTATCCAAAGCGATATACTTATTGTTGAGGGGACGACCACAGGGGGATTCCTGCACTGCCTGCTTCCTCCTCTTCCCACCTCTAACTGTTAGCCAGCTAACTCTGTTCTCTGGCGTAACTATGTCCCTGTAGCTTCTATCACCCTCTCAGCCTCTCGAATAATCCTCAGTTCATCCAACTCCAGCTCCAGTTCCCTAACGCGTTCTGTGAGGAGCTGGAGCTGACTGCATTTCCTGCAGATAAAGTCGGCAGGAGCATCGGTGGTCACCCCTACCTCAAACATCCTGCAGGAGGAACATTCCACTGCCTGTGCTGCCATTACTCTGCACTTAGTCTCCAAAACAAAAACACTGAGTAGCTTACCTGTGGACTTTAAAGTTAGGTTAGAGGAGAAGGATGGGAGGGAGGTCCTACTTTGTAGGGCCTGGGGTTTAGAACACACCCACTGAAATATCAATCACTTACCTTCCCGACCAGTTCTGAGCTCCAACTTCACTTCCGCCCAGCTCCCGCTGCTCTCAGCAGTGAAAAGGAGTTCCCACCTTCCACAGAATGAACCCCAATTTTCCGTGTTCCTGAAGCATTCCCTCCTGCACCATCCCTTGAGCAACGTTTTCAATTTATATATCTCCCTATTCCTTTTCTCACGATCACTTGGCGTGGGTAACAATCCAAAGATAACAACACTGTTTTTACTAGCTCTGAGCTTCCACCCGAGCTCCCTGAAATTCTGCCTTACATTTATATCCCTCCATCAACCTATGTCTTCGTACTTACATGGAACTGATTTGGAGCTGGTCACTCTCACCCCTGAGGACCACAAAGACACGATCTGAGACAACACGGACCATTGCACCAGACACAACACACAAAGCATATGTCTCGTTCCTTCCGAACAAACCTTCTAACTGGCCCGCTCACTATTGTGCCCCCAGCGACTAAAACTCTTCTCCTTTCCCACCTTCGTTTCTGTGCAACTGGGGCAGACTCTGTGCCAGAGCCCTGCGACTTACTGCATGCCCCTGATACGTCGTCCCCGAACACTAACCAAAACGGTATTCGTGTTTTTGTTGTCAGCGGAAAGGTCCGCCCTTCGAACAGTGACCCAGTTTTCCTCGTGGCTGTGGGAACGTTGGCTGTAGGGAGCACTGCAAAGTAAACTATGGGTGTTGGTTTCAATTGCATCGAAACTTATGTGAAAAAACCTTAATAAGAGGAGGGCTTTGCACGGGTTAAGGTTTCCACAACAAGTAATAGGACAGAAACTATTGAAAGTGTAAGGAATCTATTTCCCGAACAGCAATTCAGCGTACAATTCTGAGATGAGGAGCAGTCTCGGCGTGCGTTAGGATATTGTACCTAAACAGACACAGTACACGAAAAAAGATAACAGTGTTTGAAGCATAGTTTGAGATTGGCAGGTATGTTATTTTTGTGTGTATCACAGAGACGTGGTTGCAAGGGGATCATCTCGGAGAAAGTGAAGACTGCAGATGCTGAAGATGCTGCAAGGGGGTTAGGCCTGGGAGAGCACGACCAGTGCAACGGATAGAGTAGATAACATTTGTTGCTCACGATGTGGCCTCCCCTACCTCTGCAAACAGAACACGAAATTGCGGATCGTTACATGGAAAAATTCGGGACACCTGCACAAACCACACCAGCCCGTTACTGACCAATTCAAATCCCCTTTCCACTCCACCAAGGATATGCATATTCTGGGCCTACTCTATCGCCAAACACTAACTCCATGGGACGCCTGCACCGACCACATCGCCCTGTTACTGAACAATTCAAATCCCCTTTCTACTCCACCAAGGGCATGCAGAATTTGCCTTGTATGCCTTAGCATCACAAATACAGACTGAATACCTCAGAACGTTGTGTTGATTTCATTACAATGAGTTGCAGATTTATCCACCACCACTGGTGAATAAAGTGCTTAATGCTTATTTACTGAAAACTTTCTGCATTCAAAGTTTGGTAGAAGATTTGTAGCTCGGGTGCTCTTTGTTGTGGTTCTGTTCGCCAAGCTGGGAATTTGTTTTGCAAACGTTTCGTCCCCTGTCTAGGTGACATCCTCAGTGGTTGGGAGCCTCCTGTGAAGCGCTTCTGTGCTGTTTCCTCCGGCATTTATAGTGGCCTGTCTCTGCCGCTTCCGGTTGTCAGTTCGAGCCGTCCACTGTAGTGGCCGGTATATTGGGTCCAGGTCGATGTGTTTGTTGATAGAGTCTGTGGATGAGTGCCATGCCTCTAGGAATTCCCTGGCTGTTCTCTGTTTGGCTTGCCCTATAATGGTAGTGTTGTCCTAGTCGAATTCATGTTGCTTGTCGTCGGTGTGTGTGGCTACTAAGGATAGCTGGTCGTGTCGTTTCGTGGCTAATTGGTGTTCGTGTATACGGATCGTTAACTGTCTTCCTGTTCTCACCAGAACAAAGGACCCGATACCCAACATGAGCAAAACTAATGTAGTGTACAAAATCCCATGCAAGGACTGCAGAAAACACTACATCGGACAAACAGGAAGACAGTACATGCCAGTAAAAACTGTTACCTGAGCACTGATCTCAAAACAGCAGTATGTAAATGGATCGACTGGTTTTCAAGTCCTAATTGTGGGATTGGGTCACGTTCGCCCAACAACATTGACTGCAGATGTACAGACTGAACAATGTCAATGCGAGTTCTTGATTGCCAAATGCCTCAGTCAAATTGGAAGAGTGACCTAAAGCAGCGATACTGATCGTGGGATGGGGTGAAGTCTCCGAGAATGGGTGGGTTTGAATCCTGATACATAGACAGCAAAGATGTGAAAGGGCAAGGGTTTGAAGGAGCAAAAGCATCACCTCAACGAATATTTTCATGTAAAAAAAGATTGATTCCCTCCTGCATTTGTTAAGCATGTCTTACTCTCCATAAAACGGTAACAAGTGACAATACTGGAAGTCAAATTGGAGATTATCTTTCTGCTGCCACAACCACTGCACGATACCGGCAACACATGGAATAGCATGATGCAAAAAGCATTAAATATATTGGCAGAGTATATGTTAGGAACAGGACTACATGAACAGTAGGAATACTTGACAGACAGTGACATAGACATGCAAACTCATTGTGGTCTGAATGGTTAACTTTGGTATCTCCAGAGCCGATGGATAATTCATCACTTAGTTTGTTGAAGGCGAAGATTGATATTGTTCTCCAGAAAATGAAATCGTCAGGGAATAGTGCAGGGAATAGCTGGAATGTATTTCTGCAAAAGAAATATAATTTAACATCGGTTATTTTACCAATTTCGTCAGACAAGGAGGTGACCACTGCTGTGGAATATCATATAGTCCCAGTTTTCAGGCCTGGAATACGAGAAATTGTGTGGTGCAGAAGCGAAGAACAAAGTGGAAATTGGGATGGGGATGAGCCAGCGGATGTGGGTTTAGTAATTAAATCAGTGAGTGTGAAGTATTTCTCTGAAAGTATAGAGTCACTTAAAATGCCGTGGACTGCTAGTTCCAACATTACGTGGAACAGCTTCCATTGACGTGTAATACGTCCCATCAGGCTGGAAGCTACAACCTCAACTGCAGCAGGGAGCATTAGGTCATTAAGCTGATAGTTCCAACTTTAGCTGGAGCAGCTTCTATTGACATTGCGCAGAGATAAACGGAGGTAATATTCTCGCTCTCTGACCTTTCTCAGATGGCTAACTCTGCCCTGGGCAGGAAGGGAGTTTTATTTTCCTCATTTCATTTTATTCAATCTCTTGTAAACTCGCACAGGTTGTTAACGTAATCTCAAACTTCGAACATTAGCGGAAATACGATGATTGTAATTAGTCATTCGTTTATCACCTGTGATGGAGCAAAATCTGTAAAGTGAATTTGAAATTCATCCGGTGAGCAGAAGGCCCATTGAATGGCTGAGTAGAAATAAAGTGAATGGATGTTTCATGAGGCTGAATGTCTTTTCGTAACAAAACTTCCCGCTGCACAAAGAGTGGATCATTGGAATGAAGCAGTAACGGTGGCTATCTTTCCTGGTTATTCAACTAGTGAACATGAGTATGTTTAGATCTATGTTTATGTTCATGTCTATGTTTCGATCACAACTCTGCAGAATGCCAACCTCAAGCACGTGCGAGCACAGTGTCACAATGGAAAATGCGCTTGGTTACGGTCCAGAGATTGCAGTTAAAATTTCGACTTGGTTCAAGAGCAAGACTGGCACGCTTCAAATTCACATACAAGCTAACCTACCGCACAATATAGCACATACATTGGGCTAGTGGCACAATGGATAATATGCTTAACTGCTGATCTGCTGATTGGAGCTTCAATTCCAAAATGGCTTGCGGCAGCGCTGACTTTATTGCACTTACAAATGACTGTTCTGAAGCCGAAATGAGGTTTGCACCTTGAACTGCAGCGACAGGAGTCCCTTCATTAACTGTCCCTGCGAACGTCAGAGTTCAGATCCCAGGGTCATCACTGGAGGGGAAGTTGGATTCGTCGCTCACTCTTCCCTTTACAACTGGAAACGTTCCGTGGTTCACTGTGGTACCTGCGATTGTCAAGGAAACAAGACACAGAGCCTAGTCTCAGCTTTGACAATCTTGGGAAAATCTTTAGGGAGCAGAATTAGAGGAGACTGGAAAGTGAACTGTCTGAATGAGCAGAGACTGCCGAGGCACCGTCCCCATTCTTTAAGAGACTGGGACATCGTCTCTCATTTCTCAATGCCATTAATTGATCCGAGGTATTAAAAACACTCCACTTGCAGGTGGTCTTCTGTTGCTGATGTCGCTGTCAGGATCAAAACAAACACCAACTCCCGGACTGACAATCAAAGCCGGGTCACAGGGAAGATAGCGAAAAAAATGGAACTGCTAGCTCACCACGGACAGCTACGCAAATACCACATATGTGTAGACTGACAGCCCTCAATCTAGTAATACATGCTTTCGTCAGAAGCAATCGCTTGACTATCTTTATTCATTTTCATCACTTGGCCTTATATGCATTAACATCTCAAGTTCAGATCCGAGTATTTCTGAATGTTATGTGGGTTTGCCTCTGCGCATCCTTGCAGACAGTGAACTCCAGATTCAACCATCCGCTTGCTGATGAGATTTTTCTGCATATCTCCTCAACCTTTTCCACCTCTTAACTTCAGTCTACGCCTCTGTTGTTCGGACAAGAGGAAACGTTTCCTTTAGTCTGCATTGTCCATGTCGCTCATATTTTAGTGCATATGGAACACGTATCCTCACAGTTTCCTCTGCCTAAAGAAAACAAACCCAGTCAAAACAATCTGTCTTCATAACCTAAAGTTTTCAACTTGGTCAATTTCTGAACGGTTTCCAGTGCGATCACATGACTACTGCAATGTGAATTGTAGAACTGCAGGCAATATTTCGGGGGAACCGAATGGACAAATGAAATAAATTACTGCAGAAAGCCACAGAAACTTGTCTTTTCCAATGAAACATCTTTTACTCAATCCTGCGCTGTGCTCTTATCCTGAGCTCGATGCTCCATTAATCTCTTGTCCGTGTCTGTAAAAGCTGCCCCACGAGGATTAATCACAGAACAGCTGCATCGAAATGGATTGAATTGCTTGAAGATTCCGACCGTGGGATTGAGCACTTTCACCCAAAACAGTGACCGCAGCAGTACGGAATGATCAGTGTAAATGTGAGTATTATATTGTACAATACCAAAGTGAAATGAGAGAGTGGACGTTTAGGAGAATTATTGATTGTGGGAGGGAGAGACCTGTCCCATAATGTGTGGTTATGATATTTGAAAGACAAAGATGTGAGACAGCGGTGTTTGAAGAAGGAAATTTATCACCACCAAGAGTATTTTTATGTAAAACAAAGACTGATTTTCCGAGCGTTTGCTGAGCACACATTACATGGAGTAAAACGGGAAAAATGCCAATTGCTGTCACTTTGATTCGAGCAGAACTTGCTGTGTTTACAATTCCAAGGAAGAACGATTTCATGATCCTGGCGCCACATGGAAAAGCACGATGCAAAAAGCAATAAGGATCGCGGCAGAGGTTATGTCAGGAACAAAACCACATGCACAACGGAATACTTGTCAAGCAGTGACTGAGATGTGGGAACTCGGGTTCGGTTGTATCTTTAACTTCTGTGTCTCCAGAGACTGTAGAGATTGCAACACTGGGGTTGTAGGAGATTACGTTTGCTAGATATCTACAAAACTTCAAAAGTTCATTGGATACCACAGGGCATTGCTGAAATATATTTCTCAATAACACTGTATTTTACATCGGTTACTTCACCAATTTCCTCACTCATTGATGTAATTATATAACGGCATGTCATATACACCCAGTTCCCAGGTGTGGAATCAGAGAAATTGAGTTGCATTGCACCCAAAATTAATTGGAAATGGTGATGGCATTGAGCGCGGGCATTGAGCGCGAGCATGTGGCTGTGAAAATGCAATCGGTGAGCGGAATGCCATTCTCTGATGATACAGAGGCGCGTGAAATATCGAGGCTAAAAGCTCCCGCCTTAACAACAGCGGCTTCAATTCCCACGCATCAAGAAGCAGTGGGACATCAGGCTGGGAGCTCCAATTTCACCTGCAAGAACTTGTATTGACATGGAACAGGGAACATTGGGACAACAGCTGGGCGAAAAGATACTCAACAATTTTAGCTTTAAGTGAAGTAGTTCTCAGCAGGATACTTGTTTGTGGATTGAGAGAATATCTGCAACTGGGACAGTCTAAATTACAAAGAAGAATTCTCCAAAGTGTCAATTCTTGGAGAAGCAGAGGATTTTGTATGTCATCTGCCAGTCCTTATATGGTTGACTTTGCACTGGATTAATTTCCATGAAGGGATTTTTTTTTTCGGGTCACAGTATTCACTTTCCTGCATATTTGCAAAGGTTGTTACTGTAAACGAAACCTCTGAAAGTTAACTGGTATATGCGATGTGGTGATTAGGCTCACGTTCACGTCAGTTATGCTGAAGAAGTGGATTCGAAATTCATCAGATCAGCAGTGATTCCATTGAATGACTGAGCAGAGAGAGTTTGAATGGAAGCTTCATGATGACATTTTGGGTGTTTTTGGAAAATTCGCTACTTTGAAAGGTGATGAATATTGTACTGAAGAGGTGACAGTGATTATCTTTATTGCTTGTTCAATTGGGGAACAATACTGCTAATAATCATGTCCGTGCTAACATCAGGGCTCTTAAGGCCCCAGCTGGGCATCGGGCCAGTGGCGCAATGGATAACACGCCTATCTACGAATCAGGAGATTGTAGTTTCGAATCCTGCCTGGCTCGAGAGCCGTGCTGGTGTTTATTACGCATAAAAACTGATTTTTCTGAAGCCGAAATAAGGTATGAGTTCCGAATCTGGAGGAACGAGAATGCCTTAATTAAATGCCCCCGAGAACATGAGATTCAATGTTTCAACGTCATCACAGAAGGGAAGCCGAATAGTGGCACACGTTGCTCATGGGCACCTTTCCATTTCCTAAAGACACCGATCGAATCACTGCTGCTCACGGGAATGCTCGGCTTTGAGCATTTTTTGAAACTCTTTGACCAGTGGTAGCAGAGTAGAATGAAGGGTTAACTGTCCAACTGAGCTTTATCGAGAGTGAGTTCCAGAGTCTACCACCCACTGACTGATAAAGTTTTCCTACAAATCGATTCAAAGCTTTCTGCATCTTATCTGAAACCTACAAACCTTGGGGATCGCTCAAGAACAAGTGTTTCCTTCAGTCTGTCATTCCAAGCTCCTCATTATTTCGGATGTGTCAATCATGTCTCCTCACAATCTGCTCCATTCGGAGAAAAATAACCGTCGTTTTGCCTCGGCCCGACCACTCAAAGCATTCTTCGGCAGGAAATGCAGACTGTAACGTCGCTATTTGTTTTGGTGAATGTATAGTAAAATTTACTCGGAATGCTTGAGCAATGTTGACTTTCAGTTTTTAAAACAGAGAGAAAATTTGTCACAAAATTAAGAAAATGAAGGACAATGAACAGAATATAGAAGGCCCACAGAACTCAGCATTTCAAACTAGACTTAATTGTGCTGTTCCAAAAATGCACAATGGTGCTGTCAATTAAACCCCATAAACACAGATAGTAAACTGGTTAACATGTGGAAATTAGAGCAGCAGAAGAAGAGAGACACACACATCATTGGCATCGATTGGCACCTTGAAAGCCTTGCTGTAATTAGGTGTGGCTGATACTTTGGCAATGGTTAACAAATTATTTAGGCTGTCAAATGCAGTTTGAAATTCTGGTGTTCACTGAAATTTTCTTTCCTGTTTTTAACAATTCGGTGAGTGGAGTAGACCCACTGCTAACATTCAGCACAAACTTTCAGCAAAAGCCACTCAATCTGGGAACCGTAGCACTGCACATTTCGTCAACAATGTCTACAAGTCCCCTGTAACTTTCGTTTTCACATCCCGTGGGGCTATTTGTCCGTGTACAACGAGATAGCCCAGGAAGGTGACTTTTGCTTTGGCAAAGATTTCAGGTAGGTTTACAAACCGGTTTGACTTCCGACTTCGATCAAACAAACCCGATAAATGCTGTAAATATTCAATCCATGAGAGACTGAAAGTACCAGGCGCAATATACACCACACAGTAGTGTATCCGGCAATTACCTTGTCAGTTAATCCCTGAAATGTGGATGAAGTGCTTTTCGTATAAACAGCATTACTTTAAATTTCTGCAGACCAGTTGGCGTTACAAAGTTGCTTTGATCGTTCTGACTAAGTTCACTGCCAAGAACCTTTAAGGAAGTCCAACTTAGAAATGTAAGTTGGTCTTCCAACCTTTTCCACACAGTCCTCCAACTGCAGATATGTATATGCATCAGTCTTTCTAACAACATTGACTTTGTGATAGTCCACACACAACTGTTGGGTATTATCTGGCTTTGGCACCATGATGATGGGTGATCTCCATTTATTGAAACGCATTTCGGTTATGCCATTTGGTGCATACGTGCTATCTCCTTTCAAATTTGTACCAAATTTAGAGACTTATGCCTGCAAGGATGATACAAAATCAGAACAGCATCTCCTATATTTACATCATCTACAATTAGGTTATTAATTCCCAGTTTATTTCAGCAGATCTCCCCATGTAAGACTAATAAAACTTTCGATTTTCTTCTGGATGATAACTGAATAATTATACTAATATTGGACAAATTTTGCATTGTCCAATTTTATTTCAGTAAAGTCTAATGCAGAATTCCCTGAGATTGGTTCTTCCCAGTGTGTTGTAGTCAATAACACATTCTCCTCTTGCGTTCATTCTCTGCCAAATACCGGTAGAGCATATTCCTATCGCACATTCTGTGAGATTCCTTCATGCCTTGCGTCCCTGTCAAGTAGCTAACCTCACTCAATTTCCTCTCAATGTGATAAGGTCTTCTAAACCTTGCTTTAAGGTTTCACCGATTCATGAAATTTAAATTATTCCCTGTGGCATTATTCCCATTATTTCTCAAACACTTCCTGCTTAACCATTTCCTGTGATACTTTTAAATGCTGTCTCTACAACTCTCCAACATTATTTCGTCCAACTCTAAAATGTAATCTGACTTATTATTCTTTCTTAATAAATTTTAATGATCCTCTTACTTTATGCCCAAAATTAGTTTCAGATGGACTTAATTCGATGGATTCTTTCAGTACATCTCAAATCGCAAACAGCACTGATGCAACTCCCTCATGGTAATAATGTCGCTACTTTGAACCATAAAACCTCAACAGATTCTTTAATAATTGACAGTCCAGTGTACCCTGTGATTCTGGTTTGTACACAGTAGATTTGAATCGGTTTTATTCCCAAGCTATCTATATACTCCTTGAAAAGTTTGGATGTGAAGTTAGACCTTTGATCTAATTGTATCTCTGATGGTAGTTTTAATCTAGTTTTCAAAAAAAATCGTAATTCTTCCAGAATACTTTTATCTGTCACATTGCACAATTGAACAACATTTGGAAATCTCATCAATACATCCATTAATGTTAATTAATACTTATTCCCATCTTTTATTGAATGTCGGAAACCTACAATATGCATTTAGACACTTACGAAAGACTCATCGAACGCTGGAAAAAGTATTAAAGTGCAGGATTTATTATTTCCCACCGTTTTCCGATTAGTCGAAACGTATGACACGTCTGGCAAAATTCAACTATATTCCTCTTCAATCCAGGCCAGTAAAAATATCTCTGTAATTTAGACTCCGTGACCTCCAAGTTGTGACACATGCGGCACTCGTACCACCATTTTTCTGTACCCTACTGGAAACAATCTGCCCATTTTTCACGTGCTTGAAAACGTATTGTCTCCATTTCCTCCTTAACATATCATTTGCGAAGTAATATCACGCAGCAATGCATTCACTCTCCTTCCAAGTACATGTCTTCTGATCGAACTGCTTTAATTTTTCATCTTTCTGCTCCAACTCAGTAGCATAGCAGAGCTGAATATACTTGCATTTTTAACGTTTGCATCCTGCGGTGACCCACTAATCTGATAAAAAAACATTGTAATCAAGTTTCAGCTTTATTATCCGTGCCTTTAGATTTCTCCTGCTTCATCTTGTGACTCTGTGATCGCATTAGGACACAATCTGAGAAAATTCCTTGATAGAGTCCGACATTGCTACACTTGCCTGCACCTCGACTGGCTTTTCAATTGGAGAAGGCAACACGCTTACTGGTGATTGAGCTATATCATTTGCAAGCACAACTTATATTCTTGGAGCTGAGAGTTTGTCCAGACCTCCCACCACAAATTCCCCACTCTTTTCTGCCCGCTCTAGCCTCACTGTAAATTAATGTGCAATTTTTTCGTCCCTCCATGAATACCCGGACGCAATGTCCTTCAGGAGTACATATTTCCCCATCCTTCTGCATCACAGACTGAGACGATCCTGTGTCCCTTAATATTGTTCCGTCTTTATCTGCTACTCCTTGGCAAGGTAAATAAAGTTTAACTTTGCTGGTATATTTTTCAAGCACTTCTCCCTTACCAACCTCTGTACGGCTTGTGCACTCTGATGCAGCCTTCCAGCCTCCAGTGCATTTTCTATTACCATGCCAGGCTTGTTTTGTTTTCCTGCATCTGACTTTCCAGTGCTTTTCCTAGTTCTCCAACACTGATTTCATGTGGAAAAAGTGAGGACTACAGATGCTGGAGATCTTTAGATGCTGCAGATGTTTGCAGCTCTGATTTCATGTGGCCTACGTTATTGCAATTAAATCCTCAGGTCTTATTCCCTTCAGGCGTTTCCTACTTAGCCTGTGACAAGTCATCCTAATGATCTTCACAGAGATTCAATTTTCCCTTTCCACGTGAGGACTTTTGCCCCAATTTCTATGCCTCAGTCTTAAAATGATTCTGGAAGCCCATTCTTGTTTTATGGACCAGTTCATAACAATCAGCCATTTCAGCTGCTAACATTGCCGTTTTAACAATATGCCCTTCTAGATTAAGCTTATCTTCAGTCTTTATCCCCAGCCTTTTAAGGTGAATTCCTTTAATAATTGCAAATTTCTGAAGTTCAGACTCTGTCTCCGTTTCTCTCTCTATTCTGCTGCTCTCTCTTCTTCCCTTTCTCTGCTTCTAATCGTATCACAAACTGCTTCACATCTGATGTCCTTTCCTTATCTCTCGCGTCTAACTCAAGCTGCTTTATTTTCAATTGAATTTTAACCATCTATACAGATTCTCATGGATTTTGCAGCTTACTTAAATGCTGAGCTACTGCGGGAATTATCTCTCCTTTCCTCACAGTAAGAGGCAATACAATCCCAGCATGTCTGCTAATACCAGAAGCCTGGCTTGAATTTTTTTTTGTAAAACTACCAACTTTACATCGTCCATAGCCAGACAACTGTTTGTACCTACATGAGACATTGGTTTCCCAAGCATTGTCTACCCCATTCCAAATCAATACCCGAACTAAAGACGCTAGCACCTATCAGTTGCTCTTTTAATTCATCAACTACCTCCCAATATGTTATGGTCTAGGCTAAACTATTCGATCCGTTATTAGGAAGACAACCCAGACCGTAACATTATATTTTGTTTCGTTAACTGTGCAGTGAAAATTACCCAAGTAAGCTAGTTACAAAACTTATTCACAAAATGACGGATTGAAAAACAAAAAAAAGAGAATATAGAATACCCACAGAACATTGTCTATCCAAAGTCGACTTAATTATGCTGTTCTGAAAATACACAACAATTCCAACAAACCAAGCACCTTAAACACAGTACAAAGGAAACAGAAGCTTACAGGTAAAACTTAGAAGGTCTGAAGGAGAGAGGTTTTAGTTGGTGAATAACTGCTGCAGGATCTAAAAATCGGAATTCCGCTTTCCCGAAGGACCACTCTTTTTGCCATTATACAGTTCATTTCATAAACTCTTTGGCCTCAAGCCTCAGCTGTTTGCATAGAAACTAAAGGCCTCACAGCGAACACTTTCATCTCTGTAACACTTCATCCGATTCGGAGCCTGAACTGTTTCACAACGCCTTTGATAAAAATGATATCAAGACACATTAACCTTGAGAAAAAGTACAGCTCCCTTATTTTAAAAGAATATAATATCTTTGTGACAGCCCAGTCCGTCCAATTCTACGTTCATAAGTGAAAGTCTTCGAACAGACAATATCTAGGTATGTTTGATCTGCACCGTTTTCAATGCAATCACATTCCTGCCGTAATGAGAATTGCAGAAAGACACACAATACTCCAGCGAGATCCGATTGAGCAAATGAAATTAACAACTTAGAAAGCCACAAATACTGCACTTTTCCAATACTGTGACGTTTACACAATACTGCGCCGTGGAGAAAGTGAGATCTACAAATGCTAGAAATCAGAGTGTGGTGATAGAAAACACATTACATCAGGCAGTATGCGAGGAGCGGGTGAATTGACGTTTCGGGCATAAACCCTTCAACAGGAATGAGGTTTGCGGCCATGAGGGCTGAGAGATAAATGGACAGTTTGGAGGTTTGGGGGCGTGATAGCTGAGAATGCGAGGTCTAGATAAAGGTGGAGAATAAGATACTAGATCTGAGAGGACGTGGAGCGTGTAGGTTGGAAAGGTGATGTGCAGGTTATGAGCGCAATGCTGAGTTGGAATCATGAAAATAGAGTAATGTGAGGGGATGGCGAATGAGAAAACCGCTGACCCCATGTGGCATCAATGTCGCAAGTGGAAGAATGAGGCCTTCTTTTAGGCATTAGGTGTTCAGGGAATGTCAATGAAGGAGGCGCAGGACCTGAATGTGTTTGCCAGATTGGGAAGGGGAGAATGATTTGCCTAAATGATGAGCTTCCAACTGCATATCCAAAACTATCATTACAAACATGTTGTTACATCTCCGGAAAAGTATCTGACACTACCCCCAACTGAGGAGAA